>NC_068577.1:43273630-43898630 GCF_025698545.1 Gossypium raimondii
CCAAGGTGAAAACCCGCAAAAGGGCGCCTTGAGACCAAAGGGGATTTGAGTTGAAAACCCAAAAAAGGGCGGCTCAAATGTTGATCAAGTGGGGCATCCAGTGATTTTGTAATGATTGAATCGGTGAGAAAGGGGACGCAACATCTTGGGGCATCGACAGAGTACTGTGGATCTTCTAAGCACAGGTCGAATTCAGAGTGGTCTTCGAAAAGTTTGCGCAGAGAAATTCAAACTGCGATATTTGGGGCACCTAGTCTTCTCAATAATTATATCTTGGAATACTTTTAAGATTCGTGTTGCCAATTCATTTTCTCTTTTATTCTTATTATTCTTTATAATTCATTTTGTATTTTATTCTCAATAAATTTCATCCTGTCCATTTTGATAGTCTTGTTCAAGTATTTTTCATTGAAGCAACGACTAAAGGATTAATAATACTTTTACAAAGGAAATTTTGCATATTACTCTGGAAATTTCTAAACAATATAGGGACCTGAAACAGGGCTATTGTTTAGAATACACCAAGTTCAAGGGTTGAAATGTCTAAAAAGGAAAATTTTAAAAGTAAGATTATCCTTTTGTTTTTATCGATCAAATACTGACTGAACAAAATGGCAAAATGTAGTAATGGTGACAAAGCTTGATCACCTTGCGATAAGAAGAAGTTGTTCTTGGAGAGGAAAATTCTTTATTTGTGCATGAGCATTTGGTATGACACCCTGGGAATGGTGTAAGAGACCAAAGAGTGTCACATTCGGTATCCTTGAATTGTGATAGCAGAGGATTGAGAAAAGGCCATATTTTTTTTCTCGTGGGTTACAACGGGAGAAAGATGGTACAAATTTTGCGTCCCAGTGGATTAAACTTGGAGGTTTACAGTAGGGGGCAATCTGATCAAGTGCTTCTTTGGAGACGCCAGCCAAGCAAAAGGTGCTATAGGACATTAGTGATGAAACCTTAATAAACTTAGAGTAATAATAACTCAAACGTTAAAATATCATTTTCATGACATTCTGCATTCATTCGAATGTCATTCAGACATGTCTAGTTAGGAGTGTTTGATTCATTCTGATCATGACATCCTAATCACTAGGCATAATTAGGTTCATAAAATGAATTATATAGGTCATGTTCTCTAGAGAACAGATCAAAGATAGCAGATCTTGTCTTCCCATACTGGTGGCGAAGTAGATCGAAGAAAGCAGATCTTATCTTCATGTATTGGCGTGAAGTAGATCAAAGATAGCAGATCTTGTCTTCATGTATTGGCGTGAAGTAGATCAAAGATAACAGATCTTGTCTTCCCATACTGGTGGCGAAGTAGATCAAAGATAGCAGATCTTTTCTTCATGTATTGGCGTGAAGTAGATCAAAGACAGCAGATCTTGTCTTTCCATACTGGTGGCGAAGTAGATCGAAGAAAGCAGATCTTGTCTTCATGTATTGGCGTGAAGTAGATCAAAGATAGCAGATCTTGTCTTCATGTATTGGCGTGAAGTAAATCGAAGATAGCAGATCTTGTCTCCCCGTGCTGGTGGCGAAGTAGATCGAAGATACAAGTTTTATCTCCCTGAAGTTGCAGTGGAGCAAATTGAAGAAAATGATCCTATCTCCTTGAAGTTGCAGTGGAGCGGATTAAAATCAGATCCTATCTCTTTGAAGTTGCAGTGAGCGGATTAAAAAACCACAAGTCTTATCTCCCTAAAGTTGTAGTGGAGCAGACTAAGGATAGCAAATTTTGTCTTTTGAGAAGTTACAAGTAGAGTGGGTCGAAGCCTCAATACCTCCGAAGATGCAGTAGGTTGAAATGGGGCGTCTTGAAGAAGAATAGCACCAAGGCCCAACACGACCGGACAAAATTGGCCATTTTTAGAGTCATTGCTATGTTCCCATTACATGATAACAAGCAAAGAGGGGCAGCTGTAATACCCAATTGTTGCCCGGGGCCCAAAACTATTTTCACAGCCCAAGTAAACTAAATACATTTGGCCCAACAAGGCCCAAGACATTACCCAAGCCCAAATCTAACCCTAGCCCAACTGTAATGTGGCCATCAACACCAAAAAAACAAACAGCAGTTACCCTAAGCAGTTCGCAGCAACCACGTCACAGTAACCGCCCACGTTCGACAGCCTTTGCGCACGTCACGCACGACTTCTCGCCAGTGGTACCTACAACGAGCCACGAAAAAGTAGAGATAACGGGAAATATAGCAAAATTATAAAAAATTATTATTTTGGCTGTAAATATTTGGCTATAAAAAGCCAATTGTTTTCTGTAATAGGGGTTAGCAAAATTTTGTATTGAAATTAAAGAAAATAAAGGAAAAAATAGAAAAGCAAGGATTTGGAAGGTGATTTTCTGGGTCTATTTTCTTCTTGCTCATTGATTTCCTTGTTTTTTTCCTTTGCACACCAAACAAAAAATAAAAGGAGGAGGAGAAATACTTACCAAAAGAGGCGCACTGTTGACATTTTTGCTTCTCTTCGTCTAAATCGAAGTTGAAAGGGGGGAGTTTGGCTTGAAAAACAGAGGAGAAGGTGGAGCAGTTCTTGAGGCTGCTGTTACCGCAAACGAAAATGGGGTTTTAATTAGAGTTTGAAATGGGTTTTAACTTTTAAGCATTGATGGGTTATTTTCGTTTTTAATCCTTCCACTTTATCCCATCATTTCAAAACCATTCTTTTTTGTTTTCAAATTTTTCCATGAAAAATCAAATCTATTTTATTGTAGTACAGTGTTGCACAGCATTTTGGGTGATTTGGGTAAATTTCTCTTTTGATCCTCCTCCTGTTGGGCGCATTTCAATTCGGTCCCTTCTTGTGTTTTCTATTTTTAAATTTTGTTTTGAAATTTCGTTTGTTTTCAATTTAGTCACTAATCTGTTTTTTTTATTATTTCTTTTATATTATTTATTTTATTTTATTAATTATTATTATTGTTATTATTATTATTTTAATTCATTCATGAGATAAAAAGTTTTTCTTTTGAAATCTTTTCAAATTTTTCAACACCAAGACATTAAACAATAAATTCGGTACCGATTTTGGGCGTCACGAGGGTGCTAACCCTTCCTCATGCGTAACTGACTCCTGAACCTGTTTTTTCATAATTCGTAGACCAAAATTGTTTTAAAGGTGAGCCGATCACACCTTAACAAAGGATCGGTGGCGACTCCAATTTTTGTTTTTTCAATTCGATAACAAATTTTTGTTTTTCAAAAAATGGTTTCCACAAATACTATTCCGCCTCTATTCCATTACATTCAACCAAACAATTGGTTCCATTACATTCAACCAAACAATTGGATTACTATTACGCCTCTATTCCATTACACCTCTATTCCATTACAGCGAACCAAACGTGCCCTTAAGGTATTCAAATTATACATAATTACATAATGTTTTAATTGAAAACTTAACGATATTAACTATTTGAACTAAACATTAACATTATTAAAAATTATACAGATCAAATTATATTAAAATTTTAAATTTAAATTAAGGAACAAAAACTAAAATTTAACTATTTATAAAAAAAAGTGCCACTTTTCAATTTTAGGCCTTTTGTATATAGGTATATAGGTTTTGATACTTAGTGTCCGTTTGTTTACATATAAAATGGTTTTCGGAAAATGATTTCTGGAAAATTAGTTACGTTTTTGGAAAAGCTAATATTTTCTAGTGTTTGAATCTGTGCAAAATATTTTCCGTTATTTGACAGATTTCATGAATTTTTTTCATAAAAGCTATTTTAAAATGAAACAAATGTACATTTGAGAATTTCTTGAATTTTCATTATTTAATTCAGTTTATTTTATATCTATTAAATTTATATTTTACATTATTTTTGCATAAATTGCAATGATTTATTTACAAATAAATACAAATATATAATAGTACTCAATTATTAAGCTAGAATATTAACATTCATAAATTGAAAACAACTAAAGTGAATTCAAAAGGCATGTTTGTTTTCATCAATGAAGCATTTTATCAAATACTTTCTAAGTTGAGCTCAACCTTACAGAACACAAAAGAATCCCAAATAATGATAAGACTTCCAAAACTGCCATTTGAAGCTTAACCAATAAATTCTCAATTATCAGAGGGTCATAAACAAGATAAGTTAGGAGTTGGGTAGGAGATGTGGCCAAGTCCTCCTTATTATTCAGAAGAGCAACCCTAGCAATAGCAACAAAACTCATAGTCAAGTTCCACAAACCCCCAATTCCCTTTTTTTTTCAACCATATCAAAATCATATATGTAGGAAGAATTTGTGCAGCAAAGCCCTAAAACTACTTTGATTTCTCAAATACTATAGTTTTATGAAAATTTCTTACATGTATCCTAATTTGAAACTTTCCTCTGCAACCACAACTATCTCAGTCAACAGCCTGGAAAAATAGCCTAATTGACATTGATTGTTGCTCTTCAGTCAATTGAAGAAACCAGTTTCTTAAAAGATCTGTAGGCAATAAACTAGCTTATTGCGGGGACAACCGTCATAGAGTTAGTTTGGTAAGGGACCATCACATAAACGAAATCGTAAAACTAAAAGGTTGTTCAGGAATGGTTCACTGGATTCTATAGGCCAAAATGGTTCGCTGCAAACAGACATGTTACATCTTAAAAGCAATGTATAGTAAATAAGGTGGATTACGGGGAAGTAATCTAAACAAATTTACAACCCGAGTAGGGTGAGATGAGATTCAGTCCGCTAGAGTGGCATGGGTCTCTATTAGTTAACTCGACTGAGGGGATGTCAGCAAGTCCTTTAGGACTACAGTAAGAAAAAGAGTCTACCAAGAGTTAGATGATTTGGAAGGTAAGGCAAGGAAGGCGTAACAAAAGGGGTCCTTAGATGGAGGTTCAGGAGAACCACCCTATAAGCATATGGCGAAAAAGAGAAGGTAGGAAAAGAAAAAACAAAGTTTGCAATCATTGCAAGACATTGGAAAAGTAAATTAACCTAGTCAGATGGTGTAGGATCGACCAAAGGGAAAATCGCTTATCAATCTATCCGTAAAAAGACGAGTATGAAAAATGAATCGGAGGTCACTATCTAGATTAAGAGAAATTGTCCCTAAACAACCAGGGAGTTAATTGTGTTTAATTTCTTTTCATATTACTAGCCCTACAATATGGGATTTATTCTTGAATATTGCAGTATAGAAACTCACTAAGTTCAATTGAACTTGTAAAATTTTGGCCTATGCTTGCAGGAATCGTTGGGTGATTAATGATCTTGAGGAGAGACCAAACCAGACCGTGTTAGATCGAGGATCATCTGTAAGGTGTCATGCACATAGGAAAGGGTACCTTCAAAGGCTCCGCCTCGAAGTTGGTTATATTGTTATTAAGTAGTTTTCTTAGGATTTAAATTTTTAGGGTAGTCAAGTCATGTTTGGCTTAAGATTTCAATTGTAAGAAATATTTGTAATAAAGTAGTAGGGTCTTTTGGCGAATTTTCTGATGAAAGTGTCAAACCAAACCGGTTCAATTGTAACACTTTATACCCGGACTTGGTGATTGGGTAGGGTAAAGGCATTACAGTTTATCTAAACAAAAAATAGAGTCAATTCGTATTAGAAAATATCACACTATCATAGGTTATTGTGGCATGTATTTCTAGACTCAACACGTGCTATGTTTCAGTCCTAAAATTGATAAAACCGTAGCTGTGATACCACTAAAGTTAACACTACTTGCCCGACCCGATCGTCGGGCTCGAGATACATGATGTCATATTCGTTGCCGAAGCAACTATAGTCAAATACACAATAAATAATCATTCATACATGCCAATAAGTGTCAATCACAGTTAAACCATGTTAAACAATTAATTTCGAGTCTTAATCGAGCTTACAAAAGCTTTTGTGTCCACCTAAACTCGAAATAAGACCAAATTGTAAAGTTTTAAATGTTCAGCGTCAACATCGTGACCATATTGTAACATCGCCAAATAGTTTTTCACGTCACGACATCAGGCCACTCACATACTGTCTATCGACATTGGGACGAGGAAAGTTGCTAAGCGGAATAAGTACTTTTTTTGTAAAAATGAATCATTTAGTACCTATTTCAAAGTTTCCAACCAAACCTAACAACATATTTAGAAAATACCAATTTCAATTGAATCAAAACATGTCAAACAGTTCAAGCATCCATGTTCAAGTTCTTATCAAGTCAATCACTACCTATACCCCATTTAAACCTAAACAATTCAATACCATTACAACCTAATAATCAAGTCATGCAATTTCCAAACTTTACCTCTATCAAACCACCTTGAAACATACCATTTCAATTTCATTATAAGCACTTAAAAGCACATATACGTATTTATGACATATAAACATTAAGCATAACTATCAACTTTCAAAATTAAGTTACATTTCACAAGCATACTTTAAGTTACTTACGTTCAAGTACATTTCCATTTCATTCACCAATCAAACAAGCTACCATTTCTACCTCATTTCATACCATTCCATACACTATTCATATAGTTATAGAAAATCACATCTTTAGCATAGGAGTACATATATGTCCAATACCATATGCAATCCAAAACACCACTTCAACATGATAAATAATGGTTAAAACGAACTTTCCACAAGTAAATACATTCACATACCAAGATATACACCATATCACCTATATACATGCCACAACCCTAGACTCAAAATTACGAACTAGCTACCCAAATAGGGATAGTGTGAGCTTTGAAATGATCCAGCTTGACGTCTTTCACAAGGTAACAATCTACAAGGAAAGGGGAAAATAACTAGGTAAGCATATAAAATGCTTAGTAAGTTCATATGAAATTTACATTACTTACCTTATTTTGTTCAACAAGTTAAATTACTAATCACATTGGCATTCAATATGGCTTCCCGTGACATACATTAATGCAACTAATACATATCATCATATACAACCAAATAGGTTAGTCAATTTGCATATCAAGAAAATTAAGCAGGATTTCATATAACACATCTCAAATTAAATTCATATGCAATCCATTTCTAAATCATTTCAAGTTTCTAATTCCATTAGATTAAATTTTTTCCTGAGTGAATTATAGTAAAACGAACTCGGATACACGGGAATATTTTGGTCACACAAGCTGATATATATCAAGGTTGCTCACACAAGTTGACATCATATCAAGGTTATCCATCTGAGCTAAACCAACGATACGTATAACCAAATAATCTTCCACAAATGCTAGATCTCGTAACATGTAAATCCCTCATCAATTATGTGTATAATCCTAATGGCATGCCATATGTATCTTAATCTTTTATTAAGTTCACATGGGCATCATTGTCGTATATATATCATTAACAAATCTTGTACCAGTTTATGTATTTCATTACAAGTCCTTTAAACATTCAACATCCATATTGGTATTCCTTACGTTTTCATAATAGCTAATATTTTCATGATTTTCAATTCAATCCATTTTAAGCTCAATATGTCAATTTCACTAAATTCACTTTAATTTAAACACATAAATGAAAAAAAACACAATTCAATATAGCATAAAATAAAGTAGTAAGTTCCATATAAACTTACCTAGCCAAAACACTCCAACAAGTTAAATCCTCAAGAACTAATCAACAATTTTGGCTTTTTCTCGTTTATCTTGGTTTAATCCAATTCTTGATCTAAACAATTATTTTAGACAATTCATCAATACCAAACATTTTTATATTATGCCATAACATGAATAAACCTACATAATTTCATTTTTGAATACCCTAAATTTTTACATTTTACTAAATTTAGTCCCTAAAATCGAAATAACAATATCTTTCCATTTTGAGCTTTGATTTAAAAACATATTCCAATTACATCCCTTATGAACCTTCTACTATCTATTTATACCATAATTTTACAATAATTTTGCATTTTATTCACTTTAGTCCCTATGTACAAAACTGACCATTAAACTTTATAGTCTAGTCTTTTTTTCATAATCTAAGCTTAAAATGTATCAATTTAACACCAATTTCTTCAAGAAATCAACAATGGAAACCTTCAAAAAATTTAACAACTTTAAAAATTGGTACATGGGCTAGCTAAATCAGGCTCTTATGACCATAAAAACATAAGATTTTATAAGAAAATGACTGAATTTAACATACCAATTGATAGCCAAAAGTTTGAAGCTTCAAAAGGGTTTTCTTTCTTTTACATACGGTAAGAGGAAGAAGATGAATGAAAAATGATTTTTCTTTAACCTTATTTTAGCTTATATAGGTAAACTAGGGACTAATTAATTTAATTAATTAAACTAATCATGTAACGACCCGAAATTCAATGGTGTCAAAAAATGTGATTTTAGAACCCTATTTTCATCAACCATGTTTGTAAATATTAAATATAAATATTTACGAGGCTAATATAGAAATATATTAAAGTTTGGTCTAGTAATTTTGCCTAATTAGTAGTTAATTAAGGTACAAATGTAATGACCCTAAAGTCAATGGTGTTGGAAGTTCAATTTTAGGACCCGTTTCCATAAACCGAGATCTTAAATATTTTTACTAAACATTTATAGTGCTATATTAGAAGTAAATTGAATTTTGGATAAGCATTTTTATCAAAATAGGAATTTATTCAGTATAATGACTGAATTGTAAAAGTAGAAAAATTTCAATTGCTAAAAATATTTAATTAGAATTTAAAGTAAGGGCTTAATTTTGTAATTTTACCACTATAAGAATGTTAGTGGATGATGGCTTAATAGATTATAAGGTTATCTTATAAAATTTAATTAAATTATAATATTTATAATAAAAATAAAATAAAACCATGTAATAAAAACTTGGTTGGAAGAAAGAGAAAAGCATTTTCTCTTCAGCTTCCCCATTCATTGAATTCACCATAAAAGAAAAAAGGAAAGAAGCTTTCGGCCTTAAAGTTTTGTAGTTTGGCAACAAATTGGTTAGTGCAATTTATTTTATTTCTTGTAATTTTTGTATTTTTGAAATCACAGGAGCTCAATCTAGTTGACCCGCATGTTATTTTTTGAAGCTATTAAAGGTTGAGAAAGATACTATGGTTGAACTTTTGAAGTTATAGGTACCAAAGAAAGATACTATGGTTGAACTTTCGAAGTTATAGGTACCAAATTGATAGATTTTAAGCTTAGAAGTGAAAAAGGATTAAATTGTGAAGTTAATTAATAGTTTTGTACATTAGGGACTGTTAAGTATGACTCCTATTTTCAGTCAAATTTGAGAAATAATCTTTTAGTTAAACTCTATTTATTTGTTTCAGTCAAACACTGATTAGTTTAAATTATTTTATTATTATTTGACATATGAATTTAGCCTATAAATAGGCTCTTTTACAATATTAGTAAAACACCCCATTTAGAGATTAGAACTCATAACACATTTAGAGAATTTTTGTTTACGTTTTGAAGGTTATTTGTTTTCGAGGTTTGGGGTTTAGTTTTATCTCCATCTTTTGTACTCTTCGTTCTTTTGCCATTATAGTAAAATTAACTTTGCCCGTGGTTTTTTATCCTCTTTGGAGAGGTTTTTTCACGTTAAATTTGTGTGTTCAATTTCTCAATTTATTCTGCTATTTTTGTTACTTGTTGCTTAATCGGGTCGATCCTTAACAAGTAGTATCAGAGCTAGTTCAATTTTCATAGATCAGCCTATTCAGATATGGCAACAACAAGGTTTGAAATTGAGAAGTTCGATGGTGAGACAAATTTCAATATGTGGCAAGTTCGGATGATGGCAATTCTAGTTCAATCCGGTTTGAAAAAGGTTGTTACCAGGAAAAAGCCTGAGAATCTAAATAAAATAGAATGGGAAGAGCTTGATGAAAAGGCCTTGTCTACAATCCAGTTGTGCCTCGCGAATACGGTATTATAGGAGGTATTGATGGAGAAGACCTCATCCGCCTTGTGGAAAAGGTTAGAAACTCTTTATGCGACTAAGTCTCTGGCTAATCGTTTAGTGTTGAAATAACGTCTATTTATGTTTCGCATGAACGAAGGTGAGCTTCTTAGAGATACATCAGTCAATTCATTACTCTTTTAAATGATTTAAAGAACGTTGAGGTTCATATTGATGATGAAGATCAAGCTATGTTATTATTGTGCTTTTTATCCCATTCTAGTCTTATCTTTTAGGAAGACCCTGATTTATGGCAGAGACAAAATCTCGTTCGAAAATGTAAAGGGTCATTTGTTGAGTAGAGACAAACTCGACAATGAGCTTCATTTGGATAGCAAGGTAGATAGGCAAACTTTCATTTTGGTAGCATCAAAGAAACGAGACAAAAGGTGTCGCTATTGTAAAAAGTTAGGTCACGTCAAAGCATATTGTTATAAACTGTGAAATAAAAGAGCTGCTGAGAGTAACAAGGAAGATGTAGCTAGTGCTAATTTGGCAGATGAAAGCGGTGATGATTTCTTGTTAGTGTCAACGAGCGATAACTCCAAGCTCACGTCCAAGTGGATCCTAGATTCAGGATGTTCTTTCCACATGTGTCCCAATAGAAAATGGTTCTCTACATACAGTTCGGTTGAAGGTGGAGTTGTGCGCATAGGAAACGATTCATCTAGTAAGGTAATTGGTATTGGTACTGTTAAAATTAGGACACACGATGGGACGATTAGGACACTCTCAGATGTCAGGTATGTTCCTGATTTACGAACAAATCTCATCTCCTTGAGTTTTTTAAACTTGAAAGGATGTAGAATCAACATTGAGTCGAGCGGCATTAAAGTATCTTGTAGAGATCTCATTTTGTTAAAAGGTAAAAGAACTGGCAGTTTTTATATTCTGGAAGGTTCTACAATGACCGGTGAAATCGGACGTCCCTCGTCCGTTACAGAGTCGAAGTCAACTCGTTTGGAGCGAAGGCAACTTGGTCATAGGAGGGAAAAATGTATGACCATTTCGTTGGAGGTTCTCTTTTGGACGCAGGTTTTGAAAAGTTAGGGCACTGTGTTCGTGAAAATCAGACCCGGGTTAGTTTTGATTTGGCAGTGTACAAGTCGAAGGCTAGAAGTCTTCCAATTTCTAAGCACAAATTCGACTTAGTTAATTCCCTACATAGTTCAAGATAGGCTCGTGGCGGGCTTTGGCAAAGATGGCATTGTGGAAATATGAGTCAAGGTGGAGATTTGTTAAGTATGACTCATATTTTCAGTCAAATTTGGGAAATAATCTTTTAGTTAAACTCTGTTTATTTGTTTCCGTCAAACACTGATTAGTTTAGATTATTTTATTATTATTTGACATATGAATTTAACTTATAAATAGGCTCTTTTACAACCTTAGTAAAACACCCCATTTAGAGATTAGAACTCATAACACATTTAGAGAATTTTGTGTTTACGTTTTGAGGGTTCTTTGTTTTCAGGGTTTGGAGTTTAGTTTTATCTCCATCTTTTGTACTCTTCGTTCTTTTGCCATTATAGTAAAATTATCTTTACCCGTGGTTTTTTATCCTCTTTGGAGCGGTTTTTCCACGTTAAATTTGTGTGTTCAATTTCTCAATTTATTCCGCTATTTTTGTTACTTGTTGCTTAATCGGGTCGATCCCTAACAGGGACCAAACTAAATAATTTCTAAAATTGGCTGTAAAAATGAAAAATAGGATATCCCTAATGGATTATATTGAAATTATAATTTAATTTGGAGTTCTAATTTGAAAGTTATGTTAGTCCCGATTTTAGGGACTAAATTGAATAAAATGCAAAATTTTTGTAAATTTTTAATTGAGTGTAGAATTGACTGTATATTGATGTTTTTGTATATTTATGTTAATCTGTTGCTAATGACAACTCGAATTCCTTGAAAAGGAAGGGAAGAGATAAAGTTGTCGACGAATAGCTTAGAATTTACAATTTATATTTTTATAATATGAACCTTCTCAATTGTTGCATTTATGAATTGTGATGCATGGTAAGATTGTAAGGTAAATTGAAAATGATAAATGAGCTTAATAGAATTGATTTGAATTGATTGTTAACGATAAGGACTAAATTAAATAGTTTTGAAAATATTGTATATTATTATAAATGTGCAATTGAATCATTTTATGATGAAATACACTGTCACATATGAGAACTGATGATTGGTTGATGAAATTATGATATGGAATTGAGAAATTGATTATAATGAAATTGAAATAAGGATGGATAGTGGATATCGATTATAAGTCTAGAAATGTGAATTTGATATTACGATTTAATCAATTTGATCAACATATGGAAAAATATATATGTTGCAACTATGGTAGCTTGATTTAAGATAAGCAAAATAAATTGTATAATCAAGTGATGTATTAGGACTTGTAGATTGACATATTAATTTGCATTTAAATTTTTGTTTGTTGGTTCATGCATTACATGATTAATATTATGTTCTAATTTTTTAATATAGAAATATCGTTGAGTTGTACTCAACTTATGATTTTGTTTTCCATGCACAGGTTAAGTTTGATCATGAATGTCTAACAATATCAGCATTCAGCAGTAATCTCAGACTCAACAAGTGGTGATGTTTCTTGTAGTTTAATGGCATGTACCTAAGGCAGTATTATGCTTAGATAATACTAAAATGATTAATGACTTGGTATTTTGGTATAGTTGTGCATATGTGATGTAATTTTGATATGATTTTAATCTATGTATGTGTATATATATACATAAATAGAATTTATTGAATGTGTCGATAATGATTGTTAGTATAATTATGAACAATGTAGGAAGATTTAAATTTAGATAAGTTGGTGAGATGCATACTGTAGAAGAATTTAATTGGGAAGGTAATTAGTATGTTGTCATGTTGTGAATGAAAGTTGAGTTTGCTAGAAATGAATTGGTCATAAATTGACTAGAATGGTATCCATTGTTATAAGGATGATAGTTGATTGAGAAGCTTGTAATGTTTGACAGAAGGTTGTATTTTGGTGCCAATTAAGGCATGGTAATTGAATTGGTCTTGGTGTTGGATGTATGAATGAATGTCTAGTTTTACAGGTCTATATGGGTACCTAAGAGTACCATGTGAAGAGATGTGGTTTGGGCAAGGAATGGGCATGTTAAAGGAAGTTTTTAACCATTTTGCAAGAAAGTAATGATATCATGGCATTAGGTATTGATACTTGACCATTTAAATAGTTTTCTAAAACAAACAAAATGCCAAAACCATATCGATACGTAAATGGGCATCGATAATTTCAATAAGGTATCGGTACCAAACAATCAAGTATCGATACCAAACCTTTAAATTTGAAATTTTACAATTTAGTCCTATTTCATGCTCAAACTTCCAATTTAGGTACATCTATGCTCGGTTTAAATAGATTTGAAGTCTATGTTTATCATTGTATGAGATGCTTTAATATGAAATGTAAACAAAGTTACTCTGACAACGAATGTGACATCCCATTGCTCAGACCCAGCGATCGGGTCAAATAATGGGGTGTTACAAATCGAGCTCTAATTAACATTAAACTAACCTAATTAACCTTAGTGGATTCCAACAATATCATCCACTAACACATATTCCAAAATGGTTTAATCGTCATTTTAGACCTTTGGCTAATTGCAATTTAAGTCCCTAAGTCTTTGACCAATTAAAACCTATAGCGATAAGACTTTTACAATTTAGTCACTATATCTAAATTAACAATTAATTCAACAAAATTATCGTACCAAATTCTAATATACTGTTATAAAAACTATATAAATATTTATTTTTTTAATATTTACAAACCTGATTCATGGAAATGGGATTCCGAAACCGTATTTTTCGACACCACTGAAAATTGAGTTATTACATCATGGGATAAAACAACCATATGACCAAAAAATCGAGTCCAACAAGGACTCCCTATGCCACCCACCATACTTGCTTGTGCAACAAGGGTATTCCCCACATGCAGTATCCTTACTTTGACTCTAGTTGGGTTATCATAAGGCTTGCATTTATACCTAATTACATAATTTACACAAGCCCTACTTTAATTCTATTAAAATCATAACGACTTTACCGTATTAAAATGCATGTGTGACTTTATTTAATTAATTTCATTCATTTTAATTAATTAGATAAGATGATACCTTCATTTTTCTCCACTTCAGTTTCATCATTTAATCTAATTAAATAGATATCCAAAGTGACTAAATTAACCCCAAATCAGTCTAACTATTAAACTGAGAAAACACCTATTACTCCACTGAATAAATCCAGTCAATCATTTCTTCATGGTTTATTGTTCCTTACAAGTGTTTAAATTAAATGCAATCCCTTGAACAGTCATGTTGAGCTAATGGAGGTATCAATTGGATATATATATATATATATATATATATAGTTAGGGCTTGAATAATTTGTAATTAAATTTTAACTCTTGAAATATCATTTATCGTTCTATTAAATTATTTAAATATCATTTAAATTAATTGATTTTTACTTTCCAACATCATATCTAAAAAATTATTTTAACTTTTCACAATATTTTTTTACAACAATATCAAACACTTAAAATTAACAAACCATAAATTTTCACAATATTTTTCCACCACACTAAGAAAAAGAATTAAACCTTAATAGACCCAACATAAAAATTAATTAAATATTATGCAAGATTTAACACATAAAAAGTAAAAATGCTATATAAACGTGTCAATTTTTATGATATAAATTATAAATATTATATTATGCAGGTGAAAGAGATATATATACAAGAATCATACATGTAAAAAAATTCTTAAATCTCACTACTTTATCAGTCATCCATTTTAAATTTCTTTTAAGGTTGTAATTTAAGTTGTTTAATTTAAATAAAATTATTGAAAATACATAAATATTTTTATACATTGTTGTTTTTAAAATTATTAGTTTTTATTTTTTTATTTTCATTTGAATTGGTATCTGGTTAACTCTTAAGGTAAATTCAATAAAAAAATTTTAAGTAATATAAATAGATTTCACCGTTCAATTAGAAAGACAATATAAATAAGGTTAAAATATGCCACAAGTCCTTTACTATTCACAAATTTGAAATTTAGTCTTTATATTTTTATTTTAGGAATTTATTCCTTCAAAATTCTAGTCTAATTGTTACACTATTAATTTTTATTAAATTTTTGGTGTGACATATTGAAGTAATAAAATACTCACTTGGTAACAATGTAACTAAAAATGATGTTGTAATAAACCTGAATTTAACAAAATATTTTAGCAGTCTTAACAATTAGATCTGAATTTTAAAATCTAAAAATAGAAATTAAATTCCTAAAATAAATTTATAAAGACTAAATTCTCAACTTGTGAAAATACATAGACTTATGATATAATTTAACCAATAAATATTTCTTAAACCCTTTTGTATGGTATTAATAGCAGCATGTCATACATATTGCTTAAATTGTATTTTACTTGAAATATAAACAACAAACTTCAAATTTTGTCTAAATTTGCTCATATTTATAAATGAATAATTTAAATTCATTTAGACTTATTTTGTATATTCTAAAAGATGTTGTTATTTTTCAATTTTAGTACTTTTATAATATTTTAAATAGAAATAACTTAATATATTTTAATGTTTTATTTAGAGAATTTTTTAAGGCAATGTAATAGATTTGGGCCTAACATATGCCAACACAGGGAGACAATATGCGTTTTTAGTAGTAACAACTCGAATTGGATGGCTGTAACCAGCGGCGAAATTAGAAAAAAATTTTAGAGAGTCGAAATTAAATTGTAATTTTTACTATTTTTAAAGGATTAAATCAAAATTTTATCATTTTAAAGGAATAAAGTATAATTTTACTTTTCTACTTATCTACTTCTTAATATTCAAGTGGCTGTTTCTGGAAAAATTCATCAAAGTGTTTTGATTTTGAGTTAAATGATTAAAGAGATGATACATTTATAATGGCTGAAAATATTAATTTGATGTGATATAAATTATAAAATTAAAAATGGAGTGAGTTTAGGCATGTCGAAGCCAAACTTTTATTTTTCGGATTAATATTTGAGTCTAACAAATAAAGTGTAGTTTAGTTTTGGGTTGGCATTATTGATTAATTTATTGCTCCTCACATCATATATTGTCTGTATTTTGTTGGTGTTATTCGAATGAATCACCTTCAAAACTCTCAACTCTTCCACAAATATTTCACCATCATTATATTAATCTACATTTCTCTATCTCTTTTCATCAATAGACATATATAAGAAAGAAAGAAAAAATTCATCAACATCATTAAAATAAATTTTCATATTAAAAATTTACAACTTTCAATTTGAATTTAGTAGGTTTTCTCGAAATTACTCGAATAAGTAATTCAATTCTTGAGTTCGAGTCAAATTGAATTTTACAACTCAAAATATTAAATTGGTGTAAGTACCCTAATAGTTATAAAATATTTTTCCAAAATTTTATAAATATATATATATATATATTAAAAGCGTATAAAATGCTAAATTATATATCTTTATAAAATTTCTAAATTGATTAATTTGATGTCTCAAATAAATAAATTATCAAATTAAGTTTATCATACTAATTATCTTGTTTTATTTTTCGCTTATTTTGTTTTAAAAGAGTGTTCAAATAGTATTTATGTTCTTTAACTTGAAACAAGATTTCAATTTGAAAAAAAATCAAATTGAGATAGGATGATAAATAGGACTTATCAACTTGACTAATTCAAAAATATGATTAATGACAACTTAATTATTTGTGAATAAAGTATTGGTGTAGTAAAGTTGAAGTTGAGTTGAAATCATTTGTATAAATTAATATATTTGTTGTTGAGAACCATGTAAGAAAGTAATAATTAAGGTTGATATGTTAGAGTTTAAATTTTAATCCTCAATTTGCAAGAAGAAGAAAAATAAATTAATAATCCAAATGATGCAATAGGAAAAAATACAAATTTAAATTTTAAAGGGGTTTTATTCAACCTCCTAATTTTGATGTTCTCTTGTATTTTTTTTTTATTTTTTTTCGATCGCATTTTGTTGCCACGTTATGTGGCGTCCCAACAGAAATGAAAAAGAAAATGCCAAAATAAACATAATTCAACCAATCTTTTGAAAAATAATCTAAAACTTTGTCTTCTCCTTATTTACCAACTTTCATCGGGAAGGTTGGCGCATGCCCTGCCCCTCCTTAAAATAATTTTTTTATTTATAATTTATAAAATTTTAAATTCCCTCTAAAATTATAAAATTATATTTTTACTATCATCAAAATATACCATTACTCCTTAAATCTCCCAGTTGGTGCTTCTCTTTTCTTTTCTACTTCAGACTATTCTCTCTTTCTATATATAACCTCTTTTTATTTTTGGCAGCATTACTATATATTCTGTTTAACATGCCATAAACTGGAAACCCAGATTTTAGTTTCAACTTGTTTCAAATGAAAGTGTCGAGTTTTCTCTTCTTCCTCTTCCTATACCTTTCTCTTTTCCTCTCTGACACCTCCCATGGCGGCAGTGATGATGATGATGATACGGCAAGCAATAAGAGACATAACCTACGTTCTAAATCCCTGGTTCTGGTCAAGATCTGGTGCTTGATTCTCGTGTTTGTAGGGACCTTCATTAGTGGGGTGTCGCCCTATTTTCTTAAATGGAACCAGGGTTTTCTGGTGTTGGGAACTCAGTTTGCAGGTGGGGTTTTCTTGGGGACTGCCATAATGCATTTCTTGAGTGATGCTAATGAAACGTTCGAGGATTTGACGACTAAACAATACCCTTTTGCTTTTATGTTGACTTGTGTTGGATATTTAGTCACTATGGTGGCTGATTCTGTGGTTTCTTATGTGTATGGCAAAGGAAAGGGTTCATCATGTAATACTTATGATTTGGAGCTTCATGGTAAGAAAGTTGTTTATATATATATACTCATTATTCTACCTTCTTACCTCACTTCTTGCCTAAATTGCAGGGACAGGCACCGGGACAGACGCTGCCTGTGAACGGTCCTCATCGCTCTCTTCTGTGAGTTCTTTCGGGGATAGTGTTTTGTTGATAGTTGCCTTGTGCTTCCATTCGGTGTTCGAAGGCATTGCCATCGGAGTTGCGGAGACCGAAGCCGATGCATGGAAAACCTTATGGATAATCTCATTGCATAAGATATTTGCAGCCATTGCAATGGGAATAGCACTGCTCCGAATGATCCCCGACCGTCCATTTTTGTCATGCATAGCCTACGCGTTCGCATTCGCCATATCGAGTCCGGCTGGTGTAGCCATCGGGATCATACTCGATGCCACAACAGAGGGTGTTATGGCTGATTGGATATTTGCCATATCAATGGGGTTAGCCTGTGGAGTGTTCATCTATGTATCCATAAACCATTTGCTATCTAAAGGTTATACGCCCCATAAGACAGTTTCAGTCGACAAACCTCACTACAAGTTCTTGGCTGTCTTGTTAGGTGTTGGAGTGATTGCTGTGGTAATGATTTGGGACAATTGAACTAATAATTTTCAAATTTGGTACATTAGCAGTTTTTTTTTTTTTAGTATAGAATTGAACCAGGTAGATCAAGTTAAGTTTGTTTCTAGTCTTCTCCTTTTTATATACAAAGAGTTTGTCTCTAGTCTCTGTCATAGTTGCTCGCGTCCGGCGATAACCCGTGAGGGGTTTAAGTTATGTTGGCCTAAATTTTAGGATTTGACTCATGTGTTTGCTTTACTTTTTTATCTTCCCTTTTTAATGTAATTGATTGTATTGAAAAAGAAAATTATAGTAGCTTGTGTTAAAAACCAGTATCTTAATAGTCTAGCTTAGAAGCCAACTACTGGGGTCAACCATTAAGGTATCGAACTTATCAATGATGATCCAGATGCATTTTCGT
This sequence comes from Gossypium raimondii, assembly GCF_025698545.1. NCBI lineage: Eukaryota > Viridiplantae > Streptophyta > Magnoliopsida > Malvales > Malvaceae > Gossypium > Gossypium raimondii. Next base: position 43,292,506 of record NC_068577.1, read on the forward strand.
TCAAGCTGAATTTAAATTGCTTGCGAGCGTGTTTACACATTTTTTAAGGGTGAGTTAAGTTGGAAGATAAACCTCATAGGATGAAGGGGGGTCGAATGCTCTTTAATTACTATAAGACGCTGGTAAGCCTAGGATTGAAGGAGCATGTGTTCCAACATGTTCTATGCTGCTTATTTCAGTAAAAGTGTATTATTACAAAGAAATAAAAAGCTTCCTAAAGAAAATGAGATGAAGAAGGAACTCCTTAAAAGGAGAATACCTCTGTAGAGTTAATTTGACTAACTTTGTGCGATTTAATTACGAGAGAACAAAAAATCAAACTGTATAGATGGGTTTTCCTAACCTAGATTGCCGTCGGGTTATTGTCGATTGTCATCATTTGCATTTTATTGGTTTTCACAGAGCTAATTTTTCAGGAGGGGAAGATAGAAAATGGTTAAGCGGCTTTTAATCACACGTATATGATGGATATAGATCCGGAATCTAATTTAAAATGACGAACAGAACTTTGTTAAGTAAGGACAAGTAGAGGAATCTGCCAAAACAAGATTCAATGCTTATTATGCAGTTCACTTGCTCTCAATAACGTCAAATGGGTTTGGACAAAACGTCAGATTCAACTGATGCTGTAATGCCACTTGTCTTCTCAAAACATGATTTATTTTTAAGAAATGAAACATCAAAACTTATCAGATACAGTGCTATCAAAAGTTCAATGTTAAAAAACCGATAAAGAGAATTGCCCCCAACAAAAGGGAAAAAGAAATTCGGATTAGCATTTTGAGAATCACTTCTGCTCCCCAAAAATCAAAACTACAATGAAGTGTGTTATTATTGGTAAAATTTCATTGAACTCTCTGAAAAGGTGTACTAAAATACAAATGTGAAATTTGAAAGTGCTCTAGAGGTTCACGTGAAAAGCTTTCTCCAGGCAAACTGATACTATTATTGGCCCCGCCAAGTCTCCGGCAGCACAGCCTGTAAAAATAAATGCCTACTTCAAAATGATGCAGTTGTAAGACATGTTAAAACTTGAAAACAAATTTGGGGTCGCAATAACAGGCAACTATTAGTCTATTACCAATCCGTATGGCTGACTTACTTACCGATCCATTGACCAACTGAAGGACGGAAAAGTACAGCACCAATCCCAGCTCCAATGGAAGCAAATATCAACGATGCTCCACACCTGATGGTAATACCAGAAATCTTCTTTCCAAGAAGTTTAGTTTGCTCTGTTAGGTTGACTTCATCACTCTCTTCGGAGTTTGTTTTGCGACAAAAGCATCGGTAGATTTCAATACCAGTTTGAACAAGTGCCGCTGCCACAACTCCAAGCAGGTGACCTGAATAGATATTGGGGGGAAAAGGAAAGATGTTACAAAGCTAAAGAAACTACATACAATAAAGTGGAGGACATATAATGGTATTGACCTCGGAAAGTAGTTCTGCTAACTCTGAAGAAGTACACTGTTGTAGGCAATCCCCTTTGGGACTTCCGGACAGCTGATTTCGGAACATCTGTTTATGTTGCCAAACTCATTAGCAGCTTATAGCTATAATCAGAAAGAATCAGTGTTGTCAAGGTGTGCACCTAGGGGCACCTGCACCTTAGCACTAGACAACAAAAGCACCTAAAACCCTTAGCACACACCTCTAACCTAGGCGTTTTTTTCTGTAAGGACGCCTCATTTAATTTCTTTTATTTTTCACTTTTTTTCATACGATGAACTTTTACTAGTAAGAAAGAGATGGTATTAAACTTCTTAATATTTAAGTATTCAACTATAGACATAGACCATAAGTAAATCATGCATATAGACTAATAAAAACTACCATGTTTTATAGATACACTAGACCACACTTTAGAGTTTATTAAATGTCATAAGCTTTACAAATACACACACGCATCTGGATACGGATACATACAAAGCCTCACACATATACATATTGTGCTTTACTTCACTCAGGCTATAGCTATTTTTGCACTTTGTGCCTGAGGCAATATAAGGGTTTTGGCGCTTAGAGTGCGCCTTGTGCCCTTAACAACACTGAAGAATATTGAGACTATAATAGTAAGAGTAACAGCATTTCTTGTCCCTTTTAATTCACAGGCAAGATAAAGAACAACCACTGACCCACTAGCATGACTTTGCAGAATAACAGACAGAAAGTACCTTTAAGGAGTTTCCACGCCATGCGCTGTGAAACATAAATAACAGCAAGTCTTTCAAGAACCCGTCTTGTCGTTACAACAGTGGTCTGAGTAGTCATAAAACATAATGAAGTTCAGATATTCCTTAAAAGTTAAAACAGCAAACGATTGCCTCAATTGGAGTGCAATGAGGTTCAAATATGGAGATCCAACAATCTACAACAAAAAGACTTTGGTCTGGAGCTTAGATTTGATGAACACCACTAAAAGAAGAACCGAACATATTTGTCATGTGTAAATATTAACTCCGTATATGTTTATTAACTTTAATTGCTTACTGGATGAATTATACAAATATCTGGCTTTTTGCTTATCACTTGTTGAAAGAACATAAGAAGACTTCATGTAAGCTAGGAACAATAAAGAGAGAGGCAGATGAACAGTATCAAGCAATCTGCAGATTTCAGGATATCAAGGGAAAGACCAAAAGAAAACAACTCACCTCACGGATTATTTGCTTCACCGACTTTTTAAAGGGAACAACCAAATCCACATGTAGTTCTTTAGGAGTGTCCTGCAGGAAATCTTCATCATCCTCTTCTACGTTTGTGGCAGGCTCCAACAGAGGCAAATAGAACGTCAGAAATGACCTCAAAGTTGTCATAGCAAATGGCCTCAACTCAAAAGCTGAATAAAGAGGCTTCAATTCAACCTTATACTCCTTCACAGCGTATTTGAGAGCATCATTTTTTAAGTTCTTAACATTCTTAACAATATCTTCAGATAATCTTTGTACATTTGAAATGTAATCTTCAGGGAATGCCGCAGCAGCATCACAATGAGAAACCTTGGGATTACTGCAGTACAATTACTAGGCTAACAGTGTCAAATTTATGCACAAACATGTCACACATTTACATCAATAATTTACTAAGCAATTATAACCAAAGGGGCTGCCTAGTACAGTAACAATAACCAAAATTTGAAACTATTGAACTATTCTAACATAAACCCAATCCTCAGCGCTGTCCATTTACCAATAAACAAAGCAAATACAGGCATTCTTACACGCACAGATGAAGGCATGTAGCCTTCAGAAAATACATCATACATGTACACATGAAAAATGTATATGAAACCGAAAAAAAAAAACCCAATTGCCTAAATTCAATGAACAACCATTATCCAGTCCAATCAAATTATCACTGTTCACTGAGCATAAAATTCAGTCATGACTCGTGCATACACATACGGACGATGAGAGGACCACTGATACGTTTGCCTAAATACCATCAACAGCCAAAATGGTTCTGCTAATCACCACTGTCAACCAAGCAAATAACAAAAGAACCACAAAAATACACGGATATGAACATACCCAAAAAGGAACCTGGAGGCAAAAGGGGTTCCAGCAACGACGGTAGCGGCAGCTGATGCGGCGGCAGCTGAGGCAGAGAAGAACCCAGAAGAGTGGAAGCTTTGTTGAGAGCAAAAGCTTGGGTTTTTCCTGTATAGATCTAGCAATATTGCTATCCCCGCCATTGTTGTTTAGCTAAAAAAAAAAAACAAAACAGACCCGCTTTGGTTTATATCACAACCATAGCAGTGATCCGCTCTAGTTGTTTTCTACCGTTTGGTTTTCTAGGGAAAGGTCGAGGCTTTGAGGAATTTTTAAGCTTTTGATTAAAAAGTAATTATTAGTGTTAAAAGGATCCGGGTTTTGCAAGAGAAATGGAACTTTTAAGTTTCTTTTTCCCTTTTTCTTTTTTTAATTATAGAATTTCCTTGCTAGTTGGGTTTTGCTTGTGTTTAATCATAAAATTGGAGGTATTGAGGGAGCATACCTTCTAAGCATCATTGATTAGATTTGAAATTCTTTTTAAAATCATTTTAAATTTACTCATATTATTTTTAAAAATATAAATATGTTATTTTTAATTTAATATTTAGTAATTTTAAATTAAAAGATAATAAGCTTTAACGCACTCAAACCTATAATACACATGTCAATCGACCTAAAACTTAATCAATCGTCAAACTTAATCAATCGTCTTACCATTTTTAATGTTTACATCATAACAATATTATAGATTCACTTTTTATGCGTTATAAATTACATAATATATGAAAAAAACACTATTTTTTTTACCGTCATGTACTTAATTGAAATTTTAGATTTTATGTAAGTTAAAATGTATCACATTACAACAATTATTTTTATTATTTATAAAACGGTTGTACTTTAATGGATTACATTACAATAATTATTTATCACTATTTATTAAATTTATATGCGAATTTTTAAAAATGTAATTAAGATTTTTTAAAATAAAAACATTTTTTCTAAATGCTGAAGTTTTAGGATGTCATACATTATATATTGAAATAGATGATATAAATTATTTGGAAAATTAACATAATTTAATTTAATAGGTTAAGAAATAAAATTTAAATTTTGTACTAATGTGTAAGTGCAAAATAGGTGAAAACCATTTTAAGTTCTACAAATAGTCCTAAAAAGTTGTCTCGTATCTCTTCTATTTAAATATTTTTTAATATATTACCAAATATTTTTTTTATTTTTTTAATAGTATTATTTTTTAAAAAAGGTAAATTCATTAATTCATTCAATGAATGGAACCATACAATTCAGGGAAAAAATAACAAACACTCGTTGTAGATGGTGAAGAACAAGCTCCATCAACACAACAAAGGTTTTAGCTCAACATCAATAGAACATTATGACACATTGACAATTGATTTTGTCACAACTCAAGCACGACATAGCTGTAGTGATTGCAAGCACTTAATACGTTAAGGAAATTAGCCCCAGATGGTCCAAAGCGGTGAGCAAAAATCGACAAAAGAATCGAGCATTCATCAAACTAAAGAGGATGACAATAAAAACATTCCTAAAATCACTTGTAAAACTAAGGTTACATGCATGAGCAATACTAAAAAAATGTGCTACAAGAGCAGACAAAAACTTTTAAAATTAATAACTTATTAAACAATGGAAAAACAAACAAGAAACATATAAAACTTAAGACAACACGAGTCCAAATCGACTCGTGGAATATTTATTATTCTGAAATACTCTCAAAATAGAAGCAAATTAAGAAGCTGACAAAGAGCCACCCACTTTAGAGAATGATAGGTGCCATCATCTGTCCATCACAACTTGTGAAGACAACAAAGATACTCACAAAATAGATCTGCAAACTGAAAAGAAAGAAGACATGTGGAGTGAATGAGAAGAATAAAGAAAGAAATGGATGATGTGAGGGAGAAAATTGCGGCCAATTGATTATAATAAAATTTAGAGAGAGAAAAAAAAGCAAAACAAAAGAATTATTTGAAAAAAAAAAGATTGTAGGGTTTTTCTTTTAATGGTATTATTGAATATGTACAATGTCATTATTTTAAATTTGTAAGAAATGCATTTATTATAAGAAAATTTGGAAATTTCATAATTAATTTAACTAACTTTAAGCATTATTTGCACAAATGTTTGATTTGTAAGAAGAAAAACACCTTTTTAAAAATTTGCTAATGTATTAGGGACTATAATTATAATTATGGAGAAGAAATTCGAAAATGTTGAAAATGGTGAAATGAAAAGGAGTAATAAGGTAAATATAAAAAGTGGAAGAAGTTGGTGAGGATGGGGTGCATCCCTTTTTTTTCATTTCCAAATTTCGATGTCATGTTCTTAAAAGGTGACCCAAAAATGGTGTATTTTGTTGTTAAAACTAGCTTATAAATGATGATTTTATAACTTCAAAACACCAAAGTGATATAAAGGTAGATGTATGAAATTATAAAATCCAATCTTTTTTTAATTGAAATTTACATTTCATATATGTTATAAAAATCAATAGTTTTAGAACACTACTTTAAACGGGTGACAATGATTTAAATAATAAAACAGATATATTATCGTTAGTATATTTTATTATTAACTGAGAAAATCAAGAATATATATATATATATTTAATTTAAAAGATAAAATAATTATTCGAATTTGTAAAAATTATTGATAATTAAGAAATTAAAATTGGATATGTGAAATCACTTGGTTCACATTCATTTGCATGATCAAGGAAGTTGGATTTGAGAAAAGTTTATGTTAAATTCGATGTAAAATTTATAATTGTTTTCGGATTTTATAAAAATGTATTATCAAAAGATTAAAATTTTAAAACAAACGTAGATATCAAAATTAATTAATAAATTATTTGCACTACTATTCAAGTAAACATTTTTAATTAATAACTTTTATTATTTATTAATTTAATAAATTCATTTACAGTTGATATAAAATAGAGGTGCTCATCGCTCGAGTCTAAGAATGATATTAACATATTTTATTATTACTTAAGTCCGGTCCGGGCTAAAATTTGGGCCTAAAATTTTACCTAAATTCACTCATATTTGTAAAAAATTAACCCATGCCCATTTTAGGCCCACTTATATTATTTTTAATTTTTTTTAAAATATATTTATTTTGTTTTATTATTTAATAATTTTATACATTTTTTATTTATTAAATTTTTTTTATAGAGTCATCTTAACATTATTTTAATGTTTACATTAGAGTAGTATTATATATTTAGTATAGGTTTATTTTTTTAATGTGTTCTAAATTATATAATATATAAAAATAACATAATATAAATTATTATAAACTTAAAACGGGTCGGGTCAAGTCTTGAATGTTCAAGCCCGAGCTCAGCCCATATTTTAAAGAGACCTAATTTTTTTGTCCAAATCCTCTCAAATTTCGGGCGAGCCTTCGAACCTAGACGTGTAGCCCGACCTATGAACAGGTCTAATACGAAATGAGTATATTTAAAAACTTTAAATTTAACTTAAACATGTTTAACATTGTCATAAAGTTTGCTCTTTTGCAAGTCGGTTGTCTACTCTTTGCACATTTTCCTTCCAGTTTTTTGTTGTCATTAACTGTTTTGTTTGGATATGTGGAGATTCTCCTTAGATTCTGTACATAATGGAAGAGAATTTGGTTAGGTTAAACATCGATGACGATGAGGAGGTGGTGTTGGAAATCCCCATTACCGAGGAGTCTGAATCAAGTTTTGACCTTTGTTTGGTGGGTAGTTTTTTTACTACCAGTGTAATTCAGTTTCACGCTATCGGAACACTCTTGCTAATATTTGGCATCCAAATGGTGGCATGGCGATTCCAAATCTGGGAAAAAAGGTTCCTTTTTCGATTTTTCAATGAAGTTAATTTATAAAAGGTTATTGATGGTGGTCTATGGACATTCAATAATCATTTGTTAGTGTACCATTGTTTAGAAAAGGGTGAAGATCTGCTTCAAGTCCCTCTTTTTTGATTGATTTCTTGGTCCAAGTTCATGACCTTCCAACTGGTTTTAATGAATCTATGGCAAAGCAATTTGGTAAGTTTTCTTGGCAATTTTGTCGAAACCTATTTCTCATGAATTTAAGAGTTTTATGTAACTTAGAGTTACTTTGGATGTTCGTGTGCCATTAAAATGAAAGAAAAAGATTCAACTATAGGGTGATCTTTATGTTTATGCTTATTTTATATATCTTTTTTTGCTTTTTATGTGGGGGCCTTGGTCACAGTGAAAGTTTTTTTAATAATCTGTTTTTTAGTGGTGACAGAAATAGTGGTTTTGAGATCATAATTTTAATGAATGAATTCGTAAATATTATCATTTAATATTTACTAGTCAAATACAGTGTTATAGTGAATTTTGGACAATTAGTTAAGGTACAAGTGGTTAGACCTTAAATTCAGTGGTTTTGAAAAATGAAGTATCGGAATCTTGTTTTCATAAATCGAGCCCGTAAATATTTGTTATATAGGTGTCTTTAATTTTAGTCCGAAATTTTGAATGGTTGAATGATTAATTAAGGTACAAAAACTAAGGGTCTGTTTGATAGGGGAAAATATTTTCCGGAATTGGTTTTCCCCATTTTCCAGTGTTTGATTGGAGGAAAATATTTTCCTTTTGGAAAATCAACTCCAAAACACGGGAAAATGCCTTACAATTTTTGGGAAATTGTCTTACCGATTCAATCTCCGTAAGACATTTTCCTAAAGCTCTCAGGCATTCTTCTCCTTTCATCCATTCTTCTCCCTTCATCCAGTAAGCTCCCTTCATCCATTCTTCTCCCTTCCTTCATTCCTTCATTCCTTCAAATTTCCGTTCTTGAAAGCTTCATTTTGGTTCAGAACTGGAAACCGCTGCTGGTACGTTGCAATTCTATTTTTCGACGGTTACTTCGTTTATTTTTCATTTCTTTTTGGCTTTTATGCTCCGTTTATTTTTCATTTCTTTTTGGTCGCTCATCGCCACGCCATTTCTGCTTTCAAATGATGGGTAAGCTTCCTTCTTCTTTTATTCTTCGTTCGGTTGTTAATACTGGAAGCCATCTTTCTAATTTCCACTCTTTTTCTTCTTCTTCTAACACCATTGCTACCCACATCGACTGCCTAAGTAAGAAACCCATGTCCATGCATGTTAGAGGAAAGGGAAAAACAGACCACCGCTTCGATAATGTTGATCATGTTTTGAGTTTGTTCAATAAGATGATTGAAAAGTACCCAAAGCCTTCAATTGTGGAATTCACTAAATTATTTGCAGCCATTGTTAGAATGAAACATTATGCCATTGTTGTTTCTATGTGTAGCCAGATGGAATTATTAGGTGTTTCCCATGATGTTTATTCTGTGAGCATCTTGATTAATTGCTTTTGTCAATTAGGTCGAATTGATTTTGGGTTTTCTGTTTTGGGGAAAATGCTGAAGTTAGGTGTTGAGCCTGATGTTGTAATTTTTTCAACTTTGATTAATAGGCTTTGTAATCAAAGTAATATTTCTGTGGCCGTTTGTGTGTTCGATATAATGTTCGATATAATATTTTCTGGAAAAAGGATTGATCTTTATGGTTGTATTATCTCTAGTAATCTTTTGTAAATATAATGTTTTCATCTTTGTTGTTGATTTATATTCTGCCCTCTTTATACATAATGTTCTGTGTAGAGAATGAGTATATATGTTGTATCCTGTTGAATGGGAATATATAATTGAACCTATTTTACTTTTATTTTCCCAGTTGGTTGTGGGAAGAATGTTTTTGTGGTTTTTCTTTGTGAGTGGAATAATACATTGAGTGGAGATGCAATGGCCTAGGAGCAAACTCTGTATGTGAACTAGGAAGTTTATGAATAAAAGTAAAAGAACCCTTGTTTTGTGTTGGTTTTCAGACTTAGAGTGTGGTCTCTTAACGGATGCTTTAGCCATTTATAGTAAGCTGCCTTTTGCTGAATGCTTAATTTTGGTGCTTTACTTCCTGGTAATGGTCTCATGATTCATGAATGCTTCAAGCCATTTTCATGGTTAATTTTGCACGAAACCCATCTTTTATCTTTGTAATTTGACTATAAAGTCGACAATATTTGGAGTTTGGGTTTGAATTTTAGCATAGCAACCACCTACCTTTACAGTATTGTGTGACCTTTAATTCAACGTTTGAAGTTTTGCTTTGATGCCTAATTGTTAATTTAGGTCTAGTCTTTGTTTGACGGTTTGAACTTTGAATTTCGAACGTAGGATTTTACTTTTGGTCCAATGTGACTTCTGTTCTTATCCATAGTAAACTGCTTCGAAATTGAAAATTCCTAAACATAAGCTGTTGATCGATTCATTTATTCATTCAAATCGAGTTTCATCATACGAGATTATGATCCTTCAAATCCTTGAAATTGTAAGGAAAAACGAAACAGTGATAAGATCTTTGTTGAATTATGTTTTTGTTCCACTTGCTTTCACTGATATTGATTCGTTTGTTTGTTCATTTGTTTGAAAATGTGTTACTTGTTTTCACTGATATTGATCCATTTTGTTCGTTCATTTTCTCGTATGCTAACCATATTCAATTGACTAAAGAATTGGTTTTTGAGACTAGAAATTAATAGCCTCAAAATGTTCTTAGAGGGTAGAAATTAATAGCCTGAATAATAGAACGCTCTCTGTTAAAGAGCGAGGTGCTGTAATTTGAGTTTTACTGAGATTTCTTTGCATATTTCCATCAACTTCATGTAAAAACGAAAAGGTTTCATCAATTTAATCTAAAACTACGCCCTTACCATCTATATTTCAACAGATATATATTGACATACTAATTAGTTTATTTAGCATAAGAGATTTGCAAGGAAGTTGAACATATATGCCCTGGCATGATTCATCAAATATTTCTAGTTTTAAATTGCCAGTTTTAAATATCTACTACCAATGTTTGGTTACAATTTGAATATATATGCTCTGGCATGATACATCAAATAGAGCAAACAAACTTATTATTGATATTGTTGTAAACATTTGAATGCTTTTTTCATGCTGAAAATAGAGCAAACAAACTTATGTTGGACATTTGAGATTATGGCAATTATAGCAATGCACTTAAACGTTATTTATTTTTATAAAAATTAATCAATTTTAATTTAAAATTATAAAAATAGAAATAAAAAAATTATAACATTGTTCCATTTTTTTGTTTAAAATTTCAAATAAAAAAGAAAACACACTTGATAGCAATTTATAATTTAATTTTTATATTTTAAAAAGAGGCATCACCATTTTAATAATGTTTTTGCAAAAAATAATATTTACTGTTAATGTATATTTTTTATAAATAATATGTTAAATATTAATGTATTACACCTAATAATATATTGATTTTAAATGAATTTCATTCAAATTCTTGATTAAATATATAATGAGGATTAATTAATTAATTATACATGATATTGAAATCCTAATAATATATAACAAAATCTTGTAGTAATTGCAATTTCCTACAAGAAAACTAATTTGTCATGCTTTCATTTTGATATGCTTATCAAATATATTGAAGTATTGTATTAACCAAATCATTTATTGAAGTATTGTATTAACCAAAGCTTTTTAGTTAAAAGTAAGAAGCATAGAAAATTTGGCTTCAAAAATTTTCTCATGGTTGAAGATATTGATACTTTTATGTGGTGTAATATTATGCACTTGGACAATGTTGTTACTATGTGGTGTACTACTAATTATGTATTTGGATAATATTATTTCTAGCATTCATTGTGATTTGAAGCAATTTATAATTATTTAATACTTGTTTTTTAACACAATTACAAATAATTTATTTGATATTAATTTTTTCAATTTATAACGATTAATATTGTAGCTTAATAATTGAGTATTATTATAAATAAATCATTGCAATATATGTCAAAACAATTTAAAATATAAAAATTTATTAATATATATTAATATATGTAAAACAACTTTTCCGGAAAATATTTTCGGAAATCATCAACAATGAGAAAATATTTTACAGATTCAATCAAACACCAAAAATATTTTTCAGTAAATCATTTTGAGAAAAGTAAAACATTTTCCAGAAATCATTTTACGGAAAACATTTTACTGCCAATCAAACAGACCCTAAATCGTAAAAGTTAATAGTTATTGAATTCTACTAACTAAAATACTTATTTATTAATGGTGCAAGGGTTTAATAGGCAAATTGACTACAATAGACCATAGTGGACGGTTAATGCATGAATGATGGCTTTATTTTTGTATGAATTTTGATTAAAATTAATAAAATAATAACATAATTATTAATAAAACAAAGATGGATGGAAAGAGAAATGTCATTCTCATCTTCCTCCCCACCGTTCGAACTCAATGGAAGCAAAGAATTGAAAGCTTGAAATTCTTTTGATATTCGGCTTTGCATGGTATGTATATTAGGGTTTTTTTTTTTTTTTTGTAAATTTTAGATTTTTGAGATCGTTGTAGCTCAATCTAGCTAGCTCGGGTACTAAATTGTAAAACTATCAAAGTTTTGAAAAGTTATCATTGTTAAATTTTGAGGTTTTGGATGTTAAATGGTTGTGTTTGAAGCTTTAATGGAAAATATGACTATTTTATAAAGTGATTTTTGTCAGTTTTGAGTTTAGGGACCAAAAAGAAAATATGTTGAAATTGGCATAAAATTCTTATAATATAGATGCTTGTAACACCCCAAATTTGGGCCTAAGAGTTTTAATGGTATTTTAGGAATTTTAGTCTTAATAGTGTTTAAAATTTTGCGATATGGTAGATCAATCATGTTTTTTAATATGGTTGTTAGAAAATTAAATCAATTTCTGAAAATGAGTTTTAAATACCTTTAATTGTAAAAAGTGGATTGATTTGTAAAAGAGTCAAAACTTTGGGTTTTTATAATGCAATTTAACCAACATTTAAAATTCACCCTATATCTTCCCCCACCTAGTTTATTTTCGCGTTAACTTCTCCCTTTTATTTGCTCTTGTCGTCCCATGCTCTCCCAACTCCTCCCATAAAATTTTCTTTGTCAAACCTAAATTCTTTTGATTCCTATCACTTTCCAAATCATTAAACCTCCCTAAAATCCAAGAAAAACACTCAAAAAAACACCATAGATTCCTCAATTGTCAAGCTTGTAGATTTTTCAGGTTTTCGATCAAACGCTCAATTTTTCATTATCTAAGGTAACGATTCAACTTCTAAATAGTTTTAAATGTTATTTAGTCTTTAAAACTAAGTTTTCAACTATTAAATCACATGTTTTAAATAAAAGCCGAAAATTTGGTCGTTAATGGTGGATTCTGGGATTTTGAGTGAAAACTTGGTTCCAAAGTGTTTTTCAATTATTTTTTTTACATGATTAAGAGGTTTCTAAACTTGTTTTGAAGTTTCAATATAGATTTCTTGAGTTTTAGTGAATTTTCAAAAAATAGCCAAAAACATGTCGAAAAAGTCGATACCATGAATTGAGTAGTTTTGTGTAGTTTAAAGGTTGAGAATTAGTCGTAGGTGACTAAATAGATTAATTGAATTAGTTTTAGGCGAAAAGGTTAAGTATAGACCGAGATATTCAAATTTTAAGTTTTTTATGTCGATGATTTTGGTCAAAAGAGAACCTAACTTAGGCTTGTGCTTTTGGATTGTTTGATGTGAGTCTTTGGCTAAATGTTGATTGTGTGGTTATTATGTGTGAAGCATCGAAACAGTTGGAACCTTCTTCGAGCAAGGCGAAAGGCAAGAAAAAGCTAGTTTAAGTTTTCGGCTTTTCGGCAAAAGTGTAATCGGTGAGTGTTTGGAATTGCTGTTAGTAGACACGATTTATAGTGTTAATTGGGAGCTTAGAAATAGCCTAAACCCTTATCCTAAGTTTCGAGTCTAAGCTTTCTATTTCCCTTGTTTTATTTTTGGTAAATTAAGTGATTATAAGAATATTTATGGATTGATTATTATGATGTAATATTGTGAAATGAGACATGTGTGATGACTATTATGAATTGTATTGTGTTGTGGGCATATTAAACATGCCAAAAAATAGTGATGATGTTGTGTTAACAATATAAATGTGCAGTGAAAATGTGCAAAAACCAGTAAGTACGTATGTGTTGAATTATGGAATGTAATGCTAATGTAACATGTTATGTATGTGATAAACTGATTTTAATGCACTCATATGTGGTTGGATACGTGATGACTTAATGAGCGTTATTGTAGCACTTTAAGTGCAATTAAATGTGAACTCGATAAGCATACATTGTGTACAAGTTTGTGATGTGAATTGATGAATATGAACAGAGATGATGTGCATTAAATCAATAATTAAAATTCTGTAATTGTGGATATTTTGGCCTTGTGACCTTATGAGACCATTGGATATAGTTGGCATGCCATAGGATTGTGAGTACTTACCTATATGTGTTTTATGATTTGGACGTTAAAGCCCTAGGACATGTTGGAGAGATAGGGGAATATGAGCTAAGCTCCATTCAACGGGACATATTTGGTGTGTTGGAGGGTGTCAGCTTTATGCTTCACTTTTGAGATATGTTCGACTCAATAAGTCATTTGGTGTGTTGGAGATCCGTGTATCTGATGTGTGGTGATAGAGCTCACTTTTATGTTTCATAGCCTCAAGTGCCAAATTATCTTAAAATGTATATATGTGTAAAGTGATGTATGCCTAAACGAGTATGTGGTTGCTATGAAAATAATTGTTTAAATGTGATCTTATTTGTTGTGGTAATACGGTGAGAGATGGACGCCTAAACATGTGAATAATATGCTACATGAGTTGATTTAAGTTTCATGAAAATGTTAGTATGTTCTCATAGTAAATTGCGTACGTAATTGTGGTTTGGATCGTTTCTATTTAACTTGTGAATGCATGTGAATATATCAGCTAGACTTGTGGGTTATAAAAGCATGTATACGTTGTTTAGTCTTGATGAATTATTGCTAAATGAATTATATATAAGCGAGTTGAGTGTAATTGCATGTAGGAGTATATGTTAGTTTTATGACTTAATGAAACGTGAATATGTTATTTTGGCTTGATTAGAATATGATTGTGAACGTGTTCACTACAGCAAAACAAGTTTTTAGTAGCATTTTTTTGGTCCTATAGCAGTGCTTATAAGCGCCGCTAAAACAATTTACGGCATTTTAATAAGCGCTATAAAAAATGCCGCTAAATTTTGCGGCGTTTATGTGGAAAAACGCCACTAAAGAACATGATCTTTAGCGGCGCTTCTCGAAAAACGCCACTAAAAATCATGTTCTATTTGGCGTTTTTAGTAGAAGCGTCGCTAAAGACCATATCAAATTCAACTTCTTTTTTAATCATCTCATTTACATTCTTACCTTAAATGATCATACAAAATTTAAATGACCTAACAATAGAAACATTTTAAATTATTTTTTGAGTTCAAAAACATTAACAAGAGAACTGTTCATAATGTTTGATCAAAATGTTAACATAATCATCTTTGAAAACCCAATCTAATGACTACAGTACATACTTTCTAATAAAACTCAAATCTTTGAAACTTCTGCCGAATAAACAACATGATGTTCACTATGAGAAACTTCAACTACAAGCATACTACAATAAGTTACTACAAAAAAGTAACTATCTCATATGTTACAATCCCACCTATTGAACCTCTAAAATGACTACAATTTTATAATTCTATTAAGAATTACAAATCAAATCCCTAGAGGGAGAGATAAATTACCAGTCATATAATTTCCTCAAGTGAGAACTACGTATCATCATCTCCATCACAATATTTATTAGCACCACCGCCTATATCAGCATTCTCCTCACTTTCATCCCCTTCCTCATCCTCATCAGACATGTTATTTATCACATTTGTAATGATATCCTTCACCTCGGCTTTTCTGTGCATCAAATCCTGGTCAAAATGTGTACCTGAGATTATCAAAATCTTATAATTAGTTAAGAGTCTAAGTATCAATATTGTAACTTAAATACTTTTAATGACTAAAGGTAAAACATACCTAGTTGCCGAAGGATATCAGATAATGTTGTCTGCATCAGACAAAGAAAACTTTAACACAAATATTGTGAATTTAATCATTTCATCTAAGAATTAAATAGATAAAGATAACACTTATAGTGTTGAAGTCTACTTTTTTTTAGAATATCTACAACGACTTTATGAATCTCTTCCCTACTAGGCTCAGGTTTAGGTTTCTTGCCACTTTTGCTTTTACCAGTCACAAAATAAATACAATGGATGTTGAACAAAAAAATTAATAAACTCAAAAACCACTTCAAATATTCCTTTTTCTTTTAAGAATACCCTCGCATAAAAAAACTCTAGACACCAGCATAATAGAAATAATATAGCTAGTGAAATCTACCATGTGATTTAGCAAAAATCTTTGCTGATGATTTAAGTCTCCCCCTTGGGTGTTTTTCGTCGCTTTTGTAGAGAGAAATTGAAAATTAAATAACAAGCATCAAGCACTCTCAGCCACCAACAAATGTTGGGGATTAAAAATAGGGCAGAGAGAAGAAAAAATATAAAATCAAAGAAAAGTTATCATTCTAAAGTAGCAATTCCTAGCTAGATTCCTGTAGCTCATTCTTATTTGAGATTTAGAAAGAAAATATGTGAATCTACAAGCCCAGCTT
This sequence comes from Gossypium raimondii, assembly GCF_025698545.1. Taxonomy (NCBI): domain Eukaryota; kingdom Viridiplantae; phylum Streptophyta; class Magnoliopsida; order Malvales; family Malvaceae; genus Gossypium; species Gossypium raimondii. The sequence continues at coordinate 43,308,699 of NC_068577.1, forward strand.
TACCTAAACAAAAACATGTATAAATTTTGGTTCCTCCAACAGAGAGAATCTAGCAAACTAAAATTACTAAAACCAAATTTATTAAAAATTGAAGGCAACTAGGATAGAGGAAAGTCATCATAATGATAATCAAATTTCCTAACGTACCAATGTTAGATGCATCAAAACTTATGAAAATAGTCACAAAGATATAATGTTTTAACCCTCCTTATAGAAGCGGAAAAAAAACAAACATTCTTGTCTAATAAAGATACAAGCACAAAAACTCATGCAAGTGCAATCAGCATAGCTAACCTTATCAAAGTGAAAAGCTCACCATGAAGCCATGAACCATGAAAAAGATGATAATGAACAAATCACAAGATTCAGGAAAACAAAAAGATCCAGAGAAATTAATAATAACCAAAAACAAAGATAATGCATGTCATGTACCACCATAAACACAAAGAAGCAACAATCTATGTTAAATAATTCATTACTAGGCAAGTGAAACATAATTTATTCTGAATCCAGAAATATTCATTGGTAATATCACTTAAATCTGTAATCAAACCAAATATATTGAATAAATAAAATCAAAGAAAATTCCTCATTCTCAACCCAAACATAGCCTGAAAATTGACCAATGTTTCTCTTCAAACTGTGAGGCTGTAAATGGAAAAATACAGTAAGTACATAAAAAACACATCATGGAACAACAAGACTATATAACCCTCAATCACCTTTTCTTTCTTTCCAAAGAGGATTATATGAAGCATTTATTGATTATTATCAGCTTTTCTCTTTGACAACTTGAAAGCCACTGAAATGAGTTACAACATCAAAAATAAATAGTGCAAGCCATGCAGTAACATTTTTTTAAAAAACATTATGAAACAAAATGGTTGAAGACAAGTAAGAGTACACCTCGAATACAAAATACCTCTTTCGGTTTTCAAAATTTTAGCTTTCGGCTTAATGAAAGAACATCATTTCCAACATACATATATCAATGCATTAGTACACACTACACTCTAATGTTAGTTTTCCGTTTCCCCACTTCCAACCAACTCATAAACATGCCAAATCGATCAACAATACACTACTTATTATAAAGACCATTAATGTCAGCATATGCTGCATGTACTCGAAAACTAGAATACGTAATGCCTCTTAGTTTTTCAAAACTTTAGCTATTGTGATAGTAAAAAGAACTCTATTTCCAACCTATCTTTCAATTCGATGCATTCAAACAATACACTGACATTTTTCAATCTTGAATGCTTGCAAAAAACTTATAAACATACTAATACTGAAATTTCGAAATCTACTTTTAAAAAATCTAATTAATCACTAAAGATCATTACATATTATACAAAGAAAACCAGCATAATTCCAAAGGTTTCATTAAACAACAAGTTAAACCATTTCTACCCTCCCAACAATAAAAGGCTAAAGCAATAAAAAAAATCATAATTCAAGGTAGTGGACATTAATTCAAACAAAAGACAAATCACATATAGCAAATGAATTGAAGGTAAAGAGCTAATAAAAGTAGAGAAATTTCCTTTTTACCCGATTTTCATTAATCTCCCTAGTTGATGGATCAACTAATACATTAAGAAATGCTTCTTCTACAGTACTTCTATAATCCAAAACGATTGCCAATGAAATAAAAAGCAAAGTTACCAAAAATATCAAACAAGGAATTTTTTTGCCACCATATTTCATTGTATCATAGGCATTATCACAAGCAGATGAAGGACCCCTTTTCATTTCATCAATATCCAAAGCCACCCAATGCCAAAAAAAATTATAAGAATTCAACCCAACCTGACCCAAAACCCTTCTAAATGCTGTAATCTAAATGCTGTAATCAAAAGTTCAAACCTTAGAACAGGTGGCACCAACTCCCTAAGAAAGAAACCCTAGGAAAATAAGCAGACTTTTCCTCAGAAACTTTATAAAAGATTGAAACTTTGAATCAAAAATTAAGAAAACAAACAAAACCCATAATTTGTCTTTCTTTACAAAGCCAAAAAATTGAGATCAAAATAAAAAATTTGCCAGAAAGGGTATGATCAATAGAGCTTAAAATAGAAGCTAAAAAAATATAAATAAATTTCGAAGTCCCTTCTTGGAAACTTTGACCATATCCAATCAATGGCAATTGTTCGAAACACCAACAAATAGAATGAGCTTCATATATTATTAAGAATTGAATACAAATAGAATCACAATCAATCCAATTCCATGAAATTTAAAGAAAACATACAGTAGAACCTTAGGGGAAAAAATCAAATAAGCAAGAGAACAGACGCATACCATTAGGAATATCTTTAAGTTGAGTACCATGACCCTGAAAAGGAAATCAAAGTTCAAAAAACAATCATAACATAAAGAAAATGACTTGAACGAAACCAGATCCTTAACCCCAGAAAAGAAAGCATACATTTTCAATTGTCAGAGTTTTAGACGATGAAGACCTTGCAATAGAAGGAGTTGAATACCTTTCTACGACTTTCCTTTCCCTTTTAGGCCTGTCACTACTAGGCGTCATAGGCTCTTTCTTTTCAGTTAAATTGTGACCAGACTTCCTAGAACTCCCATTTCTCAGCTGAACGACGATGCAACAGACGGTTAGGGAAAATCCAAGGGATTTGGGGATTTTGATTTGGGGAAAAAAATAAGGGATTTCGGGAACCTGGTTTGGGATAAAACTAAACCTAGCAAAAACGGTGTCGTTTCATTAACAATAAAAGGATATTTTGCGGCATTTTTCTCATAAACACCGCTATTGCTAACCTTTTGCTGTGTTTATGAGAAAAACACCGCTACTGCTTTACATTTTGCTGCGTTATTCTCATAAATGCCTCTATTGCTTTACTTATTGCTGCATTTTTCGGTTAATGCCACTAGTGTATAACATTTGCGCCGTTTTCGATCCAAACACCACTAAAAATGTCGCTAAAAGCTTAATTTCTTGTATTGGTTGTAGTATGCTCTTGTTTAACCTTTGTTATTGTGTGTACATTATGGTTATTCTGAGCATTCACTGAGCTTGTTAAGCTCACCCACTCCTTTTAAACCATTGCAAATTAGTTGTGTGCCGGTATGAGCGGTGTGGTTTCCGAGGGGTGATCCAAGCAAGACATTAGCTTAATTTCGTAAGTGTTATTAATTCGTCTATGTTTTGGGGACATAAAGGCAATGTGGTAGAATTGTTGCGTGAATTTTGCCACAATATTTTGGATGTTTTCATAGCTTATATATTATCAGGATTTAAAGGTTTGAATTGTGATATGTTGATTATTGCTAGAACTTATTCTCAATGTTTGAAACTGTGATTATAGTTATTTTGACGTTTATTTGATATGGTAAAATATGCATGTTGAATAGATTCGTGTTGGAATGGTTTATATGCTTAAATATGCTAAACTTTTACTGTTTGGAGCAGAGGTACCAATATTCATGTTTTAAAAATGATACCTCTGTGATTTTCAAATGTGCAGGAACTCAAAATTGTAATTTGGTATCAATACCATACCATGAATATCGATACTCGGGGCAAAATTACCGATACTTTTCGAAATGTACCTATATTTTCTTATGTTTTGATTTTAGACTAGAAACAAAATACTGATTTGGTACCAATTTTGCAACCGGCATCGATACCATACCAAGAAAATATCGATACCCTTGTCCTAGTATCGATACCTACGTGATTGTCTTGGAAATTTTACTAAGTGGTCCTAATGCATGTTTAATTATTATTGTAAGTTTATTTAAAGTATGTTTGACATGTTCTAATGATGATTAATATATGTTTGACTGAAAATTCATAAGATCACTGATAAAGAGGATGATTTCTTAATAATGTGACAATTTAGTATGAGTATGATGTGTGACGGTGGTGTGACATCTTGATATTCGGGATTGATGACTGGGCCGAGTATGGGGTATTACAATGTGTGAGAGCTGTACAAGGATGATTTGAAAGTCAGATTAAAATTTTGGGGTTTAAAATGAAAAATGTGCTTGTTTCGATTTTAAGAATTAAATTCAATAAAAAGTAAAACTTTGGGGAAATTGTGAAAAATGAATAAAATATGTCATATACATGAATTGAGATGATTTAAAGTGTGTGGAACTGATAATTGAAAATAAATTATTGTATAGATCAAGAATCGATAGATAATCGAAGAAAAGGGGAGATTGCATATTAGTCCCTAACACTCCTGCTTCTGTTGTTTGTCCCTGGTAAGTTCATACTGTATAATTAAGTATATTTATGTAATGTTTGTGTTGGATTGTAAAATTATAATAATCAAATGCACTTTAAAATTTTTACAAATTTTTATAAAAAGGTGAGAAAAGCAGTTACATTAGAAAATATGAGATTTGTGATAAATCTGAGATAGATGTTTAGTATTAGATGAATGTAAATTTTAGTACATGAGTGTATGATTTATACATTGAAATGTTGTATTGTTAAAAGGTATATTTAAAATTGTTTGCACATTAAGTGGACTAAATTAATGATATGTATATATATTTTTGAATTGTGATTAGAATAGTATAAAATGTAAGGAATGGAATGAATTGAAATAAATGGTCTTGAATGAATGTGATTTGGTTATGAAATGTGTTTTCTATAAACATGGAAGTGCTAATAATTATAAATGTTGATTAATTGCGTTATAAATACATATATATATTTAATGAATTTGGAATGAAATGGCATTAAGATAAAAGTTGAGTTTGAACTGAATTTGAAATGTAATTAGATGTGTATGTGAGAATTAAAATATGTGTAGAGTATTGCACAATATTGAGATGAATCTGATATTTTAGTTACTGAAAGTGATGTGATAATATGAATGTCCTGAATCCTGAACAAGTGCTTCTGATAGCACATTCATGCTCATGTTAGCACTACGATGCTCATGATAGCACATTCGTGCTCCTATTTGCACTATGGTGCTCATGATAGCACATTCATGCTCTTCTTAGCACTATGGTACTCTTGATAGCATATTCATGCTCCTATTTGAATTACGATACCTTGACTGCACATTCGTGTCCTTCTATGTACTCTAGTGCCCTAACAAGCACTTTGGTGCTCCTGTATACACTTTCGTGCTTTGTTTAAAACCTCAGTGTTTCTCGATATTGTGATCTATGTAACCAAAATCTTTTACTATTATTCATTGGGTTGATATATGTAACACCCTAAACTCGGTCTGGACGTTATGGTTAGATCTGGAGATGCTACGTAAAACAGTTGTAATTCCAACTTTCGTTTATTGAAAAATATCGTGAACTTTTGTTACTTAAATGCCCGTTTTATTTGAAAACATGTTTGACATAATTATTCAGTTAAAATGTTTTTTATTTACAGATCTAAATAAATCGAATACTTCGCAATGGAAATTCTTAAAATATTATATTTAGGAAAACCAGGTTTGTTTTCTCAAAAACAGTTGGTTGTAGAAAAATAGTCATTTCCGATAAGTCATTTTATCAAATGTCATGCAAAAATCCAAAATAAATTTCAAAACCGAGACAATCCCAAAATGTCTAAACAGTCTAAATTTTACAAAACTCTTAATCCAATTTAAAATGGTTAAAGAATCGAAATACTAGTAAAACTAAGCTCTCGTCGCAGCGACCCACCTAAGTCTGAATGTTACTTGAAAATATCAATGAAACCAAGAGTGATGTTGAAACTCAGTGTATAACGATAAACTTAACACAGTAAAATACATATCAGATAGATCTATCAGAAACAGATTTATAGCAGAGCAGACACATCACATAATCCTACCCCCAGCCATTACACACCAACTCCGTCCATCCCAACACACTATATGGGTATAAAACACCCATCCATCCCTACACACCACTTAGTTTCCACAAGACACTTTACAGAATAGTTGCAACTAAGTTGCCAGATCAATAGGCGATTTATTGCCTTTTACGGAATCACTTCCTCCACATGTTATTTACAACCTCAACCCAGATGCAAATACAAAGTACATAAAATATCATACATATTCAGAGTAGAAATTAAACGTGACATAGCTTTACATGCATAACATAACAGATACAAACCACATACTTGTCATACGTATTCAGATTTATTACTCATATGATGTTTCCGTTATTCTTACAGGTAGTAGAGTTTGTATCAACAGAAGTCCAAATTTTATATCTTATAATATATTCAGTCTCATAACGACCCTATGAAAGGTCCAAGTTCGTTTGGGACGACATGTACGGCCTTAGGGAAAAATCTTGAATTTTGGGCCCACACACCCGTGTGGCCCACACGACCCAAATAGCCCAACCTGTATGGCCCACACGACCCAAAATAGCCCAGACCGTGTGTCGCACATGGCCCAACACACACGGCCTGACACACGGTCGTGTGGCGTCGATAGTGCCCAATTTCAGCTTTCTTCGTTCGTTGTTTTCTGGGTTTCTCGTTACACACCTTGATGTTTTCTAGTGTGGGTTCTAAAAACACGTATTCCAATGCCTAAATCAACAGTTAACACAATTAATTTCAGTAACGATTCACAAAACTATTCAAGAATTCACGACAATGAACTCATTCAACCCTCTAAGAACACATTTGTACACTCACCGCTAGACGAATCAACAACTACACGAAACTTAAGTCACTGGAGGTACACCAAACGCCTTTCAATTTTCCCTTAAAACGTATCAGATAAATTAGGTAACATAAAATACAGATTTTGCACCACAATCTTGAATTTCCAAAATCCCCAAACACCCAACGAACAATTTAATTAAAAGAGTAGAAACGAACAAATGAAAACTTACCTTCACAAATTGAAACCAAAGCAATAAAAGAAACAGAATATGAACAACAAAATGGGAAACGTGGGGAAAAACGTGAGAAGATAGGAGCAGACTTTTTTTTAAAGCAATAAAATAAAATGATAATCTTTTAATATTATTATACTATTATTAATTTAAAATAAAACAAAATTCCTAACCAACTAACCTTCTAATAATTTATCATCTTTTTCAAGAGTTTTGATTCAATTTGAACTCCACCAACTTGGACAACAACTAAGGACTAACACAATAATAAATTCAAAAGTTTTTCTCACGCAGGGATTCAAACACAAGACCAAATGGTAAGCTAACACATTACCACTGAACCAGCAGGCTCATTCTAAGATAAATTGACTGAAAATAATATTTAAGCCCAACGAACAGAAAAAGGCCTAAGAACAAAAATAATTGAATTTTCCCAAAAAGTGTGACTTAAACCCAAAACCTTAAACACACAATCAAGACGCTTAACCATTGAAACATATACTTAATTATAGCATAATTTTAACAAATCAGAAATTAGATTTTTGGGGCGTTACAATATAATTATATAAAAGAGGTGAATGACTTATTAATATGAATGAATGTTGAGTACTTGTACTAAATTGATCGAAATTTTATATTGGTTGACCTGATATATGATTTCATGAAAGGCTCATTTGTTTCTTGTGAAGTGAATTATCATGATTGAGAATGCCATGAAAAACCTTAATTGTGTAACTATATTTCAACAATGTAAGCAAGCTGAAATATATCGACATTAACATGAAATCTTTTGGTATTCTTCACTTTCATACACAATTCAAAGAATATGTTAGATCATTTATATATCATAAGCCTATAATACAATCATACACATATTCAACAATACAAATATCATAAACTCAACAAATTATAATCAATTTACCAATATATGTAATTTCATTCTTGATCAATCATTTCAACCATTACATTTTCATTTTAATTACCGTTTTCGCCCGAAGAACTATAGTAAAATGAATTTGGATATTGGACTTGTGTGCTCATAAGAGCTAACATGTTTGAGTTACTCACATAATCATTAGATCAGATTCAATGATTGCTCACACAAGCTTCAGAGAACCTACAACATATGCTAGATCTCAAATCATCATATAAACCACTGATCAAACAACTTTTTCCATATTCATTTGAACAGTTTCCTTTTTCATCAGGACCCTAATGGCATGCCATTTGTATCCCAATCCTTTACTAAGCTTACACGGGCACTGTTACATAATCAGTATCATTTTACACCATGTAGCCATATCCACATTTATAAATTCCATATACATTTTGGTATTCATCTCAATACCTTGAAACAATCCATAATAATATCCATGCTTTACAATTCAGTCAATTTGATGTCAAATTCATCCAAATCATAGCAATTTAATTCACAAACAAAATAAATACAATTCAAAATATCAATTAATTAAAATAATAAACTTTATATGTGTAATGTCCCAAAAACCTAGCCTAGAAGTTCTGGCCGAATTCTGGAGGTCACACCGATCACCGACGTGATTGTGGGAAATTCTAGTTTACAAACCAAAAAACATTACAGTATTTAAGTTTCGTGAAAGCTCTCAAATATAAAATCCTGGTATTACAAAAATTTTAGTCCAATTAACGATTACGTGCGTATAACACAAAATTCACACCACAATATTTAAAACAGAACTAATAGTTGGAAATAGATTATTAAAAACTTAGATTTACAGAAAACACTTTAATAGCTTGTTTTGAAAACGCAACGCTTCCGAGACCTTCGTGTACTGGGTCCAAGCTTCAGAAAGTGCGAGTATGTACCTGAAAGGGGAAAGCTAATGGGTGTCAGCTACACGAGCTCAATTTGAGTTCGAAACGTAACTAATATTGAAATTACAGTACAAAAATCCAAATAGTAATTCAATGGCACAATTTACTTACAGAGATACACATAAACAGAGGGTAAACTTGGAACCTACGTCCCGACCATACGCAATAATCAATACACTTAGTATTATACACAGAATCACAACAGACGAGCCCATCAATGGGTTGATACCAAAATACTATCATCATAAACACAATGATAAGAAAATAGGGATTATGCTTACACCTCAAGACACGCAATCAAGTCACGAATGTTAAGACTAACAGATAGGATACAGACAAACATACTCACACCCAATCATTTAATCAGATGCATATGAATGCAGTCAAGTAGTACAAACCCACCCATCCAACCAAAACACCTTTCCATCCCCCGATCACACCCCAAAAGAGTTATTTAAGCTCATCGAACCAAACATACCACATAGGACTTTGAAAGGCCCATCCAACCCTACACACCATGTATGTGGACTAAGCCACTCAGATAATAATACACAGCAAAGCTGGTGTATATATAGTACAGTGCATTGCTATAAACCGCTGTACAGATAGGTTGCAGTTTAACTACCAGATCAGAACAGTCTTCCTTCTCTTCACAACCAAACCCCACAAGTTTTATGCAAATGTATGCATGCAGACGGGCATACAAAATCAAAATACAAAATTTCCAGATAGTCATTCGGACATAGAAACTCACATCCAGTCAATCAATTACAGAATTCTCGCGCAGTCACAGAATGCGCACCACACACAAACACTCACACATCGATCACTCAGAATCCGAAATGTATACATTCATTTACCCGGATTCAAAATCAATTGCATAGTAACCTCAAGTAATAATCAAACAGTCTGCTTAAATAAAGGTATATCTATATAAAACACACCAGTCTAGGTCGAATCAAAGTCCCGATCACCCTTTTTAAGAGTTAGTTAGGAGTCAGAACACACAGAATCACAATCAAGCTTTAATTTGACACAGAACAAAATTTGATGAGGTCGAGCCACACGGCTGTGTGCTCCGGCCATGTGGAAATGCCTAGACCGTGTGGAGGTCAACACGCCCATGTGAAAGGGAACACAACCGTGTAAAAAAAGGCACACGGTCGTGTGGAATGGCACACGCCCGTGTTGAATGAGGCACACGACTGTGTGAACAGACCGTGTAACTCTTTATCCAAAACTGCTAAATTAGGGTATAGAGCTGACACGATCGTATGAGAGTCTTACACGCCTGTATGCCCACCATACACGGCCGTGTGTCCAAAACACATGCTCGTATGGGATCATTAAATCCCTAAATTAGCCAGACGATCGTGTGCAACCAAATCACCCAAACCCTAATTCCCAAATGCGCACGCCTATGTGCCCAAGGGATACGGCTGTGTAGCACCAAAATTTACCCGAAAACCCTAGTTCCCAAAAGCACTGCAGTAGTGTAGACGCACTGTGTGGGCACTGCGCAATCGGCCACTGTGTGGCCACGAAACCACTCCGAAATTGGCTAAATGTAGCATTTTTTTATTACTAAAATGACACCCAAATAAAGGATTCCGGAAACACACCTAAATACACTGATTTCCATGCAATTAGAACTGATACAAACCTCAATTACTCACTAACAAATCACATAAAAAGGTTGCCAAATTCTAAAGCAATTAGGTATCGAATTACACAGTTCAGAACACACACATTATGTCAAATTCACAGAATCAACTTAGTATTTCATTAACAAAAAGAAGAGTTTAGAACCTACACCTTAATTCATGATAAAACGCCCCAATAATCAATGAACCACAAAGCCTTCACTTGCTGCGCAATTATATCTCCCTCAAGAACATGAAACCGCAATGACAAAAAAGAAAAATTTCATGAGAAGAGAGGGAGAGAGGAGAAAAGAGGAACGTATAGAGAAACATTAGGAAACCCCAAAAAAAGGTGAAAGAAAACTCATGTTTTCTTTTTCCCCCCTTTTTTTCATATCAAAAATAAAAAATAAAAATAAGCAAAACAAATAAATAAAATAAAATCTAACCTTTTAAAACTAGAACAAAGCAAAATCAAAATAATTCCCTCAAAGCACGCCTGAGGACCTAAGGACTCGAATCTGGGACCCCCCAGGCTAAACTAACACACAACCAACCACCAAACCAGCAAGCCCATTCTGACACTAGAATGCAAAAATATACACAATAGTCCGATCTAGCCACTGCCTCCTTCCCACAACTCACAAAACTTCCAACCCCAAAAACTGGGGTGTTACAGTAAGAACTTACCTGGAAAAACATCAAACAAACAAGATGTCAAGGACTAATTCGTAATTTTACATTTTCCTCGGTTATCCTCCGATTGATTCAAATTCCGATCTATACGATAATTCATTTTAATTTATCAATTCCAAATACCTTATAACATCCTATTATATGCATATATTAGTTCAATTTTATTTTTGAAAATTTCTTAAATTTTGCATTTTATTAATTTTAGTCCCCAAAATCGAAATTACCATAACTTTCAAATTTGAGTCTTAATTTCAAAATCAATCTCAATTAAATCCTTCTATTACCTTCTATTCTTTATAATTACTAAAATTTAACACCAAATTTGAAATTTATGTACTTTAGTCCCTATATTAAAAACTAATAATTAAACTTTACAAACCAGTCCTTTTTCTCTCCTAAGCTTGAAATCTAACAATTTAACACCAAGAACTTCAAGAACTAAACAATGGAAACTTTTGAAAACTTTAATGGTTTTATAAATTGGTACACAAGCTAGCTAAATCAAGCTCTCAAAACCTCAAAAACGTAAAAATTACTAGAAATGAACTTAAAATCACTTACCAATCTTTAGCCAAAATTTTTGAAGGTTTGAAACCCTTTCTTTATTTTTTGTTTCGATTAGAGAAGAAGATGATAAGAAAATGTTTCATTTTACTTAATTTAAACATATAAATTTAATTTAATATTTAATTAATCAAACTTAACTTAATTAACCTTAATTAGTTAATCTTAAGCCTAATTAACACATTTAGTGGATTACACCAAACATCTACCACCATTTGATCATAATATAGTGGCCCAATTTCTCAATTGGTCCTCTAATTAATTAAAAATCCATAGTGGTTAACTTTTACCACTTTTACAATTTAGTCATTGTACATTAATTAACTATCCGTTTGACAAAATTAAAGGACCAAACTTTAATTAAAATTTATACTAACCTCATAAATATTAAATAATAATATTTACGGAATCGAATATCATAAATGGGATTCTAAAATTACCATTTTCAACACCACTAAAAAATGGGTTGCTACAATAGCATCCTATAGCTCAGACTCGACAATCAAGTTAGGCAAGGAATGTTACAACTCCTTTATAGCAATTTTCAAAATCACTTCTCAAAAAGCAATGAAGAACTAGTCCTAAATATAGACTCATACAAATGAGAAATTTTGATTTTTGATTTGTGAATTAAGGTAAATGATTTTCCTACAGGATCAAATCGATCGAATTGAGTCAATTTGGTTAAGTCGATGTGGTTTTATCAATTTTAATTTTCATTCAGCTGAAAAGATTGGTTAAAATTTGTTAAGTTGATTCAATTTCTATTTTAAATACCGAATTAATCGACTTTATAAATACTATTAAGTTTAAAATTTTAAAAATATTTAACCTCAAACTCATACCCAAATTTATTACCCAAACTCAAATATATTTATATTTTTAAAATATATCATTTTAACGACCTGAATAATTTTAAACATTAACTAGTAATTATATCTTACACGTATGCGTGTAGAAACCACGTATTTAGTATATAAATGTGTGTTCAAAAATAACATTCAATAAATAATCAAGCGTATAGTTAGAAACTAATAATAACATATATGCAATATGTACATAATTAAATTGAAAAATCGTTTCAATTGTGTGTACTTTTAAAAAAAATAAGTAAATACATCATATTAAAAATATTAAATGCACTTTAATTACTTTTCAACTTGTATTTCATTTTTATAGCACATCAAAATGTCATCATGTTAGGGAACTTTGTTTAACATGTTATCAAAATGTTATAATGTTTGGTGAAAGAAATTTTCAATATTAAAAATATAGCTATAAAAATTTATTTAACAATCGAATCATAGGTAGAGTGGTAACTTAAAAAGAAATCAATCATAGGTTTAATCTGGTTTCTAGTTATTTTATTTAAATATTTAATAAAAAATAAAAAATCATTATAATATTATTTATTAATTTTCTTATTCATGCGATGCATAAATTAACCGTATATATTATTTAACCTTTATTTTTAAATATTTATAGCAACAACAAATTTTGCATGAAAACTGTAAATAAAAATAAAATAGATTAAATTGTTAGTCTATTTTAATATTAAAATTTGTTTCGACTTATAAAAATTATGTGCTATTAGTTAAAAAATGATGAATGAATATATGAAAGTTTAGTGTATAAACTAAAATAAATTTGTAACTGAAAATATTAAATTTAATCAAAATAATCAAAAGTTCAATGTTATTTAAATCGGATCGAATCGATTAAATTAAAAATTAGTTGGTGTAAAAATTCGATGAGAGGTAAAAAATTGGTTGACTTGCGAATTAGTATGTATTAGTTAATTGAGCTATAAAACCAATTGAGTTGGTAGTTGAACCGATTTTTATAATTTTTAATATTTTAATTTTTGATTTTTTAATAATTTATTCGTTTTGAACTGCTAGTCGCTTTGGGAACCAATTGGTCAGACTAGTTCAAATTTGGTTCAACTATCAATTCAACTATTTTTTAGCTCGATTCAAAAATACATACTAGTTCGGGGGTCAAATCAAATTTTCACCTCATCAAATCAATTCCTACTCTGGTTTTGATAACATTGAATTTTAGAATTTTTTAGATTTTCAAAATTATTTTTATTTTTAAAATTTTAGAGAGTTTTTAATTTTTCATTATTTTTTAAAAGTATATTTTTTAATTTTTGTTTAAAATATGAAAATAAAATATTAAATTTTATTTGAAATATAGGAACTAAATTTTAAATTTTAAGATGCAAAACCTAAAAATCAAGTTGCCTCAAACCGATTTCCTTACAAAATTTAACTTTCAGTATCTTTTGATTTAACTTGTACAGTAGATTGACACTAACTAATATCTGACTTGACTTGTTAACTATAACTGACACATATTACATTTTGTTTTTCCTAGAATTTGTTTTTGGATAACTAACATCTCTCTTTTAAAATTTGTTCTATTTTGGAACATATTGTGGGGTATTTTATTTTAGAATTTTTATTTTATTTTGATAAAAAACCTTTTACATGACATTTATTTAATAATTGAGTCCAAAGATAGAGTTACAATTTATAAATAATAATAATAATGTTAAATTCAATCGTTAAATATTGGTTTTAGTTATTTTATTTGAACATTTAATAAAAATCAAAGCAAAAAATCATTATAACATCTAATACTTATATTTAAGCACTTTATTGATGGTACTTTTATTTTTCATATTTTATATGATTTTTAAATCAAGCAATTTTAAATTCAATGATCAAACACTTATTCAATACTATTACAATATAATTTGTTATCACTACATCTATATTTATTATTGAATAAATTAAAAAGTATTTTTAATAAAATATAAAATATTCTCTTTCATCCATTTGTTAGTAATTTTATTGATGGGTGAAAAACAAAAAAATATCATATAAGAAATAATGAATTTTTATTGAAATGATAAAATTAAATATTTAAAATGCTTGGTTATGTTGAAAAGGTATACATTTTGAATTTTTAAGGTTTCTCTTACCAAATTGGCTTATTTTACTAAAATTACAAAATGCATGTGATAATTACAAATTTAAAACATATGTCTATTTAAAAGTAACATAAAATAAATAATGAAACATATGGTTTGAAACTAATTTATCATAATAACACATGAAATCGAAGCGGTATTAAAATGAAAAATTAAATTAAATTATGAGTAAAACAAAATTTAAACACATAAATAAATCATACTACAGTTATTTATCATGATTTTGTCATTAAGTATAAGTTAGTGTTGAATTAACTTATGATACCAACCCAGAATAACATTATCAAGATGTACAACTAATGAATATAACAAATTGTGTATAGAAAAGTAAGTGGTAAATTTAAAATGTTTTAATCCAATTGATGAGGTGGGTTCAAATCCCACTATACCAATTACTTTTTGTTAAAATGAAAAAACAAAAAATATATATATATATATTTTTTTTTTTTTTTAAATTATGAAATTAGTTTATTGTCCAAATCTTTGCAACCAAACAGAACGCTTCTTCCCACGCGAACCAATTTAAAATCCCGCTACAAAATAAGAAAACCCAAAAGTTCCGACCAAAATTTCCATATTCAACCTTTCAGAAATTTGAATTAGGGTTTTGATATTTCCCAAATTTATCTGAAAAAGGAAAATGAATTTGGGGGATTTGCACAAGGTCTGGGAAATCAAAGCATTGAAGAGGAAACCTGGAGAAGAAGCCGCCAAAATAATCTTAGAGAAAATAGCCAAACAAGTTCAACCCATTATGCGTAAGCATAAATGGAGAGTCAAGCTCCTTTCAGAATTCTGGTATCTTTATCAATTTTATTCATTTTTGTATCTTTTATTCTGTTAATGAGAATGATTTTTTTCTTCAATTGTGCTGAATTCTTTTTCTTCAATTATGATTGATGGAAGAATGGGTATTTACTGTTATACTACTGAAATTCAAGCGCTTTTCTTTTATGGCATTGAGATGTGTTTTATCGATGCTGAGGCATGATGCCGAAGGCAAATAATGCATTGAAAGAATTGTGAAGCGTTTGCATGCTTTGAGTTATCATACTAGGGGTTACTTTGGCTTGACTTTCAAAAATTATACTGAATTTAGTTTTGATTTTTTTTTTCATATTGATAGTCCGAATAATCCAGCTTTGCTTGGGCTGAATGTGGGAGCCGGCATCCACGTGAAGTTAAGGCTACGAAGACCGAACCGGGATTGGGATTTTTATCCCTTCGATCAAGTTCTTGATACAATGCTTCACGAGCTTTGCCATAATGCTCATGGTCCTCATAATGCTAGTTTTTACAAGCTCTGGGATGAGCTTAGAAAGGTCCATTTCCATTCTTACAGATAGTCCCTAATCATCATTTTCCAGTGCCAAATGCTGTTTCATGGATGGTTCATGTCTATATTACTAATTTTCCTGTCAAGACTTGTTTAAGTTCGTCCTATTGTGTTAGAACCATATAAGCCCATCAAATGAAAGATTCTGGCGTGTGAGGATCAAATCATTAAGAAAGCATTATTAGGTGTGACTGGAGGTTCTCAGGATGTGCCTGTATATGGATTCACAATTAAACATTATCTATGTGGAAAAGGGAGAGCTTATGTTAGTTGAATAATTTGATTATTGGTTACAATGTATTTGAGCCCTATGTTAGTTTTAATCCATTTGGGATGCATATCTTACTTGGAAAAATGGACTGATCTTTGCTCAATCAGTGTTCCTTCTGCATGTTTCCTCATTGTTGTCTATTTACTTGTGTTTCTGGAATTATTACAATTAAATAGGGGTTCGTTAAGGTTTTAAGAAATGCACCTTTATTTTTATCTTAGGTATCCTAAAGATCTTGATATATGAACAGAATTTGGAGAATCTATATTTAAGTAGCACATGCTGGTTTTAATGTCTTTGCATATTTTTCATTGTTATATCCATGTAGGAATGTGAGGAGCTCATGTCAAAAGGAATAACTGGCACAGGGGAGGGGTTTGATCTTCCTGGGAGGCGCTTGGGTGGATTTTCCCGACAACCTCCACTCTCATCTCTTCGTCAGACTGCATTAGCTGCAGCAGAAAACAGAGCACGCTTGGGGTCTCTGTTACCTTCTGGACCTAAACGTCTTGGTGGTGACAGCACCATTAGGGATGCGCTTAGTCCTATACAAGCAGCTGCAATGGCTGCCGAAAGGAGATTTCAGGATGATATCTGGTGTGGTTCCCATTGCTCTGAGATTGCTGGGGATGAAGAAAGCAGTCTTGATACTCTGCAGGATCATTTGGACTTGGACCAGGGAGGAGAGAGTTCGAGTATCAATGATGTTTCCAGCAGACATTCTTTTGGTGGAACCTCTCTTAAACGAAGCCATGGGCAAGATAAACCGGAATCCAGCTTTGTGGATTTAACTACCCCTCCTGTATCTAGATCTTCTATCAATGAAGGTGCCAAATCTCCTAAACGAAGTTGTAAATCTACTAACCTTATACCTCACCAATCTAGTTCAAGTGCCACTTCTTCTGCCCCCATGCTTAATGATGATTCTCCAGAAAATCAAGGAGTAGCTGCGGTGTGGGAGTGCCAATCATGCACTTTATTGAATCCAGTAAGTGTTTCATGCACCAATATCATTTCATTCAAATACTTTGCTTATAAAGGGATATCATATTGTTTAACATATATGTTCATGTTTTATATTGAATTTTATGTGCTGAAACATTTTGATAATGTTCACGCTGGCATGCTTGGTCCTGTTTTTGAGCTGTATATTCTTATCCTGTATGGAATTTGGCCCACATATTTTTCACTTTGATTGTTCTTAATAATCATGAATTTGAGCTTTTTGACCTCCACAGGCCATGATATATTAATATTGGCATGGACCATGTTTGCTTTTTTTTTTTTTTTTTTTACAGTGAGAGATGCTTTGTGTTACTTGTTTGCCTCCTGAACTGGAGAAATATATATATATTTTTTAATGTCCCCTCTTGGAAACTTACTTTGCATGTCATTGATGTGAAAACATTGCAGCCATTAGCCCCAATATGCAAGCTTTGCTGCACGGAAAGGCCCAGAGACCTTGGCACCAAGTACAAATTTTGGTCCTGCAAGTTTTGCACCTTTGAAAACAGTGTGAAACTGGATAAATGCTCAGCATGTGACCAATGGAGATATTCACATGGTGCTCCTATATCAACTCCAGCTCCCAATGTTGGCACATGAGAAGTAATATCTCATCAATGCCAATTTGCTTCATCTTTTCCAAGTCGGTTGATTTTTCCTTGTTGCTGCTCGTGTTACAAGAGATAGGGAGCATTTTCAACAGTTGTTTTGGTTGCTTATTACAATGCCTTTCTTTGTCTTGGCAGCCCTTTTTTTATTCATCTTTTGGATGCTATTAAAATGTTCTATTGATCAGAGTGATGAGGGGCGGATCTGGGTAGAATCACATTATGGGGCAAACTGATGATGTTATTTCGTAATCTTTTCAATGTAAATACCAGCTCCTACCATACACTCATTTGTTGTCTTATTCATGTACAGTTTCTCTTTTCTTCCCCTTTTTTTTTGGTGGCTGGATTAAATATGAGAACTATGGGAAACTGAAGAGAATATTTAAGGATATCCGTTTATCTCATTAACGCATTACTTTAACCTAAGGGATGGCAAAACCTCTGCACATTCAATCATGTCCTTCAATGGCGATTTCGGAGGGCACACTTGTGGAAGCTCTCCATCGAGTGAAATGGCATCGTTGTTGCCATAAGCATCTGCATTAAGCATTAGTGGAGTTTCAAGAGCAAAAACCATGGATGGTGGTTAAAGATGACAATACCTTGGATGTAAGAATATACAAAGATCAGGATCGATTTTTGATGATTTTCCAACTCATATAATTGAAGACATCAAAAATATATGGAAAAGTTGGAATTTACCAGAATTGTTAATTGATTCATTAAATTTAGATGAAGTTGAAGAAATGAATCTGGACAATATTCAAGAAGGCTGACATAAAAGGTAGAGGAAGTTACGTGGAACAAACCACAACCAAGAAACAACAAAAAAGGAAGCAACGTGGAAGCAACCACGACTGAACAAAAAGATGTCATCCTTATCCAAAAAAAAGATGTCATCCTTATCAAGAAACTGTGCAGAATTGTAATAGAAATCAAATTGAGCTATGAATCCCTCTTATAAAAAGGAGGAGTAGGAACCTAAATGGGGCATCGAAGTTTGATTTGAGTTTCTTCTCAAGTTCTTTTTGATAAACTTTAGTTTCTTTCTTTCACTCTTTTGTAAATCATTCATTTACTATTAGTTTCCTTATGTAACCTTATAACTATCCCTTCTACTTCTATAATTGGTATAAGAGTTATAGTGAACGGTTTCTAGAGAAAAAATATTGTAATATTCATTGTAAGTTCTATCATTTATTTTCAATTATGTTTATTTCATAATTATTTATCTTAAAACCCATATATATGTTATTTTGTCTTAATGTTGCCTTATTTTTCCTAGTTGAGGCGATTGACTTTTTCAAGTAAGAGAATTTAGTAGATAACTGACGGTTTTAGGTACCTAAGATAAATTTCATGGAAGAAATCGGTTGTTTATACAAGGATAAAAGTTGCAATCATACTATGCATATTGGCTCTAAAAACAAAAATAATATTTCATCAATCAGTAAAGGTTTTAATGGATATTACTACTTCTATATATTTTCATAAGTTATATAATAAAGTTAATAAAATAGAACAATAAATAAATAATTTAGGAGAAGTAACTGAATTAGATTTGAATAATAAAATTAGAACAACAAATATATAGCAGACTAAATATATTTCTCCTTAAGTAACATTTCTTTTATTTAGTAGTCTATCCTATGAGGGATAGATTGGGTAGACGACTCCTAAATTTTCAAATTTTATTTCATTAGTAGCAATATTTTCAGTTTGATTACCAAACATTCTAGTTATATTTTCAACTTGTTCACAATTTCTATTAAAGGATCTTAAATAATCATCTTTTAGAAGATCCGGATCTAATTTTCTTTTCCATTAGGATCTTGATCGGTTTCCATTGGATCGGTATAAATATATTATCATCTTCATCATTAAAGAATTTTCTTCATCGATTTATAACTTGTAACTTTTATATCTTCTAGGTTTATAGAATTATTAAAACTACTACTACTATTTGTAGAATCATAGTTTAACATATAATGATAATTAAATAATACAAATAACTCTTTATGTTTTTCATAAAGATTTTCTATAAATTTTAAATATTCTATTTTTTTCATTTTTATCGATGTGTGGTAAATTTATTTTCCCAATGTTCAATAAGTTCTTTATAAGATTGGAAGTCATATTTTGGTTGATAAGTAAATTTTTTTCTTCTTTTTCGGGTTTCTTATGTTTTTATCTTTAGTAGATGATTCTTCAGAGGAAGTTTCTTCTTCTTCTATAATATTGCTATTATCGTAAGATAAATGACCTAAATCAATTTCTTGTTTTATATTTTTATTAATAAGAATTTGTTCTAATTTATTATTAACTTCGGATAAAATATCTTTAGATTCATTATTCAAATCTAATTGATTATTTCTCTTAAATTATTGATTTGTTTTTCTATTTTATTAACTTTATTATATCAATCTCCATTTCACCATCTTTTTAGTAGTTGAATGGATTCTTCATTTATCTCATCCTAATTATTTCCAGTATCTTATGTCATTATTCTTTGACCATCAGTCCAAAATCTATAAGTATTTTTTGTTGAAGTAGATTCTAGGCTTTGGCGATTAAATCAATTCTTGCTTGGATTTGATAATAAACAGGATTATTATAACACTTGTCAACATATTTTGTCAAGTGTTCTTTCTCTTCTGAAGCTGCAAATAAGTTTCTTTCTGTGATCATTTTTTAGATAGTCCAAATTTGATATGGCTAATAAAATTTTTCTCGTTCAGCTATACCAATAATACTACAAATTTCAAAATGAAAATAGTAAAAGAAGTCATCTTCATATGCCATACGTAATAACATAGATTTAATAAATGTTGGAAAATCTTTGAATAAATGAAAAGAAAAATTTTGAACTGTTATTTCTTTAACAAAACCCCATTCAATATAGCTCATATCAAATGGTTCATGATCAAGTCTAAATTTTATAGTAGAAAATTTTTCTTCTAAATAATTTGTAAAAATATAAGCTTGCAAAAATATTCATTATACCATATAAAACTTCAAAATTCTTCTTGGTATAGTTTCCAAACTTTTATTATTAAGGAAATATTTAATTGCTTGATTATCGGTTTTATGATAATTTTTTCATGTGCTAAATATATAAGAAATGTTTTTATTCCTTTCTTTATAACTAATAATTCTTTTTCAAATATAACATAATTAATTTCATTTTTTAAATTTTCTGAACTATATTCACATATTAATTCTTCGTTGTTTATTGTTCTTGCTTGAATAAAAGGGCGTTAATCAATCAAATTCAGACTCCCAAAAATAACATAATTAAATTTTTGTCAATAGAAAATGACAAATGTTGATATATAAAATTATTTTCTAATAATATGTCTCCATGCATTTTTGAAAAGCATAATAATTTGGGTATCATGAATCTTACATTATTTATGTAAATTGATATGTTTCTAGCTTGATATTGAATAATGGTTTCGTTACCATCTATTCCTATAGCTCTTATTGGATACTTCATAGGTTCCTATTTTCCTCAAAGAATAACATCTTTTCTACAACTACTAGCCGTAGCTCCGATTATCTAGTAAAGCATGTAAACAATATGTTTTATGTTCTCTAAATTGAAATGTAATTTCAATATATGCATAATATTTCTGGATTGGAAATTTGAAAATGTAATTACATCACTTGTTTCAAGTTTCATTTGTTGGAGTATTATTGAAGTTTGTATTTCTTCCATTCTAGTGTTTCTAGAAGATACAAACTTCTATTTGATTTTGTAGGAAAATAGGAATATGAATTGTTTTCATTCCTATTGGTGTTGAAGAATTTGGAGTTTCCTCTTCTTCATCTATTTGACTATTAGAGGTAAAACCAAATTATTATTAGTATTTTTATTGTCATATTTTAAAATATAATTTATATCCGGACAACACATATTCTATCGTACTAACTCGTTTAGATGTACTTGGACTATTAATTTTCTATCATCCAGTCTTTTGGAATTGATAGATCTCTTAAATGTAATAATATTGGTTGTATTTAGTAGCAATTTTATTAGGTTCAAAGGGTTCAATAATTTTGTTATTTATTTCTTTGATTTCTACTTCTCTGTATTAGTATATTCATTAATAGAAGTCCAATTGATTGCTTGATCTTGACTAAGTCATTAATTTCATAATTTTTATTTGAATTCTAAGATATAAACATTCTTCTATCAAAGGATCTGTAATAGATCTAAAATAATTTGGTTTAACTGTAAACCATGTTACTCTGAATGTACGATTGAATTCCTCCAATAAGTGCTTTTATAGAATTTTCAAGTCTCTTATCTAATAATCTGCTATTATCGGTATATCGTGTCCTCTTCTAAATAAAGCTTTTATAGTTATCGTTGTAATTCCTAAATGTATGTATCTAATGTATGTATTTAACACAGGGATATTTTAATCCTCTTAATTTTTCTTTAGTAAATAATGGAATTTCGTTAATCCACCTTTAGTGCCTTTGGCAACTGGATTACCACTTATTTTTCTATATGTCTTTGACACCAAATTCTATATTTAGATATTTTATAAATTTCTTTTTAGAAATATGATTTTGTTAATCTTTTCTATCATTTATTCATAAAAGTCTTTTTCTTCTCCGATTATATTTCCTAATTTTTGAAATCTAACTCAACCTAAAAGATCTAAAATCTAAATTTCAAAATAATAAATCTAAATAAGATCCAAAATTAATACCAAACTTCAATTAAATCTAAATTATATTAAAATCCAAATTCTAAAACAAGTTGAATATATATAAAACCTAAATTCTAAAAAAATATAATTATTAACTATCCATCAAAATATTCTAAAAATAATAGAAAAATAGTAAATTAATCAAAAGAAACTCATAAAGAACTACTCAATAAAGAATAAACACAAAATAATCATAAAAGAAACAATAAAAATAATCTCGTGAAAGGAAAGAAAATAGAATAAAATAAAATTACAAAATAAAAATAATTAAAGACACTCGCATAATAAAATTAACACATGATAATAAACTAAAAATAAAATTCAATTCAATTAAAAGAGAAATAAAATAAAATTTATTTGAAAACATTTAAATTTCAATTTTTAAGAAAAGTGAAAGTAAAAGGACTTAATTGGTAATTTTCCTAGCTAGAATTTCAAATTTTGAATATATCAAAATGTGCAAGGACCAATGAAGCAATTTCAAAAGGCGGAGATCCTTAAAAATTAAAATAAAAACATGAATGGATCTTAGTTGTAATTTAAAAAGCAGAAAGACTTAAAAATAAAATGAAAACACGAGAGGATTGTGTAGCGAATTTCCCATTTCCCCCACTATTTAATCCTGAACCCCTTTTTTCTTTCCATATTTTTTAATTTTTTCAAAACAATTCCGTCTTTAATTTTCTCTTTACTCTCTCTATTTTTGTTGGCTAGCTTTGACCCTAATGAACCCAAAGGCTCATTAGTCTTCGGCAACAAAGCACCATATATGGTGGCCAATAAAAAATATATCATTTTTAAAGTTTTTCTTTTTCTTTTCCTTTTTTATTCGTTTTTAATAAGAATTTTTTTTAGTTTTTGTTTAGATCGATTGGGGATTTAGGGTTTCCTCGTGGTTAAGGCTTAAGCCCGATGATACCACTTAATCAGAACCTTCCCACCTCTTTATTTTAAAGAAAAAAAGGAAAATGGAAATATTTTAAAGAAAAAAGGAAAATGGAAAGAAGAAAAAATAGAAACAAAAAACCTTTCCCCTTTTTTATTCTTTAGTACATTTGGAGATTCATAACATCCTCGTGGTTGAGGACCATTGGTCCGATGAAGCCACATTCATCTGAGCTTATCTTATTTATTGTATATGCATGTACTCCTTGAAAAGAAAGAAAAAAATCATTGTTACCTTCAAAAATCTTTCTTTTTGTTTTCTTGTATTTCGATCTTTATTTTTTTTCTTTTTCAAAAATCATTGTTCAGTCATTACCAATTAACACGTAAATTTTAAAACTTTATGACACAAATAATAAATCATTTAACAAAAAATTGAAATAATCAAATAAGTTCCAAAATAAAGATTAAAGCACCCAATTCGACCAAGTAACAAATCCTAAGAACATGCCTAGGCTAATCTAAGTGTAAACAATTTTCATAAAATAAGAATTACAAAGACTCCTTGGCAACAATGCTTGATCACGAACCTACAAACCATCAATAACCTACGCATGGAATAAAAACTTGAACGTAAGCTTTTTACAATTCAGTGGTATTCTACCAAAATCTGAAAAAATATCATATAAGTAAACTACATTACAAGCACTCAAACATTATAATAGCAACATTTAATTCTAAAAGCTATTCAATAAAATGAACCACAATCGAAAAGGATCAAGCATAAAAATCATAGTATCACTTTAATACGACGAGGTAACTTATAAATTAACCTTTACACATTCGACACCATAAAGAACCAACTAGCCCAAGTAACCATTTGTGGGAAAAATATATCGAATACAAGAGTATCCATCCGAACCCCGTAACGATACGATATAACGATAATAATACTCCAGTGCGTGCAAAGCATGACTTAACCAACCAGCACACCAAATGTGCAAAGCGCAATGATACGATACTGCCTAGTGCATATAGCAGCCCGCATTAACACATTTAAGAGCTCTATACTCTATGGCATATCAACTATACCTGGACAGCTTTCATATAACGTTTACAAGGGTCAAGAATAAATATAACATTCGTTTTCAATTCATAACCACATGTGCATACTTTCAATACACAATATCAATAACAAGAGTAATCAATTTATAACACATTCACAACAACTAGTAATTTATAAAAATTATAAAATATTTAAACAATAGAAGACACATATAAAATCGTAAATATGTAACAACATATAAAATCATTACGAGTAAATTCAATCAAGTGAAGCCAACAAAAAGAAACTCGAGCATAACTTAATAAATAGAGAAATAATAATTACAAGATTACATAAAAAACATGTTTTAACTAAATTATATCAAATCCTAAAATCAAGTTCAAAATTAACTTAACAAAACAAACTTACATGAATTTAAAATTAAATTAATTCTTAATGTTCTAACTCATCTTAACCAAATAAACATCAATAATGCAATGAATCACAACATTTATTTACTAAATGTGTCAATCGATAAACTATCCTCAATATAAGTAATTGGTGGTAGTTTATTGAAGGACTTAAAGTAGCAAATTCAAGCGACATGACAGCAATGATCTGAATCAAATCGTAGCAATAACTTGGAGCAAAACAGTTAATAATTTAAAGAAGGATGATCATTAGAGAAATAGTAAGCAAAACAATATTTTTTTTTTTCAGATAATGACGACCTAGCTTGGAAAAGTAGGCTGATTTCTACACTAAATTAGGTTTAGAGCAATCGGCTATTGGGCCTTTGGGCAATTATCAATGTAAAGCGCCCCAATTCTTCCCTTGATCAAACTAGTCCTTGAGCTTTTGAAACTCCTAATTTCAATTTTTTTTCAAGTCAATCCTTGACCCAAATTAATACCCAGTAATTACTAAAATTCAAAAAATAACTATGCTCCACTCAATGCTTAGTGGACTGTTTCCATCAATGCAAAACGTAGACAACCATTGCGCTTCATTGTATCCTTGAGGTTCAATTATTAATAACTCTTTTGCTCACCATAATATAGGTGGGGGCGAATAGAACCTTAAAGAAAGTGGCATTCATACATGCCTTGAAACTTTCGTTAATTTCTCATAACTTTATTTTTATCTCCACACACCAACAGAAGGGTGGTGGATAAGGTTTGTTCACACTATGGTGGAGATCTCGAGAGCCACAAGGTGAGGTGAGGTGAGCTAAGTACAGTAGATAATGATTTTTTTAGGGAGGAGATCATCGACTCTTTCTAAAGAGTTAGAAGTCTTATATAGATAGTGGGTTTGGAGGTGAGCCGACTGAGGGTCCCAACCAATAACAACTTTGCTTCATAGGTTAAGTGGTAAGGTTGTGAGGGCTCCTGCCACGGGGTGACTGGATCGAAAAGGCTACCAGGTATTTAGTTGATGATAGAGTGCAACGACACACATTAGAATGTAGCAAATGCGACGGGAGAGTCTTTAGCATATCATTGGTCATATACAGACTAGCAGTAATCGTCTAATGAAATATAAATATAGTAAAATTAAAATTACAGGATAGATATTTATTTTAAAACATTATTTATAATATATTCTCTATATTTTAATAAAACCTTAATTAAATTTATCCTAATAATTTAACTTATTCCAATTTGATTAAATTATATTTTAAATTTGAAAAATTAAATTAAATAGCTCTAAAGTAAAATCTAAATGATGCAACTCGAAATAATTTAAATTTGACAAATCCAAAGTTTTGCCTGAATACCATGTACAAGAAATAATCTAAATCTACGTATAGATACCCAGGGGCATAGCCAAGAAGGCTGGCAGTGGCCCTAATCCCCCTTAAAATGGTAAATTTTCCATTTAGGCCCTTTAAATTTTTTAAAGTTTTAAATTAGTAAATGTAAAATTACATTTTGCCCCCTAAAATGATAAAAAATTGATTTAATCCTTTAAAATTTATAAAGATATAGGCTATTCAAATGGTGAAATTGTATTTTAGTATAGTAAAAATTAATATTTAATTTTGCCCCTAAAATATTTTTCTACTTTTGCCCTGTAGATACTTGAATTTACCATCCAATTATTACCATAGGTAATACTTCCAAATAAAATCAACAACATTAAATGCTTTTCCTATGCAATAATAAATGATACCTACCATTTTGGATTTTTTACTCTTTAAAGACAACTCATATTTCTAAAATTTAAACTAATAATTAGCTAAATTATTCACTTACCTATAACGGATGAAAATCAACTAAATTTAAAAATATATAAATTACTTTTAGATTTTATGATAAATAATTTTAGTGTTCATTTTGAATAGTCTAAAAGTAATTACGATTTGTGAATTCAAAGAATTAGACATGGAGTCAAACGTCTCTGCATCTTTGAAAATAACAATCCTCCAGGTGATTCTTCATCTTCATCTTCATTTTCTTCTTTAATTTTAGTTTAACATGTATAATCTTCTATTTAGATTAACCAAACCTTGGCTTGCTTGGATTTATTTGGATATGGTTTTATTGTGTTTATTTTTGTTCTTGAATTCAATTTTAATTGGATAAAAATGTTGGATTAATCTCTTTGTTATTTCTTTTATTTTCATTCTTTATAATTTTATTGTGCTTATTTTTATTTAAATTACCTTATCATCATTATAATTTTTCTTGTTGTTGATGTTGTTGTTACAAATATTATAAGATCATTACATAAATCTTCTTTTAGAATAGTTGATCAATCATAACATGTATTTCAGGTGTCGTATAAAAAATGATGCATATATCGAGTTGTGGCACGCCATGCCTTTTCAAGTTAGCCAATAAGAGGTCCCATAGGCTGTCATTGAAAGCACGTCCTACAAGGCGCACTTTCCTTCTCTTGCCTGCCACGCTAGCAGAAAACGCTTCCTGCAAGGAGCATTTTTGCCACCTGTACCAAAATCAGTCTATTTATCTCACTAATTATTTTTTTAAAACCTTCCTTGTGAATAAATTTTACATTCCATATAGTATGTTTTGCTCAACAAGGGAATTATATTTATTAATTAGAAAGTCAAAAGCTAGACTACAAAGATGGTTTTAAAAAGTAATCTCGAATTCCAATATGCACAAAAACACACACAAAAAAAAGGCTTTGACAATCAAACCAAATACATATCCAAAATCAAGATACATCAACATCCAAGATGAAAACATGCTCAATTGATCAATTTATACATTAGCTAAGGCAACTAAAAATCCTTTAGGCTCTTGCTAGACATTAGAAAAACCTCCTAGGAGCCCTTTCCCTAAACTCCATCATAAAAAAAATTCAATATTACCTTTGCACCACTCAAATAAAACCCCTATACTAAAGTAGAACATAATGGAGAATTTATCAAACATAAGCATATTTCTCTTCAACAGGTTGCCAATCCCATGCATAATCCATGACAACACCTTTATAATTAAAACAAAAATTGAACAAATTCAAACCTTAAAAGTAGTCGAACATCCACCTCCACTCACCAAGGCATTAGCATAAAACTCCCCTACCACGATAACCAACCCAATCTAGTCCTCCTGCACATATTTGTCTTCCTCCATCTCATCTTTCATGGAAGAATCTTCAAACTCTATGGCAATAGTTTTACATGGCCACAGTTTTGCCCTAACATTACCATTTTTTGAAATCTGGGATATCACCAACTTCTAGCACTCTTATTCGATACTGCTCCTCTCCGCATTCTAATATCACAATTTATCAACTTTTTCAATTGGTTAGTTGTGATTAACATCGCACCTTAGAGAAATTAGAAAGATTGAAAGTGTTCTTTTCCATAGAGATAAAATCTCCCCTAATGATGTGCAATGTTTATATTGTCTCCAAGTTGCACCCATGCAAAAGTAACCCTATAATCTCTAAATTAAACTGGAGGAAATTTGGTTGCAGCTTTAATATCAATAAGTGTAGGGCTAGAGATGATGAGGAGAAAACAATTTGATCCCTTAAGTTTAATACTAAACTTTTCTACATCAATTCATAAATTTTTTTAAAAATAAAAATTGGTAAAATTTATTTCATACAAATTGTAAAAACTATTTAGGATTTCAAAATTATTTTTGTAAGCTATTGTTTACTTGTAAATCAACACTTAAATTAATAGCAAATTTACTTTTGGAAGCTAGTTTAACTCCAAAGAAGATTTTATGAAAGTTATTCAAAGTTATGTCTTGTTTGGATACCATTATTTGTCCAAAACATGTCTCATTTTAAAAAAGTAAAAAACACATAGTTTCTTACTTTCTATCATTACCTTAAGGTTTTTTAGGTAAATTTCTGATTCTTTCATATTTTAAATATATAGCAATGTGTCGTACAATTTTACTTACAGATATATAGTAGAACAAAGTTATTGTCCTTGTCTCTGACATGATTTACCAAATGGTTTAAAATTGATAGACCCAGGAACAGCAGCCCTTGTTCTTGTCGCACCTCCTGAAGCTCAAGTCCAGGTACTAATGAGAAGAAACAAGAGGGTAAGAACCTAATTTCAAAAGTAGTCGCACCTTAGAAATTGAACAGATAACTCTGTTAATTGCCTTTTTTTTTTAGATATTTTGTGTTATAATTATGGTTGTCTTGAATGCTTTGCATGTCAGTTAAAGTCGCTACCTGAATACATTAATAAATATATTGTTTCTGAAAGGCCACGCCCAGATGGGAAGATTGACAAGGTAACCATCTTTAAATGAATTTTACAAGTCTTCCAATCTATTTTTTCGTAAAAATATATCTCGTTTATCAATGTTGTCTAATAATATCTCTTATTGCAGTACTATCGGCACAAGGAGTTACATCTTAATTTTTTATCACTAGCTGAGGTGGAAAGGTATGAATCGAAAGGCATTTACCCTGGGTGTGCAAAGAAGAAAAAGGAGAATGAAGACCAAATTGGGTTACATGAACCTTTGCTAGTAAGTATGCTATTTTCATAAACTCTAAAACCTAAACAAGTTTAATTATCATATTTATTTACATAAAAATTTTAACTTTTCCTTAGTGATGATCTTTTTGAGAGTTGAATGTTTCTTCCCATGTTACTGTTATATTGGCATTTCAACTTTTGCAGGCATTGACTTATGAAGGAACTGAACAATTGAATGTAGAAGAACCAGATACTTCAACTAAAAAGATAATAATTTATGAGAATATTGAAAATGAGGATACCTGCAATTCTCCAAAGACGGGAATGCGTATTCCTGAAAAACAATGTCACATAACAGAACCTTGCAATAATATGTACATGTCTAATTTTGCTACTGCTTCAGCACCAAAAGGTATTTCTTTCTACTCATTTTTAAGCATATTCTACCACTAACTCCAACTTTTCAATTTTCATAAAGTACACATCGAATACCTATATCTACTACCTACCCCCTCTCTATATATATATTCCTTAAAAAATATTAATTTTCTTAATCATAGTGTAAACCACCCATAAAACATTGTAACCATGAATACTCCTTCCCATTTACACTTTAAATTCTTAAGGCCAATATCATATCTTCACCCTAAGAAATTCACCTGTTAATAATAGAAATTATAAGTAAGATTATTTAGAGGACACATTTACCTACCTATGCCTTGCTCAATCCTCATAATCTCGGAAATAATAACCTCATCTAATCGACTAGCCTTTAGCCTAAGAGCTTTTCTTGTTTGCCATGTTTCTTCTACCTCACGATATAAGATCCCA
Source organism: Gossypium raimondii (assembly GCF_025698545.1). Taxonomy (NCBI): domain Eukaryota; kingdom Viridiplantae; phylum Streptophyta; class Magnoliopsida; order Malvales; family Malvaceae; genus Gossypium; species Gossypium raimondii. The sequence continues at coordinate 43,338,923 of NC_068577.1, forward strand.
CTTTTGTTTAAGAAATCCAAGTCCATTAAGGAATCTTTAGAGTTATCTTTGACGTCGAGAAAAAGCCCTCCACCTAGCTATTATATATATAGATTGATGCAACAGCCTTTACACCCAAAGTAGAAATTATTCCCTTCAGCTAACTTTGCAACTCTAACTAGGCATTCCATCTCGTCGCAATTAAGATGAATCATATTACCAATCTTCTTAAGTTGGTTTCCACTTATGAGCATAGTTATTTTCCTTAAATACTGAAATTTGAAAGAGTTACTTTCCATTGACAAAAGATCACCCTACGCTCGAGCAATGTTCTGGAATGTTTTGTAGTTCCAAGCTTCTAAGGGAATACCACAAATCGCTACCCATGTAGTTTTATGCTTGAGAAGGATGAAACAAGACCAATAATCTATCTCAACGAACCATTCATTCAAATTCCATCAGGAACTACCTCCCTGGCATTTTCTTGACATTAATGTCAAAGACTCCATTCTCCTTAACAATTTCAACTTCATAAAACCCTTTCGTAATCCTCACCAAGCACCTGTCGAATTGGCCAACAACCATCATAAACCTTGATGGCTTGAACATCCTCCATATCAAATTTATGAACAACACATGGGTTTTCAATCTCCTTATAGTAAAAAAAGTCACCACTTGAGTCCATTTTCCATTCATCTTCATAATATGCTTTACTCTTTCTCTAAAACTTTGTTTGTTATTGAACCTTGTAAATCCCACAAATAACTTGCACCCATAAAGCCGAAAGTTTATTTTAGGAAATACAAGTTTTCTTTTAGATTGTAAATTTGACTATGCCCAGCTTTAAACTATTTCTGTTTTTCAATCAAGACTTCATGCTCTTAGGGTAGGCTTTTTTCTTTTTCTTTTTTATATTTTGTTGTATTTGGAGCTACTTCTTCTTCTTTAGAAATAAGCTATTTCTATCTTGTTATGCTAAGATTTAGTGAGTTTTGTTTTATTTTCTTCATTTTATAAGAATTAATATTTCAATTGAAAAAAAAAAGAGAGATAGGATTGAATTTCTTTCTTTGGTTTTGTCCACATAACCTTAACACGGTTGAACAAAACCTAGCTTAATTGAAGTTGCATTTAAGAATAAAAATAAAACTTTCTCCAACTGAAATATATGTACCTATTTAATACAAGATATTGTGATTATGGTTAAGTCACATCAATATGTTTCATATAAACTCCCATGAATTAAGTCCATGAGATCAAAACTAAAACAAAGAGAGGAAGAATGAGAACTTGAGTCATGCACCAGCAATCCAAATAAGAGTATATAGATTTCTATTCAACACCACCAATCTTCCTCCTACCAACATTACCAAGTAAAAAGCCAATTTTAGGTTTTTTTTTAGCTAGGTTGCACCACCTGAAAGCATTTTAAATAAAGTAAATTAGCAATGCCCTAATAATATAAATAAGAGTGAGACAAAAAGAGATCCCTTAAGTTTAACACTGAACTTTTCTATATCAGTTCATAATTTTTAAAAATAAAAATGGTAAAATTTATTTTAGTTTTCCAAAAAAATATTTTTGAAGTAAATGAACACTTACAATTTTATTTTTGGATGGTAGTTTAAGGTTTAAAACATTTTATGAAAATTATTCAACACAAGGTTTTAATATTAAACTCTTTCCACATATGTTATGTTTGGTTTAGATACCCTTAAGATTTTTTTAGGTAAATTGTCATATTCATTTTGTACTTCTTTCATTTCAAAAGGTTAACTATTTATCACGTGTGTGTGTTTTATATAAACTATTTTAGTTTTTTACATATATGGTAGAACAAAGTTATTGTCCTGACAGAATTTACTAAATGGTTTGAAACTGGTAGTCGCAGAAACAACTGGTTATATAATAGAGGCAACCCCTATCTCTACGCTACCTCTTAAAGCTCAAGCTCCTACTCCGAAGAGAAGATACAACAAGGTAAGCATTCACACACCTTGAAACATAAGCAAGTAGCTCAATTAACTACCATTTTCTTACATGGTTATCTTGAATGCTTTGCATATCAGTTAAAGCCGCTACCCGAGTTCCTAAACAATTGGATTGTTATTGAAAGTCCACGCAAAAATGGGAGGATTGATAAAGTAATTATCTTTAAATGACTTTTACAACCCTTATGATCTATTTTTCCCATATGTAAGAAAATATATATATATGTCTCATTTATCACTAATTTTTTATAATATTTCATTATTACAGAAATATCGCCATAAAGAGTGCAATATTACTCTTCGATCACTTCTTGAGGTAAAAAGGTATGAAACGGATAGCATTCTCCCCGTTGTGGAAAGAAGAAAAAGGAGAGCAACAAATAAAGTGAATCACTAGCACCTTTGCTAGTAAGCATTCTATTTTCCTAAACCTTCAACAAGTTCATTTCTTATATTTCTTTACATGATTTTTTTAACTTTTCCTTTGTAACGATTCTTTCGTGATTTGAGAGTTTCTTCCCCAATCATCATTATATTGGTTTTCAACTTTTGCAGTTATTGACTTATGGAGAAACTGGGGAACAGAATGAAGAACTGGAGGCTTCAACTATGGAGAGAATAAATTTTGAGAATATGCGCATGCCCAATCTTACTGCTTCAGCTTCAACTGCACCAAATGGTATGTTTCTCTTTCTACTCACTTTTTAAGCTTATTCTAAACCTAACTCCAACTTTCCAATTTTCATGAAATACTCATATCTGTTGTGTATTCAAACACTCGGCAATATGATTCTGAACTAAAACACATATCTATATCTAGTACTTTTTGAGAGTTATTCAACCATGGTTTTTTCTTCATTCAACAGGTAGGCGTGGAAGAAAGAGAAAGATGAAAACAGTGGCGAGTTCAGAAGCAGAAGCCAACATTGGAGTTGAACAAAATGATGAAACTGCCCCAATAGATGTTCCAATCAATGATGAAGCTGCCCCGATAGATGTTCCAATCATTGATGAAGTTGCCCTGATAGATGTTTCAATCACTTATGTTGAGAATTTTAGTGATCTTGGCTGCTAAAGATGATCTTTCTCATTATATACTCTGTTGCTTTCATGAAATAATACACATTTAAACTGTGCGTAAACTATCTGGAGTTTGGGTTTGTAATAATTAACTTTAAGATATTACTTGCATTGGATTAATGGGTGAAAGTTTTTATTGGGATGTTTTGTTGGATTTTTAACTCAAGGAAAAGGAGTGATGTCCTCTCATTGTTTTAAGAAATACTTTATTTAATAGATATATTTTGTTATCAAAATTAATTGTTAATGCAGGAAGATGTGAATTTGAATATATTGAGGTGTGTTTATCATCTTATTTAAGGGTTGAAAAAGATTGAGTAATTGTAGGCATTTTATGAGTAGTTAGAAATTTGATATAAAATTAATATTGTAAACTTATTTTTAAATGAAAATATGATTTTAAAAATTTTGTTTTTTTTAGCTTATTGAGTTTTAGTTCGATTGGCATCAGCATTGTTGTCAAGAGAACGTGAATTTGAGTGCGCTAAAGTATATTATTCTCTTATTTAAGGGTTGGGGAGGAGATATGAGTAGTGTTAGGCATTGTATCAAAAAGAGCAGATAGAATAAAAACCTATAATGAGATTAATGTTATAAAAAATAAAATTTTAGAAAAAAAAAAACATTCCACTTTAGTTAGGTAATTTTATTTTGTTTCGCGATGATATAATTCTAGTGCGTATATATATAAAGTATTTCGAGTGTTTTCTAGTATACTTGTATATAAACTTTGTAATTCTATCTCTTTCTTTAGGCTTGGGAGACTGAATTTTTAATGGTTGTCTTTGGTGAGCATTCGATCGAATTGAATCAAATGAAAATTATTTTAGTTAATCAAGTTGACGAATCTTATTTTATCATCCTAACTCGATTTAAAATTTTCTCGAATCAAGTCCAGTGAGATGGAAATCGAATTGAGTATATTTGTTCGAGTTAAATTTTAAAAAAATAACTTTGGATCCTTATAGCTACTGCCAACTACTGTAATCAAATTTGTTATTAACTTTCATTTCATCATAATTTATTTATTGATATTTTATATACGGGTTAGTTTCTTTGTTTGCTTAGTTGCTTTAATTATCTTCTAATTCTTGTCACTAAGTATTTTGAAATTAAAAATATATTAAATGTAAAAATGTGATTTTTAATAAAAATATTTTAAAGATAAAATGTGAAATTGATACCAAAATTTTAATATGAGTATTTTATGTCATCATCAATAAATCAATTTTAATAGAAATTGATGATTCAACATGATTAAACAATTTAATAATATAAATAGTACAATATATGAAATTTAATTCAATAATATAAAGATCTTGTTGTTCATTATTAGGAATTTTTCTAACGATTATTAAAACTACTTCCTAAGTTAAACATAAATATATATCCTTCACTATATGTATCGAATCTTTCGATATTAATTCATATAATATTTCCTCTTGAACAAATTTCTAAATTTTGTTTTTCAAGTGTTTTAATCATTTTTCTTGCACTTTTCCTTTATCGGGACAAGTTGGTACTCTATGACCTTCTTCATCACATATAAACCATTTATATTTTTGCTTTAGAACTTTTAGAAGTTTTTCTTCTAATAAATATTTTCTTCTTATTATTACCTAAATTTTTTTTATCTTTTTCCAAGGTTTCCATCTAACTAGCTTATATCTTCGATTTTTCTTTTTCTGTTTTTATAAGTATTAGGACGTATTGAATTACATCCAAATTCCCATTCATTTTCTAAAATTTTTGTACAATGTTTATTACTTAATTTATGCTTAACTTGTTTAGAAGCCTTACTTTGTAAGCAATAATTAGTTAATTTTTCTTTTGCAAAATTAATTTTATTTTCTATAGAATATATAGTATCTGTATCTACACGTGATATTTTGCTATATTTTTCTAAATAACAATCATATTTTTTTATACAAATCTGATCCCATAGTGGTGGTAATTTGTGAAAATATTGGTTTTCTAAAATTTTATATTTTCATTTTTTAGTTTTTGATATTCATGAAGAATTTTTTAGAAAAAGCTTCTAAATATCCAATGTCACATAATTTAATTTTTGACAACACATAACTAGATAGCCTGTCTTGATCTTTTTTATCAGTATAGCCACAAAATTCTGTTTTTAGAATGTCGAAACCATCTTTTTTTGAAAAACAAAAAAATTTTAGTTGTCGACTTAAAAAAGAAAATTGGGAGTCGCCACCGATCTTTCATTAAGGTGTGATCGGTTCACCATTAAAAATAAATTTTAGGTCTGCGAGATTTGAGAAAATAGGTTCGGGAGTCGGTTACGTACGAGGAAGGGTTGGCACCCTCGTAATGCCCAAAATTGGTACCGAATCGATTGTTTAATGTCTTAGTGTCGAAACTTTGAAAAGATTTTAAAATACGATCCTTTGAAAAGAAAATTTGAGTAAAATGAATTGGACGATGAGATTTACTTATTTCAAAGAAATAAATCGTCACACTTAGTAAGTTAGAGTGCAACATTTTAAATCCTCAAAGTTAAATTTATCTCTTGACTTTTAAAACCTATGCATTTTGAGAAGGATATCCGATTATTTGGGTCAAATGAGAAAATCAAAACCTAGTAAGTTAGGGTTCGATTTCACAAAATTCCTAAATATCGAACATTGCCTTTATTTTTAAAATCCTCGTCTCGAGAAAATAACATGTCATATCCAATGCGTTAGGACACAGCGTGTCGAATTCCCGAGAATGGGTTTTTATTTGAAAATTATATGTTTAAAAAAATTTTCGATTATTTAGATTCGACGAGGAAAATTGGAACCCAATACGTTAGGGCTCAATTCTCTCGAGGATTCCAAACTTCGAGAATTTTGAAGATTTTTGAATAAATTGATTTTGATACTTAAATAAAATGTAATTCTTTCGATGAATAAAGCGCCATGAAATGACAATGTATCACGCAAAAGGATAACTCATAATATACATTAGTGAATGACAAATAATCAATAAATGGAAGTAGGCCAAATATAAAACAAGGTCTTCCCTTTTCTTTTAAAAATAAACTATACATACATATAATTAGGTTCGAACATATATATACAAAAGCTTGTTAGAGGAACAACTTAAAATTAATAATGATAATAATTGTGAAATTAATAGTAATTTAATCTAAGTCATATATGCATATAAAATGGTTTCTATTATGAAAATTCTTAAAATATAGTAATACATGTAAAAATACAAAGACATTGAAGCATAAGTATAAATCATTGAATCAATAAAATGTATAATGATGTTAAATTGGGTTTTGATGCACGATATATATGCATATATTAATACGTAATACTTTTTGAAGAAAAAAAATAATGCATAACAAATTTGAAATGATGATTCATAATGAATTTAAAACAAATACGTAATAAATCTAAGGTAATAATACATGAAAAATTTATGACGCTAATAATATATTGTGGCTACATAATGAAATTTAACACTAACACATGTGATTATAATAAGAAAATTAAAGTATAGCACGTAAAATATATATACATAAAAAGGATAAATAAATCTGAATAACATAACAACAACAAATTAATTATTGAACTAATTAATAAAAGGATCCAACCATAATTACAACTGAATTAACAGGAAACAAAAGAAATTAAAAATAAAATGCGGGGTCAAAATGCGATTAAAATAAAATTAAAGAGCCACAAACAGAATTAAAATAAATAACAAGGACTAGATTACAACGCGCGAATGACACGAGGGACTAAAAGGGAAATAATCCCAACACCTCGAAACGCCGCGTTATGGGAAGGACCAACGTGAAACAAAAATGAAATAAGAGGTTAAATTTAAAAAGAAATAAAAGAACTGGATTGTAGCGCGCAATAAAAGCGAGGAACTAGTGGCGCAAGTAAGCCATTTAACAAAAACGCGCGGATCCTTCCCCGGGTCGGGTCACCACGCGGGTCGGAGGCTTCTGAACGGCGTCGTTTTTAAAGCTACTGAAACATGCTTAAAACGGCGCCATTTCCTCCATATACAAACTAAAATAAAACCTAAATAAATCAGCCTCTTATCATCTTTCTAAAAAGAAACTGAAGAACCGTAAAGGTTCTTTGCGCCGCTTCGAAGAAGCGTCGTCCCCAGGGGCCCTCAAACCTCGCCCAAACTCTGATGACGACGGAGAGAGCGGAGGTCCGGCCACAAGGTACGTTTCCCCTTCCCTTTACTGCTACTGCTTCTTTTTTTTATAAACAATCAACAGAATATAAAACGAAAAGAAGAACCGCGGATAAAAGAAAGAATAGAACCCAGAAAAAAATCACCTCTTGGTATTCTCATTTTTTTTATTGAATCCGTGTCCCCCCCATTTACAGTGTTTGTATTGGATTCTTTATAGCCAGAATCACCAAAAAATAAAATGAAAAGAAAAAAATAAAAGAAATCCTCCCCCGAATCCTTTTTTTTTTACATTTTTCTTATTTTCTACTATATTTCTCTGATTTGCTGTCGATTTCTCCTCTTTTTGCTTGCTTTTTCTGCTTTGTTGCGTTTGTTTGTCCTTCTTGCAGGTACGGCCGTACGGAGGAGCGTGGCGTGGAGGCGCGCGTATGGGAGGCTACTGTTGGCTGCGGCGCAGGAGGCTAGCTAGAAACCCTAGGGTTTCTGTTTCCTGAAACGTAGTGGGCTATTGAGTGTTGGGCTTTTTGGGCTGAGGCTGATTGGGCTAGGCTAGTGTTTGGGCCACTTGGATTTAGGCCTGCTATTGTAACAAAAGAACTGAACATTTTATTTATTTTATTTTATATTTTGGTTTTAATACTAAGGCTCGGGTTTTAATTCTTATTAGGTCATTCGGGCCATTGTAATTTTGGGTTTGTTTTACTGGTATGGGCCCGGGCAAAAATGGGCTCTTACATAGAATATAGATTAATTCTTTTAATACATCTTTGGGAGTTTAAATCTAATTGATTAACTACCTTTTTTGTTCAAGCAAGAACAATAAATAACGAAGAATTAATATGTGGATATAGTACAAGAAAACTTAAAACAAATGAAATTAATTATGTTATATTTGAAAAGAATTATTAACTATAAAGAAAGGAATAAAAAGTTTCTTATATATTTAGCACCTCAAACATTTATCAAAAAATTGAAAATCGACCGTTAAATATTTCTTTACTAATAAACGTTTGGAAACTACACCAAGAAGAATTAGATGGTATAATGAATTATGCATATTTAATTTTGAAGTTTTATATGTTAAAGGTACTGACAATATTATTGTTAATTATCTTAGCAGGCCTTATGAATAGAGGTAAACAGCCTTTAGAAAAAGTAGGTGAATTGACTACCATTAATAAAAAGCCCAACGAAGGAAACACCTTCAAATCAAATTATCCTAATCAAGGATTTGTGTCAATACCTTCTCAAGTATCATTTTATCCTAATCAAGGATACTATGTTCAATATCCAATGGAAAGACAACCTGTTAGAATTTCAACTCAATTATTATTTCCATTACAATCGGTAAGTCAACTATAATGGTCCCAAGATCCAAATTCAGTATACCAAGCTAGTTATGTTGAAATTATTCTAGGGGTAAAAAATTTTTGTGCAATAGACAATTTGTTGAAACCACAATAAATACAAGAAATAAAAGACTTTTGTAATCCAGGTTTACCCTTAGAATTATATAGTTTTATTAATGAAATATGGAAAACCCATATTATTGAGCAAAGAGTGAACTTTAGAAGAGCTCTTACAAAGCTTTCACAATTCCTAGTTGAAAAAACAACTAAAGAACAAGAAGATCATGATTTATTGTTAAAATCTATTTTATATCGTGATTGGGAAGAACTAGAAATTAGTTTTTAGATATTAAGAAGATAAGCAATCTTCTTGATATATCCCAATATTTTATTAATAAGGGAACAATTAATACGATTACAAATAAAATATTTAGATTATGATTATATAATAAGTCTAGAATTATTCTACCTATAGAAATATTTTCTAAAATTGATAGAGTTATTTACAACCAGCACACTCGGTTTCAAAAAGTCTTTTCGAATATTTTTACAAGTTTGTTTTACAAATTATTTAGATGAAATATTTTCTACTATAAAATTTAATCTTGATCATGAACCATTTGATATAAGTTATATTGAATGAGATTTTATTAAAGAAATAATAGTTCAAATTTTTTATTAAATCTATGTTATTATGTATGATATATGATATATAAAATGACTTTTTATTATTTTCATCTTGAAATTTATAGTCTGTCAAATTTTAACCATCTAAAAATGAAAGTCTTGAAAGCCAGTCATTCATTACAGTTGGTGTCAAATCTAATTACATGGTTCTTGCGACAGGATGTGCAAAGAAATATATGAAAGAACTTTTCGATTGCTTTTATTGAGTTAATTAAGAAAAATAAATATTTGTGATTTGTATGTGGGGGAGATAAGGCTAGGCCTAGAATAATGAAAAAGAGAGAAGAGCTCATAGTTTCAGCCACTGTTTTCCATCTATGAATTTTATGTCCATAAAAGGTTTAGCTTCTCCATAAGTAAGTTTCTTTGACCATGGCACCCTTCCACTTGTATCAGATCCTGTTCCCCAGCTCTGGAATTCCCCGAATTCTACAGTCCTGGAAATGTCAAAATTAGAATCAAGCTTATAAATCAGATTCCTGCATGCATTGAAATTTCACTGGAAATGATCATACTTGTGCCTTAAAGGGTCGTTCCAGTCGCTCCATCCAGCAGGAATTATAACATTGTCAAAATAACAGTTAGAATATATAGTTCTTGAATAGTTTCCCCAAGCTCTTCCCAAGTAAACTTTACCACTTCCAGTGATTATGCAGCTTACAAATGAAAAACCTGTATTATCATCTGGTAAATCCCTGTGGTGTGCTGCAATAGCTCCAATCTTTTTAGCTGTGGATTGAATCAAACATTCCTGTTTTTCCAAAAACCATTCCACCCTCAGTTTCATGACCCTCAAACAAAAACCTTTGAAATTTGTACCTGATACAGTGATCTCGACTTGCCACAGATGAAATCCACACTGCCTTGAATTACTGAATGGTAGAAGTAATGTGATCCAGTTTCATCTAAAAGTGTGTCTTGTCCCCCCACAATCTTGACCTTGTAAAACATTGCCTTGTCACCATAAATCCTCAGTGCCACTGCTTGCCTTCCAGGTTCTCCAGGAGCTCCAATCACTGTATTCTGTACCAAAGCATCAAACTCGATTTATCGTATTCAACACTCATGTCCAACACATATCCGAACATGAGTATGAGAATGGGTAATTCGTTTATCACCTCAAACGTGATGTCAGTGGCGCAGAAATAATCAGATCCTATTGTGACAGAGGCTGATCTGTAAGTTCCCAAGCTACCTCCATTGCTGTTCCTATCAGAAGCTTTATCGTGCCATGAAATTATGGTGTTGACCATTTGACCTTCGTTCCCTACAAATGATATATACGGCTTGAAACGTGGAACAACTACTTTCTCCCTGCAAAAATGGGATCAAATCCAAGGGTTTTTATACCAAATCGAACATGACTATTATTAACTACGAAATATACAAACAAATTACCTGTAAATTCCTGGAAGAATATAAATCTTAACTCTTTGTTTATTATATTCAGGAACCATGTTTACTGCTCCTTGAACTGTGATTGAATCTCCACCGCCATTTTTATCAACCACAATAACTCGACTTTGATTATGACAAACTGTTGAAGTATTCAATCTTATTTTATGTCCATCAACTTTCATGTCATCCCAACTGATGAAATTCTTCACATATAATTCATTAGGCTTCGATAAACCAACTCGAAAACAAGAAGCAAAAACAGTCATAATAACCATAACCAAAACGCAACAGTAGTCCATAACTTGGATTCTATCAAAGCAGCTTTGTCATTAGAAAAAACCAGAAACCAAGAAAATTCCATCTTCTTTCTGTGTTTTCAGTGTCTGGGATTTATATTGTGATAGGTAATCAAAGCTTGCAAGAATCATTTTAAAAGTGCATTAAATGGAAGTTCATGAGGGTTTTGTGTATTAAAAAGAGGCTTTAAAATGTGTTAATTTAGAGTTTTTCTGAACATGAAGAAGGTGGTTTCTTGATGTTTTAGTTTATATAAAATGGGAAGCAAAACAACAGTTATGCATCTTTTAGCTGAAAAAAAGGTGATTTGTATTATTGTATACAAAAAACGAGCTTCTTTCCATGAGTGTTTTTCTCAATTTTCAGCTAGTCTAAATTACCGTATGAATCTTCTCAGACCCGCAATTTTTAAGAATGTATTCATACATCTTTCCTTCTAGAAGTGAAATATATGATTTAAAATTAATTAATATAATAACACATTAAATATGTATAATGTTAAAATGGAAATAATTAAATTAATATCGAGTTAATCTATTACATCAACTCAATCAAAAATACATTCATATATATAATTAATTAATGGGGTAATCAAGTGCACATAATAAAATTGAATTATATAAAAATATTAAAATAAAGTTTTAGCTAACTGGTAATTTAAAGATTTTACTGAACCCGATTTATTTGGATTCAAATCCCATCATATGCTTTCTTTATTAGTTTTAAAATAAAATATTAAATTACTCCCGAATAATATAATTTATTTTAATTATAAAATGACAATTCCGTAATTTTCTTAAATAAATTGGTAACCCATAAAAAGATTAGATTACACACTAAGCCTAAAAAGGTAAATATTAAAATCTAACCATGGAAAAAAGGCTAACAATTAAACTAAAAAGATGATAAGAAATGTTGCTGTCTTAAACTTACAACAAAAGTGTCTTTAATACAACCAATTCAACCTTAGATCTTTGACAAAAACGTCCTTGGAACATGTGGGTTGACTTGAGTTTTGAGTTGGACAAAAGATTAACCCTGTAGTGATTTTCATCCCATCAAGCAGTGGTGTCGTGACATCCAAGTTTCAGTGTCACGACACCCTCGATAGTGGCGCACTCTTGGCTCTAGGGTTCTCAATGTCGTGACATTCACTAGCCAATGTCACAACATCCTCGGTGGTGGCCATGATGTCTTCACTTCAACAACCTTCAATGATATCACGATCTTGGAGGCTCGATGTCACGACTTTAGGCTCAATCTCGCGACACAACACCCTAAGTGTCGCGACTCTCTTGACAATCAACTCCAAGTTGATTTCTTTTTTGAAGTCTGGCACCCTCGAGACAAAAGGAAGCTTGGTGTCGCGACATCCTAGCATAATGTCGAGAAACCCATGTCAAATGTATTTCTCCTCAAGGTTTGGCCATTGTCGTCTCTCTACACCAACTCAAATACACCATTAGGTTTTCAATGACACCATTTTGCCAATTTCGGTCTCAAAATGGGTAAAACCATAAAAACAATTATTAATACTAAAAACTAAAAACTCCGAAAAATATAGAAAAGACTCGTAAATTGTATGAGAACAACTTATTAAGTGTTCTAGAGAGCCTAATTTGACGTATCAAATTACGTCAAATCAAACTCCCCCACACTTAAGTCTTTGTTTGTCCTTAAGCAAACACTTAAAACACTAAGGCATGCAACATAAACGACTCTTGAACAATGGAGAAACTTGACAATCAATTGAGGGGTATGTACACTGTAACTAATTCTTCTACTATACAATATAAGACTAATGCATCAAAAATTCATAACTTTGGAAGCAAATCAATTTAATTCATAAAGTTACAGAGTGAATAGATAAAAAAGTAATCCTGGAAAAGCAGCATCCTTTGTATTATTCCATTAAAATAAGATATGCAAATATGATGTATATATTACAGAGTGAATAGATATAAAAGCAATCCTAGTGTTTTGAGGTTTAGGCTGGTATAAGTTCAAAGAGAAGATTGGCTCAAAATGGTTCAAGCACTAAAAATAGTATAACACATGTTGTTCCCATTTCCCCCCACATGTGATCATTAAGCTCACCATTTTATTTCTCTTTCTTTCTTCTCCCTTTTCTCTCCAACAATGTGGAAAATATGGTTTGATATTGGCAAGTACAAACAACTTAGCGAACAAGTGTGCATTATGAAAGCGAAAAGTTAATTTTAAGCTCATGAATCGATTTTTCGCTTTGAGCACATTCTAAAAATTTTAACATTTCACTCACAATGCTTTTATCTCTATCTGTGCTTTTATTCACTTGCTTTTTCTTTTGACCCTCACATTGCTTTTGTTCACTCGACATTTTTCATTCTAAGCATATTTTTGCAAGAGTCTATATACATTGTATCGAACCATCTCTTCACTATTTGCTCAAGTTCATTTTTTAGAATCACCAAATTTGTTTCTACCTAACTTTTAATGTTCGTGGCTTGACGTCCATTTTATAAAGCATTTTAAGATCAATGATCGAGAAGGGTTAAGTTTTTAATTTAGTTTAGGCTCAAGGTTTAAAAACTGTAGGTTCATCAAGATTTGCATTCTTGTGACAAAATTTTGCCATGGAAAAGACAAGACAGACTGTAAATTTTATCATGAAATTTTCAGGTTTTCAAAGAGTTATTAAACTTTTTTCGTTTTTTTTAGATTTTAATCCAACGGCTAATTTTTTTCAAGTTTTAATTGACGAATATTTTATTTCAAGGAAACTTTTTTGCTAACGTGACAGGAGAGAAAGAGAAAGTGCGTCTCGTATGATGCGCTTTCCCCCTCTCTTATGTCATATAAGTAAAAAGTGTTTCATGTAAAGAGTGTTTTTACCTATCATACCCAAATTTGGCCTATTTTTGTAGATTTTGGAGAAAACGACTTTATATAAAGAACATTTTTATCGTACCGCATCGTCCATCCAAACCCACCCTAAGAAAGATAAGGGCAAAAGCAATGGAAAGGGCTTAAATTTTTTTTTTTGTGTGTGTACTCAAAATTGCAACATTTGTTTCATTAAAAAATGAATCCAGAAACAAGAACAAACCTTCAATACCAGAAATGTAATTAGTTTCTTCCATTTTCTAGCGCAGTTTCCCTTGTTCTTCAGTCTCGTTTAAGATTCATTCCATAATTGTTTGGTTCTCTCAACTCAAGAGAAGAAAAAAGTAATATTCCTTTTGGGAAAGAAAAACCCTCCACCCTTCCTTTTAAGTCCCCACAAGTTGAGCATAAGATTTAAAGGCAACAACGTCATTAGAATTAATCTTCAACTTGGTAGTCGGTGACTTTTTCCAACATAACCTCAAAAACAATCTACTTACAGAGAAGAAAAAAAACAAGAAAAGTTGACCAAAAATCCCAAAGATCTCTCTGACTACCCCCATATCCAAACCCCGTCACCATTCACCATTTGATGATCCGACCGGTGGGATATATCGTTAGATTTCTTGTTTTTAAGCACCACTAACATAGCATTTTTCTCATCTTATTTCACTATTAATTAAACGGGGCATAATTAGTGAATCATCTCTATAGGTGATTAGATGTTTTAACAATATTCTTAATTATTTAAACTATTGTTTTGTTTTAAAAATTTAACGCCTCTTTTATTGGTTTAGAAGTAAATAAATATTTTCTTAAAATAATTAAACAATTTGAAGTTCATGGTTTAGCCCAACATCAAAATTCAAAATATAATTAAAAAATAACATAGCTATAAATTAGAAAGAGTACGAAGATAAATGGTAATTTTATATTAAATTTCATTTTATACATAAATAATCTAAGAAAGAGGTTGTGATAAGATTACATTCTATACTACATCTTAACACTGTTCATAAATGTGAAATTACGAGATAATTAAAATATTGAAAATTATACCAAAGAACATAAATATGTATGATAATTATGACATAAATATTTAATCAATACCTAATGTTTTGAATATAAACCTCCAAAAATATACCCAATGAAATCTCATTCTTGATTACTAATATTTCCTAGGCCTTCAAATAAGGATAAGCTCGGCTTGCTTTTCAATTGGCTTAAAAATTTCAAAACGACAGTCGTTTTCCTAAGGGAACTCAAAATTCAAAGATATTTGGCGCCTGAATAAACAAATTCTATTGGTCCAATCTAATTCACACGGATCAAATCCAAGTCACACCTTCTCTCGACCGTCCGATGTAAAACGAAAGAAAAATTCCCCTCCATTTCCAATTTTCAAATCTCCAGCTTCACTCTATTTAAAACCCCAAATCCCTCATCGCATTTCACAGCCCCAAACTCACTCTCATTTTCTCAAGAAACAAACAAGTACGCAAATGGCACGTACCAAGCAGACCGCTAGAAAATCAACGGGAGGCAAGGCACCGAGGAAGCAATTAGCCACAAAAGCGGCGCGAAAATCAGCTCCGGCAACCGGTGGAGTCAAGAAGCCGCATAGGTTTAGGCCAGGAACTGTGGCGTTACGTGAAATCCGAAAGTATCAGAAGAGCACGGAACTTTTGATCAGGAAACTCCCATTTCAGAGGCTGGTAAGAGAAATCGCCCAGGATTTCAAAACCGATCTGAGGTTCCAAAGCAGCGCTGTTGCTGCTCTCCAGGAGGCCGCCGAAGCTTACTTGGTTGGGCTTTTTGAAGACACCAATTTGTGTGCTATTCACGCTAAAAGGGTTACTATAATGCCCAAGGACATCCAACTTGCTCGTCGCATTAGGGGTGAGAGAGCTTAGAGTTATTTAAGATTTATTATACTAAATGGATTTCCATGGATTTGTTGTAGGATTGAATATCCAAAACGTGGAGATGTAAAGCCTTTCCTTGGTAAAAGTAGTAATATTATGGCAATTTCAGTACTATATGTTGATGCTACTTTTGGTTCTTTTATTAAAATAAATATTAAATTCATCTTTGTCCACTTTACACGAAGCAAAATGCGTTGCGTTGTGTTATTATCATATATATTTTTATCTTTGTAATGCGGAAATAAATGGTTAGTTTTATATAATCTTATTGAGCCATTTACTGTTATATATTTATGAAATTCATTTTCATTTCAAACTTTTTCTTCCTCCCAAATTATTTTGTTTTTAATTTTAATTTTAAAATTTTATAAGTGTTAAATTAATATTAGAAAATTATTTGGTAAATTAGTAAATATAATTATGATTGATAAAAGTAAATATTGAATTTTAAAAGATTATTTTTAATTTAATATTTCATATTATTTTGAATAGTTTTGGATGAGAGATAAATATGATAATTTGAATATCTTATTATTAAAAAAGATAATTTATTTTAATTTTTATAAAATAAAATAAATTTAATATTTTCTACATTGAGTGATAAGTTATCTACTTATTTTATTTAGCATTTTTTGTTGAAAGTTTTATAATAAGTAAAAATTAAAATGATTATTAAGCACATTTAAAATATTAAATGTTGGAAATCCATTTTCAAATGAAATAAAAATTTTCAATAGATTATTAAACATGCCTTAAGTGTTGAAAAATAAGTATTGAATTTAAGTTATAAAATTTATTTAGTATATTATTTAAAATTAAGTATGAAATGTAATTATATTGTTCGATAAATAATAATTTTAAAGGTAAAATGTTTAAAGGATAAAAATAATTGAAAAAAATTATATTAAGTGATAAGTAGCTCTCGTCTACTTATTTTCAATCTTTTTCATTGAAAAATTTTATCATTTATGTTTTCTTAGTTTGAATTATCAAACATGCTTAAAAATTAAATCATTGTACATATTAATTTTCAGCTGATTTGAATTTTTTGAATAAATTATCAAACAAGACCTTAGTAAAAAATAGTTCAGGTTTTCTTTTTGATTAAATTTTCCATGTGTTTTGATTGTTGGTATAAAATTTTAATATTTTAAATTAATTTTTAATTTTATATATAAATAATTTCCAAAAATAAATATTTTACTTTTAAATAAATCATTGATTTTTGTTTAAAGATTATTGATCTCCTAATTGTTGAATTAAACTATCCTTAATTCAATTAAAAATTAGAGATTATCTTTGTATCATTGCTAACCTTAAATTTTAGATAAATTACTTAAGAATAGTGTTGTTTTTATTTTTATTTTTTAATTTAGTCACTTTAATTAAGATAATTATTCAATTTATCATTTTTGTTAAAATTTCGTTAGTTCACTAATGATTCTTGACATGACACATTAACCCTTTGAGTGATTTAACATTTGACATTTTTTTGACTTTTGAGTTTTGACTAAAACTAAAAACCTCTATAAATAGTCTAAAACATTTTTTTTTAGCTTATTTGTAATCACCACTTCTCAAATTTAGACTACATATAATTGAACTTAATAAACGTCATATTAGTCTTTCAATCAATTTGCTCAATCTCGAATAGACTAATGACATGTGTAATACCTGATTTTGGCCCGGGTAAAAAGGCCCAAATAAATAGTCCAAATTACAAACGGGCCACAAGGCCCAAACCGAAATAAACTAAAATACGGTGGCCCAAATACAAATGGCCCAAAACAAATGAAGAAACCCTTAGGGTTTCCAGGAGGCGACAGCACCGCAAGCTCCAAATCTCTGCTCGATCTTCACCTGCAAACACAAAAATGGAAAGGGAATCAAAGATTGGCAAATCAAAGGAGATTTGATCCTTTATTTCTTTTATTATTATGGCTATAAGAAGCCATTGAACATATTGTAAAAGGGGGGATCCCCGATTCAGAAATCAATAAAAAAAAAAACAACACATGAAGTACAAAAATCAATCAAGAAATCAAAAAGGTTGATATTTCCTCGTTTTATCTATTCTTTTTTTATTTACTAAAATAAAATGAAGTAAAGGGTAAAAGACTCACCACGATTTGCTTCTAAAACGCCGTGGGCGATTGAGGTAACCGTCTCCGAGGATAGACGGTCGGAAACCGAAGAGTTTCTCAAGATTTGGGCCCTCACTATCAATATTTTGGCAATTTTGGGGCTATATTCAGTTTTAACGGTTTGGAAAGGGTCGGATTTGAAATTTTTGGCTCTCCGGCCACCGCGTACGGCGGCGCCGTCGTCGGTGGCCGGCGCGGAGGGCCGATAACTGGCCGATGCCCGGACCCTAGCCGGACGAACTAAGGGGAGAGAGTTTTTTTTTAAGGGTTCTGTTTTTTTTTTTAAATTGGTTTTGAAATGAATTTTTTTTGGAAAGATTGGGGCTTATAAAGGGCATCAAAACAGCGTCGTTTTGGAGAGCCCCCAGATGCCCAAAACGGCGACGTTTTGGGGAGGCCGACCCGAATCTGACCCGACCCAGCCTAGGATCCGCGTGTTTTTTAGCGGAGGGGTAAATTGCGCTTTTAGCCCCTCCGCCTTTAAATATTTTTATAATTAAATTTTTTTATTTTTTAAAATTCGCTCTTTAATTTATCTTCCATTTCAATTTAGTCCTTTTGGAACGACGCCGTTTAGAGGAGAAGGGAAAATTTCCCTTCCAGCCCCTCTAAATTATTAGCGTGTTCAATAAGGTCCTCCAATCTTCAATCATTTGCGAATTTCCCCCAATTTTTTTTATTTTACAGTTCAAATTAGTCCATTTTTTATTTTCTTTATTTAATTATTTATTATTATTATTTTTCATATTAAATTATTTTTAAATATATATATTTTGATACATATTTATATATACATATGCGTATTTTTTAATGTAATTATTTTTTTTATATGTAGCTTTTTTTTTATAAACTATATATATGTATATATTTATCTTTGTATATATATGTATGTATACATATTACTATTTTAACCAATTCTTTTTATATTATATATATATATATGAATATATTTTTAAATGCAAATATATATATTTTTATATACTTTATAATTTATTTTTTTTCTTTTACTTTAATAAATACATCATGTATGTATAAGTTTCATAGCCCAAAATTTATTTGTAAATTATATGTATATTTTAATCTTCATAATTTCCATGTGTGTATTATATGTCTTCGATTTTTATTTATTTTGTTTGCTTTCCTCATTCGAGGTATAATTGTGTTTACATTTAATGTTTTGCATGTCATGGATTATTATTATTTTATTTCGTTTATTTATTTGTTTATATTATTTTTATGCCATTAATGTATTTATTATCGTTGTATTTATAGCATTTGTATATATAATATAACGTTACATCATCTTTTACTCAAATTTAAAATTAGAAAATTTCTAAGATTGAGATAATGCTTGTATTAAGGATTTTCAAGGAAATTGAGCCCTAACGTATTGGGTTCCGATTTTCTTCTTTAAATCCAACGATCGAGCATTTCTCTTTAATCAAAAATAATAACTCATTATTGGAAATTCAACACGTTGTGTCTTAACGTATTGGATGTGACGCATTGATTTCTCGAAATGAAGATTTTTTAAAAATAGTAAAGGAGATATTCCGAGTTTGGGATTCTAAAGGGATCGTGCCCTAACGTATTGGGTGTGACTTCTTAAATCTTGGATGAGTGGATGTTCTTTTATTCTGACCTAATTCATTTTGGGGAAAATTAGAATGTTGTGCCCTACGTATTGGGTGTGGCATTTTTGCTTCTCTGAATTGAAAAGGGTATTAGTATGCAACGTTTTAGTTTTTTAAAAGATTATTTTAAAATTTTCGACCTTAAGACATTAATTAATTAACTAGGTACCAATTTTTGGGCGTAATGGGGGTGCTAATCTTTCCTCATACGTAACCGACTTCCGGACCCGTTTTTTTAAAAAAGAATTCGTAGACCAAAGCCGTTTTAGGTGATCCAATCACACCTTACTAAAAGATTGGTGGCGACTCCCAGTTTTCCTTTTTTAAGTCGACAACCTAAAAATTTTGTTGTTTTCAAAAAAAATGGTTTCGACAACATGTTTAGATTATCTATTATATGAGCTGTCTTTCTATATTACGATCTGACCATGTAATACCACTTAATATTAGTTAAACATTAGGTAATCATTGAGCCAATATTTTCTTTCATTTTGCTTTGTGTGCAAAAACCATTAAAGACAATATACAAATATATTAATGAAACTGATGGATATTTTATTAAACCAATTTGTTCGAAAAATATAAGCATATATAAATAAAAATACTATACCAAGGGAACTAGGTCCCAATAGTCTCCCACTTGTCTTAGTGAAGTAGATGAGTCATATTTCACATTTCCATACTCTCTACAAGTTTCTCAAAACTCTTAGCACTAGAGTCTTGGTAAACAGAACCACAAGGTTGTCTTCTGATGCAATTTGACTACATCCATTATTCCGTATGCTATTGCCTCTCTTATGATATGATACTGTAACAACCCAATTTTTGGGTCTAGTCGGAACAGTGGTTTCGGAACCACAAATCCGACGAGGAAAATTTCAAGGATGAAATTTATTTTAAGGGGGAGAGAAATGTAATATCCCGAAAATTTTTACAGTAAAATATTATCTTTGATATAGTAAGGAAATAAAGTGACAAAAAGGATAATTTTGAGTTATGACAACATTGGGAAGTATATTATGACATATTAATTAAAGAAAGGATTAAATTACAAAAGTGAGAAAAGTTTTGTTATCCAAGAGTAAAGACTCAAAATTTGAGGGGTTAAAGTGTAAATATGAAAAGTTGAAGGACCAATAGTGTAAATATTTTAAGGGTGGAATAATCTAGAAACTAAGGAAAATGGATGAATTGGGACCAAATTGAATAGATGAAGAATTATGAGG
Organism: Gossypium raimondii; assembly: GCF_025698545.1. Classification (NCBI taxonomy): domain Eukaryota; kingdom Viridiplantae; phylum Streptophyta; class Magnoliopsida; order Malvales; family Malvaceae; genus Gossypium; species Gossypium raimondii. Next base: position 43,359,671 of record NC_068577.1, read on the forward strand.
GACTAAATTGTAATTTTACCAAATTAAGTGATGACTTAAGGATGGAATTTTAAAAGATCTAAAGGGCAAAATGGTCAATTAGAATAAAGAGAAATCTAGAAAATAATGATGATGTTGGAGATATCTTAGATTAAATAAATAAATAAATATTAGTTTATTAATATTTTAATTTAATTTTAAATGACATTTTATCATTTTATTATTATTTTATTTAGTATATATATATGTGGAAGAAAAGATGAAGAATCATCTTCGGGTTTTTTACAAAATTATTATAAAAAAAAATAAAAAATAACCAAAATATTATAACTTTTTTTATTTACCAAAATATTATAAATTTTTTTATTTACCAAAATATACCAAAAACAAAAACAAAAACCTGCAAAAAAAAAAAAACCTGTGGCGGCACCAAAGGTGCCAAAGAGATTGGCGGCACCAATGGTGCCAAAGGACTAAAATGTAACTATCTGCAGTTTCAAGGACCTGACATGCAAATTTACCATTTTGAATTTTGAGTGAATTGCTGCAGCTGTGCGTGTGGGGTGCACTAAAATTAAAATGTGGCTAATTGCCTTCTAAGCCCTCCATATTTATTATTTTCTTTTTATTCCCTTTCAACTCACTTTTTTATTTAATAAACAAGCCCTCAACCTATTTTTGTAATTAAATAAGCTCTTAATCTATGCTTTTTACTCATAAAATCCCTTTATTTTATTATTAAAGTAAATATATTTTACCTAAAGTAAAGCTATTTAAAAAAAGTATAAACTAATTCGCATTTTATGTATTATTTTGGTAATTTGAATTATGAACATGAGAAATTTGTGAATTGAATGAAATGGAAATAAAACATTGAATTATTAAGACTTGCGAATTGCATGAATATGTATCGGGTCTCGTAGGTCCTATTTATTATGAATATAATATTTTGAGGATATATTATGAAGAATTATAAAATCATGTTAATAATTTGAAAGTTTTAATTTAGATGAAGTTTTATAACTCGGTTAAATACGTTTACAAGTGTATGTGTTCTGGTAATGCCTTGTACCCTATTCTGGTGTCGAATATGGGTAAGGGGTGTTACAGATACTTTCAATCAATGTGTTTTGTTCTCTTATGGTTTTTGGTTCCCTTGGTGTTAGCTACTGTCGCATTATTGTCACAACACAATATGATTTCCCTTGGAATCAGCAATGCAACCCTACTTGACACTTTTCCACACTATGGACTTGCTGCCTAGGACAAAAACACAACCCGATGTTGATTTCCCTGAATCCTAACACGTTTGGAATTCAGAATCTGTATAACCGATAAGAGTGAAATCTCCTCTAAAATATACAAGCATATAATACCTCGTTCTTCATAAATAATTGAGTATATGTTTAACTGCTTGCTAGTGTCTTGTACTGAGAGTCGTCTAATATCAACTCACCAACCCTACTGCAAAATAGATATTTGGGCATGTGCATAACATAGCATATGTGAGATTTCCTACCACTGAAGCATAAGAAACATTTTTCATATATTCTCTTTCTTCCGCTGTCTTAAGACAATCCTTCAAATAAAGAAGAAAACCGGACAGATAGGGTTGAATTCCATTCTTTGAATCAATCATTACAAAATGCTCCAATATCTTTGTCTATGTATGAAATTTGTGATAAAACTATCACCTTGTTCTTTCGGTCCCTTAGGATTCAAATACCTAGAACATAGTTAGCTTTTTCTAAGTCTTTTATACTAAATTGTTGGGTTAACTACAATTTAACTGATGACAATGTCCCTACATCATTTGTAACGAATAGATTGTCAACGACATATAAAATGAGAAAGACCACCTTTCCATCCTTAATAAGTTTATAAACACAAGGTTCATCAACACTTTGCTCAAATCCATAGGTGTAATCATCCATGAATTTAACACCCATAATAGTAGAGTTCTTGTTCCCTCACATCAATTCCTTTTTTGTGGCTGAAAAGTGTAAGATTCCTGAGAACCCTAAGAAGTTGTCGGTAGCAATTCAATAGCAACAAATATTGAGTTCAAACCAATGTCTTTTCAACATCATAAAATGATTGGGCAATAGATTTTACGCATACTATTCAATAAAAATAGAGACACTTGACATCCGTGGGTATCGAGGTAATCATAAAAAATATTTTCAAAATAAGATTTAGGTATACCTAGATGAAAATTTATATTTTATTTTAGGGTAAACTACCTAATTAGTCACTAAACTTTTCACGTGTTTCTATTTTGGTCATCGAATTATTTTCAAATTGATTACTAAACTATGGAAATTCATGCTTCAGTCATTGTACCATTAAGTTTGAATTGGATGGATTATGTGGTTGTTATAAACTACATGAATGGTCATTCAACTATGAGAGTTTTTCTATTTTGGTCACTCAATTATAATTTTTTTATTTAGTTACTAAAGTTTTGAAATTATATTTTTACTCTCCATGCCATTAAGTTGATAATGGAAGCTTGACATGACCTTTTTATTGGTCTAAGAATAGATTTAACCCTTCAATATTTATGCCTTCTACCAATTTAGTCATAATTCAAAAAAACTAATAAATTTAGCACTCCATACTTACAAAATTTGTCAAATAAATCTTAATTATTAGCCTTTTTTCTTTTCCTCAGTCGACAAATTTTTTTTAACACTTTAGATTAAACAGTGTTTCTTCGGCACTAAAAAACTCAAATGTTCTTTTTAACACCTTTAGATCCTCGTCAATATTGATTTTGGGCAAATTAGTCCCTCTAAAGAAAAAGAGAGTAATTGAGTTCATGTACTTTTTGAAAATGAGCAAATAAGAATAATTACAAACAGTGTTAACTATTTCTATTAACACATGTCATGAGTTGAATTTTAAAATTTTGCAAAAATAATATACAAAAAAATCTAATTTTTTTTTCTAAAAATCCAAAATTTTGGAAAAAAAACTTAAACATTATAAAAATAGGTAAAAGTTAATAAAATTAAAAGCTTAAAAACTAAAAATCAAATAGATATTTGAGTGCGCCAATGAGTGAGGGGAAAGAAGAAGAAATCAAAATTTCAAGTTTAGTTGATTTCCCCCAACAACCTATTAGTTTCTAAATTCCAACTCATTCTTTCAAACCTTTTAATTTCAATTTACAAAATCAAAACCCTTTTCACATGTTCCTTGGTTTTATAATTGGATTTTTGCAAATTATTTTCAATTTTCGTATTTTTTCCTGGACCTTTGGAATATTTTATTATTTTTCAATGATATTTTAAAACTTTTAGGCAATTTTTTGTGATTTTATTAGTTTTTTAAATCTTTTCAAAATTTTGGAAAATTTTTAATATTTTTTGGATTTTAGAAAGTTTTGTAAATTTTAAATATTTTAAAATCCGACCAATCATAACAAATGTCATGTGCTAATGAAAATAGTTAACACCATTTTCAATTCTACATCTCTGCTCACTTCCAAAAAGTACATGACTGAATTACTCTCCTTTTCTTAGAGGGGTTAATTTGTTCAAAATCCAAATTGACAGGGATTTTATAGCTGTTTTCACTTAATTTTTATGTTAAAATAGTAGTTTTTAGTGAAAAAATTCAAATCTTACTGGCATCAAATAAAATATTATTAAAAAATTTAGTGCCAATTATTGATTTTAATTGATAGAATGTATGACAAAATTTGTTGTTACAACTTTCATTGTCTAACTTAAGGATATGGTAGCTCAAAAAGTATAAATTTGAAAAGTTTAGTAATTAAATCGAAAATATTTTATAAATTGGGTGTGGATATATGGACTGAAAATGAAATAGAAGAAATTAAGGATGAGTGGGTACCCTTATTTCATACCAAATGCAGCCATCACCCTTTTAATTTAATTCCCACTTAAACAAAGGCATTAATGGAAAGATTGTTTATTATACATACTATGAATCTACTGTCTTTACTTTTCTTCAACTCAAATCACAAAACCCCTTTTCTTATACTTGCTTTATTTAATATGCATCACATTGAGAATCGCTTGTTGGGTTACACTCATTACTTCATCAGGCTTGAAACATATTTTAATATATATCTTCAGCATAAAAGAGATTAGATAATATAATTAATGTAATCTTATTTTAATTAAGGAAAAATACCATATATTATAAATATAGTGGTTTTAGATTATTTAGAAAAATATAATAGATTTTTCTCTCCAAAATATCTTGCCATGTCATTATCACATATCAACTTCCTATGAAACTGTTCTTTAAGAAGTTAACAATTCACGTATCACATATATAATAGATTTGTTATCTAACATAGTTGGATTACTTTCTGAAAAAAATCATATTTTTAAAGTAATTTTAAAATACAATATTGTTATAAAGTAGTAAAATAAAGTAGGATTGAATTTTATGCAGTTGTGTGAAACTAATGTATTTTATCATTTTGTAGACTTATTGAAAGAATTTCATATTCTATAAAATTTGATATGTTAGCCATTTGTTTTAAAAGATACTAGAATGTTTGTGTATTTGTATTATTTTTATTTTTTACTGTGTTATATTTTATATCGTACCATTTATATGAGAAAATATTTGGTACATTGTTAGTGGAGTTTTGAGACTCTATAAAAATGGTTAGAGGGTTGATAAGTGTTTCATAAGGGTACAGAAAGTATTGAAAAGATAGATATTTAAAAAGAGAGACATATGTTAACTTTTATGGTTACATGCAAGGATGAAGCCACAATTTTTTTAGGGGCCGAAATTAAATTGTAATTTTTATGATAGTAAAAATGTAATTTCACCATTTGAATAACCTATATTTTTATAATTTTCAAAGGATTAAATCAAAATTTTGTCATTTTTAAGGGGGCCAAAGTGCAAATTTACCTTTACTAATTTAAAATTTTTAAAAATTTAAAGGGTCTAAAAGAAAAATCTTCCATTTTATGGGGGATCGAGGCCCCTGCCAACCCCCTAAATACACCCCTGGCTACATGTGAAATAAAAAAAAAATACACTACCAGTGTACCAAGTACTCACCCTAGATATATATTATAGCAAAATATGGTTACAAAAAAAATAAAGAAATAAATAGTTATGTTCCCATTACGATTTTTTTTGACATATGACACACCAATTAAAGCATTTATTTACAAATTGGGTAAGTTGCTCTTCTACTCCTTGCCTTTTAATTTTTAAAGTTATTTCATGCCTTCTGTTTTAAATTTTTCTTTATAATTTTATCTTCAAATATAAATTTTATTTTAAATAAATGTATATTTTATTTTAATATTTTACTCAAATTGAATTAACTTTTAATGTTATCATATTGAAATTAATGAATATTAAATTGATAAACTGAAAATATAGTTTTAAAAATACATATTAATAACATTTCTCAAATTAAATTTATATTTTTAAATATAATAAGAGTTAACTACATCCATTAATTAAAGTAGAGAAAAGATAAATATAAACTTACAGTAATTCAAATATTTTGACATCAAAACAAATTAATTTAACAATATATATGAATAAAATAACATATAAAAATTATTTATAAAATTATTTAAATTCTAATATATTAATATTAATATTCAAAGTAAGATTAATTTTAACATTAATATAATTAATTCTAAATCATTTAAATATGTTTTAGAAATATTTTGTAATTATATTATTTTTAAATTTATTAATGATTTTTGAAGAAATTCATTAATAAATTTAAACAAAAATAGTGGTATAAGAAATATTATAAATTCAATATACACAAACGATCAGTGCATCGCACGACCATTTTAATTATATTTTGTGTCGTGTTCAATGATTTGTGTAAATAGTTAGGTCTCATCCTTTTGTGAGATTCAATTTATTCAAGACTTGATCTTTTATTAATAGTATTATATGCTATTATTTACCATTGACTCAACACCCATCATGAACATGCTTTCATTTGTGAGTCATCTTGGGACAATCTCTCTGAAAGTCATGTATGACTAGTTGTCCTTAAAAGAAAATATCATCTAGTGAACCCACATGACAAAGTTTACCTTGTGGTGTGGCCAGGTAGGAACCAGCTCTAAACTTTATCATACTATCACTTAAGGACCATCAATGGAGGTCGTAGGTCTTATTCAAGGACCTTCTCCCACTCAATATTTTAAAAACACGCAAGGGTTTTTATCCCAAATTTAAAGAATTATCATACAATAGTCTTAGTGGCATTTTTACCTAATCTAAAGGACATGCTTCCAATATGTGCAAGGCATGTTATGACAATTTTATAATATCCATTCATAAGAATCAACCAAACAAATAATTTTAATTATCCACAGTTTTTCTTTTAAGGGAAAAACTGAAGAAATGAATGAGAACCATGCACCAGGTAGGGTTCCAGGAAAAGGAGGTGAGTCAAATTTGACCACTTAAAAATCAAGCCTTTCCTAGCTAGAGTCAATCCTAGATATGCACCTTCTCATTACCACACTTTTCACAGTTATTGAATAACCTAAAGAAGTGAATAGAACAATACAACATATGAATTTTCTCATTACCACACTTACTATTTTTAATCGATCAACTATGGATCATCTCATATATATATATATATCACAATTATAACATTACATAATGTTATAAATAATTATAAAACAAATATATAATGAGATAGATAATTAAAATAAAATTACCAGCCAATGTTTCCATGGTTCTATTTTTAGAAAATAAATGGAAAAATAAAATTGCATAATTTTTCACCATAAGGCATTCCTTGGATCTTCAACTGCCATCACATCTTTTCCTCGTCATGAACTCCTTTCGGAAAAATTACATTTAAGTCTTATGTCTGTTTCTGGCTCACAAGAATTCTATGAATTTAAAAAAAAAAAGCCCTATGTGGAGATGATAGTCCACGGCCTATTTCCAAAGAACCACAACCTTGGCAAAAAATAATTACATGACAAATATATAATATCGTATCCATTCCCATATATAACTCAAAACATGCATAAGATTTAAAAAATGTCACTTTATATGTAATCAAATCGTTCAAGAAGAAGAGAAATTTATTTTAATTATCTATTTATACTTATAGATAGAACACAACCTGACTCTGATACCAATTGTTGAAAAAATAGATTTGAAAAACGTTGTGGAAAATAAATTTAGGAAAAAAATCAAAGTTTTAAAAATTTTCCAAAATAAGATCTTGATTGTGATATCTAAAGTAATAAAAACTTAATCAAAATTTTACCTTTTTAATTTATCTAGGATGAACGCTTCGATCGAGTAGATGTGATTTTCTTTTTTACTTTTAGTTTTTAGTCATGTTTTGACATATATGTGAGATTTATCAATATAAGGGTGTCGTCAGATATATTAGGAACTGTTCTCGAAGGGTTTTATTATGATAGATCATAGTGATGATAATATACTCGAGATGATGATGAGAAGGATAGTTCATTTGAGTCTGGTATCTTGGGGGTTTTTTTTGCAGTTTTTTCCTGGTTAATCGATGTTTATTGTCAAGTTAATTTGACATTAGCAAGGCTATGATGCAAGATTTCATCGATTTAATCAAGTTGATGTATCTCTTGTTTGTTTCTGAATTATTCTAGTGTTGTAGTTAGTGTCAAATCATCCTTTTCCTTTTTTGAGATTATTCAACAAACATGACATTTGTGTATTACTTTCTAATGATTTATTTATCATTTGTACTATATACCATATCTTTGTATTATTATTATTATTGTTGTTGTTGTTGTTGTTGTTGTTGTTGTTGTTTTCTTGAAAAGAACTTTGAATGAAAAATTTTCAAGTACACTTTTATAAAAATTAACTTAATAAAAAATAAAACATCAGTGATCAAAATTTTAAGAAAAGACAAATAATAATAATTAATGAATTGATGACTTTATCTAGCATTATGTTTTTGCTATATCCAAATAATTTTTAACCTTTAATTTTATTTGTATTTTCTATTTCTGTTTTAAAGATTATATTTGAGGTTGGTGATTGTTTCTTTTAATAATATCATTTTAAAATTTGAATATTCACGTCTCTTTAAAAATATAATGTGCCTTATTATTAGATTCAATAAATTTTAACGTTTAATTTATTTGTATAATTTACACTCAAATAAATTAACTTGTATTTAAATAAGCCTCAACATTTAATCTACATCCAAATAAACCTTTTAAGAACAAATATTTCAAATTATTTAAATAATAGAAAAGATAAAAGTTTATTTAGATGCAGTAAAATAGAAAATAAAATTAAAATGAATAATTTGAAAAGAAAAATATTTTAAGGTATAAGGGTGTAAAAAAGCAATTAATTCTTCGCTTTTCTTTTTGCAATCAATTTGGTATTTAAACTTTCAAAATACGTAAAAAAAAACCTTAAAATTTTTCAAAACAAGCAATTAAGCCATTGCTTTTTTCTTTTACACTCAACTGGGTACTTGAACTTTCAAAATGCATCAAAAAGGCCCTTAAACTTTTTTTTTTTAAAAATTAAGCTCACTGCCATTTTTTGCACTCAACTGGGTACTTGAACTGTCAAAATACATCAAAAATGCCCTTTTGTAACACCCCTAATCCAAATCTACCGCCAGAACAAGGTTACAGAGTATTACCAGAGATTACAGAACAAATAATAGACATTTTATAACATACAATATTCATATCAGAATTTAATCATAAAGTCCCTTATAAGAACCCTCGGGGCCCAAAATATGCATTAGAATCGAGTAGGGACTAAATTGGGAACTCAGAGAATTTTTCGCAAAATCTCAAAAATTTTCCAAGGTGCAGGGGACACACGCTCGTGTGGCTAGGTCGTGTGTCTCACACGGTTGAGAGACACGCCCGTGTCTCAGGCCGTGTGGGTATTTGAAGTAGGGACACAAGGCCGTGTCCCAGCCCGTGTCCAAATTAGGGTGGCTATTGACTTGGGTCACACGGCCAAGCCACACGCCTGTGTGCTAGGCCGTGTGAGCATATTGACTTGTATAATTAAGGTGCAGGTTTCACACGGCCAAACCACACGCCCGTGTGTCAGGTCGTGTGTTACACACGGCTGAGACACACACCCGTGTCCCTGCCTATGTGAACATATCTGAGCATTCTATTTTGCAATTTTAAAGATGCAAGGGACACACGACCAAAACACACGCCCTTTCGCCCGTGTCTTTACCCGTGTAGACAAAATAAGGCTATTTCCAAGCCTTATTTCTCACCCAAACTTGTCTTCTACCTACATCAACATTTTAACACATTTACCAACCAATTCAAGACATTTAAACCAAGCCAAAACCAAGTCTTAAACTTAATATTTTACACATACAACCAGTGTGCTCTTAGGCATCTCAATAGACAATTTATTATTATGTCATTCCAAAACTTTTACTTACCTAGATACCAAATGCATATATGCATAATAAAATTCATACCTTAAACATGATAATACCACATATATCAAAACATGACCATTACAAGTCATTCCAATAGCTAATTACAACCAAAACATGTGTATGCCGTCATTGGCCAAGTTATCCTATACATGCCATTATAACCCAAAGTTAATTTACTAAATATACCGAGATGAGCCAATGGATAGTGTGATGATATCTCCGCCAAGCTTCCAACTCAATGAGCCTCCAAATTACTATAGAGCAGAGGAAAATAAAACAGAGTAAGCATATTATGCTTAGTAAGTTCGTATAACAGAAATTTAACTTACCAATTAAATTCATATTTAAGCAAAGTAAATAAACATGCATCTAAAGCAGTTTGGCTAATTTCCTAAACACATATCATCATCAAGCGTGTTAGTCAAGTAATTCACATGAATATCAAGAAACATGTATGAGCTCATCAATATTCAATTTCCACATACATGAATTTATCATTTTAAGTATCCATGAACATGTACATATCATATCTTTGTATTTTAAGTATTTCTCATATCAGGATTTTGCCCGTTGAATAATTAAATATCAATGGATACATGGGTAGTACACTCGAAGTGTACAAATCTGTAATCCGTCAATTCATATTCGGGAGTGCTCATTTGAACACATAATCGAGAAGCACTCTCTCAAGCCATATAACAGGAAGCTCATGTGAGCCATGTAATAGGAAGCTTATTCGGGCCGTATAATGGGAAGATCATAAGAGCCATAATCGGGTAGCTTTGAAGAATTATTAACGAGAAGCTCCGGATAGCCATATATCGGGAAGTTCAAGCGAGCCATATCGGGAAGCTCCGGAGAGCCATTAATTAGGAAGCTCACAAAGAGCCTTTAATCTGGAAGCTCACGTAAAGCCATATATCAGAACGCTCATAAGAGTTGCGGTGTGTCCACAACGCATGCAGGATCACAACCGATCGGGATGTTCCGAAGAGCTATTAACGGAAAACTCGTAAGAACCATATAACGGGAAGCTCGAGAGGGCTAATAACAGAATGCTCATGAGAGCTAATAACGGGACGCTCTTTCGAGCTACGGTGTGTCCACAACATATGCAGGACCACAACCAATTCGGAAACCTCGTATCCTTCGAATCTCATTTATCCAAATGGGACTTATCATTTATCGGGTATTATCGGATATTGATCAATTTTCATATATATGACATTTATACAATTCACATATACAACATCCAATTCAAACATATAAATATTCAATTGAGTTACACGAACTTACCTCGATAATTGTTCATGTATGCAAATTCTACTAATCCGACACTTTTTCTTTTCCATGATTTGACTTAGTATTTGATCTATTTAGATCTATACGAATGAATTTTAACATCAATTCATATTTATACGAATGAATTTTAACATCAATTCATATTCAATTCAATTCAATTCATATCTTTGGTAAAATTATCATTTTATCCCTATACTTTCAATTAATGATGATTTTGTCCCTAGGCTCGGAAAATGAAATTCATGTAATTTAATATTTTTACATATATTATTTACAGCCCATGTATTTCAAAAATTTAGAATTTTTCATGACTTTTCATCTTTACAATTTAGTCCCTAAATTATGATTTCATCAAAATTTCCTTAACAAAAGTTGTTTATCTATCAACAACCTTTCATTTTCTATCATAAAACTTCATAATTCAACTATATTCATCCATGTCAAAACTTTGATACTTTGATAACTTTACAAATTAATCCCGAGATAGCTAAATTAAGCTATTACAATCTCAAAAATGTAAAAATCATTAAAAACAGGCAAGGATACATACCTAATTAAGCCAACAAAGTTTTCTTGAACTCTCTTCTCTTAGCTAGGATTCCCTTGTATTTAATTTTGGGAAAGATGATGAAAATGATGATATTTTCTTATTTTATTAATTTATCATCTTTTCATCCTTTTCTTTCCAACTTCATCCTTTTCTTTAATTAAATTTCCATGGATGAATAATCATACTTATATACTAACTCCACTTAATGGTCTAATTGCCATATAAGGACCTCAAATTTTGAATTCCATAGCTATTTGATACTTTTACTAGTAGAACTCAACTTTTGCAGTCTATGCAATTTGGTCCTTTTTATCGGATTAGACACAAAATTAGTAAAATTTCTTTACAAAATTTTCATGAAATATTTCAATCATAATGCAGATCATAAAATAATAATAAAATAAATTTTCTTTCAGACTCGAATTTGTGGTCTCAAAACCACTGTTCCGATTTCACTGAAAAATGGGCTGTTACACCTTTGACGGTCAACTGTTAAAGTTAATTGCCCCTGATTTTTTTAGTTAAAGCCACCCCAAGTCACAACCACAGTTTGACATGTGGCAAAAAATTATAAAAAATAAAAAAAGTCATAAAAGTAATAAAAGTTATTAAATTTTAATTAAAAAATTAAATTTTATTAAAAAAATAGAATTTTTTTTAACTTTTATAAAAAATTATATAATATATAAAAAGGCCATTTAACCATTAACCGTTGACCGTTAAAGTTAACGGCCCCTATTTTTTTTCAATTAAAGCCATCACGTGTCACAACACAACGTGACATGTGCCGAAAAAAGATAGAAAATAAAAATCAATAAAAGTTATAGAAAAATTATAAAAGGCTTCTTTTGGTATGATAACTTTCATAATTTTTTACAATTTTTAATATTTTTTAAATTATTTTTTACAAGTTTTATTGATTTTTATTTTTTTATCATTTTTTACCACAAGTCACGCCGTGGTTGTGACATGTGGTGACTTTGACTAAAAAAATTAGGGGTAGTTTACTTTAATGGTCAACTATTAAAGTTAACGGTTAAACGGCCTTTTTGATAGATTTTGATTCAAGTACCCAATTGAGTGAAAAAAAAAGAAAAGAAAAAAAAGAAGCAAGGGTTTAATTACTTTTTGTGAAAATATTTGAAGAATTTTTGATATATTTTGAAATTTTAAACACCTAATTGAGTATAAAAAAACAAAACTTAATTATTTTTTAAAAAATTTAAAGACTTTTACATTATTAAATTTATTTTAAAAAAAAGCCCAAACATTATTAATGGCATGCAGATGTTGAGCAGACCAACTTTAGGTGGACAATATAATATAAATAATAGTAGGAAAAAGTTTAATTCACAAATTAACCTTGAAGTAAGTTTTTTCTTACTTCGATATTTAATGTTCTTTCTTAATTAAATATTTAAAATATTAAAACAATTTTGTTTTTAATCCAAAATAAATGGTCATTAAAAGAAATCAATCCAGTCAATGAGATGACTTATGTGACTTTGATATTTGTATAATCTAAATTTCAAAATTAATATTAAAATTAAATGTGAATATCTGGTACATTATTAGTATATTTTTTTATTCTATAAATAATTTTATAAAATTGTTATATTTTTTAAAATATTTATTACTTTAATATTTTACTATATTATATATGTTAATCTCGAAAACTCGATAATGTATTAAATATTTTATTTAAAATTTAAATAATTTTTCAAGGTTGGGTATCGATGGTTCCAAGGTGGGAACCACCATTCACCGAGGAAGAAGAAGAATTTGGTGGTTGGTCTGACTTGATAATGACAATTTTTTGGTTGATGATGAAGTGTTTGGCGTAGCAGAGATCTGAAAGATGGCTGCTGTTGTTACTATTACTGTCATCAGTGAAGAAGTGGAAAATTTTGGACTTGAGAGCCAAAGAGAAAATTTCAAATGTTTCATAAATTTGTGGGGGGTTTAATGGGTGTTCATTGCAATGAAAAAGAAGAAAGAGGAAGGGAAAGGTTCACAAATGGGGAGGTAAAAACATTTTTACCATATTAATAAATTAAAAAAATTATTATTATAGGTGGCATCATGTCAATGAACGTCAATTGAGATAAAAGAACATTAGGTATTAAAGTGAGAAAATAAAGATATTGGAGGGGCCAATTTGTGAATAAAGCAGAAAGAAAAAGACTCCGAAATGTCAAATACGGGGTTGCGGTCAAACACTAATTAATGGTCAAGGAAACTGCTCCTACGAGAGACGTGTACATGAGGGTGACCAGATAACAGCCCAAAGTAAAATGTCCTTTTTATCCTTTATCTCATTTTACAAGGCGCGTCATCGCCCACGTCACCGCTTGCTTTCCAACTCTTTTACTTCTCTCTTAAAAAAATATTTAATTAAAAAATGGCATAGGAAAGGGCAATCTTAGAGGTTCTAAGCACATTCAAGTGCCCTACATTCTATTCCATATCATTTTGTTCGTTGAATGGCATAGGAAAGGGCAATCATAGAGGTTCTAAGCACATTCAAGTGGGTGAAAAATGTTCTTTTTTCTTTTAAATAATATCATTTATTAAAAATAATTATACTTTGAAAAATAATAAATTTTATATTGAAGTAGAGAAGAACCCCTTTATTATCTTTGATATAATCTAGGATCATCCTCAAATATCATCTACATATCATATTTTCTCTAATTTAATTAACTTACTTTTAAAAATTTAATTTTTTTAAAAAACGAGAGAGCAAACACGTTGACACTATATGAAAAAACCCATAAGAGTTTCACACAAATCTAAATAAAAACAATTGAAAAATTATAACCGCCGCTGATAGAATGGAAATAGAAAATTAAAGATGAAAAAATATTTATTTTTCTACGTAAATAAAAATATAGAAGAAGTTTATTTATTTTTAAAAACAATTATTTTAATTAACGTTAAATTAAATGAATAATAATATTTACATTTCTTTAAAACTGATAACATTCTTCTAAAAATATTTATACCCGAAATACTTTTTATAATTTTATCTATTAACCTATGATTTTTAGTTTTCTTACAAAAGTCGACTGAATTTTAAATTGTTAGCAATATAGAACGTTTCTATTTAAAGAAAAAACAAAAGCTAATCTGTTTAGACTTGGACAAAATATTTAAAAATTCTTAAATTTTTATAATTTTATTTACCTATTCTTTATATTTTTACTGAATCTAAATAAATTATTATACTTTGATTTTTCTTAAAACAATTTTTACGGGATTAATTCATATTTGAATATAATCTGAAATGCCATTTTTACCCTTGGTGTCACAGGTTAGAGCCCCTATAAAATTATGTTCTGAACACCGAAAATCTGGGCAAAACCACAAGAAAGCATCTTAAATCATTATCGGAAAGCTAAACGTTTTCCCAGAAAATCTCAATTTTCCATGAAAGTTCTGGGGACACCTCGTCCTTTACCTCTTGCTTTAGATACCAACGACTCTCGTGTTCTCTCTCATACACACTCTTCTCCATCAATACTCTCATCCACGAAACATTCTCACAAGCTTTCCAAATCCATGGCTACTTGTATCGACACCTCAAGAACAACCGAGCCTTCCCAAGTTTCCCAGCCTCCAAACAGGTCTCAACCTGATGAAATCCATTACAAGTATGTAAAATTCTGCAGACCCACTTTTACTGACCATGTTTCAAGCATACCCTTTAGCGAAAACCACACAAATGGCATCCACACCAGAAAAATTGCTGATTTATCTTTTGAAGAAGAAGGAGAAGTAGCAGAGATGGGTTCTTTATGGCTGAAAATGAACGAAGAGGCAAGGTTAGATGCTGAGCAAGAGCCCATCTTGTCAAATTATTATTACAGCTCAATTTTGTCTCAGAATTCATTAGAATGTGCTTTGGCAAACCATTTGTCAATCAAGTTAAGCAATTCAAGTCTTCCTAGTTGTACTCTGTTTGATATATTCATGGGGATTGTTTTGGAAGATAAAGGAATTGTAAAAGCTGTCAAGGAAGATTTAAAAGCTGTTAAAGAAAGAGACCCTGCATGTATAAGTTATGTGCATTGCTTTTTGAATTATAAAGGGTTCCTTGCATGTCAAGCACATAGGATAGCACATAATTTATGGTCACAAGAGAGGAAAGTTTTGGCCTTGTTGATACAAAATAGGGTGTCTGAGGTTTTTGCTGTGGATATTCATCCTGGGGCTAAGATTGGGAGTGGAGTATTTTTTGATCATGCTACTGGAGTTGTTGTTGGAGAGACTGCTGTTATTGGAAACAATGTATCAATCTTACATAATGTGACATTAGGAGGAACTGGTAAGGTTTGTGGTGATAGACATCCAAAGATTGGAGATGGAGTTTTGATTGGTGCTGGCACTTGTATTTTGGGAAATATTAAAATTGGTGATGGAGCTAAGGTTGGTGCTGGCTCTGTGGTGTTAAAGGATGTGCCTCCCAAGACTACTGCCGTCGGGAACCCGGCTAGACTGATTGGAGGTCGGGAGAACCCCGTTAAGCTTGACAAGATTCCAAGTTTTATCATGGATCATACTTCACACATTACTGAATGGTCTGACTATGTCATATAGAGAGCTAATTCATTTTCCCTTTTAATGCTTTGGAATTGGTTTGGAGCCTTTCTGTTTTTTGCTATAAGAGAGAATTGAACGTCTCCTTTAGGAATTGGAAGAGTTTCTAGGTGATCCCCATGCATGCTAAACCGGATTAGTTATGCTGTTATTAAAGCCAGCTTTGAAGCAAGTACAATATATGAGTATTTATGTACTTCCTTTTATATTCATCAGAAATGAACTCGCAATCTCTGGTATTGTAGCAATTAAAGTAGAATGTTAAATGTTATATGCTTGTGTTTTGGATCGAAGCCTGAACTGATTTTTATTGAGGTTTGAAGAAAATTTGACCTGAAAGTTAGTCTTTAGATGTGAGTGAGTGCAGAAGCAGGGGAGGATGAATAGAGTAGAAGTTATGATGGCATATCTTCATTCCCATTTTTATGTTCATATGGGGTGGCTACTGCATTGATGTTATAGTCCAAGCAATTGAACCTTTTTTTAATTCGATGAGAAAAAGGTTCTATTTTGTCATTATCTAATGCAATAATTCTCGGCTTCTGTTTTTGCTTTGGCAAAATCTCTTTCAAGATATTAGAACTTTTCCTATTTTATTGCTTTCAGCCTGTAGGATTTTTGGCCTACATTTTATGACATTCTTTATTTATTTTTCGTCCAAGTACTTTTTCAACAGCCCTGCTCTGTTCAAATCTAAACATTAACATGGGATATGATTTTTCAAGAATCATCACATAGGCACAGTATTTTTGAAGAAAGCCACCAAGGCAAAACCTGGCATGTAAATTTTGTTGATATTTTATAAAGTAGTGATCCCGTCAACTCTTCCTTTCAGTATGCGGTAAGATCTGGGGAAGGCCTTTTCTGAGCATTAGGTATGGTGGAATTTTTTTTCTTTTTCAAGAAAAAGAAAATGAACCAGCTGGGACCAAATAGATTAGGGTTGTAAAAGCCCAAATTTACCCGGGCCCAGACAAAATTAAACCAACAAATAAATAAAACAGTCCAAAATTACTAGTCATTTACAGCAAACCCAAATCAAAACAACCCCCAAAAAAGTAAAAGCCTAATTAGCCCAACACCTAAAACATTTTCAGAAAAAAACTCTAGCCTCTAACCTAGGCGCCGCACGTCCCATCACCCACTCCTTTGCAGCCGTCAGCGCAAATGGCGCGCCTACCATCGATCCTCGCACGCCTCCGCCACATCACGTCTCTGCAGCCCGCCACAGTCACCTGCAAACACGCAACAACAGACAAACAAATCGCAAACAAACAAAATAGAGAAAAATAGTTTTGTATTTTCGGCTATAAAGCCAAAATCAGATCCTTGTATTTCTCCCCCTTTTTTTTTACGAATATTAAATAAAAAACAAAAATATAATAGATTTGAGAAGTTTTTTCACTTTCTGGTTCGAATCTTTTTATTTTTTCTATTTTATTTTATTTTTTTATTTACTAAATAACAAGCAAAGAGGGGGAAGGGAAACTCACTGGAGTTGGCCGTGACCGCGCCGCCAGAGGGTCTCTCCTCCGTCGCCCGATTCGAGTCAAAGGGCGTCGACGGTCTCCCTTTCGTTTCACTTCTCGTGGGTTGAGAGAGCCTAGCTCTCAAGGACACCGCAAAAGGGGTTAAAAACCCAATCTTTCGCCACTGCCCGTCGACCATGGTGGCGGCGAGGTCCGTTGATAGGAGAAAGTGAGGGGAGAGGAGAGAAAATGAGAGTTTTAGGTTTTTTTAGGTTTTTTTTAACAGAAATGAGGACTTAAAAAAATCAGGCTTTTATAGCAATAGAAAATGACGCTTTTTTTGATGAAGGTCAGTCTTGAAACAACGTCGTTTCGCTACGACTCACAAGCATGACTCAACCCGCCAGGATCCGCGTGTTTTGCTTGGAGGGCTAAGCGCATGTTTAGCCCCCGCTTTTGCTTATAATGCAATCGACTCTTTGTGTTTTTGATTTGGGTAGTGAATTTTGTTTACATTTCAAGATGGTCCTTGGACCATGTGCGATCCCTCGATTAAAACGCTTGTTTCGAAGTGGGAATATTTCACAATCAGTCCCTTGAGTTTTGAGCGCGTTTCATTTCGATCACTGGCAATCCTTTCGATTTATTTACAGTTTCAACCCCAAAATTTAGTTTGGTTTCCAATTTAATCCCATATGTGTTATTAGAGCTATTTTATCATTAAATTAATTATTTTAATATTATTATTATTATTATTATTATTATTATTATAGTTATGATTTACTTATTTATGTCATTTTAATTTCAAATTTTGTTGTATATATGTACATACATGCATTTTGTTATATATATATACATACGTACATATTTTTCTTAAATTTATTTGTATATATATGTACATACTTATATATTATTTATATACTTTATATATAAACATATATGTGTACACTTATATACATGCGTTTTATAATACATGTATATACATGCATGTATATTTTATAACTCATACATATACATACATATAAATGCGTTTTCATATTTTATAATTTCAAATCATACATATATATACATGCATACATTTCTACAACATATACATACGTACTTTTTTATTATAAATATACATGTATACACATACTTAAATATATATTTTTATATTTCATAATTCTTATATATACATCTATATACATATATACATATTTTAATTTACATACACATCCCTGTATATATACATACTTACATATATTTTATATTGCATACTTTTAAAATATATATACATACATATATATCTTTTACATTTCTATAATTTTATTCATCTTCTTTATTTATTTATTTATTTACGTTTTCATTATTATTTTGAAAGAATGTTTTAATTTTATTTGCTCATATACTTGTTATTTTGTATGATATTGATTTGTCCTTTTATTTATCTTATTTTGTTGCTATTGCTTGTATTTTTTTACATTATCGTATTCATTATTGTTTTGTTATGCAATTAACATCGTGTTTTATTCCTACTATTTTGTGTTAGATTAATTTTAGTCGATGCATAAATTATAATTTTTGAATAAGCAAAATCTCGTGTTTAGATTTGAGAAGGTCGTACCCTAACTTACTGGGTTTCGATTTCCACAATAAATCTAAATACACGAGTCTTTTCAACCTCAAGTTTTAAACGATCTCTAGAATTAAGAAAAGATCGTGTCCTAACTCACTGGGCATGATACTCTTTTTTAAAATCCGAGATAGCCAAATATTTTCTTAAATAAGTAAATTTTTTCGGCATGTATTCTCGTATCAGGAATTCGATACGTTGTGTCCTAACGCATTGGATATGACATGTCGATTTCTCGAGATGAGAATTTTTCTAAAAAATAATAAAGGCAATATTTTGCGTTTGGAAATTCGAGAAAACGTGCCCTAATGTGTTGAGTTTCAGCTACTCGTTTAGCCAAATATCCTGATATCCTTCTAAAATTTCAAAGTATGTGTTTTGGAACCATAAGGTGATCTTGGTTTTGAGGGTTTTAAGTATTGTATCCTAACGTGCTGGATGTGATGTTTTTTTTTCAGAACAAGAGAATCCTAAATTCCAACCCACGTTATTCGAGTTTTTCTTAGGATCGTATTTTTAAATATCTTTAAAGTTTTCAATCTTTGACATTAAGTAATCAACTAGGTACCAATTTTAGGCGTATCGAGGGTGCTAATCCTTCCTCGTGCGTAACCGACTCCCGAACCTGTTTTTCTGAATTTTGTGGACCAAAATCGTTGTTTTAATAAAATCGATTCGTTTATTAAAAACAACCACTTTTAAGGTGACCCGATCACACCTTATCAAAAAAGGATTGGTGGCGACTCCCACATTCGTTTTCTTTTTTAAAACCCAAGTCGACCCCGTTTTATCAAAAAATGGTGTCAACAGCTTGGCAACTCCACTGGGGATTTAAAAAGAGAGTCAAGTCACAAGTTGATTACTTTTTGTCTTTTCGTTAAAAATCGTAAACTTTGTTTAAATATACGATCCTTTCGTTGCATTTTCATTCGTCTTTATTATGATCTTCATCATTGTGATTCATAATCGCTGTGTTAGTTTAAGTTTGGATATATTTCTGTACATTGCATTACATGACCACTCGGTCATACCCTTCTAAGTGGGAGTGAGAAACTACGCCTTCGTGAGGTTTTCACCTCCGCATGGAATAATGAATTGCTTTCGGGATACATCTGTACCTATGTCTTCGTGAGATTTTCATCTCCGTACAATCATAGGGAAATGTATTCCCCTAAATCGAACTTGGTCCGTATGAGCCTATAATGGGTGAGGATCGAGGAATCTGCCGGTTCAGGTAACCTTACTTTAGAGCCGAACCGCATGTAGTGAGCCCTAAGAGCCAACCCTAGGTAGAACCACGCCAAACCCTAGTAGTCACCCGAATAGGTGCTCTTTTCGTTTCTTTCTTGCTTGTTTTTGGTTTGTACTAACATGCTTTCTTTCGTTTTGATTGCATTGCATTTTCATCATAGAAAAGATGTGTTGATTCAAATTTGATTGCTAAATGGAAAAGCTTGTCATAGAAACCGAATTTCTTGATAAAGTGGAATATAATGCGACTACCCAAATATGGTCTGATCAAGCACAATGAGAGAAGGTTGAAAGTTCATGGAGGAATACACGACTTTACTTCGTTGCTCTAGGATTCAAGTTGACAAAGATTATTCGAGAGTCGTCAACATCTCATCCCGACCTTTTGAAAAGAAGCTAACGAGCATCACGAGGATGAGTGAACAATGGGTTGCGACTCAGATCAAGCAAAAATGAGATAAAGGAAGTGCCCATTTTAAGAGTTTTCGAGATTCAATCTTAACATACGGATTTGAGGAAAGAGATCGATGCCTTCACTTCAAGTATTAGGGCAATGTCGTATATAAATATCCATTTTATGTAAAGGGATTTGTTTTCTAGTAAAGTTGTTCTAATGGAATTGAATCAAGATCAACGTCTCTTTTTACATTCATGCATCTGCATTACATTTCACTACATGCATCTTTCCATTCATTAACATCATATTTCATTGCATACAATAAATTTCCTAAAATCCAAAAGTGCGTAAGTTCAGAACTCTAGTACAGATTCCGATGGACGATAAAGAATTGGAATTCTTTGAAGATATCAATGGTTCGAAAGGTAAAGATGTTTGTGCTTTTGAAGAAGGTACTAAAGAAAACCTATCAGGAATTTGTTTCTACATCCTTAGAGGTGTTCTAAACAACGGGACTGTGGAGGAGATCCTTGTAGTTTTTAGGACCATTTCGGAGTAATATTCAGATCACTCTTATTGCTCTAAGCCTAGGAGCAATAGAAAATTCTTTTGTGAAAAAGGCACATGTCCATTTTTTTTTATTTCAATGAAATGCATCTTTGTGTCTTGTTTTGGCAAACATTCTTTTGTTCCTTCCATTTCATTCATACTCATACCACACAGATAATTACCCTTTGATTCATTAGCTCTTTGAGTCTTCATCCCTAGAATAGGTCTCCAGATATCAATGATATGAGCGACATTGCTATTGACTCAGAACTTTCTTTTGAGCAAGATATGCGTCTAAAGGAACCTCGAGACTTTGGAGATGATCGAGACTGTAGTTTATCTCCTGATTTGTTAAGGATGGTAGAGCAAGTCGAAAAACATATCCTACCTTACAAAAAATCAGTTGGAAATTGTGAGCTTAAGAGAAGAGAAAAAGGTAAAGATCAGAGCCTGTATCACCGCAGATGTTTTCGCATGATCGAACCAAGATATGCCTGAGATACTAAGACGTGTGGACGCTCTTGAGGTTAAGAAGATTTTGGAAGAGGTCTATACAGGTGTCTGAGGAACACATGCTAATGGTTTTGCAATGGTCAAGCAAAGCATGAGATTTAGGTACTGCTGGTCCACCATGGAAGGGGATTGCATCAGTTATACCAAGAAACGCCACAAGTGCCAAATTTATGGAGATAAGATTTATGTACCTCCTTTATCTCTTCATGTTATGACTTTTCCATGGTCTTTCTCTATGTGGGGCATGGAGGTCATTGAGCTGATCACGCCGAAAGATTCTAACGGTCATCAATTAATCTTTATAGTCGTCAATTACTTCACAAGTGGGTAGAGGTTGCTTCATATGCCGATGTCATAAAGTCGACGGTCAGCAAATTCCTGAAAAAGAAATCATATGTCAGTATGGAATGGCAAAGGGCTCATATCAGATGATGCACTAAATTTGAACAACAACACGACATTAAAAGTTTGTAGTTTGTTCAAGATTAACACCATATCATCTCAAAATGAACGGGACAGTGGAGGCAAAAAAAAGAAGCAAAAAAAAAAGAAAAACAAAAAACAAAAAAAGTAAAAAACGAGAAAAAATGAAAAAGAACAAAAAAAACCTCTACCGGGGCAACTCATTTCTTATTGGTATATGGAATAGGGACAGTTTTACCTATCAAAGTTGATATTCCTACCCTTCGAGTCTTGTCAGAGCTGAAGTTGGATGAAACAGAATGGATCCAGACCCGATATGCTCAGTTAAATCTGATTAAAGAGAAAAGTCGAAAGCTATCCGTTATGGTCAAATGTACCAAAAATGAATGATGCGAGCTCAAAAAAGAAGGTTCGCCCCAGAGGATTCCATGAGGGGCACCTGATATTGAAGAAGATCCTTTCCATACAAAAGGACTTCAGAAGAAAGTGGATGCCAAACTAGAAAGGACCTTATGTGGAAGACCTTATCTGAAAAAGCGTCAATATTGACCAAGATGGATGACAAGAACCTGCCTAATCTTGAGATTTGTGATTCAAACAATAAATACTTCACTTGAAAAAAGGAAACAAAAAGAAAAAAGAAAAGAAAAGAAAAACAAAAAAGAAAAAGGAGAGGCCAAGGTGAAAACCCGCAAAGGGCACCTTGAGACCAAAGGGGTTTTGAATTGAAAACCCAGGAATGGGCAATTCAAATTTTGATCAAAGGTGGGGCATGCGGTAGCCTTGTCCTTCTTGAATTAGCAAGAAGGAGAGATGCTATATCTTGGGGCATCAGCAAAGTCCTCTAGGACTTCTAAACACATATCAAGTTCAAAAGGGTCCTCAAGAAGTTTGGGGCAGAGAAGTTCATGCTACGATATCTGGGGCACCTATTTTCATTTTATTCATTTTTTATTTTTTACAAAATACGCCATCTTGATTAATTTATTCTCATTTCGTATTCTAGCAAAATTTGCCATCCTGATTAATTCATTCATTTCGAGCTTTGCTCTCAACAAAACTTCATTTTGTCTATTTTGATAATCTTTTTCAAGCGTTTTTCATTGAAATAACGATTACTGGACTGATAATATTCAAGCATAAGAAGTTCTACATATTACTCTGAAAGTTTCTAAATAGTACGAGGACCCAAAGCAGGGCTATTGTTTAGAACTAACCAAACCTAGAGGTTGGAAGCATTTGAGAAAGAATAGTCTAAATTGCGACTATTTCTTTGGTTTTTCTGTCAAAGATACCGGCTGAATAAGAAGAAATTAGTGATAGAACCTTGATTAACAGCGAGTAATGACAACCTAAGCATTAAAAAGGGATCATTCTCACGACATTCTATAAATATCATACGAACACATCTAGTTAGGAGCATTTGATTCATTCTAATCATTACATCCTAAACACTAGGCATAAATAGGTCCATGAAATGGATTTTGTAGATCATGTTCCCCAGAGAACAGATCAATGAAGTTACCCATACCCCTGAAGTTGTAGTGGGATGGATTGAAGTCATCATATCAAGCCTTATCTCCCTGAGCAGCAGTAGAGTAGGTCGAAGATTATAGATCTTATCTCCCTAAGCAGTAGTGGAGCAGATCGAAGACGACGAATCTTATCTTCTCGAGATAGTAGGAAGCAGATTTAAGCCACCAGTCCTATCTCCCTGAACAACAGTGGAGTAGGTTGAAGATAGTAGATCTTATCTCCCTAAGCAGTAGTGAAGCAGATCGAAGACGGTAAATCTTATCTTCCCGAGATAGTAGGAAGCAGATTTAAGGCACCAGTCCTATCTCCCTGAGCAGCAGTGGAGTAGGTTGAAGATTATAGATCTTATCTCCCTAAGCAGCAGTGGAGTAGGTTGAAGATTATAGATCTTATCTCCCTAAGCAGTAGTGGAGCAGATCGAAGATGACGAATCTTATCTTCCCAAGGTATTAGGGAAGCAGATTTAAGCCACCAGCCTTATCTCCTTAAGCTGCAGTGGAGTAGGTTGAAGATTATAGATCTTATCTCTCTAAGCAGTAGTGGAGCAGATCGAAGACGACGAATCTTATCTTTCCAAGGTATTAGGGAAGCAGATTTAAGCCACCAACCTTATCTTCCTGAGCAGCAGTGGAGTAGGTTGAAGATTGTAGATCTTATCTCCCTAAGCAGTAGTGGAGCAGATCGAAGACGGGGAATCTTATCTTTCCAAGGTATTAGGGAAGCAGATTTAAGCCACCAGCCTTATCTTCCTGAGCAGCAGTGGAGTAGGTTGAAGATTGTAGATCTTATCTCCCTAAGCCGTAGTGGAGCAGATCGAAGATGGGGAATCTTATCTTCCCAAGGTAGTAGGGAAGCAGATTTAAGCCACCAGCCTTATCTCCCTGAAGTTGCAGTGGAGCAGATTAAAACCATAGATCTTATCTCTCTGAAGTTGCAGTAGAGCAGATTGCACCTAGTCTTATATCCTTGAAGTTGCAGTGGAGCAGACAGAAGAAACCAATCTTATCTCCCTAAAGTTGCAGTGGAACAGATTGAAAAAACCAATCTTATCTCCCTGAAGTTCCAGTGGAGCGGATTAAAATGATGGATCTTATCTCTCTGAAGTTGCAATAGAGCGGATCGCATCAGACCTTATTTCCTTAAAGTTGCAGTTGAAGCTACAAGTCTTATCTCCCTTAAGTTGCAGTGGAGAAGATTGAAGATAACAAATGTTTCCTTGAAGAGCTACAAATCCTATCTCCCTGTCGTTACAATGGAGTGGATCAAAGCACCAATACCTCTGAAGATGCAGTAGGTGGAATGATGCTACTTGAAGAACAGAAGCACCAGAACAAGTCAAAAATTGGCCAGACCCGACAAAATTGGTCTTTCTTGGTCTTTTCTCTGTTCTCATTACACGACAACGAGCAAAGAGGGGCAGCTGTAAAAGTCCAAGTTTGCCCGGGCCCAGACAAAATTAAACAAACAAATAAATAAAACAGTCCAAAATTACTAGTCATTTACAACAAACCCAAATCAAAACAACCCCAAAAAATTAAAAGCCCAATTAGCCCAACACCTAAAACATTTTCAGAAAAAAACCCTAGCCTCTAACATGGGCGCCGCACGTCCCATCACCCACTCCTCTGCCGCCGCCAACGAAATGGCGCGCCTACCATCGCTCCTCGCACGCCTTCGTCACTTCACGTCTCTGCAGCCCGCCAAAGTCACCTGCAAACACGCAACAGCAGACAAACTAATCGCAAACAAACAAAATAGAGAAAAATAGTTTTGTATTTTTGGCTATAAAGCCAAAATTAGATCCTTGTATTTCTCCCCCTTTTTTTTACGAATATTAAATATAAAAAAATATAACAGATTTGAGAAGTTTTTTCACTTTCTGGTTCGAATCTTTTTATTTTTTTCTATTTTATTTTCTTTTTTTTGTTTACTAAATAACAAGCAAAGAGGGGGAAGGGAAACTCACTGGAGTTGGCCGTGACCGCGCCGCCAGAGGGTCTCTCCTCCGTCGCCCGATTCGAGTCAAAAGGCATCGACGGTCTCCCTTTCGTTTCACTTCTCGTGGGTTAAGAGAGCCTAGCTCTCAAGGACACCGCAAAAGGGGTTAAAAACCCAATCTTTCGCCACTGCTCGTCGACCATGGTGGCAGCGCGGTCCGTTGATCGGAGAAAGTGAGAGGAAAGGAGAGAAAATGAGAGTTTTAGGTTTTTTTTAGGTTTTTTATTTTAACAGAAATGAGGACTTAAAAAAATCAGGGTTTTTTTAGGTTTTTATTTTAATAGAAAACGACGCCGTTTTGCGACTGAAGGTCAGGTGCCGAAACGACGTCGTTTTGGCCCTGACCCACGCGCATGACTCGACCCGCCAGGGGATCCGCGTGTTTTGCTTGGAGGGGTTAATTGCATGTTCAGCCCCTCCGCTTTTGCGCTATAATGCAATCTGACTCTTTGTGTTTTTTGATTTGGGCCGTGAATTTTGTTTCTGTTTCAGTATGGTCCTTGGACCATGTGCAGTCCCTCGATTAAAACACTTCGTTTCGAGCTGGGGAATATTTCACAATCAGTCCCTTGAGTTTTGAGCGCGTTTCATTTTGATCACTGGCAATCCTTTCGTTATTTATTTACAGTTTCAGCCCCAAAATTTAGTTTGGTTTCCAATTTAATCCCATATGTGTTATTAGAGTTATTTTATCATTAAATTAATTATTTTAATATTATTATTACTATTATATTACATTATTATTATTGTTATGATTTACTTATTTATGTCATTTTAATTTCAAATTTTGTTGTATATATGTACATACATGCATTTTGTTATATATATATACATACGTACATATTTTTCTTAAATTTATTTGTATATATATGTACATACTTATATATTATTTATATACTTTATATATAAACATATATGTGTACACTTATATACATGCGTTTTATAATACATGTATATACATGCATGTATATTTTATAACTCATACATATACATACATATAAATGCGTTTTCATATTTTATAATTTCAAATCATACATATATATACATGCATACATTTCTACAACATATACATACGTACTTTTTTATTATAAATATACATGTATACACATACTTAAATATATATTTTTATATTTCATAATTTTATATATACATCTATATACATATATACATATTTTAATTTACATACACATCCCTGTATATATACATACTTACATATATTTTTATATTGCATACTTTTAAAATATATATACATACATATATATCTTTTTACATTTCTATAATTTTATTCATCTTCTTTATTTATTTGTTTATTTACGTTTTCATTATTATTTTGAAAGAATGTTTTAATTTTATTTGCTCATATACTTGTTATTTTGTATGATATTGATTTGTCCTTTTATTTATCTTATTTTGTTGCTATTGCTTGTATTTTTTTTACATTATCGTATTCATTATTGTTTTGTTACGCATATTAACATCGTGTTTTATTCCTACTATTTTGTGTTAGATTAATTTTAGTCGATGCATAAATTATAATTTTTGAATAAGCAAAATCTCGTGTTTAGATTTGAGAAGGTCGTACCCTAACTTACTGGGTTTCGATTTCCACAAAAAATCTAAATACACGAGTCTTTTCAAACTCAAGTTTTAAACGATCTGGAGAATTAAGAAAAGATTGTGTCCTAACTCACTGGGCATGATCCCCTTTTTTAAAATCCGAGATAGCCAAATATTTTCTTAAATAAGTAAAATTTTTCGGCATGTATTCTTGTATCGGAAATTCGATATGTTGTGTCCTAACGCATTGGATATGACATGTCGATTTCTCGAGATGAGGATTTTTCTAAAAAATAATAAAGGTAATATTTTGCGTTTGGAAATTCGAGAAAACGTGCCTAATGTGTTGAGTTTCGGTTACTCGTTTAGCCAAATATCCTGATATCCTTTTAAAATTTCAAAGTATGGGTTTTGGAACCATAAGGTGATCTTGATTTTGAGGGTTTTAAGTATTGTATCCTAACGTGCTGGATGTGATATTTTTTTTTCAGAACAAGAGAATCCTAAATTCCAACCCATGTTATTCGAGTTTTTCTTAGGATCGTATTTTTAAATCTCTTTAAGGTTTTCAATCTTTGACATTAATTAATCAACTAGGTACCAATTTTGGGCGTATCGAGGGTGCTAATCCTTCCTCGTGCGTAACCGACTCCCGAACCTGTTTTTCTGAATTTTGTGGACCAAAATCGTTGTTTTAATAAAATCGATTCGTTTATTAAAAACAATCACTTTTCAAGGTGACCCGATCACACCTTATCAAAAAAGGATTGGTGGCGACTCGCACATTCGTTTTCTTTTTTAAAATCCAAGTCGACCCTGTTTTATCAAAAAATGGTGTCAACAAGGGTCATAGGATAGAAATTATGAAATATATAAGCCAGATATGTAGGTCAGTTTAGCTGCTTGAAGGAATTGCAGTAGAATTTAGAGTTTAATTCTAAGCTTTATGTTTTGACCATCATGCACTGAACTCTCACTTCTGTTTTGAGCTCCCCTGATATCAAATTCCAGGAACCCTTTTCATCATTAAGAAATCAGATAATGTAGACTATCCATTGCAAACGAATTGTAGCGATTTTGAGAATCCCTGGGAAAGAATATTTAAAAAAAACATTTTATGTACCCTGGACCTTTGTGAGATGCAAAAGGAGTAGAATGTCATGGCAGATTTTGAGCTGTCGATAAAGATTATAGGACTGTACTTACTATGAAATACTGTTTGTTCTCGGTCTGATATTATGCTCCGATGGGTTTTTTCGTCTAAATAAAACAAGTGATGTAATACCCTAATCCCGAATACAGAGTACTCGAATACTAAGGAGCTGCATTAGGTCACTGAAGTAACTCAGTAAAATTTTCAAATAATTTTAAAACATTGAAATACATTTTATATAAGAGAAAATATCATACATAGTTATACTAAAAATAGTAATAAAAGTAGTTATATAAAATATGTGGAGCTCCAATATCAACGTATATCAAAATAGTCAAAATAACAAAAATGATAATGAGTTACAGACCTACAAAAAAATACAAGTAAGGCCTTAGGAATACAATGCCCACTAATAGATAAGGTACTGTACTCTGAATATGTGATGCTAGGAGTCTCTCTTCGATGATGTTCCTCGGACACGAACAAAAGTCTACAATCTAAACATTAAGGCAATTCGAAGGCTAAGCTTTACAGGCTCAGTGGTACGCAACTAATCTACCATACTTCAAGCAATTCATAAATATAAGCATACAAATCAAATGTATACATAGAAACATGACATGAGTATCGAATAATTAAATCACAAGTCATTAAATCTACATAACCAAATTGCTTGCATATCAAACTTGTCAAACTTGTTAGATTGCACAAACTGCTCAAATAATCGGGTATTCGGATAGTCCCGTGCCATTCATGGCCGCTAGTTAGGTTAGAGCCCGAAGGCTGAGTGCAAACAAAGCGTCAAACATATAATCACAAAAATACAACCATGACATACGAGTCTCATACTCGTTTCAACTTGCTTATCATTCCAGCTAAAACATTAACTAATGAGATGTGATTGTCTGCTACCTTGACATTCTGATATTTTCTCATTAAAAAATTAATAACTCTTAATATATAATTTTAAATCGAGCACCATTTGTTTTAAACGAAACTAGAATTTTGTACAGTTATAGAGATATAAGGCTCACTTCCTATTTTATCTTGTAAATTTTTTGGTGTTTTTCAAAGTCACCGCTAAATCTGTTTTATAAAAATTCTGCTGTCAAATTTTTATGACCTTTCAACACTAAAAAATTCATATCTTTTAAAATAAAAATCAAAATCAAACTCAGTTTGTTTTAAACGAAACTAGACTGACTCATGGTTACAACAATGTATAGATCACTTTTTAATTATTTTTACAGAATTTATGGCGAATTTTTAAACTTACTGTTCATGAATTAATTTGTCTCTGGTAGGTTTCACAACTAAGTTTTTAGCTTCATTTTAAATCATTCAAACATGATTTCCACCCAAAGACATATAACATGCATGCATTATCACTCAAACATCATATTTATGACTTATCAAGAAGTATAGGAGAGTTAGAAGGTACCACCTTGATGGAAGAACACCAACAAAGTTTCTTGCCTAGCTCTCCACCACTTTGCCTTTACCCTTAGCTTTAGAAGATAAACCACCCTCTTTAACTAATAACCATGTAACACAAAAAATTTCCTACAAAAAATAAGAGTTGATAGGATGTAAAAATACATATTTAAATAAATAAATAAATAAATAAAATATAAGAAGATGAGTAGAGACTTTCTCAAACTCAAACCCTTCCAAACATCCAAAAACCTCCACCTTCATCCTTGATGAACATACATATATTTTTTCTTTCATGGAACTTAAAAAAAAAAAGATCAAGACCCTTACCTTCTTTCAGATTTGGTGGATGAAAAAAAAATGGTGAGAACTCACTCAAATCTCTCTCCCTCTACATGACTTGCTAAGGAAAAATAGATGGAGAAAATAAGAAAAAAAATGAAGAAATGTAAAAAGAAAAAAAAACAATTGGGCGATTATAATATAGGGAAAAATACGGACAAATCCACTTTATCCCATACCTCAATCTACCAAACCATCTTTTCCCATTAATTGGGAGAAGACTTTTATTCAAAAAATGGTAAAATCACCATATTAGCCATCCATCTCCGCCCACTTCACACAAGCTTCCCAACATCCTTAATTTCTTATAAAAAGGTCCAAAATTCACCCAAATTAATTCCAACAAAACCCAATCCCAAAATAATTTTATCCGTCACCAACCCAGGTCAACACTCGAACGTTGACTTAAGAATTTGGGCCGTTACAACTCTTCCCTCCTTAAAAGAAATTTCGTCCTCGAAATTTACCTGAATAAAAAAGGTGCAGATATTGTAATTTCATGGACTCCTCTGGCTCCCATGTCGCCTCCTCAACTCCGTGATTCCTCCACGGGACCTTCAATGAGTGGATCTTCTTGTTCTTAAGTTCTTTAATATTTTGGGCCAAAATCTGAACCGGCTCTTCTTCATATGACAAGTCTGGGCTTGCCTCAATCTGCTCAAGCGGTAAGATATGGGAAGGATCAGAATGATACCTCCTAAGCATGGACACGTGGAACACATTATGAATACGCTCTAACTCTGGTGGCAAGACTAACTGATATGCCATTGGTCTAACTCTCTCTAGAACTTCATAAGGTCTAATAAACCTGGGACTCAATTTCCCTTTACGTCCGAAGCGTAAAAATTTCTTCCAAGGTGAAACCTTAAAGAAGACATTGTCGCCCACTGCAAACTCTATCTCTTTAAGCTTCGAATCTGTATATGACTTCTGACGATCGAAAGCTACTCTCAAATTGTCCTGGATCATCCGAACCTTATCCTCAGTCTCCCTAACCAACTCCGGACCAATAATCTTCCTCTCATTAAGTTCTGTCCAACACAAAGGAGTCCTGCACTTATAACCATATAATGCCTCAAAAAGAGCCATCTAAATGCTAGACTGATAACTATTGTTGTATGCGAACTCGACTAAGGGAAGGTGCTCCTCTCAACCTCCTTGAAACTCAATGATACAACAACGAAGCATATCATCGAGAATTTGAATGACTCGCTCTGACTGACCATCAATCTGCGGATGAAAAGCTGTACTGAAGTGCAGGTGGGTACCCAACGCCTCATAAAGGGCTCTCCAAAATCTTGAAGTAAAACACGAATTTTTGTTTGAAATAATTGAAGCCGGACCCTTGTGAAGCCTCACTATCTCACCAATATACAATTTGGCCAACTTCTCGAGAGTGAAGTCCATGCGCACTGGTAGAAAATGTGTAGTCTTCATCAATCTGTCCACGATTACCCAAATTACGTTGTGTCTACACCGAGACATAGGTAACCCAATCACAAAATCCATAGTGACTATCCCATTTCCACCATGAAATTTGAATAGGCTGAAGAAGACCTGAAGAAACTTGATGCTCTGCCTTCACCTGCTGACAAGCTAAGCATCGAGTCACAAACTCTGACACATCTCTCTTCATCTTTGGCCACCAATAAAATGGACGAAGCTTCTAATACATCTTGTTGCTAGCTGGGTGCATAGTAAATGGATTACTATGTGCCTCACAAAGGATCTTATCCCTCAATTCACCTGCTAGAACACAAAGTCGCCCTCTGAAATATAATACATCGCCATCTTGTAATTTGAAGTTGGATGCTTCTCCTCGCCTCACCCTATCTACTCTGGCAACCAAACTATCATCAGACTTCTGCGTCTCTTTTACCTCTAGCACCAACATCGGTTCAACCTGAAGCTCAGCTAATAAACCATCGTGCTCTAACAAGCTCAAATTTGCAAACATCATTCGCAACGCTGCCACTAATTTACGACTCAATGCATCTGCTACCACATTAGCTTTACCCGGATGGTAGTCAATGACGCAGTCATAGTCCTTAAGCCGCTCGATCCATCTACGTTGCCTCAAATTTAACTCATTCTGGGTAAGTAGATACTTAAGAATCCTGTGGTCAGTATAGATATAACACTTCTCCCCAAAGAGATAGTGCCTCCAAATCTTCAATATGAAAACCACTGCTGCTAAGTCCAAATCATGGGTAGGGTAGATACACTTATGTGACTAAGTCCAAATCATGGGTAGGGTAGATACACTTATGTGACTTAAGCTGCCTAGATGCATAAGCGACTGCCTTACCTTCCTGCATGAGAATGCAACTAAGTCCATTCAAGGACACATCACTAAACACTACATAGTCCTTACCTGACTATAGCTGGGTCAAAACTGATGCCTCTGTCAGAATTGTCTTAAGCTAATCAAAACTCTATGGGTGCTTTTCATTCCACTCAAATGGAACACTCTTATGCAACAACTTGGTTAATGGAACAGTAATCATCGAAAAACCTTTAACAAATCGTCTATAATACCTGACGAGGCTTGAAAAACTAAAAACTTCAGAAATATTACTCAGTGGCTCCCAATCCACCATTGCCTGAATCTTCAGCAGATCCACTTGGATACTATCTGCCACGACAATGTGACCGAAAAATGCCACCTCAGAAAGCCAAATTTCACACTTACTAAATTTGGCAAAAAGTCGTCTCTCTTAAAGGGTTTGAAGTACAACTCGGAGATGGTGATCATGCTCATCCTCAGATCGCGAATACACCAATATATCATCAAGGAAAACCACCACAAATTGATCTAAGTAGGGCTGAAAAATACGATTTATTAAATTCATGAAGGTTGTAGAAGCATTTGTGAGCCCAAACGACATCACCAAGAACTCATAATGGCCATATCTAGTGCTAAAAGTTGTCTTCGAGATATCATCCTTCTTAACTTTCAACTAATGATACCCCGATCTCAAATAAATCTTAAAAAATAGATAAGCACCTCTCAGCTGGTCAAACAAGTAATCAATTCTGAGATGTGGGTATTTGTTCTTCACTATCACCTTATTGAGCTGGCGATAATCAATGCACAATCTCATCGACCCATCTTTCTTGCGGATGAATAACACTAGTGCTCCCCATGGTGACACACTAGGGCGTATGAAATCGCGCTCAAGTAACTCTAGCAACTGAGTCTTTAATTCTTTCAATTCAGTTTGTGTCATGTGGTACGGGGTAATGGATACTAGAGTCGTACCAGGCAACACCTCGATCCTAAATTCTAACTCTCTGTCTGGGGGTAATCCCAGCAACTCCTCAAGAAAAATATTTGGAAACTCCTTCACAGTCTGTAGGTCCTCTAATGCCGGACTTTAGACCATTGTATCCACCACATGAGCTAAGAAGGCTTCGCAGCCTTTACTAATCAACCTTCGAGCTACAGTCGTATAAATGAGATAAGACGAGCATTCACTAATCTCATTAGTCACTAGAAATCTGGTTCCATCCAACCTATGGAGCTTAAGCTACTTCGCTCAACATTTTAAACTTGTATCATGCTCGGTCAACCAATCCATGCCCAAAATTACATCAAACTCTCGAAAAGGCAACTCCATCAAGTCTACCAAAAATACCTGACCCTAAATCTCAACTGGATATCTCCGATACACCTTATCCACCAATACATCAAGTTCTAACGAGCTGGATACTTAAACCCCAACATCTAACTTCTCAATAAGAATACCTCTCTCTCGGATGATCTCACTACAGATATATGAATGCGTGGACCCAGAGTCCACTAATACAGTAATGGGAATGGAGAACAATGTGAAAAATACCTGTAATCACATCAGCGGCGTTGCAGTCTTCTCGAGCTTTCACAATATACTGCCTAAATGGAACTCAAATATTAGATACGACTATAGATCTGACTGTGCCTCTACTCTGCTGGCCTGAAGTGACATTATCACCACCATGAGTTGACCTTCTACCACGTTGAAAAGAAGGTGCTGGTCTTTGAGTCTAAGGAGGTGAAGCACTGCTAGCTTTAGGGCAATCTCTGACAAAATGCTCGGTGGACCCAAACTGGAAACAGGCTCTGTCCTCCGATAACACTCTCCGGGATGTCTCCGGCCATAGAAATTACAAACTGGAAAAATTGGGGTCCTGACTGATCCTCTTAAACTTACTAGCAACGAGGAAGTCAGTGGTCTCCTACGAGCCCCTAGTCTTGACCCTTGACCTGATCTCTGAGACTATGTCGATGGAGCTCTCCTCAATCCTCTAGAATCCCAAATCTTCTTGGCTACTATCTGAGACGGACTCGCAGTGTTACAAGCCCTCTTACTCTGGATATTAGACTAGTCTGACAAGCTCAATCTCATACTTAGAACCCTCTCTACAGCTTTAGCATGCCATACCAATTCTGGAAATACCTAGGGCGAGTCTACTGCCAAATAAGTGTGAATATCAATGTGCAGCCCCTCACGGAATCTCCTGCACCTAAGACTCTCAGAAACTACTAACTTAGGGTGAAGCGACTCAATCACAGAAAGTCTCTCTCGTACTTATACATCGATCGATTGCCCGAGACTAGTCGTGAAAACTGTATCCTCAAATCATCCATATGTACCTGAACAATGTACTTCCCTTAGAACTCAGACAAGAATTGATCCCACGTCGACTACATTGCTTGTAAAGCCAGCTCGACCATCTCACACCAATCATATGCATCACCCTTGAACAATGAGATGATGCACTCTAAGTTACCCTCAGGGGTAAAATGGAGCAGCCTCAAAGTCCTTAGTGTGTCCTTCAACCACTGACCAACAACTATTGGGTTATCCTCGCAGGTGCTATAAAAGTCCTCCACCTTACATTTGTGAAATATCTTTATCGGAGTCTCCTATGGAACAACAGATGGTGGTAGAGTAGGTGGGGTAGGCTGAACCCTCGGGATCGCTCGAAGGATATGATGCAGCACAAAATTAAGATTCTAGAAGTAACCTGCCTCATCCACGCCCTGACCCATTACAATATTAATGTCGTTAGTGTTCGGGACAAACTCATCACCCGTATCATCCATCAGAGAAGCATGACTCTCTTCCTTAGCCTCATGGCTATGATTTGAATCGTCGGGCAAGTTGAATCTGAAGACGAAATAGAAAAGAGAAAGCATCATCAGATTTCCAATATTAGAAGAGTACAATCTTAAACTTAAGGGCATGTATTCATCGACACCTTAGTACGATTGACTAGCTGGTCCTAGAATCGACTAAACCTTGCTCTGATACTACTAAATGTAACACTATAATCTCAAATACAGAGTACTTGAATACTAAGGCGCTACATCAAGTCACCAGAGTAACCCATCAAAATTTTTAAATAATTTTAAAACATTGAAATACATTTTATATAAGAGAAAATACCATACATAGTTATACTGAAAATAGTAATAAAAGTAGTTATACAAAATATGTGGAGCTCCAATATCATTATATATCAAAATAGTCAGAATAACAAAAATGATAAATGAGTTACATGCCTACAAAAAACAATACAAGTAAGGCCTTAGGAATACAGTGCCCACTAATAGATAATGTACTGTACTCTGAATACGTGATGCTAGGAGTCTCTCGTTGATGATGTTCCTCGGACACGAACAAAAGTCTACAAATCTGAACATTAAGACAATTTGAAGGCTGAGCTTTACAGGCTTAGTGGTACATAATAAATTTACCATACTTAAAGCAATTCATAAATATAAGCGTTCAAATCAAATCTATACATAAAAACATGACATTAGTATCGAATAATTAAATCATGAGTCATTAAATCTACATGACAAAATAACTTGCATATCAAACTTGTCAAACTTGTTAGAGTGCACATACTGCTCAAAGAATCGGGTATCCGGATAGTCTCGCGCCACTCATGGTCTCTAGTCAAATAATTCCGGGTGTCCGTAAGGTTATCCCAAGCACCACTAATTGCCGCTAGTTAGGTTAGAGGCCGAAGGCTGAGTGTAAACAAATCATCAAACATATCATCACAAAAATACAACCATGACATTCGAGTCTCATACTCCTTTCAACTTGCTTATCATTCCAGCTAAAATATTAACTAATGACATGTGACTGTCTGCTACCTTGACATTCTGACCTTTTCTCATTAAAAAATTAATAACTTTTAATATATAATTCTAAATCAAGCACTGTTTTTTTAAACAAAACTAGACTTTTGTACGGTTATAGAGATATAAAGCTCACTTCCTATTTTATCTTGTGAAATTTTTGGTGATTTTTCAAAGCCACTGCTAAATTTGTTTTATAAATTTTTGCTGCCAGATTTTTATGACCTTTCAACACTAAAAAATTCATATATTTTGAAACACAAATTTAAATCAATCTCTATTTATTTTAAATGAAACTAGACTGGCTCACGGTTACAATAATGTATAGATCACTTTTTAATTATTTTTTACAGAATTTATGGCAAAATTTTAAACTTACTGTTCATGTAATAATTTGTTTCTGGAAGATTTCAGAACTAAGTTTTTAGCTTCATTTTAATTCATCAGGACATGATTTCCACCCAAAGACATATAACATGCATGCATTATCACACAAGAATCATATGTATGACTTATCAAGAAGGATAGGAGAGTTAGAAGGTACCACCTTGATAGAAGAACACCAACAAAGTTTCTTGCCTAGCTCTACACCACTTTGCCTTTACCCTTAGCTTTAGAAGATTCACCACCCTCTTTAACTAATAACCATGTAACGCACAAGATTTCCCACAAAAAAAATAAGAGTTGATAGGATGTAAAAATACACACTTTAAATAAAATATGAGAAGATGGGTGGTGCCTTCCTCAAACTCAAATCCTTCTAAACACCCAAAAACCTCCACCTTCATCCTTGATGAACATAGATATTTTTTTCTTCTATGGAACTTTTGAAATAAAAAGAAAGTAGATTAAGACCCTTACCTTCTTTGAGATTTGGAGGATGAAATAAAATAGTGAGAACTCACTCAAATCTCTCTCCCTCTACATGACTTGCTAAGGAAAAATAGATGGAGAAAATAAGAAAAAAATGAAGAAATGTAAAAAGAAAAAAAAAACAATTGGGTGATTATAATAGAGGGAAAAATAGGGACAAATCCATTTTATCTCATAACTCTATCTACCAAACCATCTTTTCCCATTAATTGGGAGAATACTTTTATTCAAAAAAATTGGTAAAATCACCATATTAGCCATCCATCTTCCCCTACTTCACACAAGCTTACCAACATCCTTAATTTCTTATAAAAAGGTCTAAAATTCACCCAAATTAATTCCAACAAAACCCAATCCCAAAATAAATTTATTCATTACCAACCTAGGTCAACACTCGAACGTTGACTCGAGAATTTGGCGTTGTTAGAAGAGATCCTTATGAAGTCATAAATAAACCTCGTTGCAATATTTAGTTATTAGACAGATCTTTTTCTCCTCAACACAATTCTTTCTAGCATGAGATCAATCATCAATCTGACTTTCGCCGTAGGTTTTGAATAAATTCAGAGATTGCCAACCTGTCATTATCTTATTCAGACTTTTGTGTTTTTATGAACTATATGTAAGCATTGCATCTAAGATTTTTTGGATATGAACATATGGATATAATCGGAAAATATTTGAACAATATTGTATTAAGTAAAACCATTTAAAGATTGAGTTATTTAGGTCTAGGCTTGAACATATACGATGGTTCCTACCAATTTAAAGTTCTTGTTCATTTCCAACTGTTCCATTGATATCTTATATGAGATATCAAATATTATGTTGATTTGAATATGATGATTCCTACCAATTCTATGGTCTTGTTCATTTCCAACCGTTCCATTGCCAGCTTATATGAGATATAGAGTATTATGCTGTGGAATTTAGTCGAGTATTGAAAATGCAAGTTAAAAAGTTACCAAAAGTTGGTTTTTCCATGAGGATCGTTAAGGTTCTCTAGTAATCTCGGTAAGCCTTGCTAACCCCTGAATTGCCACATGACTATCTTCTAGTTGCCACTCAACAATGTGAAAACAAATTATTGCCACACAAATGAACCACAAATGCTGATTGACAAAGGCTTCTTCTAGGATGGCAATAACCATTTCATGTGAAACATAAGACACTCGATTAACTACATTTTTACATCTTATTAGTGTTAACAATTGTTATCCTTCCGTTATAAAAAAAATGGTAATAACATGAACATTTACCTGTTTGATAAAAAGTAATTTATTTTGTCTATAGACTCCATTGCTATTCCCCTTACAGTCGTAATGCTTTTCAAACTTCCATATGCTCAAACCAATGTAATTTGATGTCATTACTAAATAAAGAGTAACAACTCGAAATATGTAATTGTTTAATTAAAAATAATTTTATATCTATTGGGAAGAGGGACCACAATCATTAGTTGCTCAGTAAGATTAAACAACTCTTTAGGTCATTAATTTTATAATTGATTCCCCAACACATCTCTTAAAAAGGAAAGCTAATAGTGTTGACCCCTCGTTTATTTTATGCATGTGATGTAAATCACCTAACAATTGAAGGTACATAAGGTGTACCACGTTGCTAGATTTTTTTTGACATCAATACAACCTTAATCAAGTGAAATATATATTGCATTCCTCGAATAGTAAATGAAACATACGCATTTTTGGTCTCCATCATTCCAACAACACATACAATAATGATGGACTCATGTCTAAACATGTAATTTTAGTCATGTGCTCGAATTTGACAAATTTCAAGTATTCTAAAATGCCACTAAGTTTTGGATAATACTCATGAGACCCTAATTGTAAAACACAATTTTTAGCATGTAATATTTCATAAAGTTATTTCATTCAATAGAATTAATTAAAAATATAAAATTAATTAAGTATTAATAATAACATAAATTCTATTATCCTTTCTAAACATTTCGAAGAGATGTGTTTTACATGTAGGGATGGCAAAATCCGAACTACTCAATGGATTCTGCACCGATTCGCTTCGAATGGAGTTGATTTCGTTTTGAAAAGTGGATGCGGGGCGGGGTGGAATTTATCTTTTGGATAGTGGGTATGGAGTGATTATGATAATTGCTAATCCCAACACGCTCCTTATATGAAATTACCATTTTATCATTATATATAATATTGAAAGGGTAAAAATGTAATAAAATAATATAAAATCCATATATTTTATGTTTAAATATTCTTTGAATAATTATATTTTAATGTTTACTTGAATTTTTACAAAATAAATTATTAAAAATAAATAGCAAAATTTAAATTGAAGCAGAGGGGGATGTGTCCAACATCCATGGAGGTGGTAATAATTTTCAACATTATGCATCCATAGTGGAGCGGAGCAAGTGGTGGATTAGACTATGCCAGTTGTGGAGTGGTGATGGATTTAGTAATAATCGCCCCTACCCTACTGTTGGATCTAGTGCCTTAAGTGTAGTATATTCGTTTGTAAACTTGTAATTTTTCGAACGGATTGGTTAATAAAATAATTCATGGATTACATTAATATACTTGGTATAATATCCTCATGTGGTTTTTCCATGCAAAGAAAAATAAAAGTCAATATTGACTCATTGGTTGTCTAATGTTTAAACTAATACTAAGCAATATTACGTGG
Source organism: Gossypium raimondii (assembly GCF_025698545.1). NCBI lineage: Eukaryota > Viridiplantae > Streptophyta > Magnoliopsida > Malvales > Malvaceae > Gossypium > Gossypium raimondii. The sequence goes on from NC_068577.1 coordinate 43,399,453, forward strand.
TCGAATCATAAAAAAAACTTATATTAGTAGACGAACCTAAACATATCCTTAGCCTAATCGAAAATGAGCGAACTATAATAACCCAAAATTCACGGGCATCGGAAAAGTACAATATCAGACCTTCGTATTAGTAAACCAAGTTCATAAATAATTATTAGAAATATTTATGAGTCTAGTAGTGTGTTTAATTAGGTTTTAATTAAGTGAATTTAGCTTAATTAAGAGAAAATAGGAAGAAGGATTAGATTGAATAAGGGGTAAAAGTTGAATTATAGATTAAAAGAAAACATAAAGGACCAAAATGGCAAATATGCCTGTTGACACCATTTTTTTGATAAAACGGGGTCGACTTGGATTTTGAAAACGAAAACGGGAGTCACCACCAATCTTTTTTGATGAGGTGTGATCGGGCCACCTAGAAAAATGGTTTGTTTTAATAAACAATTTAATTTTATCAAAACAGCGATTTTAGTTTACGAAAATCAGAAAACGGGTTCGGGAGTTGGTTAGTACGAGGAAGGGTTAGCACTCTCGACATGCCAAAATTGATACCTTGTTGATTAATTAGAATCTTAGTGTCGAAGATTAAAAATTTGGAAAAAAGATTCAAAATATGACCCTTTGTTGCAATGTTAAAAAACTTTCGGAAAAAGGGCATATTTTAGGTTAATCAAGCAAAAGAATTACATCCCGTAAGTTAGGACACAATGTCTTAAATTCTCAACATGAGAATAAATGCCAAAATTTTATTTATTTAAAAGATAACTGATTATCTCGGTTTTGAAAAGAAATCATGTCCCGTAAGTTAGAACACAATTTTTTATTAATTCTCGAGATCATTTAAAAGCTTAGGTTTGGAAAGTCTCGTGTATGGATTTATCGAGAAAGTCGAAACCCCGTAAGTTAGGATACGACTTTTTCAAATCCAAAAATACAAAATTTTACTCATTTTAAAAAATCGTGATTTATGAATCGGGTAAAGTTAATCTAACACGAGATGGTAAAAACAACCACAATATTAATATGCGTAACGAAACGATAATCGCTAAGATAATGTAAACATAAATAATACGAGTGACAACAAAAGATACATAAAACAAATCAATTATACACGAAATAACAAGTAAATAAAAGGGTCTAAAAGCATTTCATGAAAATAATGATGAACACATAAATAAATAAATATCAAATAAGACAATAATCAATAATGAAAATAAATTATAAAACTAAAAATAAAATAAAATAAAGATCTATGTATATATGTGTAACAAATTCGAAATAAAAATATATAAATAATAATATCAATATATAAAAAGACAAGTATGTATATATATATATAAATAAAAACATGCATGTATACATATATAAATTATAAATCATAAAATATGTAGGAATGTATATACATATAAAAATTTAAATACGTATAACTATGCAGACATGTATATAAATTATAAAGAAAAAAAACATAAGTAGGTATATATATGAGTAGAAGTCTGTATGTAGAGATATATACATATGAATTATAAAATATAAAATATAAGTATTTACATATATATGTATATAAGTTAAATAAAATATAAAAGAAACATGTGTATGTATATATGTATTGTAAAAGATTTAAATATATATATATATATATATATAAATATATTTTAAAATATAAAGAACATATACAAGTATGTACATATATATTTTGAAATTATAAAATATGAAAGACTTTATATGTATGTATACGTATGAGTTATAAAATATACATGCATGTTTATACATGTATTGTAGAAACGTATGTATGCATATATATTTTAAAATTATAAAATATAAAAGACGTATGTATATACATATATATATATGAAAATAAAATAAAAAATGCATATAGGTTGTAGAATATAAACAAGTATATAAGTATGTATATATATTAATTGTAAAAAAATATGTACGTGTATTATAAAATGTATGCGTGTATATGTAGATTTTAAGATTATAAAGTATAAAAAGGATATATATATGTGTATATATATATATAGGAGTTATGAAATATAAAACACATATATTATAAGAATGCATATATATATATATATATATATTTTAAAGTTATAGAATATACAATACGTATATGTATAAATAAAAAGCATGAAATATGTGCATACACTACACCAAAACAGGCTTTTAGCGTCGTTTTTCGCGGCGTTTGGATAACAAACGCCGCTAAATATCAATCATTAGCGGCGAATTATAAAAAACGCCGCTGAAAATAATCATTCCCGGCGTTTTTGAGAAAGCGCCGCAAAAAACCTAGCGCAACGACGCTGTTTCCCTAGCATTCGATGATTTAGCGGCGTTTTTCAGTAAGCGCCGCTAATGCTCAAGGCTTTAGCGGCGTTTCTAGGAAAGCGCCGCAAAAATAACTAAGCCCAACGATGTCGTTTCCCGAGCTTTCAGGGATTTAGCGGTGCTTTCTATAAAGCGCCGCTAATGGTTAGGTCTTTAGCAGCGTTTCTGGAAAAGTGCTGCTACTTAAAACTAGCGCAACGACGTCGTCTCCCGAGCTTTCAGGGATTTAGTGGCGCTTTTACAGAAAGCGCCGCTAATGCTGAAGTCTTTAGCGGCGTTTTTGTTAAAGCGCCGCAAAAAACCTAAGCCCAACGACGCCGTTTTCTGGATTTCGGGGATTTTAGCGGCGTTTTTGTTAAAGCGCCGCTAATGTTCAGTCTTTAGCGGCGTTTTTTGGAAAGCGCCAAAAAAAACTAAGCTAACGTCGTCGTTTTACGTGCTTTTGAGGGATTTAGCGGCGTTTTAGAAAAGCGCGCTAATGATCAAGGATTTAAAATAATTTAAAGTATTTCTTAAAATTGAAAAATTAAAAAACTATTATTTAAAATATTTTTAAAGTTTTTTGGATACATTCTTGATTTTTTAGTTTATATATTAAATAATTTCTTATATAATCGTAAAAGAGGTAGTATTAAATTTAAAATATTGAATTAATTATCATTATAGTATATGGTTTAGAGTTAAGGAGTAGGTCAGGGTATGGATTTAGGGTTTAGAGATTAGGTGTTATGCTTTTGGGGTTAGGGGGAGTTAAGAGTTAAAATTTAGGGTTTAGAGGTTTAGGGTTTAGGGTTTAGGGTTTAGGGATTTCTGGTTTAGGGTTTGAACGGTAAGGTTAGAGTTTAAGTTTAGATTAAATAGTTTTTATTAATTTTTATATCAAATATATTATTTAAGTTAATAAGAAATTTGGATGAATTTAAATTATGAGTATATAGTTTATATTATTTAAGAGATATATAATAGATAGATGATCGATCACTTTATGCATGTAGATATTGATACATGTATCAAATACTTTTAAATATTACTTAATATTTTTAAATAATATTTATTTACGTAAAATTTAAATAGTAAAATTATATAATAAAATTTTTAGGGTTATGGTTTAGGGTTAAAGGAGTTTAGGGTTTATGCTTTAAGGGTTAAAGGGATTTAGGGTTATATATGGGTTAGGAATTTGGGAATTAGGGTTATTAATTAATTTTTATATTAAATACTTTTAAATATTACTTAAAATTTTAACAAGTATTTATGCAAAATTTAAATTAAATGTACAAGAGATAAATAAATAAATAACAAAATTTATTCAAATTTTAGCAAATATATCTCGATTGCATTTTTATTTGTATGCGTTTTAGAAAAACGCCGTAAATTATCCTTAAACTCAAAACGGCGTTGTTTCAGCTTAATCATTTGTATGCGTTTTTATGAAAACGCTTGAAAGTTTACTTATGTTTTAATAAAACGGCACCGATCGATTCAGACATGAAATTTTAGTGGCGTTTTTACTAAAACGCCGCAAATATGAATAATATCCGCAAATACTTATAAATAAATATAAATAATTTAGTGGCGTTTTTGTGAAAAAGCCGCAAATAATATTTGAAAATTGAATAAAACGGAGCCGTTTCATTGACAAGTTCATTGAACCTCAAAATTTGTAAGATTTGTATGCGTTTTCTTTAAGCCGCTTCATGAAATGAATATGGCATATCTCCATCAACCCAATTTAACTTAAAAATAGAGCATAAATTTTAAATTGTAATACATTATTTGAATGATATCAATAATTTATAAATTGAATGTTGATAAAATTTTAATATTTATTCACGTAAAATTTAAATAGTAAAATTATATAATTGGAATGGTTTAGGGTTATGCTTTAGGGTTAGGGAGATTTAGGGTTTATGGTTTATGCTTTAAGGGTTTAGGGATTTAGGGTTATGGGTTAGGAATTTGGGAATTAGGGTTATTAATTTTATATTAAATACTTTTAAATATTACTTAAAATTTTAACAATTATTTATGTAAAATTTAAATTAAATATACAAGAGATAAATAAATAAATAATAAAATTTATTCAAATTTTAGCAAATATTTATTGCATTTTATTTGTATGCTTCAAAAACGCCAGTAAATTATCTTTAAACTTCATTAATCATTTGTATGTTTTTATGAAAACGCCGAAAGTTTACTTATATTTTAATAAAAAAAGACCGTCGATTTCGTACATGAATTTTAGTGGCGTTTTTACTAAAACGCCGCAAATATGAACAATATCCGCAAATTGAATAAAACGGAGCCGTTTCATGAAATGAAATTTGTATGATTTATAAAATTTATTAAATTTTAACATTTAAAATTAATGTATTAAATATGTAACATATTTTATATAATGTTATTGAAATAATATTAACAAAGTCATAACAATGTACTTGCTGAAAAATAATTTGAAAACTTATAAACTTATTAATATATTTTTAAAAGTGAATAATTAGTGGCGTTTTTTTGAAAACGCCACACAATCTAAATATTAGTGTCGTTTTGCGAATAAACGCTGCAGATATCTTTAATATAAATTGAACGAAACAATACTGTTTCATTGATTTAATTAAATATTAGTGAAGTTTATTCTCAAAACGTCGTAAATGTTGTAAAATTAGTGGCGTTTGATTGTAAGCGCCGTAAAAGTTGGAATCGACAACGATGTCGTTTTAAACATATTTCAGTTTTCAACTAAATCCCCGCCCCCAGCACCAAATCCCCAATCTGTCGAAATCCCTAATCCTTTTTTCTATCTGCGATTTCTTACATGTGATTCTTCAATTGAAAAGCTTCGGTGTTCCGTTGTTCGGTTTCTTGCAAATTTATAAGGATTATTTACCTTCATTGTTTCGGATTCTTGCTAACTCACATAACCAAGTCAAAGAAGATGGAGAAGGTGGGCAGACATTCGGATTCTGTCGTCGGGGGAAACAGTATTTAAGGTAAGATTTCCCGATTCTGCACATTTAAACATTGGGTTTTCTTGTGTAGCTTAATTTTTTTGTTTGTTATTTGTTGATGACCCTGAAATGTCTTGAAATCGTCTTCTCTGTGTATAGGGTTTTCAATCGTTTCATTTTTCTTCATCGTTGCGAAGGTACACTATAGCTTTCACTTCTTTTATACTGGGAATGCTTTCATTGGTTTGGAGTAAAAGCTGATGAAAATGCAAGTTTAATATTCATTTCTCTCAACTTCTTAATACTTGCCTCAACTCGCTTCAAAATCATCAATCTCTTTCTTAGTTGCTGAAGTTCCATTTCTAATGCCCGTTTTCCATCTAATTCTTTCTCCATTCGAATTATCCTATTATTGAGTTCCTCGTTCAGCCTCTTATAAAATGAAATAAACTCTAAATATCAACATAATTTTTGCGTTAAGACTAATTATAGAAACAAAATAAATAGAAACAAAATTGTAGCACTTCTCATGTTATCACCTGGGCTGGGAATTTTTTTGTTCAATAGATGTCGCCTCATGTCTTTACTACTTTATTTATGGAAATATCACCATTCTTTTCATAGTGAAAAGTAATACGGTTTGAACTTTCATCAAAATTTTGTAAATAGTAATAACTGAATTTGTTAAATATTTTCTATTTAGGATTAAATTGATAGAATGTATAAATATTTGAGGTTAAATTTATTATTAGACTAATAAAAAGTTGACATCAACTTATTGTCACTTATCTAATCGCAACTAATGAGAGAATGATCGAAATATTTAATTTTGAAGAGATTAATGAATAAATTTAAAAGAAAGAAGAGAAGAAAATTTAATAATCAAAATAAAACGAAAACAATAGTTCAAGACAGCTAGCTATGTTGAGCAAGAAGAAGGCTAACTCCAAGCTTTAAGGTACAATAAGCTAGAAAACCATAAAATACTTGTCATGCTTTAAAAGGTACAATAAGCTACTGTATGGTTTAATAATTTTATGTTTGTTTAAGTATACTTATATCGTAAATGGTTAATTTAAGCTCGTTTTAGATTTATCCATATTTTAAAAATATTTTATGGTATTTTTAGTTTGATATTTAATAATTGTTTATATTTTTATTTCATTAAAGTTTTAAACATAGATAAATTAACATATTTTCTAACGCTTACATTATAATAAAAAATATTATTCTAGAATTAAATTACAAGAAGATAAAATATTGTGATTTCATTAAGCAATGTAATTGGAATGGTCAAACATTGTGATTTCATTAAGCAATGTAATTCCATTTTTGCTAGAAGCCTTTATTTAAATTTAAATGTAGGGACTAAATCTTGAATATTGTTAAACTACAGGGATTGATGGCCATATCAATGTAATAGGCAAAAGAATCTTGAGGAGACCTCTTTTTTGTTTGTTCGAAGTTGTCATGAATATTTAATATGATAGAAGAATAAGTATAATGTGATCTTACTATATTTGATCTCCATTTGAATTCTCATGTGTTCGGTTTTCTTTGTTGAAAATCAATTAACTTCGATTGGTAACAGTTCTTTTAGCTTAGAAAGGATTATGAACATAGAATTTTCCATTCATCATGTTTTTTTCTGCAGCAGCTTCGTACAAAAAACGCAATCATATAATTAATTGAAAAGAACTATGAGTTTTTTAAAAACATAGGACTATGACTTTTGATTTTTTATTTCACATATGAAAAGAACTAATGTTATAAACAATGGGGTAATTTTTTTGACATTTTTGAAGGTTTTTATTTCACCAATTTGGGGTTATAAATAATTAATTTAATAAAGAGTATACCTTATAATTAATTTTTGTTATCATGTTATCATAAAAGATAAAATAAAATATAAAATATAAAAATATATGTTTTCTATTAAAATTGACTATTAAAATAAAATGTTATTATTGGATTATCATACAAGTATGTTAAACTCATTTTAATATTGGCTATTTTGACTTAAGAGAACAAGTGAGATGCTAGATTGAAGCAAATGATATTAGGCAATGAAATATTCTTAATAATAAAATTATATTAAAATTATTATTAAATATTATTAATAATTATATTAGTAATGTTATTAAATTATATATTATTTTATTAAATTGTACTTAACAATAATTATGTTAAAATATAATTAAATTATTTATTTTATTTTTATTAAAAATATTTAACAATAATAGATATTAATATTTAATAACAATAACCTACCACCGAACAACTCAAAACTTACATAACCTAAATAACCTACATAACTTACATAATACAAAACTCACATAACTTAAATCTCTTACACAACTTACATAACCTTCATAATACATTTAACTTACATAACTTACATAATACATAATAACTTACAACTTACATAATACATCTAACTTACAACTTACATAATACATCTAACTTACAACTTACATAATACATTTAACTTACAACTTACATAATACATTTAACTTACATAACTTACGTAATCCATCTTAACTTACATAATACATAATAACTTACAACTTACATAACATACATTACTTTGATAACTTACATAACTTACTTACATAACTTACATAACTTACATAACTAACATTATACACAACTTACATAATACATTACTTACATAACTTAAAGCATAATAATAACTTACATAATACACAACTTACATAGCTTACACAATACATAACTTACCCGTGCAATTTATTGTCAAGATTAGGCTTCAAGAAATAAGAAATGGACCGGTCTTGGATGAATTTGTCAAGGGTAAGCGACGGTTATCGAAATGGAGTACAAACATTTCTAAATTTTGCATTTCAATATGCAAGCCAAGAGAACATGATTCTTTGCCCGTGTAAGAAGTGTGTCAACATAAACTGGCGTTATCTTGAAGTTGTATATGAGCATCTAATTGTTGATGGGTTTGTTCGTGGTTATAAACAATGGTTTTTTCATGGAGAATGCCCGCCTAGTACTTCCTCTTCAAGGATGGATGTATCTTATGATAGTACTACTTACCATCAGTCTGTTAGAGGGGATAACATTGAAGGGATGTTGCGGGAAGCATTTAATATTCACAGTCATGGTTTACAGTCGTTCCCACCCGACTTTGTGCCATCTGATGACTGTAATCTCGGTGGAAATGCTTTTACCGAACCCGAAAGAAGTGTACATCATGAAGAGCCGAATGGAGAAGCGGCAAAGTTCTACGCGCTACTTAATGAGATGAACGAAGAACTATATGAGGATCGAATTTTCAAAATGTCTTTCGCATTCGTCTTTTCCAGTTAAAATGTTTGGGAGGGTGGACCGAACTCATTGACAATCTTGTTAGAGTTTTTGAGAGAAATGTTTCCGCTTGCAAAAATCCTCACCATGCAAAGATATGAAGAAAATGATAAAAGACTTAGGTCTTGGGTACAAAAAAATCCATAGTTGCCCGAATGATTGCATGTTGTACTGGGGCGATCGGATAAACCAACAGTGTTGTCATGTATGCGGCGAATCCCGTTGGATGAACAGAAACACAGAAGATGGGAACAGCGATGAAAATGATGCACAACCAAGAAAGAAGCCGGTCAAGATTTTGCGGTATTTTCCGCTGATACCAAGGCTTCAAAAGCTATTCATGTCGTCGAAGACAGCGGAGTCAATGACGTGGCACCATGAAGGACGAACCGATGATGGACTATTAAGGCATCCGACAGATTCTTTAGCTTGGAAATCATTTGACAATAAATTTCCAAGCTTTGCAAGCGATCCCAGGAGTGTGAGGCTTGGCCTAGCATCGATGGATTTAATCCTTACAAGATCATGAGTATCGCATACAAGATTTGGCCAAGAGTGCTTGTTCCTTACAATCGCCTCCGTGGATTTGCATGAAGCAATATTCCTTATCTTATCTATGATTATCCATGGAGAGAAAGGGCCCGGAATGATATCGACATTTATTTACACCACTTATTGAAGAGTTAAAACAATTATGGGCTGGTGTCGAGACATACGATGTGCTGAGAAAGGAGAACTTTAATTTACGTGCAGCTTTGATGTGGACCATTAATGACTTCCCCGCTTATGCTAATTTATCCGGTTGGAGTACCAAGGGTCGTTATGCGTGCCCTTGTTGTGCTGCACAAACATGTTCGCAATGGTTATACAATGGGAAGAAGTTCTCTTACATGGGGCATCGTCGGTGGTTACCGAAAAATCATAGATTTAGATTTCAGAGTTCGGCATTTGACGGTACTGAAGAGTTCAGAGAAGCTCCTTCGCAGACAAGTGGATCTGAAATCTTGTTAATGTTGGAAGATATGAATTTCAGTTATGGGAAGATGAATCAACCGGCAAACACGCAAAGAAATAGAAGATCAAATGATGAAGCTGATGATAACTCCGATGAAGAGGATGATCCTAATGAGGCGGACTTGTGGAAGAAAAGAAGTATTTTTTTTGAGTTGCCTTATTGGGAGCACCACCTTTTACGACACAATCTTGATGTTATGCATATTGAGAAAAATGTCTGCGAGAACATTGTCTGTACAATTTTGAATGTAGACGGAAAATCAAAAGACAATCTTCAGAGTCGACTTGATTTAGTTCAGATGGGAATTCGACCTGATCTTCATCCGAATCCACTTCCGAATGGTAAATATCGGTTGCCACCTTCTATTTTCTCAATGCCGAAGACAGAGAAAGAAGTGTTCTGCATGGTGTTGAAGGATATAAAGGTTCCAGATGCGTATGCATCAAATATATCTCGATGTGTTAGTGTTAAAGATCGAAGACTATATTCGCTAAAATCACATGACTATCACATCTTGATGCAAGATTTACTGCCAGTTGCTCTACGATGTTGTATTTCCAAGAAGGTGACGTCTTGTATAATTGAACTATCCAATATAATGAAAGCCATTTGTGGCAAAGTTTTGGATGTTCAAGAACTTCGAAAGGTGAGGATCGAGCCGCTTTAACTTTATGCAACATGGAGAAAATCTTCCCACCTTCCTTCTTCACTATTATGGTTCACTTGATAATCCATCTCCCGCGTGAAGCAATTCTTGGCGGACCCATTTTCTATCGATGGATGTATCCCATAGAAAGGTGTTAATTACAATTTTTAAAATTTTCCTTTGTTCACCTATGACTTTAGTTACAACTTTTGATAATGTTGTATATCGTGTTTAGGTTCCTGTCCAAATTAAAGTCTTATTGCCGCAACAAGCGTTATCCAGAAAGATCGATTGCTGAAGGCTACTTGGCAGAGGAATGTATGACCTTCTGTTCAAGATATTTGGAAGATGTTGAAACACGGTTGAACAGACCTAATAGAAATGCTGGACTCACGGATCATAACTTTGCCGACAATTATTTGTTCCAAAGTTTTGGAGAACTAATCTGTAAAGTTGAAATTGCAGAATTAGATGATTTATCGTGGGTACAAGCACATCGATATGTTCTGTTTCACCACGAATCAATGGAATCTTTACGCAAGTAAGTTCTAGAAATTTGATAAATATTCATCATTTAAAAATTGTTTATAGTCTAACAAACTGAACATTTTTTTAACATAGTGAGTACAAACAAATATTGAGATCTCATTCGCGCTCCCGAAGAACACAACATCGAGATATCAATAAGTTGTTTACAGAATCTTTTCATGAATGGTTAAGCCAAATGGTATGTAATTGGAGCTTTCACCGACAAATAATAATATTTGTTCAAAACATTTTTAATTACTCAGTTTACTTTCCATTCAATAGGTTTGGAGTGGGAAGAACGTCACCGACGAAGTTAAATGGCTTTCCCAAGGTCCAAATTGGGTGGTTAAAAGATATAGTCGTTCCTCATAAACGGATTGATTTCATACAAAATATCGCGAGAGATTGAGGAGAACGCAAAATTGTGGAATAGTTGTTAATTCCTCAATTACAAGTTATGCTAGTGCTAGGGACAATAATCCCGTGGAGGAAATGTGGAATATTTTGGACTTCTTCGACATAATTGAGTTGGATTACTACGGTAAATGGAAAGTTGTCTTATTTCGAGGTGATTGGGCGGATGTTAATACAAAGACGTGGAATCAAGCAAGATCGGTTTGGTTTCACAATGGTAAACTTCGCCGATTGATTCACACAAGACAACAATTGATTGATGAGTCAGTATGTATTTCCTTCTCAAGTCAAACAAGTTTTTACTCAAAAGATCCAACGATGAGGGTTGGTACGTTGTACTCGTAACATCCCTAGAGACTTGTTTGACATGGGCGGTGGAAGTAGAGATGACATTGACGACGAACACAAACTTTACCATTTCCGAGTAACTTAAACGAAAACATCCCTAGTACTAGTACACAATTTGGATGGGTCCGCCAGGATACGGATGAAGATATTTACGAATTATAATGTAGTAAGCTTTTACGATTATGTATGTATATATTTACGAATGATGATATTTCAACTATTTTATATGTGATATTATTGTTGTAATTGTATACTATGTTTTCAACTAATTTATTTGTATTGCAGATAAAATGCCTAGAAGAAAAGTGCGATCGCACCGCATTGTTCAAGGTACTCCAAACTCGGCGGAAACAAACAGCACTGAACAACAGACTGCTATTGGATCTTCGAATGTTCCAGCTACACCTGAGGAACCTATAGAAGATCAAAGTAATTTAACATTTAATTTACATGTGTGTTGACTTCTTCTTTGTTTTTTTTAAATTTCGTATATTACAATACTTTTATTTTTCAGATGAAACTGGTGGGACTCGGAGAGTTCGTGGACGACAAGATCGAAGCGATTTATACGACCTAGATCCAATCGGCGTGTCCAAGTATCCGAGAATAGCTTTGGTCACTGTTGGATCGAAGCCCGCCTTTTAGCAGGATACATGGGCATTCTAGCACGGAATGCAAATATGTTGCCAATTAACTTCGAGTCATGGCATAAAGTGCCCGAGAGTAACAAGAACCAAGCTCTCGATAACATTAAGGTAACAAAACGTGTATGTCATTTATAATACTTGGGTTTAAGTTTCATTTACATTTACTCTCTTAAATTGTGTTTTTGTAGGCTAGATTTGCTCTAGAGGTCTCCGATGCTTATGTAAAGAAGGCATTGGGAAAAGATGGAGAGACCATAAGAGCACTTTAAAGAAAGAATATTTTAAGACAAAACAACACTCGACAAGAGATTACAAAATGTCCCACGGAATGCCGAGGTACCGATGGGAAGAGGTCGTTAGATTTTGGACTTCAAGAAATGAGAGGTATGTGTAACTTATAAAATTTTGTAATTATTTTGGTGTATAGTATTTCCTAATTAACATACTAATAATTTCATAATGTAGGATCGTGAAAAGTTGGAAAACAAAGTAAAAGAACAAAAATTCACTCACACAATTGGGTCGAAAAGTTTTGCGTGTGTAGCTCATGCAGAGGTATTTTGAATTTTTAATATTGGCGATATTTAATACTTCCTATCAATTAATATTTTACTATTGTATTGTAGGAATCGTCGTCCTGGTCAAAAAGTTGGACGACTTCAACTTTTGACATTACACATAGGAAGAAAGATGGTAACCCTATGACTCTCAAGTCTGCAGAAATTATGGTACGTTTGCTTAATACAATTTCACTTGTTTTAATTATTTATAGTGTTTACTTTCTAATTATTTATTTCATTTACTGTAATGCAAATATTGTTAAGTTATGTTGCATTCGGTTTTTTAATATATATTGCGTTCCTAACTATGTGATTTATTTTTTAGGAAAAATTGAAGGATAAAAAGGCAGAGTACGAAGCGATTGCTCCAGTGATAGTTCTGTTCATATTGACGACATTGATAACCGGATTATCACTGAAGTTTTGGGTCCTGAAAGGTATGGTCGGGTTCGATTTCAAGGATCTTTTGTTAACCCATCCCAATATTTTAGATCTAGCTCGCAACAATATATGCCTTCGGGGAGTCGAGCTGAAGCTAAAGTTCAGAGGTTAAGAGACCAGATGGCTCAGATGCAAGCGACAACAGCTGAGCAAATTACACAACTTAAAGCGGAGGCAACATCGAGAGAAGCTGATGTTCAAAGAAGATATGAAGAACTCCAGCTACAACTTAAAGCAGATGCAAGAATGAGAGAAGTCGAGGTTCAACGAAAGTATGAAGAACTCCAGCAGCAGCTTAGAGCAGATGTGGCAGCAAGAGAAGCAGTGGCGGCAGCGAGAGAAGTACGGGCTACTAAGAGGGAAGCAGAGGCTAAAGCGAGGGAAGTAGAGGCTGCAATGAGGAAGCAGAAAGGCGTCAAAGTTCGATGAACTCCAAGGTGACTCTAGAGTATGATGAAGATGTTTCAAAGAATGCAACCGCCGCTGCCTTAGACTATCGTGTAAATATACTTCAATTTTACTTTGAATTATCATTTTAACTTTTAACATTTTTGTACGAATAATCTGAATTTTATAATATTTATTGATATTTATTATATTATTTGTTTAATATATAGATTTATTACTTTTGGTGGTTTAGATATGATTTCTTCGATTTGTTTTTTACGTGAGGGTGAAAATATATAAAATTTATTTTACAAATCGCCAAATTTAGTGGCGTTTTAAAAAATGCCACTAAAGGTGTTAGTCTTTAGCGGCATTTTTGGTATAAGCGCGCTATAGACTAGGGTCTTTATGGCGTTTAGTAAAAAGCTATAGATCGAGGAGTCTTTAGTGGCGTTTGTGATCGAGCGCCGCTAAAGACCCCGATCTATAGCGGCGTTGGTCACAAACGCCACTAAAGACCTCGATCTATAGCGCGCTTTTACCAGAAGCGCTAGAAGACTCTAGTCTATAGCGGCGCTTATATTAAAAACGCCGCTAAAGGTATTACTCTTCATGCGCTTCTACTAAAGCGCCGGTAAAGCTCTTACTCTTCAATGGCGTTTGTGATATAAGCGCCGCTATAGACTAGGGTCTTTAGCGGCGCAATCTTTAGCGGCTTCTGTTGCGGCGCTTATTAAAGCGCCGCTAAAAGCCTGTTTTGGTGTAGTGATATGTACGTGTATAACAAAGTTTAAAATAAAGATATAAGTAAACAAACAAACAAATAAATGAATAAATGAAAAATTAAGATAAAAGAGCTTAATTGTAGCTTCAGCTAAAATAACAGGATAGATTAAAAAAATTAAATGAATAAAGGGACTAATTTCAAATGCGCAAAGTAAAGTGGGGATTAATTGGGAAAATATCCCATTACCCTCTTGTGCTGCGTTTCAATGGACTAAAATGAAACGAGCAGCAAATCTTATGGCCCAAATAAAAAAAAATCTGATTACGCTATGTAGCAAAAGCAGAGGGGTTGAACATGTAATTAGCCCCTCCAAACAAAACACGTGGATCCTGGTTATTGGGTCGAGTCAATTTCGGGTCTAAGACAAAACAGTGTTGTTTCAGGCCGAATGAAGTGGGTCAAAACGTTGCCGTTTCATTTGGGTATTTAAACCAAAATTTAAAAAAAAAATCATTTTAGCCTCATTCTTTAAAAAAAAAACTGAAAGCTTTTCAGTTCTCTCTCACTCTCTTCCCCTTTCCGACCGTCGGCTTTAGGCCTTTGGCGCGCCTCCATGGCCGATGGCAGGGAGTCGTCTTGAGATGGGTTTTTAACCACGGTTTTTCAGACACATAAAGGCGGTGCCTTTTTAAGCCAAGAGGCCGCAAAAAGGGGGCTCGAATCTTCCTCTAGGTCCAGATCCGACGCCGACGAGAGGCCACCGACGGCGCAAACCGATTCAGGTGAGACCCTCTCTTCAACTCTTTTACTTATTTAGTTTTCTTTAAAAATGTTTTCAAAAAGAAATAAAAAAATAAAAATAAATAGTTAAATAAATAAACAAATAAATCGATAAAGAAAAAAAATAAGAACAAGAACAACAACCTTTTCTTTTATTTCTGACGTTTGTAACAAAGGATCCCCCCTATTACAGCAAATTCGGCTTTAGCCGAAAGAAAAGAAGAAAAATAAAAAAAGAAAAATCCCCTTTTTTTCGGTTTACAGATCGGTTTTTATACCCGAAAGAAAATGAAATAAAAATTCAATCTTTGCTATTGTCCTCTGGGTCTTTGCTTGTTTCTGTCTTTTCTTCTTGCATGTTTGAAATTTTTTTTGCTGCTTGGTTTGTTTGGGTTGGGTTGGTTTAATTTGTAATGGGCTAGTGGGCTAGGGTTATTGGGCTAGGTTTAGGTGGGTTTTGGGCCTATTGGGTCCAGGCATAAAATTGGGCTGTACAATGCCATTAAGTAATAGTTGAGACGGCAAAACAATGAGAAAAATCTAAAGATTTTTAATGATTTAGGTTATTATTAATTAATATTAGAATATAATAGTATAAATTATTATTATTTAATTGATATTATCTTATTAAATTAATGAAATATATATAAATTAAAGCCAAATGTATGGTAATAAAATATACATGTGTAATAAAAATAAGCATACAATTGTAATTCATGGATTTAAATAACTTATTATTTAAATAAAATATATTTATTAATTAAATAATTATATTATAAGATTTTTGTATGATAAATAAATAAAAGAAAGACAAATGGATGGTCATGGTAATAGACAAGTGTAAAATATATGTGTGTACAAATGTAATATAAATATTTGTTATTAAATAGATATTTATTATAAAAAATTATTTTATTATAATTATCATTAAAATAATAAAGTAAATAAACATAAAAGAATAAAGAAACTAATAGAGTATTAGAAGGAAAGAAATAGAATAGCCATTTCAAACAGAACAAGGAAAGGAGAAAAGAAAAGAAAAATGAAAAACTAGGATTTGAGGCTTTAAGCTTTGATTTGGTAAGTCAATTAAGTCATTTTCTTTTAATTTTGATGTTTTTGAAGTCTTAGAACAAAGTTTTTTGAATTTAAGCTAAAATTTTGTAAGTTCTTAGATTTTTGAACATGATTCATGTTGAACAAATTGTTAAATTAGGGGTTTGGTTGATAGAATTTCTAGTTAGAATTGATAAAAGGATTAAATTGTAAACTAGGTTATAAGTTTTACATAGTTGGGATTAAATTGTAAGAAGTTTTAAATTAGGGTTTTATTATGAATATTGAATAGTTGAGTTAAATATGGCAAGAAATTAAGTAGAAAAGAAGTATGAATTAAGTTAGAAAAGTAAGTAAACTTAGTTAGAATTAAATTGGGAATAAGTATGAATTGAATAAAATTCAATTATTTATTATAATTTAATGTTGTAATTAATAGTGAAAATTATTATTTTCAGTAGCTAACAAAGAACTCAAGGCATCGACATCAAAAGGAAAGGAGAAATCTATCGAGGAATAAAACGGGAGATTTACGGTTTGTATTACTATAATTCAAATAACTTATTATTAAATGCTATATTTAAATTTATATGTATGGTAAGTGAAATATAAGGTAAGTATTATTAAGTTGAAAGAAATTCAATCGAATAATGAATATATATGTGGAATTGAATTGAATATATTGACTTGAAAAATGGAAAAGTGAATTTTGAATTGAATTGTGATTGAAAGTGAAAAAGTGAAATTGAATTGAAATGTGAATTTGGAGACCCTATTAACTAGTCGGGCTGAGTTAGATATAGTTGGCATGCCATAGGATTGGAAGAGTTCAGAGATACTTCGACCTCGAGTCGATGAGACACTGGGTGTCACTATATTTCTTCGGATAGATTCGATGAGGTACTGGGTACCAACTTTCTTCGGCTTTGCCGATGAGACACTGGGTGTCAACTATTGCTTCGAACTATCCGATGAGGCACTGGGTGCCATACTGGAGTGTTTGGCTGGATCCGTGTATCCGTCAAAGTTTGAGTTTTGTTAATAGGGGTAAATAATGAAATGATAAACCGAATGAGTTGATCAATCGAGCTACTGAGATGAGATGAAAAAGTCGAATTGTGAATTGAAATGTGATATGAGATTGAGGAATGAACTTAAGGTTCATGATGTGTCCAAGTTCAAATTGTGGATATGTGATATTAATTGATGAATTGTTATTGTTGAAATATGAAATTTGAGTTTAAATTTGTATGTATGATTTGTGCATTACATGTTTATTGTTGTTATTCGGTGATGTATTTTTCCTTTGGTAAACATGGCATGTACTTCGGTCTTATTAAAGAGTCTTGTAAGTTTTGGTTGTAAAGAATTGGTCTCTAATGTTTGAATGATAAATGAAACGTTAAGTTATAAAAAAATGAAGTCAATTAGTAACAAACATTTATATGAATTTATGATTATATTATAATACGTTTGTTATTTATTTAAGAATTATTTGTAAATTGTCTGATATATTCGGTAATGCCTCGTAACCCTATTTCAGTGACGGTTTAGGGTTAGGAAGTGTTACACGAACTGATTGAAAGACTAATATGCCATCTACGATATATAATTAGGGAGATGCATTGTCTTAGGCATCAGAGTGGATGACTCCCAGAAGATAGATACATAGATGTAACTGACTAGACTGACAGTACATCAGACTGCACCTAAGAAGAATAGATCCTGAATATGTTTATGGATTTATCCACTTGTGATGTTCAAAGTGTGGCATACCTTAATCTTAAGTGGATAATGGACTTTGTATGTGTGACTTGTATACTTTGATATAAGTAAAAGCCTGAGTCTAAATAGATAATGAACCGAAAGTTGGTATGTTGGGCATATGACTTTTGTAGTATGTAGCATTATTCAAAGTAGGGGAATTCATATCCCAAGATAATGGTAAACGATACCCTCTCATTGGAATTACATGATAGATGAAAAGTAAACGTGGCCACGAGTCATTCGTCTTTGTAATGAATGACTTAATTACTATTTGATAGTAATTGACCTTTCATGAATGAAGATGTAATGGTTACCATGAGATAAAATATGATCATATTGGGAGAATGAATTTATCCCAAAGAGATTAAAGATATCCTATGAGGGTAACACACTTATACAAGGTCATTGAACGAGAATTGATCAAATAGCTTTTGTAATGGTATGTAATTGGGGAGAGCCCAGCCATGATACTATAGTGGAATGACTTCATGACTAAATGAGTTTATAATGAATAGGCGAAAAGGTGAAACTGAATTATAAATCATTTAAGCCCTAATCACATATGTCCAATCAGTCCCTCCACTAGCTCGTTGAAACTAGAAATGAATTGCATGTTGAATCAAATGAATAGAAATGGATAGAAATGATAAAGTTATATAAATGAGTAACATTCAGAAATGAATCTATCATAAAGACCTAATCTAAAAATAAATAATACCATTAATAACCCAACATTTTTGTAAAAATAGATATTTAGAAACAATTAAACAAGAACATTTGTTGATATGCACATATATAGGTTTGTCAGTTGATGGCGGTTCACCCAAAGGTCCAGAGTTGTATAGAAGGATAAGGGTCGAAAGTCGAAAGTGCCCTAAGGAAGGTATGAACTCTCTTTTCTTTTAGTTTTCTATTGTGTTTGAGAGTGAGCCTCTCCAACTAAGTTATACAAGGAATGTTAAATGGCTCTCCAACTTCAATAGGATAAATATGGGGCTTGTAAGGCTGCGTATTGATTGCGTATAGTCCATGTGTTCGTAGCCATATAGCACTAATACAAGTAGTGGACCAAGATTGTATTCAAGTTGTTCGAATGATGAAAGAATGATTTGCCACAAATTACACTATTATTTACATCCCCTTTTCACATAACTTTAGCTTGTTTAATAGTGAAATCAAGTCATTTTAGTACGTATTCATGTTGTCATACATGAAGTCCTAATTTATGTTTTTCAATCATTTTTATTATACATTAGATACTTAAATAAAGTTACATGGTCTTATAGGTCAAATCAGGAGCTAAAGATGCACATTCGGGTCGAAACTACTGCCCATGTCGTAACACTGAAGAAATAAGCAAAAATAAGTCTTGGAAAGAAACTACTTGATGTTTTGCGACACCGACCAATTTTGGAACATGACAGGCGATTGTTGCAACATGGCTTCTGCGCGACCCAAAAATCACTACATGTCCCAAAAATCATTGCGCGTGATGGCTGCATTTTTAAGGCAATTAGGGTTCTTTTTCCTAATTGAACTCTAAATACTTCAAGGATATATTAGGTTATTTAATATTCCAAACTTAACCTATATAAAGGCCATTGTAATCAGATTAAACACAAAAATTTAGGGAAACATGAATTATCCTTTAGGTTTTTATTAATTTTTAGCTTTTTCTTTGTTTATTTTATGTTCGCTTAATCAGAAGATCCTTTTCCAAAGTGAGACTATCGTGAATGGATATTGTTCCAGAACCACACTTTTACATCGATTAATCCATGAACATTGTCTTCTCTTATTCTCTTATTTATATCTCTTTCTTTAACTTTGATTATCGAATGTTTGTATGAATATTAGAATGAGTTTATGCTTTATACATATCTCACATGTTTCAACTGTTTAACCTAATTAATTGATTAAGTAAATAATAACCTAACTTGAGTATTTATTCAAGAGTACTTAGTATATTAGGAAATGATGCCCCTAGTAGAAGATCTAGACTGGTAAGACCGAGAGGGTATCTTGTTGAGTAAAACTTGTGCCAAGCGGTGAGATCAAGAGGGTATTTGTATGCCTAGGTGAGACCAAAAGGGTGTCTTATGTGGTAATCTTTAGAAAATTTCGTCCCCGAAATTCATGCCTAAAAATAATTGAGGATACTGCTCTCTCATTTGGCTTTCTCTTTCCTAGGTAGCTTTTTCAGCACTATGATTTCTCCATAGAACATTTACTAAGGGAATTATTTTATTTCTCAACTCTTTTACCTCCCTTGCAAGAATCATGACAGGTTCCTCTTCATAAGACAAGTTCGATTCAACCTCTAACTCTCTAATCTGTACAACATGGTCAAGATTTTATCTATACCTTATCAACATAGACACATGAAACACATTGTGAATTTTTAATACCTCAGGAGGCAGAACCAAACTGTAAACTACATGTCCAACTTTCTCTAAAACTTCATAAGGTCCTACAAACCTTTGATTTAATTTTCCTTTTTGATAAAATCTAATGTTTTTCTTCCAAGGAGAGACTTTCAAAAATACCTTATCCCAACTTCAAATGAAATTTCTTTTCTTCTTAGATTTGCATAAGTTTTCTATCGATCTTGTGCAGCTTTTAAATGATTTTGAATATCATAGACTTTCTCTTCAGTTTCTCGTACTAATTCAGGATCCACTAACTTCCTTTCACTAAGCTCCATCCAACAAGTAGGTGTTCTACACCTTCTACCATACAAAGCTTCAAATGAAGACATTTTCAAACTGGCATGAAAACTGTTATTATAAGCAAACTCAACCAAAGGAACATATATTTCCCAATTTAATCCAAAATCAATTACACAACTTCTCAACATATCTTCTAGAAACTGAATAACTCTTTCAGATTGACCATCAATTTGAGGATGAAATGCAGTACTAAACTGTAGCTTGGTTCCCAAAGATCTCTGTAACTGATTCCAAAATCTCGAGGTAAACCTGATACAAAATCCATAGTAATCTTATCTCATTTCCATTCTAGAATTTCTAAAGGATATAACTTACCTGGAGGGTTAAGTTTGTTATTAGACTAATAAAAAAGTCCACCGACTTCCCCTCACTCTTCTAACTGAACCTAATGAGTGAGTTGCTAAAATATCTGATTTCGAAAAATTTAGTGATTAATTCAAAAAAAATCAATAGTTAAATGATTAAAATAGAATAAGGCAATAGTTTAATGATCATCTGTGTAATTTACCCATAATTAATTCATATTTTTATGGAAGAAATTAACATATTATTGATAACTCCAAATGCTTTAAAAGATAACTCGAAGAAAATTTTGGAGATCCAATAATAATGTTATAAGAGCCATAATCCCACGTGGAAATGCTGCAACCCTTGTCAAACTTTTTATAATTTCTTTTTACATTTTTACGTTTCATTTTAATTTTAAAATGTATTTTTTCGTAATTTTCGTAATTATAATTTATTCATATTTTTAAAATTTACTTTTCTTTTTATGATTTTACAATTTTAATTTTTTTGACATAATATATATTATAAAATAATATTACATCAATAATGAAAGGCTGATGACAAATTTACTATAAATAAAAGAGTAGATTCAAGTTAAAAAAAAGTGTAAGCGTGTAGGATTAAATTTGTATAAAACACTAAAATAAGTATTTAATGAAATAATTTTACAAAGAACTATTTTATTACTTCATCTACTATATAAAGGCCAATTTGACCACTCTTTTAATAGAAACACCAAAATGAAAATACTATGAGTGTTATGGTGCTTTTATATATATATATATATATATATATATATATATATATAAAATAGTAATTTTCATTCTCATGCAATGCACGAATTCAATGCATATATAAAATTATTTAGAATATAATATATTACATGCATAAAAGTTATTGTAGTACCTAAATTTTACCCGGCCTACATGAAGTAAATAAAACGGCCCAGAATACATGGCCCATTTTAAAACAAGGGCTCAAATTACAGTTGGCCTATATGGCCCGGACCCAAAACAAGACGGAGGCCTAGCGTTTCCAGCACAAGGGAAACCCTAGGCAGTTTTCCACATTCGCGCCGTAGCCGAAGTACCTGCACGAGCCACATCCCGGATCGTACCTGCACAACAAGGAAAGAAGCAAAGCAGATATGGCAAGAAAATCTCAAAATCAAATCAAGCAGATATTGGAAGATTTCTTTTTTATTTTATTTCTTTCTTTTCTTCTTGTTTCACGATTGCTATTAAAGCGATCTTAACATACTGTAATAGAGAGGGGGGAAAAAAGAAATCAATAAAAAACAAGTAATTTTCACAACAAAAAAATAGAGAAGTGCAATACGGAGAGCAAACATCGATCAAAAGGTTGATATTCACCATTTCCATCTACTGTTATTTATTATTATTATTATCTACTTACAAATAAAACAAATAAAAAAAAAAGGAAAAGCAACCTTTTTTTTTATTTTTGGAACGAAGGGGGGATGATATCAAAACCTATTAAAAAACAGAGAATTAAAGAGCAATTTGAAGGTCCTTTTTCTTTTTTTCCTCGATTTCTTTCCTTTTTCTTTTGTTTTCCTTTGTTCTTTTCTTCGCAAATCAAAGAGAAATAAAGGGGAAACCATGCCTGGGTGATGTGCTCTCGAAGCCCTTTCCTGTTCTGTGCGAAATGAAGGAAAAATGAGAGGTTTTGGAAAGAAACGGCGCACGCAGGAGAGAAATAACTTAGGTTTTTTATTGCATTTTCCTCTGATGGTCTATTTACGCGTTTGATCCCCTTGTTTTTCAAAATGTGTTTAAACATTTTATATTTTTTTTGAATTTAACCACATGTTTTACTTTTGTTTCAATTTAGTCCTCTATTTGTTATTAGTTATTTATTATTAAATTAATTATTTTTACATTCTTATTGTATTAATTATTATTATATTATATATTATTATTATTGTACCTACATATATACACGCATATGTCTTTTATAATATATATATATGTATATTTTAAATGTTTTAAATACATATACATATTTTATATATATTTTATTATTATTCTATTTGCATAACTTTTATATACATATATATACACTTTTATTTTTTACTTTGATAAATATGTATATACGTATGTTTTCTTATATTATTCTTCATAATTTTTTATATATTTTTTAAAATTAATTAATTTCAATATATGTAATTATTATTATTTGTTTTATATATATATATATATGTAATTATCTTTTTATAATCTATATATATGTATATAATTATTTTTTATATATGTACATGTATATATTTATATATTTTTCTAATGAATATTTTTATCTTTATATATATATATACACGTATATATCTATGTTTTATTTTCGAAAATGCTTAAATACATACTTATATTTTTAACGCATATTTTATAATTTATATATATATATATATTTCTTTATTGTATTATGTATTTTGTTTGTATAAATTTTATAATCCAAAATTTTATATGTAAATCATATGTATGTCTTTTATCCTTCATAATTTCAATGTATATATTTTGTATTTTTTCTTTTTCTTTTTATTTCCTTTATTTGTTTTTTGATTTATGTTTTCATTTATATTTTGTTCATTTATTTGATACTTTGCATGTCATAGGTTATTATTTTTGTATATTAATTTCGTTTATTTATTTGTTTATATTATTTCTATGCCATTG
This sequence comes from Gossypium raimondii, assembly GCF_025698545.1. Lineage (NCBI taxonomy): Eukaryota > Viridiplantae > Streptophyta > Magnoliopsida > Malvales > Malvaceae > Gossypium > Gossypium raimondii. Next base: position 43,423,088 of record NC_068577.1, read on the forward strand.
TTGTATTTGTTATTGCGACATTTATACATACATTTAATATAACATTACATCATCTTTTTACTTGAATTTAAGAATAGAAATTTTCAAAATAGAGATAATACTCGTATTTAGGATTTTCAAGAAAATTGAGCCCTAACGTATTGGGTTCCAATTTTCTTCGTTAAATCTAACAATCGAGAATTGCTCTTTAATCAAAATAAAATGAAAAAGCTTCTTGTTGGGAATTTAATATGTTGTGTCCTAATGCATTGGATGTGACGTAGTGATTTCTCAAGACAAAGATTTAAATATATATATATATATATATATATATATTAATAAAGGAAATATTCAATGTTTAGGATATTGAGAAATTGTGTCCTAACGTATTGGGCTGCGATTTCGTCATAAATCTTAAACAATTGAATATTCTTTTAAATTTTATCACACAAACTTTTGGATAAACTCATCCTGAAGAAATAAAATATCGTGCCCTAACGCATTGGGTGTGATGTTTTCTGTTTCAAAATGAAAGAGTCTTAATAAATAATTTAATTTAAATTAAGGATCGTATTTTTAACTCTCGACGTTAAGACATTAATTAATCAATTTGGTACCAATTTTTGGGCATTACAAGGGTGCTAATCCTTCCTCGTACGTAACTGACTCCCGAACCCGTTTTTCTAAAACTCGTAGACCAAAGTCGTTTTTAGGTGATCCAATCACACCTTAATAAAATATTGGTGACGACTCCAATTTTCATCGACAACTAATTTTTGTTTTTTTTTCCAAAAATAAAAATGGTTTCGACAGTTATGAAAGACATATTAATATTAAATAAATAAAATATGCATACATGGAATTATAAAACATAAAATTGAATTATAAACACTCTTTTTCTGTCAGAACCTTACTTTAGTGTATATATATATTATATACATTATATGAGTAATTTAAATAAAATTTGGTGCATTTACATTTTTAGACTTAATAAAAATATTTAATATAATAAATAAATATCTATATTATTATTAAGTGTTTACTGAGTTGGTGTCGCTCTCAATCGAGTCACAAACTAAGTTAAAGAAATTATGAAATGCCCTTTTGTAATTAAAATAAGTTTTATTATTCGAAAATAATTTAGTTGTTTTATTTAAAAAATAATAAAAAATGCATATGCTAGGAATTGATCCCTAGCTTTAGATTTCCTTACACTGATTGCTGCCATAAACAAAACAAGGAGGAAGCTGATGATAATCTGGAATAAGGGTATTTTGAACTCCATTAGCACAAAGAAGAGGAGCTTGCAAAAATAGAACAAAAAGAAAGAAATCAACTGATGAGATTCAGTGTGTGGATCAATGGCTGAATATCATCTCAAAATGTCATAATATATGGTGATCGTGATTGTTTAACCCATTGCATTGAAGAGATTCACCGCTGTGCTGGCATTAAATAAATGAATGGGCATTAAATTTAGTTTTCAACTTGCTTTGAAGAAATGTCCCCGCTGCACTGGCATTAAATATAGGACCACTCATAAATTACTTTCTCATCCAAAAATATCTTTAAAAAATAATTACATACCTCTAAATAACTTGAAATGAACAATAAAATTAAGTTATGGGAATTAAATGGCTAACATCACTACTTTTCTGTCAAATTTTTTTTTGAGTGTCTGGACACTAGATGGTCGACACCCTATTATCTAATTAAAAAAATATTTTTTTTGCCAACAAAGGCCCAAACTCACTCAACAAAAGGGATGGAAATATTCAACATTAATCCCTCCTTATTTTTCCATTTTTTTTCCTAATTTTAATTACATATTTTATATTTTAAAATAATATTGGACTACTTATCATGTTTTTTAATTATTATTGCATCACGCACATTATTATTAAAATTAAAATATTTTTAAATTTAATATATAATTAAATTTTTTGATAAAATTAGAATTTGCTTTAATGATTTTCATATTTTATAATAATTCAAATAAACATTGTTAAATTATTGTTTCTTTATTTTAAAAATAATGTGTAATATATTTATAAATTTAGAAACATTTAAATAGTATCTAAAAAATTTAAATAGACTTAAAATTTTAAATTTAGAAACGTGTCATATATTTATAAAAAAGCTTACGTTATAGATTAAATTAATTTATAAAATATTTTAAAATTTAATTGTATAAATTAATTCAATCTATAGGTAAGATTCTTTTATAAATATTTTACACGTCATTTTAAAAAAATAGAAACAATAATTTAATAATAATTATTTAAATTATTATAAAAGATGAAAATTATTAAAGCAGGTTCTAATTTTATCAAAAAAATTAGTTGTCGCTAGAAGAGTGACAAAAGCTGATGTGAGTTTTTTTATCGGTCTAAAAATAAATTTAGCCCTCTAATATTACACATTCTATCAATTTCATCCTAAATATAAAATATTCGACAAATTTAGCCTTCAATGTTTATAAAATTTATCATTTTAATCTAAATTCTAAAAAAAATTCAATAAATTAAACCTTCAAAATTTATAAAATTTTTTAATTTAGTTGTAATTGTACGAAGTTGCTTTTTTCGCAAAACTCAATAAATGCTTCAAATGCAGCCTAACGAGATTCATGCATCTAATTACCTGTACATAACACCTAAGGAAACTCATATATTGCAATACATCAAGAGAGCAATTTAGCTAGCATGTTATAAGTTGTCCATTTGACAACCTGACCATAGATATGGTATAGTTGACTGTGACTATGAATGTGTTGTAGAGGAACTACATGACCATAAATCAATGTTTTGCATCTATTTTAGGTTTTATTTCTTTCCAAGTTAAATTACTATCTTTAATTGACGCAGCTTTGAAGGAGTTGCAATCGCTTAATTTTAGTTGGACATTTTTTAGGAGGATCAGTTGCCTCTCTCTTCACCTTATGGCTGCTTGAAAACCTAGATATATTGTCAGCTAAATGACCCCACTGTCTCACATTCAACTCGGTAATTGGTGATAAAGGGTTTCAACAAGCCATTTCAGAACATCCTGCATGGAAATATTGTTTCCTCCATGTTGTTGCAACAAGCAAAAACTCCATCCCAAGACTTTTCATTGCGCCCCATGATCTTAACTCCATGGATTTAGATTCAAAATTTGATGATTACAAGCCTTTTGATACCTTTCTTTTATGTTGTAAAAACGGATGTATCTTGTCTGAGAAACATGAAGCTGTCTCTAAGCTACTGATGGCAATGAAAACGGAAGCTGCCGGCAATGAAGAACGGCAGATCAACGTTTACAACAGGGTTATTCAACAACTCGGGTTGATGATAATCAGCAAAGTTATTGTACTGAATTTATTTAATTTTTTAGAATTCGAACTAAAATGATAAATTTTGTAAACATGCAACGTTAAATTTGTTGAATATTTTATATTTAAAATCAAATTGATAGAATTTATAAATATTAAAAGGCTAAATTTGTTTTTAGACCAATAAAAAAAGCTCACATCAGTTTTCTATCATTTATCTAACGTCAATTAACAGGAGAATGACCAATGTAGACACCATTTTTTTAGAAAACAAAAAGTTAGTCGTCGACTTATTAAAAATGAAAATTTGGGAGTCGTCACCGATCTTTTATTGAGGTGTGACCGGATCACCTTGAAAATAATTTTAAGTCTGCGAATTTTGAGAAAAACAGGTTCGGGAGTCAGTTACGCACGAGGAAGGGTTAGCACCCTCGTAACGCCCAAAATTGGTACCGAATTGATTGTTTAATATCTTAATGTAATCACTGAATTTTTCCCGGGTAGGGTCTCGGGCCGGGCTGGTCTCATATGGGCCCAACGATTGGGCCCATTAGGATTTAATTTTGGAATTGTCTTAGTCCATTTTTAATTTCAGTTTTAAATATTAATAAAATAGTAGTAATAAAAAATCTCGAAAAAAATATAAAATGCAAAAAATAAAAATTACATTTTAACCCCTAATATTTTGTAAATTACATTCGAGCCCCTAAACTTTCTATAAATTACATTTTAACCCCATATTTTCATGAAATTACATTTTTGCCCCAGAAACTTTGCACCCGTTACATTTTGGTCCTTCTGGGCATGTCAGACCACCCCCAATCGGTGTTCTTGCGTGCCCCCCTCCACCTCTACTGCCACCTGAAGACAAACAAAAAGAAGACAAAATTGAAAGATTAAAAGGAGAAAATTGAAGAGAAAGAGGGGGATTATTCGGATAGGAACCCAAAAAAAACCAAAGAAAAAAGCAGAGAAAATTCCAAAAATAAAAACAGCAGCAAGCCAAAAGACCCTCGCCACCGTCGCGCCACCACCGTCGTTGCGCCACCACCATCGTCGCTCCACCGCCGAAACCAAATCAAGGGCCAAGCAAGCATAAACAAAAAAAACAGCAAACAAGAAACAACAAAAAACAGCAAAGAAGAAAAAGGAGAGAGAGGAGGAGAAGAAAGGAGCACCTACCATCGCACCACCGAGCTGAGGAGGAGCATGAGCGGCGGCGTGAAGGAGGCAGCAGCAGTGTGAGTTCGGGCTAGGGGGCCGAACGAAGAAGAAAAGAAAAAGGAAAAAAGAGGGAAGGAAAAAGAAAAATGAAAGAAAAAGAAAGAAGAAAAAATTTAAAATAGTCGGGTCGACCCGACCCGAATTGATCCGCACCCGACCACCGACCCGACCTAGCGCCCAGTAGCTAACCCGACCCAGCAGGCCAGCCAGCCAGCCAGCCAGCAGCACCCCCAGTAGGCCAGCACTCAGCCAGCAGGTCCAGCAGCAGGCTTACTCCAGTCCAAGCCCAGCAGCGCCTAGCAGGCCAGCCCAGCAAGCAGTCCAGCAGCTCCAGCGCAGCCCAATCCAGCAGTAGCAGATTCGGCCCAGCAAGCAGTCCAGCAGCTCCAGCCCAACAGCTTCCGCCCAGTTCCTTGGCAGCCCAATAACAGCAGCCCAACAGCCAAAAAAGAAAAAAATAATAATAAAAGAAAGGCCCAAACAGCCCATAACTTTAGATTTTGGTAAATTCTTAATCTTTTAATTTTGTCTAAATATTTAAATGTTATCTCGTTTTTAATATTATCGCTTATTTTTAAGTATTTTTTTATTTTTTGTATTTATGTTTTTATTTTATTTTATTTTATTTTATTTTATTCGTTAAAATCGAACAATTTGATGCATGAGGCCACGAACCGATTTAGCATTAAGTCATTAATTTCATCGCTATGTTGGGTGAATATCGATGGCTCGTGTTAAATACGAGACGCCCTTTTTTTTTTAAATGAAGATATTCAAAAATTCTTGTGTTTTAAAAAAAAAGGTTTCTCGTGCTTTAATAGAATCACGATTAAGTATTAAGTTGAATGGATTTAACACTAATTCGATGATGCCATCGCCATGTAGGGGTGAATATCATTGATTCGTGTCAAATACGGTACTTTTTAAAAAAAAAAACTAATTGTGTTTCAAAAATTTTCATGTTTTCAAAATTTCTCGTGTTTCAAAAAATAATACTAAAATTTCCCATGTTTTATATTCGTTTTAAAAAAAAACTTCGTGTTTCAAAAATTTCCGTGTTTTTAAAAATTTTCGCGTTTTAAAAATTTTCGTGTTTTCAAAAAAATTTCCCGTGTTTTCAAAAATTCTCGTATTTCGTAATTTCCTTGTTTTTAGAAAAAATTTCCATGTTTTATAAATTTCCGTGTTTTCAAAAAATTCCTGTCTTTTAAAAATTTTTGTGGTTTCAAAAAAATTGACCGTGTTTCATAAATTTCCGTGTTTCAAAAAAAATCCTCGTGTTTCATAATTTATCAAAATTTTTGTGTTCTCAAAATAAAATTTTGTATTTAAAAAAAAATTGTGTTTTTAAAATTATTGTGTTTTAAAAAAATTTCATGCTTTCAAAAAAAAAAGTTGTGTTCCAAAATTATCATGTTTTAACCGGATCACGACTAAATATTAAATTGAACTTGTATTTTTAAAAATTAAGACAACACGCGTTTAATGAGATACCAATTTTGGGCGTCACGAGGGTGCTAATACCTTCCTCGCGCGTAACCGACTCCCGAACCCTAATTTTCTCTAGATTTTAACGTAGACCAAAAATTACCTCTTTTTAGAAAAGTTTAAAAACAAATTTTTCTACTAAAAAGAGAATTTTAAAGGTGTCCGATCACACCTAGAAAAAAGATCGGTGGCTACTCCCTTTTCAAATAAAATCAAAACTCTGTTTTTAAATTTTCAATGATTACTTCGACTAGCGCCCGCGCCTCAAATTTTTAGGTCGCTACAGCTAGCGACTCCACTAGGGAAACTTTTGAGAGTCGAGTCTGATGTTAAATGCGCATTGTCAAATTTTCAAAAATTCTTGTTCAAATTAATTTTTAATCGTGATCCTTGAACTTTGTTTTTCGAAGAATCATGCATCCGCATCTGGTTTTGAAATTAATATTTTTCTAACCTGTTTTATTTTCGTGTTTTTTTTCCAGCTTTAAGTTTTATGGTTTTAGTTTGTTTTTTTTAGTAAAAAATAAAAAGTAAAAGGTTTGTGAGTTTCTCCCCACACACCGTGCACTTGCATTCTTACATAACATGAGCTCTCTACCCGGGCTTCGTCCGATTAAGTGGAAGTAAACGCTACGCCTTCGTGAGTTAACTCGTCCCTCCGCACAGGCTAGTGAAATACTTTCGGGCTACATATGACTTATGCTTTCGTGAGTTAACTTGTCCCTCCACATAGGCATAAGTAAATGTAATCCCTCGAATTAAGCTCGCAAGCCCATGACGGGTGATAACCGAGGCTCCATACTAACCTTAGTAGGTGACAGTATGGACAATTCGAGTACCTCTCTAGAACCGAAACCACATATAGTGAACCGTACGAGCCACCCAATTAGAGCCATACCGAACCTCTGTCCGATGAATAGTCACCAAAATAAGTACATGGGAGAAACGCTTCTTACCTTGTATTTCTTTTACATTTAAATTTATTTGCAATAGAATCGGGTCCGTTTAATGAATTGGGTCGGGTAAATTGATGAGCATGTGAGGTAATTTTCTTTTGTAAAGCATGGTGGGGTAAAAAAAAGTAGGTCAGTTTGTTAGGTTTTTTACAGTTTTTCTCTGTTTATCTTTGTCGTGATAGCTAACTAAGTTTATTTGCCTTTATTTTATTTCTCATCATGCATCATTGGCATTTTATTAGGAAGGTGTTGATTAGAGATTGGTTGCCAAAAACGGGTTTCTAATGGAGGAGTTAATTACACAAGTAACCGAGAAGAATGCTGTAGTTCGAGACTGGTCTTTGAGAACCTAAAGAGCAAAAGGGGATAGTTTAAAGGAATGTTACATCTCTGATCTTCCTGAGTGTGTGACTTCGATTGCCCGTTAGAATAACCCTAAAGATTTGACTAGGATCTGGAAACAGTGAGACTCAGGCACTAGGGGCATCTTCATTGGCAAAATATTTTGTAATGGACTCTTTTGATAAATGAAATGCCAAAATATGGGGCTATCTTAAAATCAACACCATATTTGCATATTTACGCATGACTAGCATCCATTCATTCATTCATTGCATGTACATATCTCCCTTACCATTCACTGAGGTTAAAACAGTATAATCCACAGTTGCGACACAAGTCTGGAGTCACGTCATCCTTACAGGAGACGTCTAAGAACCAGAGCTATGGATACTGAACTCAATGAGAGAATCGAAAGGATGGAAAGAATCCAAAAGAGCTACAAGAGCAATTGGCCAAGTCACAACAAGATGCGAGAGAAATGATGGTGAGATATCGAGAGGAGTCACTCAAGCAAAATGATCAAATGGCCAAAATGATGGAGATGATGATAGCTTTGGTCAAAGGAAATGGACCCATGCAGAGCCCTGATATTGTGGAGCCTCAGTCAAGAGCTAATAATGATCAATATTCGCTCTATCCCCCAGGATTCACTCCACCTCACACTCATGCAATGCAAAGAGGATATCCTCAAAGGGAACCTACAGTCCTAGAACAACGTCCTGTACCACGTACTCATCTCGGGCAAGGTATATTCGTATCGAACCCCGGGGCTAATCTAGCAGATCCAATTGTTCCAGATCTGGACGATCCTGTGGAAATAGCAAAGTTAAAAACTGATGATTATGACGCTCAAGATAGGTATAAGATCTTGGAAGAAAGGCTCAAAACAATAGAAGGTATTGAAGTCTTCTCTGCATTGAGCGCCAAAGAGCTTAGTTTGGTACCCGATCTGGTCTTACCCCCGAAATTCAAGGGGCTAGAGTTTGAAAAATATGATGGAACGAGATGTCCAAAGGCACATCTTATCATGATTTGTCGAAAGATGACTGGCTATGTGAATGAGGACAAATTATTGATACACTGTTTTCAGGGCAGTTTGGTTGGATCGGCTCTTCGGTGGTGTAATCAACTTAGTAGAGAAAAAATCCGATCATGGAAAGACTTAGCATCGACATTTTGTGAGCAATACAAACATGTATCAGATATGGTACCTGATCGACTAACTTTGCAGATGATGGAAAAAAAAGCCAACGGAGACTTTTAAACAATATGCGCAAAGATGGAGGGATATCTCAGCTCAGGTGGAACCCCCGTTAACTAAGACAGAGATAACGGTCCTCTTCATCAACACTCTAAAAGTGTCATTTTACGATAAGTTGGTAGGGAGTGCCACAAAGGACTTTGTAGATATTGTCATATCTAGGGAGCTTATTGAAAACGCTGTCAAGAGTGGGGGAATAGAATGCCCCGAGAGTTTAAAGAGGGTAGTACCCATAAAGAAAAAGGAGCCAGAAACCCATATGGTTGGAACCGAGAGCTACTGTACCCCCAATCCGTACCCAGCCCAATCACGACCTCGTTATCGCCCACCTAGAAACTTCTACTTTCTTTTCCAAAGTCCTTACTATCAAGCAACTCCCTCTTACCCCGTCTACGCCATGAATAACCAAAGTTCGTTCACCATGTTCCCGCCAAACACTATACCTACACAAAACCAACCCAAAAAATGAGCAAAGACCAGCGAGACCCAATTTTGAAAAACCTCAGTTCACCCCAATTCCCGTGTCATACGGAGAGTTATATCCAAAACTGTTGGACAAGCAATTAATATCCCCACATTACATGGCACCTCTGAAGCCCCCATACCCAAAATGGTATGATCCTAATGCTAGTTGCATGTATCACGCTGGAAATCAGGGGCATTCTACAGAAAATTGCCTTGCCTTTAAAAGGAGGGTTCAAGATCTCATCGATGCTCGCATTCTGCGATTTGATGGTATTAGTAATTCTCTTCCTAACCATACTGATGGGAATGTGAATGCGGTAACAAATGAAGACGAAGGGCAAGACAATCCGCGAATCACTTTGAATGAAAAGGGATTTCAGAACATCAGCATAAATGTTGTTGACAACGAGGATGATGCAATCGAGATGATACGCCCTTGTCCTCCGGGATATGTTTTGAACAACTGGACTACTGTGGACCTCCTTGTAGTTTCTAAGTTCTCTCCAGAGTAATGCCCAATGATTAATTCTCCATTATTTTATGCGTCCCTAAGTAGTGGGATTCCTTTTGTAGGAGCTTATGTTTGCTCTTTATCATTTCAATGAACATTAATAAAGATGCATTTTGTCATGGTCTTTTCATTTCCATTAGTGCCGCAATTATTCCCGCGTCTCATAGCTTTTTCCTACACATATATCATATCATTCCATAACATTGTGTGTGTTGATTCCAATACTTTGGTGCTCCTCTATAGTTTTCTTTTCCATTCACCTTTCAAGTACTCAGATATCCATGGCATGAACAATCCCGTTATAAGTCTTGAAATCGATTTCAAGAAGGCTATTTGTTTAGGAGAATTCGAAGCTGAAGAAAGTGCTGAAGATTGTGTCTCGTCTCTTGACTTGCTGAGAATGATAAAACAAGAAGAGAAACAGATTCTGCCCAATCAAGAATCTGTTGAGACAGTAAACTTGGGAAGTGAGGAAAAGAAACAAGAAGTGAAGATCGGGACTTCCATTTCAGAGAACACCAAACATAAATTGATCGCCTTGCTCCGTGAGTACAAAGATGTATTTTCCTGGTCTTTTCAGGACATGCCAGGGCTGAACGAGAAATGCCAAGCAGCCTTCGACAAGATAAAATAATATTTGTCTAGTCCTCCAGTGCTAGTACCACCGACCCCTAGAAGACTGTTGATATTGTACTTGACCGTGTTTGAAAACTCAATGGGTTGCGTACTGGGGCAGCATGATGAGTCAGGGAAAAGAGAAAAGGCGTTTTACTACCTTAGCAAAAAGTTCACAGAATATGAGACAAAGTACCCTTCAATTGAGAAGTTTTGTTGCGTATTGATTTGGACGGTTCGAACGCTCAGACAATACATGTTGTATCATACGACATGGTTAATTTCAAAACTGGATCCATTAAAGTACATGATGGAATCACCCGCACTCTCAGGGAGAATGGCACGATGGCAGATCCTACTAACCGAGTATGACATTGTATATGTGAGCCAAAAGTCGATAAAGGGAAGTGCGATAGCTGACTTCTTGGTACGTCGAGCAATGGAGGAATATGAGTCATTGAGATTCGATTTTCCAGATGAAGACTTAATGTGCATTTTCGAAGGTGAATCATCAAAAGATCGATCATGAAAGATGAGTTTTAATGTTGCATCGAACGTATTGGGGCATAGGATAGAAGCAGTCTTAGTGTCACCGGAAGGGAACTATTACCCGCTCACTGCTAGATTGAATTTCTTCTGTACCAATAACATAGTGAAATATGAAGCTTGCATCATGGGACTTCGTGCAACCATTGAATAGAAAATAGAAATCATAAAGGTGTATGGGGACCCAATGTTAGTGATTTATCAAATTCGTGGAGATTGGGAAGTGAAAAAGTCAAAATTAGTCAAGTATCGCGATCTCGTGGCGGAATTGGTCAAATAATTCAAAGAAGTCACTTTTCACTACTTTCCACGGGAAGAGAACCAATTGACTGATGCTCTAGCCACTTTTGCTTCAATGTTCAAAGCAAACAGAGAAACTTAAATAATGCCTATCCAAATGAGCATATATGAGACCCCCGCACACTGTTTTAGCATTGAGGAGGAGTCAGATGGATGATCATGGTTCCATGACATCTTAAAATATGTCAAGAATCAAAAATACCCCGAGCAAGCAAACGAGAATGACAAAAGAACTCTCAGGAGAATGACGATTGGATTTGTTCTTGACGGGGATATCCTATACAAAATAGGAAAAGATCAAATACTCCTGAGATGCGTGGATGCTGTTAAAGCTAGAAAGATACTTGAAGAGGTTCATGAAGGAATTTTTGGAATGCATGCCAGTGGTTTCACTATGGCCAGACAAATTATGAGACTTGGTTATTTTTGGCTGACAATGGAAAGTGATTGCATTGGATACGTACGAAAGTGCCACAAATGTCAAATTTACGGTGATAAAATTCATGCAGCTCCATCGCCCCTTCATGTCATGACTTCTCCGTGGCCTTTTTCTATGTGGGGGATGGATGTTATAGGGCCAATTTCCCCAAAAGCTTCCAATGGGCATCGATTTATCTTTGTGGTTATAGACTACTTCACAAAATGGGTAGAAGCCGCTTCGTTTGCTAATGTTACAAAGGCTGCAGTCTGTAGGTTCTTAAAAAAGGAGATCATATGTCGATATGGTCTGCCTAAAAGAATCATTTCAGATAATGCTTTAAATTTGAACAACAAGATGATGAAAGAAATATGTGAGCAATTTCAGATAAAGCATCATAATTCTTCACCTTATCGCCCGAAGATGAGCGGAGCGGTAGAAGCGACTAATAAGAATATTAAGAGGATTATTGGGAAGATGACTGAGACATATAAAGATTGGCACGAGAAGTTACCATTCGCTTTGTACGCATATCGCACCTCTGTACGGACGTCTACGGGGGCAACTCCTTTTTCTCTGGTCTACGGGATGGAGGCCGTTCTGCCTAAGTAGAGATCCCATCCCTGTGTGTCTTGATAGAGACAAAGTTAGAAGAATCAGAGTGGGTTCGAGCTTGATATGATCAGCTAAACCTTATTGAAGGGAAACGCTTGAAGGTAATTTGCCATGGATAGATGTACCAGAAAAGAATGATCACGGCCCATGATAAAAAGGTGCGGCCAAGAGAATTTCGTGAAAGGGAGCTGGTACTAAGAAAGATCCTCCCGATACAAAAGGACCTTCGAGGAAAATGGTCACCAAATTGGGAAGGGTCATATGTTGTAAAAAAGGCAATTCTCGGGAGGGGCTCTGATTCTCACTGAGATGGATGGGAAAGAATTACCTAATCCAGTGAACTCAGATGCTGTGAAGAAATATTATGCCTAAAAAAGACAAAAAAAAATAAAAATAAAAAAATAAAAACAAAAAAATAAAAAAAAACAAAGAAAAGAAAAAGAAAAATCAAGATGAAAACATGACCTAAGCTGGGAGTCGAATGGCGAGATTACAATATTTGAAGCATTCTCAGAGGCTTAAAATCTTCTACACAAGAAGCCGTGCTCGAAAAGATCTAGGACAAAAAAACGTGGAGAAGTTCATGCGTTGGATATCTAAAGCATTTCTAGCCATTGAATTCATTTTCCTTTCTTTGTGATGCTTTATTTATTAAACTTTCCTTGTCAATTTCCTTTGTTTGTTGCTTCTGAAAAATATGAATGTGAGGTATTTCTTTCAAGCCTACTTTGTCTTTTTATGCATCTCGTATTTGATTCATTTAAATGATAAATAGTAAGATGACATACTCTAAACAAAAGGAATGTTAAGCATTACCTGATGAGAATTTAATAAATACGAGGGCCCCAAAGCAGGAACAAAGTTCAACAGGAGGCAGAAGGGTGATATACGAAAATGTGGGTTACTCACAGAACTTGAGGACGAGTACAAAGCTAGAGAGAAAAGTCAAGAATTGATGAAATGAATGCGGACCCTCACAAAAATCAAAAGTGGGGCACGTGACAGACAACCCAGGGTGCATGGCATAATCATGTTGACATAAGAGCATTTAGGACAAACATGTGCATATCATAATAACATCATACATGACATATACAGGTATACCAATAGAGCAAGGAATTTTGGGAGAAAGCTGCACAGAATCAACGAAGAAGAAGGCTTTTAGTTTCACTTGATGTTTTTGAAACCTTGTTTCTTTTAAGAATTATATTTTTCAATTTATATTTTTTAAAAAAAATCAACTCATAATACGAGAGGTGAGTTGAGCCTTGGGTCATGATGAGGTATTTCTTTAAAATATCTGTTTTTTAAATCAACTCATAATATGAGAGGTGAGTTGAGCCTCGGGTCACGCTGAGGTATTTTTTTAAATTTAATTTCTGTTTTCAAAAATCAACTCATATTGCGAGAGGTGAGTTGAGCCTCGGGTCGCACGCTGAGGTATTTTTAAATTTCTTTTTCAAAAATCAACTCATATTGCGAGAGGTGAGTTGAGCCTCGGTCGCACGTTGAGGTATTTCTTTTAAATTTCTTTTCAAAATCAACTCATATTATGAGAGGTGAGTTGAGCCTCGGTCGCACGTTGAGGTATTTCTTTTAAATTTCGCTTTCAAAATCAACTCATATTGCGAGAGGTGAGTTGAGCCTCGGTCGCACGTTGAGGTATTTTTTAAATTTCTTTTTCAAAAATCAACTCATATTGCGAGAGGTGAGTTGAGCCTCTGGTCGCACATGATGTGTTTCTTTTAAATTTCATTTTCAAAATCAACTCATATTATGAGAGGTGAGTTGAGCCTCGGTCGCACGCCGAGGTGTTTCTTTTAAATTTCTTTTCAAAAATCAACTCATATTGCGAGAGGTGAGTTGAGCCTCGGTCGCAAGTCGAGGTATTTCTTTTAAATTTCTTTTCAAAATCAACTCATATTATGCGAGGTGAGTTGAGCCTCGGTCGCACGTTGAGGTATTTTAAATTTCTGCTTTTCAAAAAATCAACTCATATTGCGAGAGGTGAGTTGAGCCTCGAGTCGCACGCTGAGGTATTTCTTTTAAATTTCTGTTTTCAAAAATCAACTCATATTGCGAGAGGTGAGTTGAGCCTCGGGTCGCACGCTGAGGTATTTTTTTAAATTTCTGTTTTTTTCAAAAATCAACTCATATTGCGAGAGGTGAGTTGAGCCTCGGGTCACGCTGAGGTATTTTTTTTAAATTTAAATTCTATTTTTTTTCAAAAAAATCAACTCATAATACAGAGGTGAGTCGAGCCTCGGGTCACGCTGAGGTATTTCTTTTAATTTAATTTCTATTTTTTCAAAAAAATCAACTCATAATACAGATGTGAGTTGAGCCTCGGGTCACGCTGAGGTATTTTTAAATTTCTATTTTTTTCAAAAAATCAACTCATAATACAGAGGTGAGTTGTGCCTCGGGTCACACATCGAGGTATTTTCCAATTTCTATTTTTTCAAAAAAAATCAACTCATAATGCGAGAAGTGAGTTGAGCCTTGGGTCACATGCCGATGTATTTTTCAATTTTCGTTTTTTAAAAAAAAATTAACTCATGGCTCGAGAGGTGAATTGAATTTCGAATCGCACACCAAGCTATTTTCAGTTTCAGGCTTTCAAAAAATATGCAAAAAAATTTTTGGATAGTCGAGCAAAATTCAGTGCTTTTAGGTCTTTGCTCTATCCCTGTTTCATAGCGATGAGCAAAGAGGGGCAGCTGTAATCACTGAATTTTGTCCGGGTAGGGTCTCGGGCCGGGCTGGTCTCATATGGGCCCAACGATTGGGCCCATTAGGATTTAATTTGTGAATTGTCTTAGTCCATTTTTAATTTCTGTTTTAAATATTAATAAAATAGTAGTAATAAAAAATCTGGAAAAAAATATAAAATGCAAAAAATAAAAATTACATTTTAACCCCTAATATTTTGTAAATTACATTCGAGCCCCTAAACTTTCTATAAATTACATTTTAACCCTATATTTTCGTGACATTACATTTTGCCCCGAAACTTTGCACCAGTTACATTTTGGTCCTTCGGGCATGTCGACCACCCCAATCGGTGTTCTTGCGTGCCCCCTCCACCTCTACCGCCACCAAGACAAACAAAAAGAAGACAAAATTGAAAGATTAAAAGGAGAAAATTGAAGAGAAAGAGGGGATTATTCGGATAGGTACCCAAAAAACCAAAGAAAAAGCAGAGAAAATTCAAAAAATAAAAACAGCAGCAAGCCAAAAGACCTCGCCATCTGTCACACACCACCATCGCCGCTCCACCATGAAACCAAATCAAGGGCCAAGCAAGCATAAACAAAAAAACAACAAACAAGAAACAACAAAAAACAGCAAAGAAGAAAAAAGAGAGAGAGGAGGAGAAGAAAGGAGCACCTACCATCGCACCACTGAGCCGAGGAGAAGCACGAGCGGTGGCGTGAAGGAGGTGGCAGCAGTGTGAGTTCGGGCTAGGGGGCCGAACGAAGAAGAAAAGAAAAAGGAAAAAAGAGGGAAGGAAAAAGAAAAAGGAAAGAAAAAGAAAGAAGAAAAAATTTAAAACAGTCGGGTCGACCCGACCCGAACTGATCCGCACCCGACCACCTACCCGACCCAACGCCCACTAGCTGACCCGACCCAGCAGGCCAGCCAGTCAGCCAGCAGCACCCCCAGTAGGCCAGCATTCAGCCAGCAGGCCCAGCAGCAGGCTTACTCCAGTCCAGGCCCAGCAGCGTCTAGCAGGCCAGCCCAGCAAGCAGTCCAGCAGCTCCAGCGCAGCCCAATCCAGCAGCAGCAGATTCGGCCTAACAAGCAGTCCAGCAGCTCCAGCCCAACAGCTTCGGCCCAGTTCCTTGGCAGCCCAATAACAGCAGCCCAACAGCCAAAAAAGAAAAAATAATAATAAAAGAAAGGCCCAAACAGCCCATAACTTTAGATTTTGGTAAATTCTTAATCTTTTAATTTTGTCTAAATATTTAAATGTTGTCTTGTTTTTAATATTATCGCATATTTTTAAGTATTTTTAAGTATTTTTTTTATTTTTTGTATTTATGTTTTTATTTTATTTTATTTTATTTTATTCGTTAAAATCGAACAATTTGATGCATGAGGCCACGAACCGATTTAGCATTAAGTCATTAATTTCATCGCTATGTTGGGTGAATATCGATGGCTCGTGTTAAATACGAGACGCCCTTTTTTTTAATGAAGATATTCAAAAATTCTCGTGTTTAAAAAAAAAGGTTTCTCGTGCTTTAATAGAATCACGATTAAGTATTAAGTTGAATCGATTTAACACTAATTCGATGATTCCATCGCCATGTAGGGGTGAATATCATTGATTCGTGTCAAATACGGTAATTTTAAAAAAAAAACTAATTGTGTTTCAAAAATTTTC
Organism: Gossypium raimondii; assembly: GCF_025698545.1. Lineage (NCBI taxonomy): Eukaryota > Viridiplantae > Streptophyta > Magnoliopsida > Malvales > Malvaceae > Gossypium > Gossypium raimondii. Next base: position 43,439,511 of record NC_068577.1, read on the forward strand.
ATGTTTTCAAAATTTCTCGTGTTTCAAAAAATAATACTAAAATTTCCCGTGTTTTATATTCGTTTTAAAAAAACTTCGTGTTTCAAAAATTTCCGTGTTTTTAAAAATTTCCGTGTTTTAAAAATTTTCGTGTTTTCAAAAAAATTTCCCGTGTTTTCAAAAATTCTCGTATTTCGTAATTTCTTTGTTTTCAGAAAAAATTTCCATGTTTTATAAATTTTCGTGTTTTCAAAAAATTCATGTCTTTTAAAAATTTGTGTTTTCAAAAAAATTGACAGTGTTTCATAAATTTCCGTGTTTCTAAAAAAATCCTCGTGTTTCATAATTTATCAAAATTTTTGTGTTCTCAAAATAAAATTTTGTATTTAAAAAAAAATTTTGTGTTTTTAAAATTATTGTGTTTTAAAAAAATTTCGTGCTTTCAAAAAAAAAGTTGTGTTTCAAAATTATCGTGTTTTATCCGGATCACGACTAAATATTAAATTGAACTTGTATTTTTAAAAATTAAGACAACACGCGTTTAACGAGATACCAATTTTGGGCATCGCGAGGGTGCTAATACCTTACTCGCATGTAACCGACTCCCGAACCCTAATTTTCTCTGAATTTTAACGTAGACCAAAAATTACCTCTTTTTAGAAAAGTTTAAAAATAAATTTTTCTACTAAAAAGAGAATTTTAAAGGTGTCCGATCACACCTAGAAAAAAGATCGGTGGCGACTCCCTTTTCAAATAAAATCGAAACTCCGTTTTTAAATTTTCAATGATTACTTCGACTAGCGTCCGCACCTCAAATTTTTAGGTCGCTACACTTAATATCGAGAATTTGAAAAGATTTTTAAAATACGATCATTTGAAAAGAGAATTTGAATAGAATGAATTTGATTGATGTGAATCACTTATTTTAAAGAAATAAATTGTCACTCTCAGTAAGTTAGAATGTAATGTTTTAAATCCTCAAAATTAAGTTTATCTTTTAACTTTTGAAATTTATGCATTTTTGAGAAGGATATCAGGTTATTTGGGTCAAACGATAAATTAAACCCAGTAAGTTAGGGTTTATTTCCTCGAAATTCCTAAACACCAAATATTGCTTTTATTTTTTTTTCATTAGAAAAATCCTCGTCTCGAGACAACAATACGTCATATCCAATGCGTTAGGACACCACGTATTGAATTCTCGAGAATGAGCTTTTTATTTTGAAATTTCTATATTCAATTTGAAAATAGGGGTATTCGGTTATTTAAATCCAACAAGGAGAATTGAAGCCCAGTAAGTTAGGGCACAATCCTCTCGAGAATTTTGGATACCGAGTATTTTGAATATTTACGGGATAAAATGATTTTAATGCTTTAGTGAGGCATATTCTTTAAAATAAATGTAATGTGATTGAATAATAACATACGATGCCAAAAATGACAATTTGTAAATAGCATACACTAATGAATAACAAATAATCAATAGACAAATACAAACAAGCATACCAACAATAATTTCAATCATGCATTATACAAATACCAATATAAATATTCAAAATTAAATGGATTAATATTCAATTTTAAAAGATATACTAAAAATCAATAGCAAGAGGAGAAATTACAATCAATAAATTATGCATACAAAAGTTTTAAAATAAATAAATATATATATATATATATGGGTATTAAGGATATATTATAAATAAAATCATAAAATGTGTACAAACTATGCTAGGCTCATAAAAAATACATTATGAAATTAAATAATAATATATGGAAAACTTAAAATAATGCTACATAATAAAATAATGTATATAAAAAAGGTTAGGTAAATTGATAAAAAAAATATTACTAATAATAATAATAGTAATAATAATAATAATAAACTGAATAGTAAAAACGCAAATACAAAAGGGGTTAATCTGCAGTTGAAACAAAATTAACGGGCCACAATTGAAGTTTAAAAGAAACGGAGGATTAAACTATGATTCAAGAATTACGAGGGGGCCAGATTGGAAATTATTCCATCCCCCAAAACGTGGCGCAGTGGCACGAACTCAAATGAGACAACATTAAAATGCAGGACAAAAATTAAGAAAAAGCAAAGAGCCAATTTGAAATAGTCTGCAAAATTGAGAGGACTTTTTGCGCAATATACCTAAACACTAAAAAACGCGCAGATCCTTCCCCGGGTCGGGTCATCGCGCGGGTCTGAGCTTCTAAACGGCGTCGTTTTTAAAGCTACTAAAGCATGCTCTTAAACGGTGCCGTCTTCTTCACGATATATAAGCTAAATTAAAACCTAAACTAACAGCCTCCTATCATTTTTCTACAAAAAACTAAAGAACCCTAATGGTCCTCAACGCCGCTTAGTAACCAGGCCATTCAAAGGCCTTTAAACCTTCGCCCAACTCCGATTGCGGCGGAATGGAAGAAGATTCGGCCACCAGGTAAGCTCTTTAACCGTTTCCCTTTTTTTTATGCATGATTAATAATATAAAAACATAAAATATAAAAAAGAAGCGAAAAGAGAGAAAGAACACCTTCTTTCAGAATTTTTTTTGATTTCTCTGAATCTCTTTTTTTCTATTCAATCTTTTTTTTACAGTATCTGAATGGCCCTTTTATAGCCAGAATTACAGAATAAAAATAAATAAAAAGAAATTCTCCCCAAATCCCATATGTTACCCCTATTCTGCCATTCCTTTCGCTGCTTGTTTTTGTGTGCATTTTGCAGGTATTCGGCCAGGCTAGAGGTGCATCTGTGTATTTTCCGTTCGTTTCTGCTTGTTTGATTGTGTGCATGTCGTTGCAGGTGCGAGGCCGTACGATGACGTGGCACGGCTCGACGCAGCGCATGGAGGCTACTGTTGCGGCAGCTGGAGCTGAATGCTGTTGAAGGCTAGGGTTTTCTTTGTAGTTCCTATTGGGCTTTGGGCTATTAGGGTTAGGTTTGTGTTTTTTTTTCTGATTTGGGCCCTATTAGGCCTGCTGTAATGGACTGTGGACATTTTAAAATTTGGTTTTATTTTTATTTATAAAATTGGGTTTATTTGCTAAGGGGACCCGGGCAAAAATGGGTATTACAACCAAAATATTTGATTTTGAAAAGTTAAGTGACTAAATAAGAAAAATTAATAGTTCATAGACCAAAATAGAACGAAGACAATAATTTAATGCCTGCTTTTGTAAGTTACCCTTTCAAAATGGAAATAAAATTAATTAGTATTTTATTTTTCGAAATAATTATAATAATTTAATTATTATAACAAATTTTTTATGACTTATGTAATTGAGTGCAGGTGAGATAATATTTTAATTATTTATAAAAAAATTAATATATTGGAATGGTTCACTGACGCATCACATGTATAACTGAAGCAATTTTTAGAATAACAAATCAAGTTGGCATACTCACAACCAAAAGTAAAATGATTACGAAATAAAATGTATGCTCTATAGGCTCAAAAGCTCACAAAAAATTATGGTTTTGATGCCAAATTTATAAATTTAAAATATCAAGATAATTCTTCAATTCAAGGAGACAACATAAAATAATAGTTTTTGAAAAATAGCTTATTATGCTTGACTCTCTCGTGTCTTAAAGCATAAATCACAAAATGCAAAAAAATTTACAAATTAAACCCGAGCAGAATTAGTACAAACTCCAAATTTAGAAAAAATAACTCTAATGGTAGGCAGGAGAAAATTACTTAAACACCAACAATAATTCAAGGACTATATCACATAAATATATAAAATCTTCCTTACACTTAAGATGTACATTGCTCTCAATGTAAAAACAAACATAAACACAATAAGTAAAATATCATAAAGGAGAGAAAGAAATGAATCTACCCTTAATTTGGACTATTTTGCTGGAATAGAGAAAGTGGGAATTGTAGGCAAACCTAAACTAAGTACACTGCTTCGAGCACACTAATAAGAAGATAAACAACAAGTAAAATAAGGTAAAGAGATAAAAAAATAGGAAAATTAAAAAAAAAACAACAGTAAAGTGCATAAATAATAAAATAAAAACATATAAGTCTAAAAAATAAAAATAAATATAAAGATACTTTGGGGAACTTTTGGGTACGTGACGACAGCGAAGATAGAGTGGCGATTAAGGTTTAGGCTTGGTGAAATGGAGTAGGAAGGAAATAAAATTCAGTGTCATCTCCTCAGTAAATTCTTGGGTTGCCTCAGGTGTCTTATTGTTCGCCTCAGGTGTCTTATTGTTCGGTGTTCCACCAGCTGCTGCATCAATTATCTTCCTAGTTAAGGGATTCAAACCATTGTAAAATTCTTTTACTTGAAGCCAGAAAGGTAACCCCTGATAATAACACCTTCTCAAAAGATCCTTAAATCTCTCTCATGCATCGTACAGTGTCTCAACCTCAAATTAAACAAAAGAAGAGCTGCCATTCCTCAACTTAATTGTTTTGGCAAGTGGAAAATACTTCAACAAAAACATTTCAGTGATCTGCACCCATGTAACATCCCGATTTTGGGCCTAGTCGAAACAGTGCTTTCGGGACCACAAATTCGACGTGATAAAATTTATTTTTATTATATTTTTATGGTCTACAATTTCATGGAATGATTTTGTAAAAATTTTGTTTGAAAATTTTGACGTTTGGACACTCAATTTAGGAAAAAGGACTAAATTGTAAAAAGTGCAAAATTTGAGTTCTACATGTTAAAAGTGTCCAATTGTTATGAAATTTTAAATTGGAGGCCCTTATATGGTAATTAGATCATTGGTTAAGTTGGTGGACAAAAATGGACATTGTTAGGCATGTTTCCAAAGTTTTTATTAAGGACATTTTGGTCATTTAGTTATTAAAATGAATTAAAAATAAAATTAAAAGCCAATTTTTGTCCATCTTCAAGCTTTGGCTGAATTTCACAAGGGGGAAGCCATAGTTAGGGTTTTCAAGCTTCCAAGCTCTATACTAAGTGATTCCAAGCCCCGTTTTTTTATTTTTTTTACGTTTTTGGAGTCCCAATAACTTGATTTAGCTTATTCTAGCAATAATTTCTAGCAATAATTTAAGATAGAAATTATGTTAAACAACTTTTGCTAAGCGATTTTAAGTGAAAACGAGTAAAACGACATAATGTGTAAAAATACCTAATGGTGTTAGAGTGGGAACTTGATGTTGCCATAGAAGGGAAGAATGTTCAGCATGTCATAAAACATAAGAATAAGAGATGAAGTTTAATTTTTGAGCTTTGGGGCAAAAGTGTAAATATGCAAAAGTTTAGGGGCAAAATCATAATTTTGCCAAAGTTCGAGTCAAGGACTGTTTTGATGAATGTGAGTATTAAATAAGCTAAATTTGCTATTATAGATTTTGAAAGACGTGGAATCGACCTTGATCGAGGAAAAGAAAAAAATTGTGGATTGAATTGCAAAATTACTATATTTTGCACCAAGGTAAGTTTGTATGTGATTAATACCTTGTTTTTACTTATGTTTTAACATTTTTATAAGATATGATTGAATATGGGATAATTACTTAAGGTGAAATATGAGTTGTGGTTGAATATGGAAGAGTTGGAAAAATGTTCAAAAAAAGTGAGAATTCATGGTTGAACCTTCGGAATGGGCCGGATATCGTTGGAAATATAGGTGGATGCTATGTGCTGATTCCACCCGATATTATGAAAATAAAGGTGGTTGCTATGTGCTGATTTCACCGGATACCAATAGTAATATAGGTGGTTGCTATCTGCTGATTTCACCCGGTACCATTGAGTATAAAGGTGGTTGCTATGTGCTGATTTCACCAGTACTATTGACTATAAGGGTGGTGATGTGTGCTGATCCACCGTGTAACTGAGATTATTTCAAAGTATTCATCGAAAAATGTGTTTGATCTTTAATCGACCCTTTGGTACGATGAAGTGAAGTAATGAAATTAAGAAAGAGTAAATTTAACGACAAAATAGTTTAGGACAGAAATAGTTGTGTGATTTTGAAAAATCATAAAAAATGGTCGAAATTGAATTAGAGGTTTGATAAGATATGAAATTAAATCTGAATGAGTATATTTTCACATAAAGGAAACATAGTAAGCAAAAGAGTTAATATTTTGAGATATTTTAATTTTAGTGAGACAGGGTCAGAATGATTTCGAAATCCCTGTTCCAACTTTGTAAAATCACTAAAAATTGTACAAAAATAATTATGGTTTGTAATTTACATGATTAAATTTCTCACTGAGTATATTTTCAAGAGAAACAAATAGGAAGATCATTTTAATTCTGTACAAAGAGATACTTAATTTTTAGTGAAGAGTGGTCGAGCTGTCAATAAGTGAAATAGGGAAACTTTAAATAATAAACTGTACTAATTGGATAAACCAAAAATTCTGAAAATTTTATGGTAATAATATGTATGAGTCTAGTTTTATGGAAAATTTATGGATCTTAATTTTGAGTTCCATAGCTCCAGATAAAAATAATTTAGTGACTATGACGTGAATAAACAGCTTGTTGGAACTTGAATAAATAATGAATTTATGTGTGATTATGATTATATTATTTATGGAAACATGCTAGAAACTTGTTTATTAATTACATACTTACTTACTAGGCTATATGTTTACTCTCCTCTCTTTTCCCTTGTTTTATAGAACCACCAAGGTAGCTCGGGATTTGGCGATCTTCAGAGATCCATCTACACTATCAACTTTCTTTTGGTAATTTGAAAACATTATTTTGAAATTATGGCATGTATAAAGGACTTGGTCATTTTGTTATGTGTCATAATTGATTTACCCCATATTATTTGATAGTCCATTTTGTATAAAGCTATCGATGTTAGCGAATATTGTATGGGTTGTACGTGTTTGATAATGCCATGTTGAGTTGATAAATCTGATATAAAAAAAAGAAAATTTTAATTTGGACGAAATTTCAAGTCTCGATTTTGTATGATTGATTATGTTAAAGTCCGGTAATGCCTCGTACCCTATCCTAGCATCTGACATGGGTAAGGGGCGTTACATTCCAAGTAGTGATGGAACCCTCTAGAAGTGAATTAACCACTATTTCGCCTTGTTCTTCAAAGAGAATGGGAACAACTGTAAGCATATGGTGAAACACCCCAAACTCGGCCTGATCGTTATAGCCGAATCTGACGGTGTAACATGTTAAAGTGTTTAAAAATAATAAATTTTCTTAAAACATTTTCCGTTTATAATCTTTTCATTATCACTTATTAATTCTAATATCATGATAATTACTCATTTGAAAGCTTTCAAAACATTTATTCTACGCGGAAGCTTTTAAAACAGTTTGTGTATTTGTGATTATTTTGTTAAGACATTTGGTTCGTTTGAAAACTCGAGTGTTCCTAAAACTAGTAGTTATAACCCATAACTAATAAAAATCCCAAATTTAAGAAAAATCCATAGAGGCCATATTTACAATAAAATCTCTGAATGAAATTTAAAATCACCATTTAAGTGCGAAACAAAGTCAAATAAGGTTGTGTGGCCACCGCTGAGTCCTTCGTCGCACTGATCTGCCCAAGCCTAGGGATTTCCTATACAGATAAATCAGAAGGGTGAGTTTACAAAAACTCAGTGTGTAATCCCTACATAGAGCAAGCAGACAAAATGCAGTCACAGTCTGGGCTTAAGCCCTTTCAGTACCAGATTTAGTTTTAGTTAGGGCCTTAGCCCAATTTAGTACAAAAGCAGTCATGCATTAGGGCCTTGGCCCATTACAGTATCAGTAATCAGTATAGTAACAGGTATACAGTCACAAAATCCTACCCAGCCAGCCTCTACACACCATCTCCGTCCAACCCTACACTCCTTGTGGGGATATAATCAACCCACCCATCCCTACACTCCAAAAAGTACCAGATGCGACACTAAACAGTGGTTTATAGTTGAGCTGCCAGTAAATTAGGCCCAAGGCCTTTCAGTACACTTCCTCCGAACAATACCAACCCCAACCCAATGCAATGCAATATACAGTGATGACATGCTATATCATAACATCAGAGCATACAATATCAATTCATTAAATATCATCATGCTCGATAACATGTAAATATATATACTATTCATACAGTCATTTCAGTCAATTAGGAGTCTAGGTAAGCTTATCGACCCTACGGTAGGTTCACAGTCGTCTCGAGTGACCCGTACAACCATAGCCACAAAATAGTGGAGATGGGCTCACACGCCCATGTTGTCGGCCTGTGTGGACCCACACGCCCGTGTGGTCCACACGACCCAAAATGGCCTTGGCCGTGTGGATCACACGACTTGACCCAAAAATCCCACATGCCCGTATGGTTCACCCATGTCAGCCCACCGCCTGTGTGGCCCACACGGCCCAATTCGGTTCGGCCCGTGTATCACACACGGCCTGCCTCGTCGATCACACGCCCGTGTTCTATCACACGGCCTACCACACGGGCGGCCACACTCCCGTGTGGCATCGATAACCTTATGTTTTGGCTTTTCACCGATTACCATTTTTAGTGTTGTGGTTACACACCTGATACGATTTCGGTACACAACCGTTCCTGAGATAACCAAGACCTAAAATGATAATCCCAAGTCCAAAATCAGTCATGATTCAACATTAAATCAATACCATTAAACCGACAACAATCAATCTCCAAATTTGTTGCTTACCCTTAACGCTCTGAAAGATCTTAACTACGATCTCGCAGGGAAACCACGTTCCTTGCGATTTGCTGCTGCCAAAACAAGGAATTGATACTAACGAAGAGTTAGGAACATCACAAACTAATAAAAGAAAAAATTCTCTGACACAAACGAGGCACAACCCTCTTACCTATCAACTTATCAACCGAACACAGCCAATGTTGATCAGAAAGAAGAAAAATTGGAGAGAGAATAGGGAAAAGAAGGGGGAGTTTCAGTAGAAAATGAAGAAACAACTCGCCACCAGAGAAAAGAACAAACTTTGGCAACAAGGGGGATTTGGGAAGAGCAAGAACGGCAGCAAAACTTGAGAACCAGAGTGAAAAGCTGAATTCGCAAAAAAAGAAGTAAGAGGAAGGAAACAATATCAGCAGAGGTTTTGGCAGAGAGAAAAACCGCCAGAAAATCTGAAAGAGTGAGGGAGGAGAGCCGAACTTGTAACCACCCAATTTCAGATATTTTCAAACTCCTTACTCCTAATTTTTCTCCCCATATCCCTAATTCCACTCCCCAAAACTGTCCACCACTTCCTCTCAACTATATATTTCAAATTTCACTCAAACACTTCAGTATTTCAGCTAAACCAAAACACCCACACGGTGCAAGTAGCAAAATAAATCCCTTGTTTGCGCAAGGACTCGGACTCCAGACTTCCAGCTTATTTACACTCCACTGAACCACCAGACCAGCAAGCTCATTCTGACATATTTTATCAACATTTAATTATAAGCCTACTGACTAGTGATAGGGCTTCGTTCAGAAAAATACAAAAATTTTCCCAAGACAAGGCTTGAACTTAAGACCTCGCACACACACCCAAAGCACTTAACCACTGAAGCAGATACACTGTTGTATCATAAATACACGGAAACAAATATACAAACTTTGGGGCGTTACATATGGCATCATCAGTAACACTATTGATCTTAAATTGTTGTAGATCTCCAAAAAGTTAGCTAAATAAGCATTGAGATATTCATCTTGCAACCAATCAAACTGAACATACGGTTGCACCATCTAAATTGTGTTTGGCTTAATCTCAAAATTGTTTGCAGCAATAGTCAATCTAACAATACTCGATTCATCCCCAACTAGAGTGGGCTTAACATAGTCACATAGTCCAAGGAGTAGGACGTGCAAGAAGTTCGTAATTAATAGGGTTATTATCCATCAACATAATAATATCTTTTGCTCTTGATCATCTATTAAAATCAGTTAACCTTGCCTTGCTTCTCTACCTTCTTTACAATTTCTACGAGCAGTTTTTTCGATCTCACTATAAAAAATTAACTGTTCCAACGGGTTGCCTCTAGTCATAAACTAAGGGAACTTATAGGAATCTAAAAAAAAATTAAAATGTAACAATTAAATTAAAAATAAAAATATTAAAATAAAAATAAAAAATGGCTAAATTAATAGAAATAAAATTTTCCTAATATTCTAGCCCTCGACAATGACGCAAAAATCTCGATGCCTATATAACTAACTAAAATTTTGGCAAAGGCAAGTGCACCTATAAATTAATAGTAAAGCTACGGTGAGCAAAGATACTGTTCCCACGAAGAATAAAATTTCTATTGATTATCGTCTTTCTATTATTTAACCGAATAATTCAAGTGATTGACTAAAACTAAAATTAACTAAATTAATTAACTAATGAACACGAAAAATAATAAAACAAGAAAATAATCGATTAACAACCAAGAAGTAAAACAATACCCAAGAAAGAATCAACCTAGGTTGATTATCAATCTAAATTATGCAATTTCTTTACTTTAGTATCTTGATTCGTAGAAACCCCTAAATTAAGAAAATATCTCTTTTGAGCATAAGAGCAACTGACTTTAGGTTGATTAATTAAAATTTCTTTCTAATTAAAACCTCTATTATCGCATTATCTCGTGCTATGGATTCCCCTATTAGATTTGACTCTAATCCGATAGATTTATGTCATCCTATTTCTAAGATTGCATGTAACTCCACTCAATTACGCAAGATCTACTCTTAAACGAAGTCTATTGAACCTTCGATTTAAGAAAATCAAATAGGGATTAATAATCTTGAAATATGAAACCAAAAATTAAGCACACATAATTGAGAACAAGAAACTAAGTATTTATTGCGTAAAATAAAAATCAAATGACAGAATCCATCATAGGGTTAATCTCCCCTAAGTATTTTGAAATTAGATCATGCTTGAAAATAAAAACACCCAATATATAGTATAACCAAAAGGAATAAAGAAACTCATGATAATACCCTAAGAAATCAAATGAAAATCTTCAATCTTGACAGAAATCTACTTCAAAATTTGCTTCAATGGTGTTTTTCGAGTTTTTTTCCTGAGTATTCTCTAACGACTTCCTCCTATCTTCTTATTTTTGTCATATATATATCTAAGAATGCCCGAAAAACCTAAAAATCACTATTTTTCGCAGTTCGATACGCAATTCTGTAAAATTGACATGGCCTACCATACGCCCATATGGGTCACATGAGCGTGTACTCTGGTCGTGTGGAATGCTTCAGCCCATGTGGCTCTTGTAGCTTGCTTCGACGTTTCAGTTTTCACTTAATTTTCTATCCTTAAAGGACCAGGAGCATAAAATTCACAATTAACATCGGATAAGGGTTGTATTAATAGACACTAAGTGACTATCAAATTTTGGCAATTAATATCGTTTTTCGCTCCGATTAAAACATTAATAGGCACTAAGTGACTTAGTGATCTTAGGATACCCTACTAGACTTAGGAACCTTAGTCCGTTCAGAAGAAGGTTACGTACACGAAAGTATCCTAGATACACAACATTTTTATTTCCTAATTTTATTCTGACTTGACTTTGACTTGCGAACACCCAGTTTGCAACTCAACTGGCGAACCCCAACTCACCAAACAGACTTGTGAATTCCTGCTCACCAAATAGTTTGGCAAATACACTTTCAATGAATCTAGTGAACCCCTTTACTGCATCTTTTAGTGTATATTGTTTCACCAAATTTTGGGTGAACTCTTTGCTGAAAATCTTTTGTCGAACCCCAGTTTTTTGAAACATTGGCGATCCCTTACGTGTGAGCCCAAAACTTTTAGGCCTTATCTTGGGATGTTACATTTTTATTTTTCTTATTTCCCTTCTCTGTTGTCGGTCTCATTTATAGTCTCACGTAAACACACTTTTTTGTTCTTTTCCTTTTTGGTTGTCCCTTTATACAACTTTGTTGTTGTCCAAACGTAGACTTCTATAGTGTTGTCGTTAACATTTTATTCTTGCTAATTGGCCGTGTGTGATTTAGGGATTTCATATAGTTTCATAACTTTTCATAAGTATGTCCATTTGTTTTATTTAGAAGGGTGATTTTGAACTTATTTGAGAGTTTTATTTGGTTGATTTAGGAAAAATCATGATAGACTAATCATTTTGGTTCTACTTAGGAGAAGATCTTGAGACGTATAAACCTCTAGCGAATTGAAAACTTTGGAAATCGCTTCTTTTTTGGGTAAGTGGTCGAATGCCCTAGTTAGAGAGGTTGGTTTGTGTAAATTTGGTTAGGGTTGAATGCCCTAGTGCTATTTGGCCGAATATTCTAGTAATTCATGATTCGAATTCATGATTCAATTTTTGTGTTTTCTTGCTGATTGATTAGGTTTGGATGACGTATACAGAACTGGAAGTGTTGTTTTAGTGTCGACATTTTGATAATGATTAGGTGTGTGACCCAAACCTGAAAAATTAGTGAAACTTTATGAAATCGAAAATGGTAGTCGATGCCACATGGGCATGTGCTTAGCCATGTGGACCACACAGGCTGGACAAGTAGGGTCTGTCCGTGTGGGCTCATTTCGAACAGTTTATTTGGGTTAAATGTGCAAGTTCGCGAAAATCTGTAATTGGTTATGTGATTATGACTAACGTATGATAAGACTACTCTATTATGCAGGTCGTTATATGTAAATATTCTGTGAGCATGTTAGATTTAATAAATTCGTAGACTTGTTTGTATGTGTAAATTTGTGAGCATGTCTCTGTACGAGATTCTGAATTAGATAATCAACATGCTTATTCTCTGTACCAGTTAAGTTTTCTAAAAGATAAACAATATGGGTTTTCATATTATTGGTTTTCGCTAGAATCAAAAGGTGTTTAAAAAGGTTAAGCAATCGATTTTCTTAAGTTGTTGATATAACCTCCAAAATTCGGTCAAAATGTCTAAACAGGGTTTGGGGTGTTATATTTTTGCTATCTTCGTACACTGAATTGCTTTGAGTATGAGCTCGAGCAATACAAAGCAAACACAAAACTAGAATGATTTAATCACTTTCAGTAGGAAAGTAATTCTCTCAAGTAGAAATCAATAGAAATTGTAATTCACGAAAATATAAATTATTCTTAAAAAATAACTTTCCACTATTTTTGGTAGAATAATAATATATGAATCTTATGTTAAAACTGTAAATCGTTATACTAGTTAGAAGAGTCCTAATTGAATAAGGGCAACACAAAATAATATTTATTTAATAGAAAACACTCCCTAGCCTAACTAGGAGACTAATATTTACTAGGGTGTGTCGTCTCTCTTATATTAAGTTCAATTATATATGTTTTATAGACTTTTACCTGCATTTTATAATTTAATTCAACCCAATATTAGTTTTCTATTTCCCAAAATAAATATTATTTATTTACTTAATTTAATTAATCAAATTAACTAAATTAGTTTCTCAATTTAATAATTTTCTCAACTCAATTCTAATTTCATTAAAGTCATGACAACTTTATCGTATTAAGAAGAGGAGGAAATTCTACAGATCCAGACTGAACCTAGCATGCAAAAAGAAGGGGAGGATTTTCAGCTTGTAGGTTGCTTCTTAACAACAAGCATAATCCACTTTCCTGCTATGAGAAGCACTATGGCAAATTTGTGGCACCCTGTCTGTGGGGTGCAAATTTGGGATCTGGGGGATAAAAGGTACCTTTTTAAATTTTTTCACAGTATGGACATGGAAAGAGTTTTGAAGGGTCTACCGTGGACTTTTAATAATCATTTATTAATACTTTGCAAAATAAGAAGGGGAGAAGATCCATTGAAGGTTCCATTAATTTTTTGTCTTTTTTGGTTACAAATTCATGACATCCCAATAGGTTTATTTACTGAAAGTCTAGCAACACAGTTAGGTAATTTTATTGGAGATTTCTTGGAGTATGATGTGTCAAAGTTGGGAAAGGAGAATCAAAATTTCATGAGAATTAGAGTGCAGATTGATATCAGGAAACCGTTGAAAAGGAAGAAGCAGATTATGTTTGGTGGGATATGTTCATATGTTGAATTTAAGTATGAGCGTCTATCACTATTTTGTTTTTTCTGTGGATGTTTGGGTCATAATGACTCTTTTTGTGAAGAAAAAATGAGGGTTGGAGGGGAGGTTGCTGGAATGGGATGGGATTTAACACTACGGGCACCATTTCGAAGAGCTCTATCAATGAATAGCATTTGGTTACGAGAGGAGGGGGAAGGGAAACTGGAAGGAAGCTGGATGGAGAACAGGATTGATGGGTTTAACCAACAGAATGAGGTTCTAAAGGGAAAGAAAGGGAAATCTATTGATCCAATTTTGGGGTTTAACCTTGAGGGGAGGGTGTCACCAGGAGAACAACAGAGAAATAAATTCTGGTCTTATCAAATGCAAATGGATATGGAGCAGGCTCTTGAAGATGAAACTTTAATAGGGGAAGAGGGAAAAAAGAGAAATAAAGGGGAGATGGAAGGTGTACATTCCTTGATATCGGCGGCTGCCAAGAGGCATGCCGACCGGGCACAATGAAAATCTTAAGTTGGAACGTCCGTGGTTTGGGGAGACAACGGACGGTTAGAAGACTTCAGCATCTGCTGAAGATTAATAATCCCCAAATAGTCTTCTTTATGGAGCAAAACTTAGTAAGAAACATATGGAATTTACACGCAGGAGGTGTGGTTTTGTAAATGGAATCAAAGTCGAATCAGAAGGCTCGAGAGGAGGGTTATGCTTAGCATGGAGAACTGACATTGAAGTTGTGCTTCGTAGTTACTCTAAAAGGCACATTGATGTGATTGTTGAAGATGAGGAAAAAGGAGTGAATTGGAGATTTACAGGTTTTTATGGTTCCCCATACATACAAGATAGGAATGATTCGTGGGAGGTTTTGAAAAGTTTAGCAAATGATGAAGAAATCCCTTGGTTGGTTTGTGGAGACTTCAATGAAATTATGTATGGATTTGAAAAAAAAGGAGGGGTACCTAGGGATGAAAAAAGGATGGAAATTTTTCGTAAAACATTAGAGGAATGTCGATTGAATGATGTGGGATTTGAGGGCAGCCGTTTTACTTGGGAGAGAGGCAACTTACCAGAGACGAACATCCAAGAGCGTTTGGACAGAGGAGTAGCTAATACAAATTGGATTGTTATGTTCCCAGAAATTAAAATTCAATATCTGGTTCATTCATTTTCAGACCATTGTCCTCTTCTTATTAATGCCAGGAGATTTGTAGAACAAGCAAGGGATTACAATTTCAGATTTGAAGCCTGGTGGGTTTTGGAGGAATCTTTCATGGATGAAGTCAAAAATATATGGGAAAATTCGTCAGAGGCATTGTTAAAGAATCTAGATAATTTAAAGAAAGGATTGCAGATTTGGGCTGGGCAGTTGAAAAAGAATAGACAGAAGACTAAACGGATTCTTACTGAGAAACTTGCGAGTTGGCTGAAGCAGACAGAAATGATGAGACCTTAGCCGAACTGATTGATACAAGAATATATTTGAATTTTGAGATCGAGAAAGATGAATGTTACTTGGAACAGAGAGCAATAATCAACTGGCTGAAATTGGGGGACAAAAATACTGCTTTCTTTCACAGTTAAGCTTCACAACGGCAGAAAAAGAATCTCATTCATAAGCTGAAAGATGAAGAAGGAAGAGAAATGGAGTTCATTCAGGATATTGAGGGTGTGGCGAAGTCTTATTTTCAGATTTTATTTTCGGCAAGAAGAAAAGGGAATTATGATAATATTCTATCAGGGATTGAGCGTTGCATTCAAGCAGAAGACAATTGGAAACTTACAAAATCATATTCTAGAGATGAAATTATTGAAGCTGCTTTTGAGATGGGACCAACAAAGGCACCAGGGGAGGATGGCTTTCCAGCATTATTTTATCAAAAATGCTGGCAGATTGTTGGAGATGAAGTCATAGCTTTTTGCTTACAAATTCTAAACGGAGATATGGAGGTTAGTCCGGTAAACTCTACAAATATAGTGCTTATTCCAAAAGTCAACAACCCATTAACTATGATACAATTTAGGCCAATTAGTTTATGCAATGTACTTTATAAAATTATAGCAAAGATAATAGCAAACAGATTTCGTAGTGTTATTAGCAAATGTATTGATGAAGCGCAAAGTGCTTTTGTGCCAGGCAGGTTAATATCAGATAATGTATTACTCGCTTACGAAGTATTGCATAAGCTAAAGCAGAAGAGAACGGGGAAAAAAGGTTATATGGCCGTAAAACTCGATATGAGTAAAGCTTATGACAGGGTTGAATGGAGTTTTCTAGAGGAGATTATGATAAGGATGGGGTTTGATTTTAGTTGGGTAAATGCCATTATGAAATTTGTTTCATCTGTTGCTTATTCAGTTTTTCATAAATGGGCATAGAGGAGATAAATTTTTACCAAGCAGAGGACTCAGACAAGGCGACCCATTGAGCCCGTTTTTATTTCTAATATGTGGTGAAGGTTTATCGAGCTTACTGAGGTTAGCAATGAGGAGAGATCGTCTCAAAGGAATACAAGTGAGTAGATATGGTCCGCAGGTATCCCATCTTTTATTTGCTGATGATTGCATACTGTTTGGGGAGGCGACGAGGAGGGGTGCAAATGTCATAAAGGATATTCTGTATGAATTCAAAGCTTGCTCGGGACAATGCGTAAATTTCGATAAATCAACGGTATTTTTCAGTAAAAACACGTTGGAGGAGGATAGGAGACAGGTGGTCAATGTGTTGGGGGTACGGAGGACAAGTGAACCTGAACGATATTTAGGGCCTCCCAATATGGTGGGGAAAAAGAAAAAAGAAGCTTTTCAGAGTTTAAATGACCGAATAAAAAAACGTATTGATAACTGGAGTAACAGGTTTTTATCACAAGGAGGGAAAGAAGTTTTTATTAAGGCCATCTTGCAAGCTATTCCGACTTATTCTATGGCATGCTTCTTATTGCCGAGAGCTCTTTGCGATGAAATGGAGAGTATTATAGCAAGATTCTGGTGGCAGAAAGGAGGGGGCAAAAGGGGAATTCATTGGTGCACTTGGAAAAATCTTTGTTTGCTAAAAGAAAATGGTGGCTTAGTTTTTCGAGATCTTAGTCAATTTAATATCGCGTTATTAGCTAAGCAAGGTTGGCGTCTCATTAATTTTCCAAATTCTTTGTTAGCCAGAGTTTTGAAAGCTAAATATTTCCCACATTCAAGTTTCTTAAATGCAGAGTTGGGGAATTTACCTTCATTTACCTGGAAGAGCATTTGGGCAGCAAGAGGACTCCTCCAAAGAGGGTTGGGTTGGAGAGTTGGTAAAGGTAATAGCATTTCTATTTGGGAAGACAACTGGATTAAGGGGATCGATAAGGTGGATGAACAAAATAGAACAAACAGAAGGGAACTACAATTAGTTTCAGACCTCATTGATAATTCAAGCAGAAAATGGAAGTCAGACTTAATTAATAGTACCTTTCAAGAAGATATTGCTCGGAAGATTCTACTAATTCCCCTGGCAGAGATCGAACATGAGGATATTCAGGTGTGGAGTAGAGAACTATCTGGTCAGTTTTCAGTACGTAGTGCCTATAAACTATTACAAGATGCTTCTGCAGCCAATGACTACTTATTTCAGACCGAAATAAAAAATTTGTACAAAAAATTATGGGGCCAACAATTGCCATCAAAAATTGCAATTACAATTTGGAGGATTTCATGGGATTATATCCCTCATTTTGGAAATCTCAGATTAAGGAGGGTCATTTCAACTACCTGTTGTCCACGATGTAACTCTGGAGTTGAAGAGAGTCTTCAAGTTTTCCGAGAGTGTCCTTTCATAAGAGAAGTGTGGCAATCGTTAAATTTATCATGGGTTATGGAGAATACGAGTCAGAATATATGGGAGTGGCTAACCTGGGTATTCAAGAACAACAACTATAACCAGTGTTGGCTTTTCTGTTATGCATTATGGTTGATATGGTCCTTTAGAAACAAACTCATTCACGAGGGGAAAAATTCAACAAGAAGGGGGTTAGCTCAGAATATTCAGCGACACATGGTAGGATATGAAGGAATTAATGTTGTGAAGAAAATTGAGAGAATTTCCAGGAGTCACAGAATACAGGAGAACGTACCAAGATTATCGATCAAATTTGATGCAGCACTGGACAGTAGAGCTTTCAAATCAGCGACTGGATTAGTAGGTTGGGATATGAGGGGAAATCTACTGGTGTTAAAACGGTTATCCACAGAAATGTTCCCTCACCATTCGCAGTAGAGGCATTTGCATGTTTAGAAGGCATGAAATTAGGGATTGCATTAGGATCTCAGTCAGTTAGAATCATGGGAGACTCAAAAACAATCATAGAGAAGAGCAAGGCGACTTCAACAGACAAATCGGTGATCAGTGCCATTATAAAATATATTCAGAACAAGAAATCTTAGTTTCAAGATCTTACTTTTCAACACATTGATAGATCAGAGAACAGACATGTACATGGTCTAGCAAAGAAAGCTCTTGTGAAAGAAGAAAACATTTACCTGATAAGAGAAGAACTGGAACGTCATATTTCAACTTTGGATGAAGATTGGCAAAGAAATCCGGATTGAAGAAATGGGTGAAGAAGCAGTATCCAATACATATAGCTTAATGATGTTTAAATCTGTGGGGAAGAGCTATCGACAGAGCAGATGGGACGTTGGAAATGACTCTTCAATAGCCTTGATGGTATCTAGCTGTTCTAAATTTGACTGGGATAGGTTTTCATTCGGTTTATTTTATTTTCATTTAATGCTTTTTTTTCTTTTAATTATCTAGCTTTGATTGACGTTTTCTAGGGGGTTTTTCTTTCCTGGATGTTTAGGAAAAAAATTATGTTGTTTCTTTCTCTGTTTGTTGCTTTGACTTTGGGCCCTTTGATTTGGGCTGATTGGATTGTTCTTTTTAATTCATTATAAATACCCAGTCATTCTTTCAAAAAAAAAAAAAAAAAGAAGTAAGGTTGCACTACCCTCACACACCCACCATACTATTTTTATTTCCATTTCCATTTTATAAAATGGAAAATTTTCACTTTTAGTCCCTTTGATATACTCAAATTTGAGATTTAATCATTATACTGTAATTTCTAACATAAGTTGCTCTCTCTATTTTTATAATATCATTAATTAGTTTAAATATTTAATATCGTTAACTTTTTAATTAAATTATTACGTGGTTTTATATAATTATAAAGTGAATTTTAAAATCCAAAAAGTAGAGGGATTAAATTCTTGAAAATAAAAGTAGGAGGATTAAATTCCAAATATATGAACTGTAGAGACTTAGAGTCATGGTTGTTTGAACCGGATCGAACTGGCCAAAATACCGGTCTGAAAAGAGACATCAGATCGATTTGTCCACAAATTGATAGGCTAAAAATCTATTGAATCAATTTTTTTATTTTTTTATAATTTTTCTATAATTTATTTAATCAAATTGTACAACTAATAAATTGACCAATTTAACCATCGATTCAATTACGAAAACTTAACTTAAACTATATTTTAATATTCAAACTTTTATTTTATAATTTAAAAAAATAAAGAATTAACTCAACGCAAAAACAATCCCTTTAATTATACCAATGCATCATCGCATTATTTTAGACATTCTTTGATGTTTTCAAGAGTATTCAATCTTAAACTCACTCATGTTGGCAGGCAGTGACTTTTATGTTTATATTCATGAAATATTTTTATTATTGAAGTTCAGATCACATTAATATTTCCCTCTTTTCTGTTTTTCCTAATAATTTTTTCTTAACAAATAAAATTTTATTAATAAACGTGCAAAGCACCAAAGAAAAGTACAAAACTCCAAAAAAGAATAACAAAATCAAACAGAACATGATTCCAAAAAAGGAATACAATGAAACAAAACCTAAGAAATGACGCTCTCAATGCTTTGGATCCCTTAGCCTCTCACTTTCAGCGTACTCAAATCATAATCTCATCAAAATCTTCACGAAACAAGCCCAACTCCAAAACCAACAATCTCCCATTTGGAGACGCACCAAGCCTTTGAAAACAAATAAAGAGAACTAAACTCAACATTAAGCAATTTACCTGGTTCCGTGTTACTATTGCAATTGAAAAGGGTTTTAAAAAATTTCTTAATTTTAAGTGTTAGGCATTGTTACCGAATTTTTGTAAATGTTAAAATATTATGATAGAAAATAAAAAATTAGTTAAATTATATAATATTTAAATAATGAGATAAATATCAAAATTATACATGAATTTTGATACAATTTGTAATGTTATTCGTCACTTTAAATTTGGTACATTTGTATACATCAAACTTTAATTTTGGTTTAATTTTCACATTTCACCAACTCTATTATATATGTGGCACAATTTTCTATTAAATCATGTGTAAATTGTTGACATAACATTTTATTAGGTTGAAAATTAAAAAATAAATTTAAATTATTTCTAGATAGATTAAAAAATAAATGTACTAGGGAAAACATCCGGTCCATTTAAGTGTTTTACACCGATGTAAATTTTATTCCATTAATATTTTAAAATCCAACCATTAATTTATCAATATATTTGTACTTTTCATGCATTTAAAATTTTGAATCGATCGATATCTGTACTATATCAATCTAAAATATTGTCTATATTAATATCTATTTATCATTGCAAGTTTTTTTTACTTAAAATGAATAGTTAGAAAATTTTAAATTATACCAAACTTGATATGCACAATTTACATAAATAGAGCATGAAATATGATAGTTAAATTGTTAAAATATTAATTATGTAAAAATTAGGTAAGATTGTAAAACCACTTGGATCTCTCCATAATTTATTCAAGGTTCTTAAGTTTATAACGTATTCACCTTGTAACAAATTAACATGTGATAAGAAAAGAAAGTAAGCATTTGTGTAGGAAAAATTGCAACATAAACCTCTTTGACTTTTTTATATAATTTTAATGTTATCCTGAAGGTTATGTTTTTATAATAATTCCTCCAAATTTACTTATATTCAATATTCAACCTGTAATTTACATTTTTCAATTTTATTACTATTTTATAAATTAAATACACTATTAAAATTGAAATAAATATTTAAAAATATAAATAGTGTCAATATTTAAATTTAATCAACAATCTACATTCAATAATTAACAATGAAAATTAAGTTAGAAATTATATATAAAATTAAACTTATATATTATTATGTCTTAATTTCATAACCATGTTTTAGTTAAACGTTATAAAATTTAAGAAATAATTAAATATAATTTAATTAATATATGAAAAAAACTGGTTTTGGTATATTTCAATAGAATATTTAAATTTATAAAATTTTATAATATATATTTGGTTTAATTAAAAAAAATCAACATATTATAAAATAATACGGAGCGTTCACACTGACAAGTGTTTATGAAATTGGTACAGGAAGAAGCACATTAACCCAACACGCAGATGAGAAATAGAAAGGCAAGCTGCCTCCAAAGCTAAAATAATTTCATGTGGAAATGTACACATAAAGTTTTACCAGTACCAACCCTCCTTCGTTAATCATAGAGGATTGAATCTCCCCTTTTGCCAAAGCCACCGAGAGAGTATAGAACACATGTTGAAATACATCCAAAACATGCATAATGATGGGATTCGTGGTGAATGGGAAGAAGGGACTTGTGGCAATATAAAATTGAAGATATGGCATAAGCTTATTGTATCTAACATATAAATGATGCTTCGGTGTTTGAATCAGGTATTCGTAAGTTGCGTGTTAAAATACATCCAAAACTTGAATGTTGCTTAAATATGATTTAGCTAAGGCTTCTAATTTC
The DNA here is from genome assembly GCF_025698545.1 of Gossypium raimondii. NCBI lineage: Eukaryota > Viridiplantae > Streptophyta > Magnoliopsida > Malvales > Malvaceae > Gossypium > Gossypium raimondii. The sequence continues at coordinate 43,461,328 of NC_068577.1, forward strand.
TTTCGGTTACATGGATATAAAACTCTACAGTTTCACTAATGTTCTTAAGTATATATCACTTAATCTAATAAACTTAGAGATCTCATATTAGAACTTAGAAAGTCAAACTCCCTCAATATTTTTAGTAATTCTAATATAACTCTTTTGCTTTTTGTCTCTATTGAATTCCACAATCCAACCATTCTAAGGATGTGATTGGTTGAGTGAAAAACTAAAAGATAAAAGGACATACTAAAAAGGTGAAAAGAAAATAAACTTTGAGTGTGATTAGTATAAAGAAGCAAGGATAACATATAAGTGCTAAAAGTGACATGTTTTAACTTCATTCTTAATGCATTTTTGGGTGATTATTTCATGTTAATTGTGAATTTTATACTCCTAATTTTTAAATCCATATTTTCATGCTTAATAGAGCACTTGGGAGAAAAAGAGTGAAAAATAAGTGAAAATCGGAGTGTCGAAGCAATCAATAGGAGCCACACGAGCTGAACCATTCCACACGACCAGACCAAACGGTTGTATGACTCACACGGGCGTGTGGTAGGCCGTGTCAATTTCACAGAATTGCACATTGAACTTCGAAAAATCATGATTTTTAGGTTTTTCAGGTATTCTAAGATGTATATATGACAAAAAAATATGAGTGAGACGTTAGAAAATATTCAAGAAAACAACTCAAAAAACACCACTGAAGCCAAGTCTAAAGCAGATTTCCATCAAGATTGAAGATTCCCAGTTGAGTTCTTAGGAAATTATCATGAGTTTCTTTATTTCTTTCGGTTATATTGTGTCTTGGATGTTTCTATTTTTAAGCATGAACTAATTTTCTAAATACCTAAGGGAGATGAACCCTACGATGGGTTCTATCATTTGATTTTTATTTTACGCAATAAAAACTTAGTTCTTATTTTCAATTATGTGTGCTTAATTGTTGGTTTAATATTTCTAAATTATTGATCCATATCTGATGTGCTTAAATTGGTGGTTGGATAGACCTTGTTTAAGATTAGATCTTGCATAATTCAGTGGAGTTGCATGCAATCCTAGAAATAGGACGACATACATCAGTCAAATTAGAGTCAAATTTAATAGGGGAACCCATAGTACGAACTAATGTGATAATACGGGTTTTAATTAGAAAGAAATTTCAATTAATCAACCTAGAGTCAGTTGCTTTTATGCTTAAAAGAGATATTTGCATAATTTTACGGATCAAGTTACTAAGTAAAGAAATTGCGTAATTTAGATTGATAGTGACAGATGAAATCTAGGCAGATTCTTTCCTGAGTATTGTTTTGGTTCTTGGTTATTAATCGATTACTTTCGTGTTTTGTTCTATGTCGTGCTCGTTAGTTAATTAATTTAGTTAATTTTAATTTTTAATGAATCACTAAAATTATTAAGTTAAATAATAGAAAGACAATAATTACTAGCACTTGTAATCTTCATGGATACGATATCTTTGCTCACCGTAGTTAAACTATTAATTAATAGTACACCTGCCTTTGTCAAATTTTTAGTTAGTTTCGTGACATATCACCATATATATAAGCACAAAATGAAACTTAGAACTCAGTAGAAGAACTTTGAAGAATAGATAAAAGTCGATACATTGATTTAAGATTTTATACATCATGATTATTTATACATATCATTTCAGATATAATTAACTCAAACTAATTATAGCAAGCCAGCTAACTAACACAATTGCCTCTGCTGTGTCACATTGCTCAATCACTAACATTCACCCATCATCTTTATGTTTTTGTTAACTCCAACATTCACTCATCAGGAACCACCTTTACTTGCAATCGGTCTCATTTAGTTGAATCCAAAATTGATATTTGTTGGCAACAAACAAGCAGTTTTAAGATCAATTCTAACTGCTTAAAGCACTGAAAAGGAACAAAGCAGAAAAACGATGAACACATGATATGTTTATGCAGTTCATTTTTCCTACATCTGTAGGGACTTGGCCAAATAGAATATTTACTATGTTAGAACTTTGTACAATAAGTGATTTCAATCTCTAACACACACCAGAATAGACTTTTCAATTTTTTACTTAAAGATCAAAACAACTCTCCTCTAAGTCCCCCCGTGAAAACTTATGACAGTAACCAAATCACGTATTGGATTATTCACTCAAAATGTTCTTAGAGAAACGTTCCTCAATAAACTAGATAAAGGGCTCTTAATTTAGTATATAGCTTATACAAGTCTTCACAATATATAAGTAATCCAGACTTGCTAATATACCATATCAATTACAATCAATCTTCGCTTGAAACTAGCATGATAATATGCATAAATAATACCTTCAAAATGGCTCAAGATAAGTCATGAATCTTTAAGATATACTTCCAAGTTCTACCCGATCCGATCCGATCCATAAAACTTGGGAAGTTGATTGTTTTTATCAAAATTCAAATCAATCTCCAAAATATGTTGCTATCTATAATTTAGATATCAATGATGGACTAACTATTGTCCAAACTATTAGCAAGAGTCATAACCCAATGATTTTTATTGTTAGAATTTGTTAATTTAATGATGACAAGTTTTCTAAGTAAGTAGTAACAATCAGTTGACATTGTTAATTTAAAAATGCGTAAATAACCTATAATGAGATTAATGTTAAAAATTTTTCAAGTTAAGTTTATATTTAGCAATTTATAATATTCTTTTACTTCATATTTCAGTACTCAATTCTGATTTACAATTTTTTATTCAATTCTACGACTTAATTGGCAAACAAGGGAAAAGAAACTATAAAATGGTAACGGAGAGGAGGAAAGACTAACTGATTAACATAGAACTATTGGAAACAAGAATTAAGTCAACAAAGGAAATTAAGCCCCCAGTATTGAAATGAATATAAGGACATTGAATTGATAGAAATCATCAAAATTTTTCTACTGTTCAATGATCCAGAAAATAAGCTCTTTCCGCCAAGCCTTGTTCAACTTTTAAAGAATAATAAATATAAACACAAGATGGTTACACGATATGAATATAAAAAGAAAATATGAGCACAACACAAATACTGCTAGCAACATAAGACAAATATAGGTAGTAGTGTTACATTTACCATGCACAGGAAGCATGAACACTAATAGCATCAGCTATAAATACAAATATCAAGTGGTGGGCTATTAGGGTAAATAACAGTACACATATAAGCAAACAAGCTTGAGATTCAATCCCAGCTTTTGCAACTTGTTTTCCTAACTTGACATGGCAACCTAATAGACTAATGCAACATAAGCTAAGGTTGTTCCTGCCTCAAGGCAACAATAATGGAAGCACGGTAAAGACTTGGAACTAGCACAAGATCATTTTTCCTTCTCACAAATACGCCAAACACCTCAGTCATGTCTATATCTTCCTGCTTCATTCCCCTCGGTAGCTTCCAATCAAAAGGGAAAAAAAGTTGAGCAAGTGGTAGAGCAAATAATATGCCTGGACATACCCTCCTTCCAGCTCAAAATGGGATGAATTCGAAATTTGTCCCTATGAAATCATCTGAACTGTTGACAAACCTTTCAGGCTGAAGCTTTGCAGGCTCAACCCAATGATTCGGATCTTTCCCTATTGCCCATGCATTCACAATGACTCTGGTCTTTGAAGGTATTTCAAATCCATTAACCACACAATTCTTACGACTTTCTCTTGGAAGCAATAATGGTACAACAGGGTGGAATCTTAAGGTTTCTTTTATATATTTAAGTTGATGAATGCCATTTTCATCTACATTTCCTTTTCCTTGGAATACCTGCCTTACCTCTGCTAGAGCTTTTCTCATAACTCTTAGGTTTTTAATCATTTTTGACAATACCCATTCTACAACTACTGCTGGTGTCTCACTTTCTGCATAGAAAATGTCCTGAAACAACATAATAAATAAAATCATGGCCATTAAAATTTGTGAACAACTACCAAAATCCAGGTTAATGTAATAAAAGAAACGGAACTCAATAAGATGATGGCTTTGACGTTGTTGTCAGTCAAGGGAAATTATCCATCCTTCTAAATCCTTAAAAGAACATAAACTAGAATTTCCTTATCTTCATCTTTAGTTCCACCTTTTTCTCTACTTTCTTTGTGAACGTTAACAATATTCCCAAGTATCATGTCAGCTTCTCCATGAATCTTTTCAACTTTATGCTTTAGACCTAAAACAGTATCCAGAAATTTAAGTTAAGGAAAAAAAATTCAGAAACAAAGAAACGAAAATTCACCTTGGTTTCCTGTTAGAAGTTGGCTTACATGCAGCCTTTGGGATCGAGCCATGCAGTTAGTAGTTGAAGCACATCCAGCTGTCATTTTGCTATTTTGATGATGTTTTGGTGCTTAGTTACAATTGAACAAATTTTGTAATGAATTTGTTGTAATTTGGTGCTGATAGATTTGATAATTAGCTTAATCAAGTGTGCAAACAATGTTTTATAAGTTTCAAGACATTGTTAGTGGAGTTAGGTGTGTTTAGGTGACAGTTTCTTCCTTTTGACAAGTTAATTACTTGTTATATGTAATGTTTTATTCTTTTTTCATATATGATTATGAATCATTCAACAAGTTTTCTCCTTGTTTTTGGTTTAAGCTAATCAATCTGTTCTTGTTCTTTTAGCTCATTTTTCTTGTTTGTTCAACAAGTCATTATTGCTTAAAGCTTAAGACTTTGTTGTAATTGCTTAGTTTTGATTCTCAATTCCAGCAATTGGTATCGAGAGCTGATTTCTTAGAGGACCTTTCTCTTTTCTACTTTAAAAAATAATGCCTTCATCAGGTTTCTCTCCAGCACCACCACCAGTAGTCAATGGTGAAGGCTACCACATTTGGGTAGTGAAAATGAAAACCTACCTGCAAGCATTTGACTTGTGGGAAGTTGTCAATGCTGATGTTGAACCACCACCCTTGAGAGCTAGCCCCACAGTAGCTCAGATTAGGAAACACTCTAATGACAGAGCCAAGAGGTACAAGGTAATGTTTTGCATCCAAAACAGTGTGTCGACTTGATTTTCATAAGGATCATGGCCTATGAGACTCTAAAACAGGCTTGGGACAAGCTTAAATAAGAGTTTCAAAGTACAGAAAAATAATACAGCAATAACTTTTAAAATTAAGAAGGGATTTTGAAAACTTGAAAATGAAGGAGTCAGAGACAGTTAAGCAATATTCAAACAGGATCATGGCTATTGTGAATAGCATCAGACTGCTTGGGGACCAATTCAGTGAAGCTAGAATAGTGGAGAAGGTTATTTCAACCTTACCTGAAAGATATGAAGCCAAAATCTCTTCCCTGGAAGTTTCAAGAGATCTGTCAAATATCTCTTTAACTGATCTAATCAATGCTCTTTATGCTCAGGAACAAAGAAGAGCTAGCAGATAGGAGGAGCATCAAGAAGGTGCCTTTCAAGCCAAGAGTAGACCAACCTCGAGCTTCTCTGGCTATAAAGGGAAGAAAACTTGGTCAGACAAGCCTAGAAGAGATGGAGCAAGAAAAAGATATCCACCTTGCTCATATTGTAAAAGGGTCAGCCATCAAGAAGCAAACTGCTGGTACAGACATGCTGTGTAGTGCAAGGTTTGCAAACAGATGGGCCATGTTGAGACCGTGTGCAAGAAAAAAAGCCAATAGAAGTAACATCAACCTCAGCAGCCTAAAACAGAAACTCAAGTGGCAGAAGAGAGTTGTGGTCGGGAAGAACAAGTATTTGTTGTCTCTTGCTCAGCTACCAAAAGAAAAACCACAAAAGAATGACTGATTGACAGTGGTTGCACAAACCACATGACACCTGATGCTACTATTTTCAAGAGCATTGATAGAAGCTTCAACACAAGAGTAAAAGTGGGCAATGGACATTACATTAAAGCAGAAGGGAAATGAGATATGTTGATTGACACTCCTTCAGGTACCAAACTTGTTTCTAATGTTCTGTTAGTACCTAAAATTGATAGAAATCTGTTAAGTATTGTTCTGTTGCTTGAAAAGGGATACTCTATTGTATTTAAAGGCAAATAGTGCCTGATTAGTGATCTAAGTGGATCCAAGCTCATGTTAGTAACCATAACTGACAGAAGCTTTGTTGTTGATTGGAACAAGAATTCAGTTAGTACCTACATAACTGCATTAGATGAATCCAAACTGTGGCACAAAAGGTTAGTCCATGTCAACTATAAGTCTCTACTTTAGTTTTCTAAAGAAGACTTAGTTGAAAATTTCACAAAAACAAGATGTTTGTGAAGTGTGACAACTAGGAAAGCAAGCTAGACTACCATTTCCTGCTAATAAGGCTTAAAGGGCTTTAGAAAAATTGCAACTGGTCCATACTGATGTGTGTGGCCCTATGAAGACTGAATCTTTGAATGGCAGTAGGTGCTTCATCCTTTTTCATTGATGACTACTCAAGATTTTGTTGGTGCTATTTTCTCAAGTGTAAGTCAGAAGTGGCTTCAGTGTTTTGGAAGTTCAAGGCTGTAGTAGAAACTCAGTCAGGTTGCATGCTTAAGACACTAAGGTTAGACAATGGGATAGAGTATGCCTCAGTATTATTTCAGACCTTTCGTGAGGAACCAAGCATTGAACACCAGCTCACCAACACCTATACACCTCAGTAGAATGGTGTCAGTGAGAGAAAGAATCGAACTCTGATGCATATGGCCAAATGTTTGATGTTTGAAAAGAATTTGGCTAAAAGTTTTTGGGCTGAGGTAGTTAATACTGCAATATACCTTCAAAACAGGCTACCAACTAAAGCACTGCTTGAAAAAACACCATTTGAAGCCTGGTTTGGGTTTAAGCCATCAGTTACTCACATAAAGGTCTTTGGCTGCATATGTTCTGCACACAGTCCTCCAGTTAAGAATGAAAAATTGGAAAAGAAGGCTCAGCTTGGCATTCTAGTGGGATAAAGCAGTGTCAAGAACGGCTATAGGATTTTGGATCCTACAACTTACAAAGTCTTTGTGAGCAGAGATGCTGTGTTTGATGAGAGGTCAAGTGGAATTTGGATAAAAGTGAACCAAAATGTACTGCTGAAGACTTGGTGACAGAGCAAATTGAAGTTGATTAAAATGATCCTGAGATGGACATTGATTATGAGCTTGTTAGGGGAACCAGACTACTAAGTGAAATATAGGAAAGGGCGTATGCGGCTACTATTGAACCAGCCTGTTTTGAAGAAGCTCAAGATCAAGAAGGCTAGAGGCAAGCCATGCTTGATGAAATGAGCATGATTCATAAAAACCAGACCTGGGATTTAGTTGCAAAACCAGTTTATAGGAAGGTCATAGGAGTAAAATAGGTGTTTCGTGCCAAGCACAATGCTAATGGAACTTTGAACAAGATGAAGGCAAGGTTAGTAGTGAAAAGGTTTAGTTAGAAATATGGGATTGGCTACCTTGAAACATTTTCACCAGTGGCAAGGCTTGATAAAATCAGACTACTGGTTGCATTGGCTGCTCAAAGGCAGTGGAAAATACATCAACTTGATGTAAAATCTACCTTCCTTAATGACTTTCTTGATGAGGAGATATATGTTGAACAACCAGAGGGTTTTAAAGTTGCTGGTGAAGAAGAAAAAGTTTACAAGCTGAGAAAAGCCTTATATGGCTTAAAACAAGCACCAATGGCCTGGTATGACAGAATTGACACCTATCTAGCAAGCTTGGGGTTTGAGAGAAGCATTAGTGAGCCAACACTGTATGTGAACAAGGAAGGTGACAAAACACTGCTAATAATTTTCTTGTATGTGGATGACTTGCTGATGACAGGAGGAAACAATGCTATGCTGACTGATTTTAATGGCAGGACGGAGAGCATGTTTGAAATGTTAGATTTGGGTGAAATGTCCTATTTCCTTGGCATGGAAGTGTCTCAGACTCAGCAAGAAATTTTCTTAAGCCAAAAGGTATTTGCCTATTGAAAGGAACCTAACTATTCAGCTGCTGTTGGAGAAAAACTATCAAGCTAAAGTGATTTCGAGAAAGTGAGTGAATCAACCTATAGTAGCCTAGTGGGATGTTTGCTCTACTTAATAGCCACAAGGCCAGACATAATGTTTGCAGTCAGTCTCCTATCTAGGTTCATGCATTGCTGTAACATGAACCATTTTCAAGCTGCAAAGAGAGTACTGAGGTACATTAAGGGAACTCTATGTTTTAGAGTTATGTTTACCAAAGTTGACAGCATGAAGCTTCTTGGTTTTGCTGACAGTGACTGGGCAGGATAGATAGATGACATGAAAATCACCTCAGGGTATCTATTTACCCTTGGTTAAGCTATTTTTTGTTGGAGCTCAAAGAAACATTCTATTGTAGCTCAATCAACAGCTGAAGCAGAATATGTAGCAGCTGCAGGAGCTGTTAACCAAGCAATTTGGTTTGGGAAGATCATGACAAACTTGAATTTACACCAAAGAGAAGCAACAAAGATTAGAAGTGATAATCAATCTGCTATTGCAATTCTAAAGAACCTAGCGTTTCATGGGAAAACAAAGCATTTTAAGATCAAATTTCATTTTGTTAGAGAAATGGAACAATCTCAAGAAATCAAATTGGTTTATTACAGTTTAGAAGACCAGTTGGCTGATTTATTGACAAAGGCTCTTGGTGTGATAAGGTTCAAGAATTTGAGAGCTAGATTGGTTGTTTGCAGCATGGAAGCCAAGGAGGAGTGTTAGAAGTTGGCTTACATGCAGCTCTTGGGATTGAGCCATGCATTTAATAGCTAAAGCACATGTACCTATCATTTTGCTATTTTGATGATGTTTCGTTACTGAGTTACAATTGAACTAAATTTGTAATGAATTTGTTATAATTTGGTGCTGATATATTTGATAAATCAGTTTAACCAAGTGTGCAAGTAATGTTTTATAAGTTTCACGACATTGTTAGTGGAGTTAGGTGTGTTTAAGTGACACTTTCTTCCTTTTGACAAGTTAATTACTTGTTATATGTAATGTTTTGTTCTTTTTTCATATATGATGATGAATTATTCAACAAGTTTTCTCCTTGTTTCTAGTTTAAGCTAATCAATCTGTTATTGTTCTTCTAGCTCATTTTTCTTGTTTGTTCAGTAACTCACTATAGCTTAAAGTTTAAGACTTTGCTGTAATTACTTAGTTTTGATTCTCAACTCCAACATTTCCTTTGTAACAATTGTTCTGAAGGCTTCTTGATCTTTTCACTTCTTGCCAAAGGCTGCCTTCGTTGTTATACCATAACTCAGTGAAAAGACTTTGTGGCTCATATTCACAATCATTCCTTCATTTGATTTTATGGTTTCGATGAGATTCAACACTTCCTCTTCTCTTTTGGATTGGAAGGAAGCAACCAGAGTCACATTTAGAAGCTTCGATGTGTAAAATTTTCTTAGATTTCTCCAATAGTTTCCATATGGTGAAAAGACAATATCAATGCACTCGTAAGTTATAATCTTGGCCGAAGTGAGAAAAGTCCTATTAGAAAAGACAATATCATTGGTTTTCATAGTCTCTTTAGCCATTTCTATAGAAGAAATGACTACAGTGGAAATTGACTAAGTTGTAGGTGCATGATGGCGCCATATTTTGTGGCCAAGTCACGTAGGGTGCGATGGGGTAGATCAGGACCGATGAGCTGGTGCAGATTTTCGATCAAAGGTGATTTTCATAACGCTGGAATAAACCTTTGAGTTAAATTCCTAACTTTAGATTTCCTTATACTAGTGATTGCTGCTAGAAACTTTGGAGTATGCGTATTTTTAGAGAAACAGATGGAGACATCATGACGACAAGACTCGAGACATTAGGATGAGACGAAAACAACGTCACGATGTGTTCTCCTATTTGATAGTTTCTTTTTAGACTTCAACCAGGACTTTTTCTCCTAGTTAGACTTTGATTATTCCAGGAATATTTTAGTATGATTAGAACTCTAATCTTAGCCTATTTAAAAGGGCCATTGTATCCCTGTTTCGAGAGACCAATCAGAAAAAGAGCTTTTCTTTGCGGGCGATAAGATGTAGTCGTATATGAGTTTTGGTGAGAGTTTCATGGTAATATGAAGAGTATTTTATACCCTTTTTGTGAGTGTCCTATAAGATTTAGGGCTTTGTTTACTGATATGCCCTTTGAGATTTTAAGCTTTTTATTCGGGGTTTTGGGTAATGTACGTTTAGTACATTTAGGTTATGTACTCCATATTGTACTATTGTTTGTTTACTCATTTAATGAAAAGCCAAAGCCTACTTTTCTTGTGGTTTTTCCCTCTTTGAGGGTTTTCTATCTAAAATATTTGTGTTTGATATTTTTAATTTATTCGTTATTTTACTTGTTTGTTGCTTAATTGAGTTTATCCCCAACAAACTAGTATCAGAGTCTAGTTTAGCTTCTGCAGATCGACTCATTCAGTGACACAACAAGGATTTTGGTTATCGAGAAGATTAAACGGATCAAAAATTTCAGTTTCTGCCAGTTTTAGATAATTATGGAGTCATGTCAGATGTCAGATATGTGTCTGATTTAGAGAAGAATCTCATGCCCTTTAGGTTTTAAGGACTCGAATGGTTCATAGAGTATCTAAGGCAAGGTTGGTCGTAGAAGGTTACATTCAAGGTGTAGAGAGTTAATGTTTTCTCTCCTATTCAGGTATTATTAGCCTTTTTTCTTTATACAACTTTTGATTTGAAGACTGAGAGTCTTTTAGTTTCCAAGTTTGAGCACGGCTTAGACTTAGTTGGCATTCTGCAAAATTCGAGTTTGACCGTTAACTGGGCATGGAAAAGGAGGTGTGATGAATAAGAGTCAAGGTGAAGATTTGTGGGGTGTGCCTCATATTTCTGGAGAAATATATGGTGGCATCGCGATGACACGACTTGGGATGTCCCGATGAGCTGCATTTTAGACTTCAAGTAGAACTTCTTCTCCCAGTTAGACTAATTATTCTAGGGATATTTTAGTATGATTAGAACTCTAATTTTAATCTATTTAAAGGGGTCATTGTATCCCTATATTGAGAGGCCAATAAAAAAAGGGCTTGTTTTGGGGGGCGATAATATGTAGTCGCATATGAGTTTTGGTGAGAGTTTTTTATACCTTTTTTGTGAGTGCCCTATGAGATTAGGGTTTTGTTTACCAGTTTACTCTTTGGAATTTGAGCTTTGTATTCGGGGTTTTGGGTAATGTACATTTAATACATTTAAGTTATTTTCTTCATATTGTACTCTCATTTGTTTACTCATTTAATGAAAAGACAAAGCTTCCTTTGCCCGTGGTTTTTCTTTTTTTGAGGGTTTTCCACATAAAATATTTATGTTCGTTCTTCTCTACTTTTACTTTCTCGTTGTTTATACTGGTCAATCCCCAACATAAACAAAACCAGAAAAAAGGTGGTGAGGACTTGGAATAAGGATATCTGCAACTCCATTTTTAGTTAGTAACATAAAGAAGATGAGTTTCAAAAGAAAGATTTTAAATGAACTGATTTCTTCTTTTTCTTCATTAGGGAAAATAATGCTACAGTTACAGGTGACATTTCTTTTCATTAACCAATATAATTTTAAATTATTTCCACACTTTTGATTAGACTTCCTTTGGATGGTCTCAAAACCATGTTTTAGTGTGTTTGTACTAAATTTAATAGCAAATTTACCAGAGTTGTGCCTTTGGATGGCAATGCTTTTATTCATCTGAGGCCCTCCAGTATTATTGGAGCACTAAATTATCACTAGCAGTCAAAGGAGTAGTGGGGTGAATTGGCTAACCAATGGATGGGGTAATCCCCCTATTGACCCTGCACTTTTTAAAAAAATTTATATTTATTAATTTGAATTTATTATTATTTTAATATAAACATTATTTTACTCATTTTTTAATATTACTATAATTTATTAATCAATATAAATATAATATTTTAACAAACTCTTAATATAAATAAAATTTTTATAATGTTCTATTCTATTATATATCATTTCTAATCTAATGTTCTTAATAATCATTTTCTATTTTCACCTCACTAGTACAGCTGTGTTTGAATCCAAACACACATCCCACGATTGTTTCTAATCTCACTACTACAATGCAATCTCATCTCTACAATAACTAATCTCACCGCCACCGTTGTTTTTAACCTCACCGGAGGTAAACGCACCGTCCATCCAAGCTAAGCAAAGTCATTTGTGGTACTGAGTGCCATCATCTCATTATTTTAGACATTCTTTCACTTTTTCAAAAGTATTCAGCTTAACAAAAACTCGAACCGTCAATCCATTTCGGGTTCACTGATTTGTTTTGAAAAGTGAACGTGAGGTGAGACGAGATCAATTAGTTTTAGATAATTGTTATAGAGTGATTTTGGTAAGTATTTGTCCCGCTTCAATCCACTCCACTATATAAAATTACCATTTTATCTTTGTAGATGTAAACTACTAGAAGGGTAAAATGTAATCATGTAATATAGAAAAGAATCATATATTTTATGTTTAAATAATATTTTGAAGGATTATGTTTAAATATTTACTTGATTTTAGAAAGATTGAAAAAATTAAAGATAACTAGCAAAAACTAAATTGAAGTGGAGCAGGGTAGGGTGAGCGGGGTATAAATGCATCTGACATCCATGAAGGTGGTAGTGGTTTCAAGATTATATATACATAGTGGAGCGGGGCAAGTAATGGAGTAGAGCATTAAAATAATCTAGCGATAATGGATTTTGCATTATCTACCTTCATCCCACTCCATTGCCATCCTTAATTTTACTCATTTTGATAGTGAAGTATGTACGAGCAGTTGTGTAATTAAAACATTATAATCTAAAATTTTAATTTGTATAGAAAATTTTCAATTTAAATTTAAACTTAAAGTCTCAAAATTGAACTTAGGCATAGGTAATCAAGTTTTAAATTAAAATGCGAAACAAATTTATTTTTATTAGATAAATCATCCTTACCAATTGAATTTGTGTGTCTTAGTTTTGACTTCAGACCATTAAAAGTTAAATTCGATTCAGCTAAGAAATAAAAACTACGTGTTAAAAATATATTGCATGTTTTACTCAAATAAAAACTATTTATGCATATAATTGTTGTAAAAATAAAATAAAATATTTAAAATGACACACGTATTTTTTTAAAAACTTATATAACTAAAATAAAAATTGAAAATGAATTCCAATTTTACACAAACAGATATAAAATATGTTATATAAATAGTTTTAGGATAGAAACAACTTAAAACACAAATGTGATATAAATATTTTGAAAAATATATGCTATATAAACATTTTAAAAAATAAAATAATGTTTCCACTTTTTAAATATTTTTAGGAATAAAAGAAATTAAAAAATATAATGTATTTTACCATTACATCAAATTAGGGTAAATTAATGAAATATGATATATATTTTTTAATTTATGTATTTAGGTTTTTTTTTTATATTCATCGGGAATGTTGTTTTTGGAGAGAAACGAAAACACGTCATATAGGGCGCGTTTTCACTTTGTTAATTTTTTTTGTTGGCGGTTGGTGTTGGAATGCCGGTAGCCCCACAATAAAAAAAATAATTTCGGCGATTCAACCCATGGATCCATGTGCGAGGAACGAATCGGGGTGAAATAATGGTTTCAAAATTACCAAAACTTCAATTTGAGTAGACAGCGACGCCTCGGCAATGAGAATTCTGATCTATTATCGAACCAAGCCGCAACCTTTTATTATTCCGACCTCTAGGTAATCCACCCAGTTTGACAATGAACGGAAGAAATCTCCAAAACTGTTTTTGGAGAATTCTTTGCTTGACTGCTGCTAGACCTCACAAGCAAATGTTTTTTTTTAGGGTTTTTTTTAAACTAACTCCCTCTAACCCTTTTATAATTGGTATATATATAATGAATCATAATTCATAAAATTTTTTTTGAACATAATAATCATAATTAAAAATAAATAAATAAAATAATATTTTTAACCGAAAATTATAATTACATTAATTATAACAAGGATTTCAGGAAACTATATTTATTTATATTTATATACAAACCAAATTCATATATTGAGTTAAAGCTAGTCTAAAATATAAAAACCATTACGAGTGCACCTGTGACACCTTAATGTTGGCAAAAACTGGAGTAGCACATAATAATTAAGAGTTATGTCTGATGAGGCAAGATTCACCCCAAAAGCCTTTGATTGGCGTGAATGGGACGGGCGAAATCTGTTATAGGTAATGAAGAAATAAATCTTGTGTCAAGGAGTTTATGTTAGTAATAAAGGAGCTTAGTAATGATGGCTTTGAGCTTGTTAAGTTATAGGGAAACAATAGATAAAGCTCAACTAAACATGAACTAAAATAGTTAAGAACCAAAGGAAAGCATTTGATTAGTTTCTTGGATTTTGTAAGATTTGGATACGACGACCAATTGACTGATTTGGCATTTGTTGAGTCCTAATAATGTTAAGGGACAAGTTAAAGAATTTAAGACAAGAAAGATGTATTCTCTCTCTACAGGAGAGGAGGGCTAAGGTAAGATAGGAAAACTCCTCTGAGCTAAGAAAAGGCCGAAGGGTTAGGCGAAATCAAGGTAAAGTAATGCCTGATGTATGGAGAGCTCTGAAGTCTATAAGAAAGTAAAATGTTATCTGCCCCACTAGGACTTTTGACGTATATGTGGGCACGTATTCTATAACAAAATCTGATGCAAGACGCAATTAGGAACTAACGCCTAGTAAAATACATAATGGACTCAAGTAATAGAGTCGCCAATAAGAAGGCATGATTCGCCAATGAATGATTAGTAAAGTAATCAGCTACAGACTAACTAATGATGGGCTAGGACCTAGTCATAAGCTATGTATGCGTCTGTATGCTGATTTTCCGTAATTCAGTGTAGCAGAGTAAACTAATTTTGCATTTTAGGAGCTTGAAAGCAAGCATTTTCATTAGGTTTTAATTATTTTTTTCGTTTTTGTTAAGCTAATAAAATGTGCAAATTGAGTCTTTTATGATCTTAGGAGTCGAATGAGGACTAAGGGTGAGCTCATGAACTTCTAAGTGTGCAGAAGACCATTAAAAGGCATACTAAATAGACACTAGTTACTATGTCGCAACATAGGGAGCAAAATAGAGAAATCATGAGACTGCCTTTGATGTCACGACATAACCTAAAAGAGTCATGACATACCCCTAAAGATATCCCAAGAGGAGTATACTGACTCTTATGTTGCAACACAGGTCCTGGTGTGTCACGACATCAACTCTGGATGGAAATTAACACGAGCCAGGGGGTAGTTTGGTCTACACAATCAAACTTAAAGCTTGGGAACGTCAGCTAACCTAGGGTTAAGGATGATGACCACTTTAAATCTATAAATAGGCTCATTTGTCACATGTTATAGATAACAATTACATAGTTTAGGATTTTTCTTTTAATTTCAGTTCAACTTTTCTTTCTTCTTAGGTTATAGATTTATTTTTGTTCTTTGTTTATCTCGAGAGACATGATTTGTGGAAGACAATCAAACTTGTGGATTCACTTCATTCTTAATACAAATTAGACATTTTCTTTAAACTCTATACTTTTGATTCAATTAGCATGCTTATGCTTTATATCAATTCTATATTGTTCATGGAAACCATGAGGAAATAATCCTTCTATGGGGTATTAGCGAGTGAAGGTATGATCTATTAACTATTTTGTAGAGTTACTCAATGGATCAACTGTTTGGGAAAGGAAGAACCTAAAACCCTAGGCCATACAACAGTAGGAAGTCATCAAAGTGGTAATTAACCCAAATTTGGTATGGCTTATCCGTGAACACCTTTACCCCAAGCAAGTCTGGATTGTGACGTAGGAAGATAAGTAGTCCTTATCGACTCATTATGTGAGTGGAAGATCGGAAGATCCTGCTAGGATTGTGGCTAGTTGATTGACGAGGAACCCAAAACGATATTTGATAGGGATTACCGAAGCGAGCTAATCACCCATAATCAGATTCAATTTATTTTATCTTTTTCAATTTCTTGATTTTTATTAATTTCCTTATTATATTTTATTATTTCCTAAAAACCCCTTTTATTATGTTTTCATGCTATAGCTGATTTAGAGTATTAATTATATCTTTTAGTGTTCAGGTTAAAATCGATCTAGCACTAGCTTCCCTTTGGGTACGATCGTTGGTGTACTCACCTACTCTGTTGTAACTACATTACAATTGGACCTGCATACTTGTTGATACCACCTCATCAATATATCTTTTATTGTAGTATTCATACTCTGGACGTTAGTACATCCTGAAGGGACCAAGTTGTTGGCGTCGTTGTCGGGGAGGCAACGTCACTAGTTTGATTTTAATTTTTGCACTACAAAAAGAATAATTAGGAAAATTTTACGTTATAAATATGATTCTAATTTTTATTATTACTTATCCTCTCTTTTTGGGTTTAGTGTATAACTCGTAGTAGGGGAACACCTATTAAGCTAGTTATAGATATAGAGAAAATAATTCGAAAAAATCATAGGCAGTAGCAGTAGATGATCCACCACCACCTGCTGTAGGCAATGTACCACGAGAGAATCCATTGTTAGACGATGCTAACGATAATGCTTTAGGAGATCAACCAGCACCACCACAGCTACCCACAAACTTACACATGGCTCATATAGAGAGAACCCTAAGAGACTACGCCTTACCAAGTCTGGACATGGTTCAAGAGAGTATAACGAGGCCAGCTATTATAGTTAATAATTTTGAGATCAAAGCGAAAATGATTTACATGATTTAGAATAATCTGTAATTTAGGGGCACAATGACAGAGGATCCAAATCACTGAAAATGGTTTCTTCAATTTTGCGATACTTTTAAAGATAAATAGGTCACTGATGATGCTATTATTCTTCAGTTGTTCCCCTTTTATTTGATTGATAATGCCTTTTATTAGTTAGATTCACAAGCACCAAGGTCTAGCATGACATGGGATGAGCTCGCTGGAAGGTTCTTACAGAAGTTCTTTCCTATTAGTAAAGTGATTCAACTAAGAAGAGAAATTGTTGTCTTTAGATAGATGGAAGGAGAAATTTTCATGAGGTGTGGGTAAGTTTCAAAACATTGATTCAGAAATGCCCACACCACGGATTCCCTAACTGGATGGGATTGCAAGTGTTTTATAATGAGTTGGATGCGAATATAGGATTAGGACTAGACGGAGCGATAGGACGAGCTCTTGTGAGTAGAATATAAGAAGAGGCGTAGGAAATAATTGAAAACGTGGTATTAAACTCCGATCAGTGACCCATTGAACGATTTACATATGGCTAGAAAATCGCTATGGTAAAAACTATTGAAGAGGATGACAAGTATAAAAAATTAGTGGATAGATTTAACTGTATTAAATTTGCTAACAATACACCGTCTATGTATGGAGGAGACAAATTGCTCTTCCGCTACATCAAAAATCCTACTGAGGATGCGAATTATATCTGAAATAGGGTGGAAAAATCTTATTCAAATACCTAAAATCTCGACTGGAGAGATCACTAGAACCTGAGATAGGGAGGAAACCGAAGAGGAGGTTGTCGCGTGTGAAATGGTATGTAAATTGTGAAAGTAAACACTTCAAATCAAGTGATAAAGTGATAAGTAAGATTGTCTCCATAGGGGTCGGATTAGGTATAAAAATGGTTAAGTTATTATAACGAATTATGATTAATGTTATGGCAAAACCAAGTTAAGTACAGAGTTGTAAATTAAAGTAGTAATGATGTGTGAAAAATGTATATTAAAAAAATGCTAAGGCAAAGCAAGAGTAAAAATACAATTGCAATTACGAGAATAATTATGTAAATAATCTGTAAGTGAATAAATAAATAACTAAGAATGTTGTGGAAAATATACTTTAGTAAAGGATTAAGGGTCTACGATGTTGATTTGGAAGGTTGGGATTACTAAGAATCTGCCCTTACTTTCAGTAGTGCCTCAGCAAAATCGTACTCAATCTACTGGTCAGAAGAGACCTAAAGTGACCTGCTTCTTCCGAGAGCTAGATCTCAAGTTACCTGGCCTGTGTCTATAGGCCTTAGCATGGTACCCTGCACTGTTTTGTCCTCTTTCCATATAAACACTACTCTATTTCTAGAGTCTACTACAAGTATCGGT
Organism: Gossypium raimondii; assembly: GCF_025698545.1. Taxonomy (NCBI): domain Eukaryota; kingdom Viridiplantae; phylum Streptophyta; class Magnoliopsida; order Malvales; family Malvaceae; genus Gossypium; species Gossypium raimondii. Next base: position 43,479,457 of record NC_068577.1, read on the forward strand.
CGAGTACTTACTCATATCATTCAATTTTAGTCAAACTAATCCAATCTTTTCAGAATTAGATTAGTTTATGGGCATGTTGCACAGTCATCTATGTCTAGGAATTGCATACATTCAATTTGGAAATTAAAAAAATCTAGTGAAATAGTAAATTAATTCAGGTCTATGCTTCAACCATTAAATAAAATAAAGGTTTCATCATGTAATCCCAACCTTATGAGATTTAGCTTATGGATCGGCAAGTAAAATTCAAGACCAAAATATCATCCAACATCGTTTCAATCAAATAAATTCATGAAGGAACAAAGTAATAAATACGAAAGAAATTCAGGAAGACATCCTTCCTTTGTCCAGTTCACGCTCCAGTGGAATAGTACCCTGTGATGGCTGAGAGGGACTACCTTTGTCTTCCTCTTTCCATCTTTACTCAGCTGCTAACCTCTATTTTTGCCTCCAGATCTCCACACCCTTTAGGGTTTCCTCCTTTGTCTTTTTATAAGCTTTTTTCCTAGGGTAAATCCAATAGCCCATGATATCTTCTCCTTTTTTTTAGGAGGATTTTTCTAGTACAAGCAGAGTTGAGCTAAAACTGTTATGCGTTGATTGTTGACTCCGTCTTCCTAGAATTGCCACGACATTTGTGTTGGCAAACTGCCCAACCTTTTGCCATGAAAAACCTTCATTCCTTTTTTTCATTTTTCTATCCTGCACCTGCCAATTACTACCAAACAAATCTTTCCAGCAAACAAGTAAAAATAACATATAATAACATTTAAGCACAACCCAATCTTCTTAATGTAATGCAATGAAAATTACGAATGGAATGTTCTAAAATGCAACTAAATTTACTTAAGTACAGACAATTAGCTAGGTCTAAAGGCATGAAATATAACTCTTTTCAAGAGTTATCACACTCCCAAACTTGATTTATTGCTTGTCTTCAAGCAAAATATGCATGAATGTAAGAATTGTCATAGCAACATAATTACCTTTGGACTGTTAGACCATTTAAAGAGCATCTTGTAGTTCAGTTCTTCACAATCTTCTGTCTTAAAGATTTGATCAAGTTTCATAAGCTTACTTAGAAAAGGCAATGCAAAAATTTTTTCCCTAAAAGAAAGAAAAACCCTAAGTACTCATGCAACATTCACTATAACAAGTATCTCCTAATGTACTTAGTTCATTTGTTATCTAAACTCAAGTTACTTTGTAACCCTTGCTTTAGGCCTTCTCAAAATATTTATTATTTTCCCATCTTTTTTGTCATTATTTTTGGTTTTTTATTAAGTATATTAAGGGATTTAGCATGTCACAAAATTATGACTTGATAATCACAAAGGAGCATACAATGAATTACCTAGTACTTAATCATGTTACAATTTAAATAAAAATCACTCTTGAAGATAAGGCTTTTGACTAAAAATATGGATGGAGCAAACAACTACCTCCTTAGCTACTCACCCCGTTACTACAACGGAGAGTGTAACAACGCTTGCCTGTCTCCGTCGCCAGATTAGGGTGACGCAGCATTACTGTACAATTGGAAACATTTAAACATTATATCATTCAATAATTTAATCACATCATCAACCATTCATACATATGCATACTATCCCTAATCGAGCTCTTGAGGCCCTGAAAATAGCTTAGAAGCAATTATAGACCAATTTGAAACAATTTGGAAAGTTTAGGAAAATGATGTAAAATTTGCAAAATAGGGGTCACATGGTCGTGTCGCCAGGCCGTGTGACATAGCTTTGGGTCGTGCAACTTTAAAACTAGGGACACACGGTCGTGTCCCAGCCTGTGTCCTCACCCGTGTAACTCACTGAGTAGGGTCACACAGCTGTGTCACACGCCCATATGCCAAGTCGTGTAACGTTCTGAGTTGTCCCACACGCTAGTGTGCAGGCCGTGTGTTATGCCGTATAACTCACTGACCTGCACCCTAAGATAATCATCAGATGGCACACGATCATGTCGCCAGGCCATGAGCCTCACACGGCTAAGTCACATGCCCATGTCTCGTGTGAACCCAAAATTTACCTAAAATCAAACTATTTCAAAACCATTTCATGCATAAACATTCAATCCATTTGTGCACACCTTAAAAGGACCTAAAACATCATCTAAGCACACATATATTAGCCATTTCCAATACCCTAATTCAACTAACTAATATGCCACTCAAAAACCCCACAATTAGCATCCAAACATCACTTCCTAAACATGTTGACATGCCTCATTTCATGTATACCAACCTATTTCATTTAGATTTTAAAACATACCACATTTTACCATTTCCAAAGCATTCAAAATATACCATAAGAGCATTATTTACAAGTATTTTAAAGTAACCAAGTTACATAATTTGGTAAAGTATCAAAGTGTACCAAACTAACATATTTATCTATACATACATGCCACTACCCTGGGAGATACAAAAACTGCCAACTTAGATAGAGAGTGTATGTTGGTTGAATGATCCTTCCAAACTGTCAGCAACGTTTATCTACAAAACAATCCATAAGAACTGATAAGCTTAGAAAGCTTAGTAAGTACATAGTGTAACCTTTAAGCTAAATACTAATATATACTATGCATATACTATTTGGTTCAAAGTTACTTGTAACACCCCTAACCCGTATCCGTCGCTGAATTAGGGTTATAGGCATTACCGATTAGAACACAGCTTAAAATAGGCATTCTTTGCATTTCATGCTTCATAAATCAATTACATCAATACACTTATCCTATTCAAATTTCGAAGCTTAATACTACTATATTCATATCATTCGTATAATAAGATTTTTTTTCAAGCTTATAACATATATTGAGCATATCACAATACATACATTTCATAAACTGAATATCAAACATATCACTTCAATACAAGCATATATTAAACTTAATAATAAAATAAAATGGCCTATAAACCAAAGCACATTCGGCATAAGCAACTTCACAAAATGGTCAAGCATAGAATTTTAAGCATCAAAGTCATGTGCGCATTTTACCTAATCAATATGAACCATTTAAAGAAAATGCATAATTCAAATCATAGTATACTCAACTTGCAATTTCATTAACCAAGCCAACCCACATATGCTTAGCCATTCATCTCATGAACTATTCGACTAGCACATTAATCAAGTTAAATTATCCACACAACATACTAGACATATAAATATATATTACACATAGAAAAGCATCATTTCAAAACCAAATATACCTCTTCTCTTATCACAAGTTTATGCGCATATGACCATTTCAAATTGAATCAATTTGAGAACAAATAATAACTAAAAGTTCACCCAATTCGCATGCTAATTACCATACCTAAAATGCATACACATAACCAATCAATTAATTACATATAAATATTTGGTCAACCAAAATAACTTCCATAAATAACAATTAAACTTTAATCGTTATTTGCCATCCTAATCCGAACTTAAATAACTAACCATTCAAGCACAATTTATGCACATATTTATCATCACAAACCTAATCAAGATATCCAAACCAAAATTAATCTTATTATAGACATATACATCTATTAGCTAACATGGCATATGCATATATATATATTCAATTTACCTATCTTTAGCGAACATGAATGTGCATCATTTACTAATTCTAACCCTATTTATAAATCAATTATACATCAATCTATAAGTCTATAATTAGTAGAACCAAATTCTAATTCCACAAATCTTAGCAAAATCATCATATAGTATTTGAAATCACACCAAAATAATTTATCAAACAATCAAGTAGCATATTCATTTCTTACTTCTCCAACTGTGCTTAATAGAAAATTACCAACAATGACATAAACTTTACTTAACCAATATAACACATCATTAACCGAACATACATTCATCCTTTATCTCATTACTAAACCAAATTTATAAGACCATCCATCACAAGCATATATCAAGATTAGTTAATTCATAAACCATTCATGACATTACTCATGCCAAATCATATACCACACACATATGCTATGAAACTTAATTCCCAACATAAGCTTAAACCATGACCAATAATGCATAAACATAAGCATCATATCTAGCCATTTTTGCATGGCTTAAATTTATACAATTTCAAAACCAACCAAAAAAAATACTAGCCTATACATGCCATAAGTTCATAATTCAAGCTTTTAAAATACCAAAATAGCGTTCGATAGTGTGATGGATTTCCTTGAGGATCCCCGAGCTCGTAACTAGCTTCCAAAATCTAAAAAAAATACATCGAATGAACAAACAAAGTAAGCTTAGAAAGCTTAGTATGTCATAAGCAAATAAAGTATAAGGACATTAGCAACTTATTTCTATTAGGCCGAATATAATTAAACTCATACATATATATAGTCACCTTTCACAAGTTATTTCACATGGTCACATAATTGCCTCAAAACTTACCTCTTCATTCGAATCTCATATCAACATAAAACAACTCGTACAATGCCATTGTCCTAGACATGGTCTTACATGTAATCAAATATCGACGCCACTGTCTCAGACAGGGTCTTACACGAGATCATATACGATGCCAATGTCTCAAACATGATCTTCCACATAAATCTCAAATCGATGCCAATGTCCTAGAAGTGGTCTTACACGTAATCACATACTGAAATCCTATGTCATGACATATGTATCCTAACTATTCCTATGGTTCGTACGGGGCTTTTGGACGTCGTAATTTGATCGATTCATGCTCGTAACAAATCATTCCTTGATAAACTCAATTCGACAATGTAGTTATACATACATGCAATTCAATTCGGCTGTGTACATAAAAAATACATTCAATTTAATCATCATTTATTTACTTATGAACTTACCTCGTACAGAGATGAACGGACCGGGATGACTATTCGACAACTTTTGATTTCCCCCGATCCAAATCTGATTTCCTCTTTTCTTGATCTAAATTAATACCAATTTGACTTGTTTAATCATATATTCATTCAAATTCATCCAAAAATAAATAAATGAGCACTTTTCACTTTAGCCCCTAACATTTCAAATTTTTTACAATTTAGTCCCTATTTCATAAAACACAAAAAATTCAAAATTTCACCACACCCTAGCATAGTCGAATTTTACTAAGGTCCCTAGTATCCCAATTCTTTCATTTATTTCACATTTTCATACCTAAATTTTAAATTTTCACAATTTAATCCTTAAAACACATTTTTACCAAAAATCACTTAATTAAACATGATAATCTAACAACTTATTTTTATTTTCCATCATCAAACAACAAAAACAACAATTTCTCATCAACGGCAAATCTCAAAATACACAACCAATTCAAAAATTCAAACATGGGCTAGCTAGTATTTGAAGCAACGATCTCAAAAACGTAAAAATCATCAAAAACCGAGCAAATTAGATACCTCAATCAAGCAAAACCAAGGTCGAACCTAGCTTATTCTTTTTCTTTTGTATTTTCGGTCAAAAGATGAACAATATGCATGGTTTTTATTTTATGTTTTATTATATTAACATATTTAACTAATTTACAAAACTAACCTTAATGATTTTAATGATAAAACCTTATAATATAAGCCCATTACCGTCCATGCATATTTTCAATGGTTAAAATACCACATAAGGACTCCACATTAAAAGAACACATCAATTTTGCACCTAATCAATTAAACCATAGCTTTTACATCTTTTGCGATTAAATCTTTTTTATAAAATCGAGCACACAAACAATACAATTTTCACACGAAAATTTCACATATATTAATTCACATACTGTAAACACCAAAAATAATTTTAAAATATTTTTCTGACTCAGATTCGTGGTCTCAAAACCACTATCCGACTAGTGTCTAAATAGGGTTATTACAGTACTAGAATATAAACAGGTGCACTACAGTGCATTCAAGGTACTGAAGTACAATCAGGGGCACGTATGTGCAATCAGGGGTACCGAACAAATAGGGGCACGTATGTGCAATCAGGGGTACCGAATTACAAGTAGGGGCACATGTGTGCAATCATACAATAATTTTCTATAAACATATTAGTTAAAGAGCCATAATTGAATAACACAAATAGAAACTCATTTATGTATTTAAATACCATGAACTTACCTACTATTTAATGTCAATCAACACGCAAGGACTAGTCTGTTATTTTTCTTTTTCTTCAGTTATTGTCTTTTTTATGCAAGTGTTGATCATGCATGAAGAAAATCAAAACCAAAGCTTCCTGCCCTTTAATGGTGATTTCAGCCAAGGAAGAAGAAAATTAAAATAGATGATAGGTTTTTCATCTTTTACTTAATTAGCATTTAACTTAATTATCAAATTACTTAATTAACCTTTAAAAATTATCATAATTACATTAAAACCTATCCATGTACATCCACTATCAACATATATGGTATAATTATCATTCAAGTCCGTTAAATTTCATTTCTAAAGTCATTTGACCCTCTTAACGAATAGAACTCAACTTTTACACTTTTTACTATTTAGTCCTTTGTACTTAATTAACTACTTAAACATCAAATTTCTTAACAATATTTTTACACGACCTTAATATATTACCATAGACATTGAATAAATAATGAAATAATAATTTACTCATCGGAATTGTGGTCCTAGAACTACTATTTTTAACATCACTAAAAAATAGGTTGTTACAACTCTCCCCCTTAGGAAATTTCATCCACGAAATTGTTACCTGATAATAGATTTGGATATTGTAATTTCATCAATTCCTTGATTTCTCAAGTAGCCTTCTTAGTACCATGCCAATGCCACAAGACTTTCACCAACAGTACTCGTTTGTTCTGAAGTTGTTTGGCTTCCTGAGCTAAAATTTTTATTGGTTCTTCAAAGTACATTAAATCTTACTGTAATTCAATTTCACTATGAGGAATCACGCGTGATGGATCAAATCTATACTTTCTTAGCATTGAAACGTGAAACACATTATGAATTTTCTCAAGTTCAGAAGGTAAAGCTAATCTATAAGCTATAGGACGAATTCTTTTGGTAATCTCATACGGCTTGATAAATCTCAGACTCAACTTTCTTTTCTTGCTAAATCGTAGCACTTTCTTCCACAGAGAAACTCTTAAAAATACTTGATTGCCAAAAGCAAATTCTATATCTTTTCTTTTCAAATCCGCGTATGACTTCTGGTGATTAGATGCAACTTTCAAACAATATCGAATAATTCGAACTTTGGCTTCAGTTTCTCGAATCAAATCCATCCCTACTATTTTGGATTCGCTCAGCTTGGACCAATGCAATGGCATTTTACATTTCCTTCCATATAAATCTTCAAACGGTGCCATTTTAATACTAGTATGATAGCTGTTATTATAAGCGTACTCAGCTAAAGGTAGATGTTTTTCCCAACTACCCTTGATCTCAAGAATACAACATCGTAGCGTGTCTTCTAAAATCTAAATTACTCGTTCTGGTTGCCCATCCATCTGAGGATGAAACGTTGTAATGAAATTGAGTTTAGTGTCTAAAGCCTCATGAAGTTTACTCCAAAATCTCGATGTAAACCACAGATCACTATGAGAAATAATAAATATCAGAACTTAGTGTAATCTCACAATATCTTACACATATAATTTTGCTAGCTTCCCGACTGAGCAGTCTGTTATGACTGGAATAAAATGGGCCAATCTAGTCAATCTGTCAATAATCACCCAGATCGAATCTTTCTTTTTTGGAGTTACAGGAAAGCCAGATACAAAATCCATCGTGGCTCTTTCCCACTTCGACTCAGGAATCATTATGGGCTGTAATAATCTCATTGGCACCTGATGCTCTGCTTTTACCTGCTAACAAATCAAATATTTGGCTACGAACTCACAAATCTCACGTTTCATACCCAACCACCAATACATCGGTTTCAAAACTCAATACATCTTCGTAATACTAGGATGAATGGAATATGTACTACTATAAGCTTCAGATAGAACGTCACTATTCAACTTTAAATTTTTGGAACACAAATTCTATTGTGGTAATATAATGTACCATCATCACCAATACTGTATTCAATAGTCAATTTGTTCTGAACCAAGTTTCATTTCACATTTACCAAATTTCACATATAGCTATTTTTCATGCAAAGTTTGCATCATAAATATTAAATGTCCAACATGGTCTGACTCGTTTAGTGAATAAATCAAAATATCATCAATGAATACCACAATAAATCGATCTAAATATGGCTAAAACACCCGATTCATCAAGTCTATGAATGTCACAAGTGCATTAATCAAACCAAATGGCATCACCAGAAATTCATCATGACCATATCTAGTTCTGAATGTAGTTTTCAGTACATCTTGCTCTTTAACTCGCAACTGATAATATTCAGATCTCAAGTCAATTTTTGAAAACACTGTAGCTCCTTTTAACTGATCGAACAAATCATCAATTCGAGGTAACGAGAATTTATTCTTAATGATTACTTCAGCTATTAATAATCTAGACATAGTCTCATTGACCCATCTTTCTTTTTCACAAAAAAAGCTGGAGAACCCCAAGGTGACACGCTCGTTCGAATAAATTTGCGATCTAACAACTCTTACAATTGCACTTTTAAATCTTTCAATTTTATAGGGGTCATCCTGTACTATGTTATCAAAATTGGATCTATTCCAAGCACAAGTTCGATCACAAATTCTACTTCTAGTATTGGTGGCAACTCGGGCAGTTCTTCACGGAAAACATCAGCATACTCTTTAACTATCGACATTTGCTCAGTTTTTTATTCAGCCACTTTCGAATCAAGTACGTAGGCTAAATAAGCTTCACATCCCTTTTTAATCAATTTTAGAGCTGACAATGCTGAAACTACATTTGTAATACAATCGACCCCTTCTACGTTAATATAAATTAATTCACCATTTGGGTGTTTCAAACTAACCTACTTCCTTCGGCAACTCACTATTACATCATGCTCAAACAACCAATCCATTCCCAGAATGATATCAAAATCATCAAAAGGTAACAACATCAAACTAGCAGGAAAATCGTAACCTTTAACTTTCAGTGGACATGATTTACATATCTGATTAACTAATACACATTGACCTAGTGGATTTGTAACTTTGACAATATATTCAGTAAACTCAACATGTAATTTCTTTTTGTCTACTAATGCAATGCCTATATACAAATAGGGCAATAGCTTTCTCACGAGCTTTGATTACATAGGCTCTAGCTAGTGTTCTCACTTTAGATCGTTCATTCATCTCGCTATTCTTCCTTCAACCAGAAGTAGTGTTTCCAGATTGTCTGCCTCTCTGTGAGGTTACTTCAGGCTTGTTTGTTTGATTGCCAAAATCATTCTGCCTTTCTGACAATCATGAAGGAAGTGGTCAATAGATCCACAACGAAAACAAGCTCCTGACTTTGATCAACACTCACCAAAATGCCTTTTATTATAATCATCACAAACAAGAATGATTCTCCCCACATTTTTTACAGTTCCAACACTAGCCATTGGAGAACTAACAAACTAGAAATTATTTTGCCTCAATTTTTCTCTACCAGTGAAATCTGAAAGGGCAGCCGATCGACTTGAATCACTTCTAAATTTGTTCGATGGAGACGTTGTAGCAGGCTTGAATGACCCCTTTTTGTTAAAATCTCAAAATTTGGAATCTTACTATCATTTAGTATTTTTGCAAATCTCTTCAATTTTCTGAGGTCTTTTTGAAAGTTTTACAAATTTTCGTAACTTTAATGCTGCCACGGACATACGAATATCATTATTCAACCCGTCCTCAAATCTGATACACATTTCTTTTTATTTTCAATAAACATCTGAGTGACATACTTCTTCTTGAATTAAAACTGAAAGAAATCCCAATTAACTCGATCATATGATGTCATCGTGCACAAAGTGTCCCACCATAAGTACGTTTCATCTTTTAGTAACGACACAACACATCTCAAACAATCATCAGGAGTGCAGATCAATTCAACAAAGACACTCTTTGTATTCATTAACTAGCACATGGCTTTTGCAGGATCATTATTCATCTTTCTTTTGAACCTTCTACTCCATATTTCTAAATTTTATCTACGGATGCTCGATTAAGCATCATAAATACATGATTTTGAGGACCCAGGGGTGCCGAAGGAGGCACGATAGGGGTGGCGAAGTTGCAAGTTTTGTTTGCTTAAACTTATTGAACCACTGGTTCATCATTCCAAGAAACACATTTTACATTTCATCACCAAAGTACTGTGGAATCGACGCATTATTACTTGTTTCAGGGTTCAAAGCTTGAACATTACTTTCAACTTAGTTAACTTCTACCTGATTTGACTCAACTGACATATTAATCTATAAGGAAATACAATATTAGAACGGATCAGAAGTGTCACATTATCACAAGGTACATGTGGCATGTATATACTAAACCCTACTCTGATACGTTAGTCCTAGAACCGACTAAACCGTAGCTCTGATTAGGGTTACAGAGTATTACTAAGCAATTAGAAACATTTAAACATTATATCATTCAATAATTTAATAACATCATCAACCATTCATACATATACATACTGTCCCTAAATCGAGCTCTCTAGGCCCTAAAAATAGCTTAAAAGAAATTCAAGACCAATTTGAAACAATTTGGAAAGTTTAGGAGAAAGATTTAAAATTTGCGAAACTGGGGCTACACAGTCGTATGGCCAGGCTTTGGAACTTTCAAACTAGGGACACACGGCCGTGCCCCATCCATTTTTTCGCTAGTATATCTCACTAAATAGGGTCACACGGCTCTGTCACACGCCCGTGTGGCAGGTCGTGTAATGCTTTGAGTTGTCCCACACGCCCGTGTGCCAGGCCATGTGTTAGGTCATGCAACTCACTGACTTGCACCCTAAGATAATCATCAGATGGCACACGACCATGTCGCCAAGCCATGTACCTAACACGGCTAAGTCACATGCCCGTGTCCCAGGTCGTGTGAACCCAAAATTTACCTAAAATTAAGCCATTCCAAAACCATTTCATGCATAAACATTCAGTCCATTTGTGCACACCTTAAAGGGACCTAAAACATCATCTAAGCACACATATATTTTCCATTTCCTAGACCCTAATTCAACTAACTAATATATAATTCAAAAACACCACAATTAGCATCCAAACATCACTTACTAAACCTGTTCACATGCCTCATTTAATTCATACAAATATAGTCCATTTAGGTTCTAAAACATACCACATTTAACTATTTCCAAAGCATTCAAAATATACCATAAGTACCTTATTTGAAAGTATTTTAAAGTAACCGAGTGACATAATTTGGTAAAGTATGAAAGTGTACCAAACTAACATATCTATGTATATATACATGCCACTACCCTAGGAGATACAAAAACTACCAACTTAGATGGTTAGTATGAGCCGGTTGAATGATCCTTCCAAACTGTTAGCAACGTTTATCTACAAAACAATCCATAAGAACCGATAAGCTTACAAAGCTTAGTAAATACATAGTGTAACCTTTAACCTAAATACTAATATATACAATTCATATACCATTTGATTCAAAGTTACTGAAGTATAAACAAGGGCACTAAAGTGCATTCAAGGTACCGAAGTACAACCAGGGGTATGGAGTATAAACAACGGCACATATGTGCAATCAGAGTATCGAAGTACAAACAGAGGCACGTATGTGCAATCAGGGTTACCGAAGTACAAATAGGGGCACGTATGCGCAATCATACAATAATTTTCCTTAAAAATATTAATTAAAGAACCATAATATAAGAACACAAATAGAAATTGATTTACGTATTTAAATACCATGAACTTACCAGCTATTTAATGTCGACTAACACGAAATGACTAATCCGTTATTTTCCCTTTTCCTCAATTATTGTCTTTTTTATTCATGTTTTGATCATGCATGAAGAAAATCAAAACCAAAGCTTCCCCCCTTTTAATTGTGATTTCGGCTAAGGAAGAAGGAAATGGAAAGAGATTATAATTTTTTTCATCTTTTACTTAATTAAAATTTAACTTAATTATCAAATTACTTAATTAACCTTTAAAATTATCATAATTACATTAAAACCTATCCATGTACATCCACTATCAATATATATGGTATAATTACCATTGAAGTCCAATAACTTTCATTTCTAAATCCATTTAACCCTTTTAGCTAATAGAACTCAACTTTTAAAGTTTTTATGATTTAGTCCTTTTACTTAATTAACTACTTAAATATCAAAATTTGTTAACAAAATTTTAATACGACCTTAATATATTCTCGTAGACATGAAATAAATAATAAAATAATAATTTACTCATCAAAATTGTGATCTTAAAACCAATATTTTTGACATCACTAAAAAAAGATTGTTACAAAGTGCTGTAATTTTCTTTTTCTTTGTTACAAATCCTTACTTGGACTCACCTTTCTAGTCAATAGCACACTGGAGCAAACAAAGTTGTGCTGACTTACTTGGCTATTCTAGGCATTGTAGTGTTTATTGTCCTTTATTTATTTAAGTAATGTTGTGGCAATGTGACTGAGTTTGGCTTCAAAAGTCTCTAAGTTTATCAGGAGAAACTTACTATAGATCAATTCTAATTGGAATCAGGACATCCCAATTTTAGGGATCAATTTACAAGCAAGCTATCCTAAGATAAAATCACCTAATCCACTGTCACAACATTCTAATTTTATTGAAGAATTAACCTCCTCATCGAACATAACAGGAAAAAAAACATTTACCACAGTCTAAACAATTCCTGGCAGTTATGTGTGCCATGGAAAAATGAATGAAAAATAAAAAAAATACTAAAACAACATGCTCAACTAAATAGCTAATGCATTCTAGATGCACAATACACCCCCAAACCTAAGGGATATATTGTCCTCAATGCATGTACATAAATGAATCATGAATGCAAGAAGATATATATTTACATAATAAGATGTAATAAAGGGAGAAAAACTTCCCGAGCTTGGAACTAAATGGTGGTACTTTAATTGCGGCGAGTGGTCTTTCATGCACTGATCTTATAATGCATCAGCCTTTTAAGTAAATTGAGTAATACATCCTCCTCTTCATTATCAAATCTGTTGAGTTCATCAATAATTCGATTGATCTCACGATCTTGTTCAGTCATAGGTTCAGTAGAAAGAGGTGCAATAGTCGTAGTGTTGTCCACTAGTGGTGTAATTGAGGGATTTGCTTCCACTTCCTCGTCATGGTCAGTCTCAATGTTGATAGACTCTATTTTCTTTGGTTCTTCTTTTGGTTCTTTGGTTGCATTTTCTTCATTGGCAGGATTCATTTCAACGGGCTTTGCGTCACCAACCCCTTCCCTGCCTGTAGTTTATTAAAAAAGGACATGAAATAACTAAGAGAAGTTTAAATTGACAAAATGAAATAAAAATAAAATGAATTTTCAAGTTGTTGAAGTTAAACATCTCGAAGATTAATGGACTGTTTGTCTTGTTCTACATGAGCACCCTAGTAGTGCTTCAAGCATTGTCAATTAACTTTAAATGGGTCCCTCGTTTTCATGTCCTTGACATCAATAGCTCTATGAAAATATACATGAGCTACCAAGCATTGTTCATCAAAATTGAAAGGTCTATTTTGCTCTAGCAAAGTGCACAAAGGTCTCCGCTAAAATGAATCTTCATCACTATCAAAATTTTAATATTTATTTAATATCTACATGATTATATTAAGGTCGTATTAAAGTTTTGTTAAGAAATTTTGATGTTTAAGTGGTTAATTAGGTAGAAAGGACTAAATCATAGATTAAAGGACTTGAATGGTAAATATACCATTTAAAGTGTTAGTGGATGTGCATGGAAAATGTTTTATTAAAATTTTAATATTTTTTAAAGGTTAAAATAATAATTGAAAAAATTAAACTTAAACTAAAATAAGAAAAATTGGTTTCATCGTCTCTACTCTTCTTCACTATCAAAATTAAGAGAGGAAATAGCCATTTTTATGCTTTGAAGATTTGACCAAGTTATTTCTTTGCATGTAAGTGAATTCAAGTCTCGTTTTTAATGATTTTTATGTTTTTGAGTCTATTTTATCTTAATCTATTAGCCTAGGGGTTAATTTGCAAATTTGTTAAAGGTTGAAGGACTTGACGTGGATATTTTTGAGTAGGTTTTGATGTTAGTTGATGGATTATTTATCTTTGTTGTAAAATAAACATGTTTTGTTAAGTGATTTTTGTTGAATTTTGGAAATAGAGATTAATTGTTAAAAGTATAAATCCATGGGTTTTGTTGTGAAATGTGAGTAATAATGGGCTGTTTCAAGGTCCCTTATAACTTTGGTTAAGTTAGATTTAGGTTAAAATGGTTAGATTTTAAGTTATGAGCTTAATGACTAAATCTTGAAAACTCAAAGTATTAGGGACAAATTTGTAATTTTCATAATTATGAATTATAAAGTAAATTGAATTCTAGAAGTACTTAATTGAATGGAATTATTTATTTAGATCAATATAAACAACAATCAGACTTAAATCAAGGAAAAGCTAAAGCCTCGAATTAGTTCGATTCTACTTCTACGACTTTAGTATCAAGGTAAGTTCGTATGAACTACGATCATTTTAATTTTAACCAAATTAGCTATTTACTATGTTGTTTAAGTATAATTGAATTTGAATATAAATGTATCAATGCTATGATGAATTTAGGGATAACAAGTCCTAGTTGAACATTAAGAATTCTTAGGATACAAATGACATGTCATTAGGGATTTTATGTTTCGATTGCTACCAATGGCTAAGGTCCTACATTTTTTACGGATTCTTTGTAGCTTTTGTAAGCATCATCATGTAGCTTACATTTCAACTCACAGCTCGTCTGAGCAGGCCCATTTCACAGCTTGTGTGAGCATTGATGTAAGGGAAAGATTTTGGTTATGGAAAGGCACACTATGTGTGAACATTCCCGAGTATCCGATGTAATTGTAAATGGTTCAACGAGTAAGAAAAGGAATGGAATGGTAAGTAAGTTAATGGAAATGTTCATGACTTTATGAAAAGGTTGATGCATATGTAATGTATCTTATGAAATCTAGTTATGTTATAAATGAACTTATATGTGATGTTGATGAACCTACTAACATGTGAGCTTGATGATGCTTGAATAGGTTTATACTAAACTCATGGAATTGATAATGGTTTATGCTTAGTCAATGAATTGTGTTATTGAGCTGGTAATTTAAGTTTATGTTTATTTTAGCTTACTAAGCACTCGTTCCTTATGTAGTTCTTTTCCTTTATTTTATAGATTATCGGACGATTGAATGATTGGAAGCTCATCGAAGACCTATCACACTATCCAGAAATTAGTTTAGTAGTTTTTTTAGTATTTTAGTCATGGTTAATAATGGCATGTATAGGTTATTTTGTAATGGTATTTTGTGAATGTGTTAATGTAGTATGTTTAAGGTTTTGAAGATATATTGGTTTGGTGTACTTTTATGCCTTACCAAATTATTTCATATTGGTCACTTTTAAGTGGTTGTAAATAAGGCTCTTTTGGTACATTGATGTTGTCTTGAAAATGGTCTTTTGTGACATGTTTTAGTACATATTTGAATTAGGTTTTCATGCATGAAATGAGGTAATTTTAACTTGTTATGGTAAGTGGTGTTTTGATACAATTGTGGTGCCTCTGAATGGCATTTTGGTTAGGTATTTAGGATGTTTGAAATGGCATGTATATGTGTGCTTGAATGATGTTTGAATCCTTTGATTATGTGCCCAAATGGTTTGAATGATGAGGTATGAATTGGCTTTGAAATGGCTTGATTTTAGGTAAATTTTAGGTTCACACAGCCTAGGATATGGGTTGTTACACGGCCGTGTGTCATTTGAAATTTCTTAGTGTTTCAAGTCAGTGAGTTGCAAAACCTAGCACACGGGCATGTGTAGCAACTTAGAGTGTTACACGGCCTAGCATATGGCCTGGTACACGGGCGTGTAAGGCAACTCAGTTAGTTACACGGGTGAGGACACAGCCTAGACCATGTCACAAGGCTTGGCCATATGGCCGTGTGACCCCTGTTTTCATATTTTTGCATCTTTTTCTTAAAACTTCAGTTTTGTTTCAGTTTAGTCTCGAATTGCTTCTAAGTTATTTTTAAAGCCTGGAGGGCTCGATTTAAGGACAAAACGCATATGATTGAATGGTTTATAATATATTTATTTTATGTTATGTTATAATGTTAAATAATTTTTGGTTGAATGGTAATGATCTGTAACACTAATCTGGTGACAAAGACGGGTTAAGGGTTTTACATTTAATGTTATTAGAGTTACAGTTTAGTCGATTCTAGGGCTAAACGTAGCATGTACAGAGTCTAGAAATACATGCCACTATATAACCCGCAATAATGTGATATCTCCTTAATCAAATTGAACTATGTTTTCATATAGATAAAAGATGTCATCCAACTGAGCTGATTTTGATGAGGTTCAGAGTAACGTGCAAACCTCCGTACACAGAGCAACTAGTAGTGGGCCCGTAGCAAAGGGCCGGAGAAATGAGCAAAAGAAACCTTCTTCCAAATGATGTCTGAGTGGTTCTCTGAGTTTGTGAAAACAAACCCGATGGCTCAATGACCTTCACCCCCTCTCGTCGCCCAACCTGTCCCTATTATTCCTCAAGGTTTGGAACAAGTACATGCAAGCAAGCATCCAGTTGATAAAATTTGAAAATATGGGGCTCAAGAGTTTTGCGATACAGTTGAAGATGATCCTGAAAAATCATAGTTTTGGTTGGAAAACACTATGAGGGTTTTTGATGAATTGTCTTATACACTTGTTGAATGTTTAAAGTGTGCAGTATCTTTGTTAAAAGACTTAGCATATCAATGTTGGAATTCCTTGATTGCAGTGGTACTTAAAGACTGTGTGAATTGGGACTTCTTTTAGACAAAATTTAGAAAGAAATATGTTAGCCAATGATTTCTCAACAAGAAGCGAAAAGAGTTTCTATAATGGAAACAGGGTCGTATGACTATAGTCGAGTATGAAAGAGAATTGGTGCGGCTTAGCAAATATGCTCTAGAATGTATACCATCAGAGGTTGTTATGTGTACCTTATTTGAAGATAGTTGAAATGAAGATATCAAATTTTTAGTCGAGATTCTAGACTAGAAAGAATTCGTGGTTCTAATGGATCGAGCCCATAAAGCCAAAGAACTCAGTAAAGCAAAAAGAAAGGCAGATTATGAAGCTCGTGATACGAGTAAGCGACTTATGGGAAAGTCATTTTATTCTCCATTGAAGAAATCAAAGGAATTTCACTGTCGTACAGAAGCTTCAATGGGATTCTTTGGAAGTGACAAAGGAAAGCAACATTCAGGTTTGAGACCTTAGGCTACATCTATAACAAGTGTGGGTAGTGTCCGAAAGAACAAACCTGAATGTCAACAATACAATAGACGACATTTCGGGGAGTGCAAATTGAGAGACGGGTCCTACTTCAATTGTGGATTGGTTAACTTTGCATGATGTGGTTGTGAATTGTAGACGAAAATAAATGGTGTTGAAATTTCAGAATGGTGAAATAATTTGAGTTGAATTAGATAGAATTGATGGTACACCTAATGTGATTTTGGCTATGTCGGCACAGAAATATGTCAGAAAGGACTGTGAGGCATATTTAGCTTATATATTTGATTCTAGGGCTTCATAATTGAAATTAGAGTCGGTTCCTACTATTTGAGAATTTTCAGATGTGTTTCCAGAGAATTACCAGGGTTACCTTTGATTAGAAAGGTTGAATTTGAAATTGAGTTAGTACTGGGAACTTCTCCAATATTGATAGCTCTGTATAGAATGGCACCTAGAGAATTGAAAGAGTTCAAAGCACAGTTGCAAGA
The DNA here is from genome assembly GCF_025698545.1 of Gossypium raimondii. Lineage (NCBI taxonomy): Eukaryota > Viridiplantae > Streptophyta > Magnoliopsida > Malvales > Malvaceae > Gossypium > Gossypium raimondii. The sequence goes on from NC_068577.1 coordinate 43,497,374, forward strand.
GTTTACAGACAGAGGCTTTGTTCAGCCTAGTTTTTCTCCTTGGGGTGCTCCTGTGTTGTTTGTTAAGAAAAAGGATGGGTCAATGCAATTATGTATTGACTATCGACAGCTTAATAAAGTTATGATTAAGAACAAATATCCCTTACCATGTGTTGATGATTTGTTTGATTAGTTGAAAGGTGCGATAGTATTTTCAAAGATTGATCTCCGTTCTGGATATTATCAATTACGGGTTAAAGATTCGGATATGCCTAAAACTAGTTCTAGAACCAGGTTCGGACACTACGAATTTCTTGTTAAGCCTTTTGGTTTGACCAATGCACTTGTTGTGTTTATGGATTTGATGAACAAAATATTCCAACTGTATTTAGACAGATTTTTAGTTGTATACATTACTGACATTCTGATCTATTCCCAAGATGAAACTGAGCATGCCAATCATTTGAGAATAATTTTGCAAACTTTCCGTGATAAACATTTGTTTGCTAAATTTAGCAAATGTGAGTTATGGCTCCAAGAAGTTGGATTTCTGGGACATTTTGTATCGGCAGATGGTGTCAGGGTTGACCTGAGTAAAAAATCAACTATAATAGACTGGAAGCCTCCAAGAAATGTTTCAGAAATCAAAATTTTTTGGGTTTAACCAGATATTATCAGAGATTTGTTAAGGATTTCAGATGATTTCTACGACGTTGACGAAACTACTTCAGGAAGATATCAAATTTGAATGGTCTGAAAAGTGTCGGCAAAGGTTTAATCAGTTGAAAACATTGTTGACCGAAGCCCTAGTGCTGGTTTAGCTAGAGTCCAATAAGGAATTTGTGATCTATAGTGATGCTTCACTGAATGGTTTGGGTTGCATTTTGATGCAAGAAGGCAAAGTGGTAGCTTATGCTTCTCGACAATTGATACCGCACGAGAAAAATTACCTGATTCATGATTTAGAGCTTGTAGCTTGGTTAACGTTGAATGATGATAGTACAATTATAGCATAACTAAAAGCTAGACCAACATTTTTGAATAGATTTGCAAAGCTCAAAAATGTGACTCCGAGTTTATTTCTAAATGGAAACAAGTTGAATCGACACCTGATTCAGAATTTCATGTTTTTTCTGACAGTAGCTTGTATTTTAGAAACAAAATATGTGTCCTTAGAAATTTTGAGATTATTCAGAAGATTTTGCAGGATAATTTATCAACACATCTTGGTAGTAATAAAATGTACAGTGATTTGAAAAAAATGTACTGGTGGCCGAGAATGAAATGAGAGATTTTAGAGTTTGTATCGAAATGTTTGATCTTTTAACAAGACAAAGCTAAGCATCAAGTACCTTCTAGACTATTACAGCCTGTGATGATTCTAGACTGGAAATGGGAACGAGTTATGATGGATTTTGTATGAGGATTGTCTCTATCTCTACTGAAGAAAGATGTTGTTTGGGTTGTTGTGGATTGTTTGACTAAATCCGCACATTTCATTCCGGTGTGTACATATTATTCACTTAAAAAGTTGGCAGAATCGTATATTTCTAAGATTGTTAGACTGCATAGTGTGTCGGTGTCTATTATCTCTAATATGGATTCACGATTTACTTCTCGATTCTGGAGTAAGTTACACAAACCTCTAGGTACTCGACTGCATTTTAGTACAGCATTTCATCCACAGATTGATGGTCCTCAAACTGATGGTCAGTCTGAGCGAGTGACACAGGTACTCGAAGATATGCTCCGATGTTGTATTTTAGAGTTCAAAGGTGACTGGGAGAAATTTCTACCGTTGGTTGAATTTGCCTACAATAACAGTTATCAGGCTAGCATTAAAATGACACCATACGAAGCTTTCTATGGTCAAAAATGTCGAACTCCATTATAATAAACTGAGTTGAGCAATAAAAACTATTCGGTGTTGATATGATTCGAGAAACTGAAGAAAAGGTCAAATTAATACGTGATAGTTTGAAAGCTACTTCTAATCGTCAGAAATCTTATATGGATTTGAAAAGAAAAGATATAGAATTTCACCAATAAAGTATTTTTAAAAGTATTACCTTGAAGAAAAGTTCTCCGTTTGGCCGAAAAGGGAAGCTTAGTTCACGATTCATCGGGCCGTATGAGATCATCGGAAGAATTGGGCCAGTGGCTTATTGTTTGGCTTTACCGTCAGAAATAGAGAAAATACATAATGTGTTTCATGTATCAATGTTACGGCAGTATCGATCAGAACCTTTACATGTGATTTCACATTTTGATGTTGAGATACAGACATATATGTCGTATAGTGAAGAACCAATCAAAATATTAGCTCCAGAAGTTAAAGAGCTAAGAAATAAACGTATAGCTTTAGCTAAAATTCTCTGATAATGTCATAGAATCTAAGAAGCTACCTGGGAACCAGAAGAAGCTATGAAAGTGCAATACCCGAATCTATTTTCTAGTAAAATTTTTGGGGACAAAAATTCCTTTAGGGGGAAAGTTGTAACAACCCGTTTTTAGTGGTGTCGAAAATAGTAGTTTCGGGACCACAATTTTGACGATTAATTATTATTTTAATATTTATTTAATGTCTACAATATTATATTAAGGTCGTATTAAAGTTTTGTTAAGAAATTTGGATTTTTAAGTGGTTAATTAGGTAAAAAGGACTAAGTCATAAAAAAGTGTAAAATTTGATATTTATTAGTTAAAGGGGTCCAATGGCTATGAAATCTTAAACTATAGGGCTTTAATGGTAAATATACCATTTAAAGTGTTAGTGGATGTGCATGGACAAGGTTTTATTGAAATTTTGATAGGTTTTAAAGTTTAAAATAGTAATTGAAGAAATTAAACTGAAACTAAAATAAGACAAATTGGTTTCATTTTCTCTAATCTTCTTCACCACCAAAATTAAGGGAGGAAATAGTTATTTTTGTTCTTTGAAGATTTGACCAAGTTATTTCTTTGCATGTAAGTGAACTAAAGTCTCGTTTTTAATGATTTTTATGTTTTTGAGTCCATTTTAGCTTAATATAACTAGCCCGGGGGTTAATTTGCAAAATTTTTAAAGGTTGAGGGACTTTCCACTGATTATTTTGAATAGGTTTTGATGTTAGTTGATTTATTACCTTTGTTGTAAAATAAACAAGCTTTGTTAAGTGATTTGTTGAATTTTGGAAATAGGGATTAAATTGATAAAAGTATAAACCCATGGGTTTTGTTGTGAAAATTTGGTAAAAATGGGTTTTTTCAAAGTCCCTTGTAACTTTGGTTAGGTTGGATTTAGGTTTAAATGGTTAGATTTTAAGTTATGAGCTTAATGAATAAATTGTGAAAACTTAAAATATTAGAGGCAATTTTGTAATTTTGTATAATTATGAATTATGGATTAAATTGAATTCCAGAATTACTTAATTGAAAGAAATTATTTATTTAGATCAATATAAACCACAATCAGACTTAAATCGAGGAACAGCTAAAGTTTCGAATTAGTTCAACTCTACTTTTACGACATTAGTATCGAAGTAAGTTCGTATGAACTACGATTGTTTTAATGTTAGCCAAATTAACTATTTACTATGTTTTTTAAGTATAATTGAATTTGAATATAAATGTATCAATGATATGATAAGTTGAGGGATAACAAGTCCCGGTTGAACTAAGAATTCTTAGGATACAAATGACATGTCATTAGGGATGTCATGTTTCGGGTGCAGGTCTTGAATGTCCTACCGATGGCTGAGGTCCTGCATTTATTGCAGATTCTCCACAACTCATGTAAGTAGCATTGTGTATCTTACATTTTGACCCACAACTCATGTGAGCATTAATGTAAAGGAAAAGTTTTAGTTATGGAAAGGCACACTATGTGTGAACATTCCCGAGTATCCGGTGTAATTCTGGATAGTTCAACGGGTAAGAAAAGGAATGGAATGGTAAGTAAGTTAATGGAAATGTTCATGACGTTATGAAAAGGTTGATGCATATGTAATGTATCTTGTGAAATCTAGTTATGTTATAAATGAACTTATATGTGATGTTGATGAACCTACTAATATGTGAGCTTGATCAGGTATGAATTGGCTTTGAAATGGCTTGATTTTAGGTAAATTGTGTTCACACGACCTGATACACAGGCTATCACACGGCCTGGTGATGCGGCCATGTGTCATTTGAAATTTCATAGTGTTTCAAGTCAGTGAGTTACATGGCCTAGCACACGGCCTGGCACACGAGTGTGAAGGCATTGTCAAAAGTCACACGGCTTGGCACACGGGTGTGTAACACAGCCATATGATCCTACTCAGAGAGTTACACGGGTGAGGACACAGGCTGGGACACAGCCGTGTGTCCCTTGTTCGAATGTTACAAATCCTTGACCATGACACACGGCCTGGCCACACAACCATGTGACCCCTGTTTTCATATTTTTTGCATATTTTTCTTAAAACTTTAGTTTTGTTTCGATTTTGTTCCGAAATACTTCTAAGTTATTTTTAAGGCCTTGAGGGCTCGATTTAGGGAGAAGACGCATATGATTGAATGGTTTATAATATATTTATTTTATTTTATGTTATAATGTTAAATGATTTTTGGTTGAGCAGTATTGCTCCGTAACCCTAATTCGTCGACGGAGACGGGTTAGGGGTGTTGCAGGTGGTAATTCAGTGATCCATTGCAAGGAATTTTTTAGAGTTTATGTGTTTAGCTGTTAAACTCTGAAGTGAAGGCAATGTAGGTCATTCCAATAGTTTAGTACTAGAATTAGACTTACTGCATGTTTGGTTGGGTGTAATGGCATAGCCATTACAACCCAATTTCCTTGGCCCACCACAAATCATAGTTTGGTTCAATGGAATGCCTATTACGGATCTATTCCATTACGTGTTTAAGCATGTAATAGGGGACATTCCAATTTTGTTTCACCCCCAATGAATACCCATTGAATAGCTCTTTTATTTCCATTTTACCTTTCCGTTTTCTCACCTCAAGAAAGCTCTCACTCAGCCCGATCTCAGTCCCAACCTCCCTTGCTTCCTTCGTCTCCAGCCAATAGCAATCCTCCTAGTTAAACCTTTATTAGGGGAAATTCCTATTCTGTTTCACCCCTACTGAATACCCATTGAATAGCTCTATCGTTTCCATTTTACCTTATCATTTTCTCACCTCAAGAAAGCTCTCACTCAGCCTAATCTCAGTCCCGACCTCTCTTACTTCCTTCGTCTATAGCCAATAGCAGTCCTCCATTAGGTACACCTTTATCTCTTTCGTTATTCCTTTCGACTTCCTCTTTGCCTCTTTTAGTAACCTTAAGAACAAGACTTGTTCAATATCTTCAAAATGGAAATGGTAAATCTATGTTTTGCCAAAACCTGTAACAGCCCAAACCTAGCCTGGACGTTATGGCTGAATCTGGCGATGTCACATAGAAGTGCGTTTGAAAATCGTAACATTGCTAAAATCGTTTTCCGTTTAGAACTTATCATTATCTTTCATTAATTATCAAATCGTGATTCATTTTCAAAATGCTATACTTTACGGAAGCTTTTAAAATAGTTTGAGTGTGCGTGGTATTTTGATAAAATATTCATCTCTTTTGAAAACCCGAGTTTTACCTACTTCTAGCAAATATAAACAGGAAACAGTATAAAATCCAAATTTTAGGTGAAAATCCATAGAGGCCATTATTATAGAAAATACCCCAAAATAAAACTTAAAATCATAAATAAGTACCAAATAGTAAAAAAGAGTTGTGTGGCCACTGCTGAGCCCTCCACTGCACTGATCCGCATATGTTTGGGGATTACCTGTATAGATTAAACAGAAAGGGTGAGTTTACGTAAACTCAGTGTTTAATCCCCATGTAAAAAAATAGAAAATAATAGATAATCTCAGTTTGGGCCTAAACCGTTTTTAATACCAGTATCAGTACCAGTTTAGGCCTTAGCCCATTTTAGTAACAGTAAGCATTAAGGCCTTAGCCCATCACAGTACAGTAACAATGAAAGTTATGCAGTTATAAAATCCTACCCAACCAGCCTCTATATTGCATCTCCGTCCAACCCTACATTCCATGTGAGGATATAATCAACCCACCCATCCCTACACTCTAAATAGTACCGAATGCGGCACTTGACAGTAGTTGCAGCTGAGGTGCCAGTAAGTTAGGCTTGAAGCTTTTCAGTACACTTCCTCCAATCAATATCAATTCCCACCCCAATACAATGCATTATACATACATGTCATAGTATCATGTATAATCAGTATAGTGTATATAGCATGCTCAACATACAGAATACATAGTTATCTTATATAGGCATATAACAGTCTTTTAATCATTTCAGTCAATTAGGGGTCTAGGTAAACTTACCGACCCTACAGTTTTTCCACAGTCGACTCAGGAGACCCATGTAACCTTAGCAGTCAAATAGTGAAAATGGGCCCACGGCCCATGTTGCATGCCCATGTGGGCCCACACGCTCATGTGGCCCACACAACCCAAAATGGTCTTGGCCGTATGGATCTCACGGCCAGGCCCAATATTCCCACACACCCATGTGGTTCACCTATGTGAGGCCCACGCGCCCGTGTGGCCCACACGGCCCCGATCACACGGCCTATTACACGGGCGGCCGCACGCCCGTGTGACGTCAGTGATCTTATTTTTTAGCTTTTCGTCGATTTTTATTTCAAGAATTGTGTTTACGCACCTGTTACAGATTCGCAACAAAACACTTCTGAGCTTGGTAATACCTAAAATAAATTGATCAACACACTCCCCATTAATCACCTTAATAGTCGAATTAAACCAACCCAACCACTTAATTAATTTAAGAGCGATCGAAACTTACCCCTAATGCCTCAACTCGGTTTGCTTACGAAGAAGTATGGGAAGGGTCTTGATCCACACAATTTGCTGTAGAAAACAAAGCGTAATCACTAATGGAAACAGAAGAAATAAAAAGAAAAATTTTTTTTCACCAAGCAATGACTACCCCAAATCATCATAACCCACCCCTTACTTATCGACATATAAACCAGCGGAGAAGGAACGCACACCTTGTCTTAATCGATTGAAAAGGATGCATAAAGATGAGAAAGACTCAAGGGCCAATTTGGCTGCACCAGGGAAAAGGGAGAAAAGAACAGTAGGGATAAAGAAAAGCGTCAGAAAGGGAGAGCCTAAAGCTGAAATTCAGCTAAGTGAGCAAAAAAGGTGCGTGCGGCAGCAAAAATTGAAAAAGAAAGACAGAAAGTATGCCAAAGTACCAAATTTAGGAGAGTGAGAGGAGAGGAACGACAACACGAGGGGAAAATGCAGAAATCGGCAGAGAAAGACCAAGAGCAGAAACAAAAAAAATTGAGAGAATGAGTTGAGTAGCCGAATTTGCCACCACCTATTTTGGTTACCTTCAAACTCTTCTATCCTTATTTTTCTCCCCAAACTCCTCAATCCACTCCCTAAAACCATCCACCCTTTTCTCAACCACCAAATTCAAATTCCACTCCAACTCTTCAGTAGTTTGGTTAGACTAAAACACCCTCACGGCACTAGCAACAAAATAAAACACTCCCTAGCACACATCAAGACTTGAACTCAAGACCACTAGCATTTTAACACACCATTTAACCATCAGACCAGTAGGTCCATTCTGACATATTTTACTAACATTTATTTAAAAGCCTACTGACTAGCGATAGGGCTTTGTTCAGAAAAATACAAAAATTTTCCCAACACAAGGCTTAAACTTAAGACCTCTCACACACATCCAGAGCACTTAACCACTGAAGCAAACAAATATTTGTGTCACAAACATACAAAAAAAAATACATAAGAGATTTTTATGGTGTTACAAAAGGGTTATCTTCGTCTCCATCTAAATCTCTAATCTACCAAAATTTTCCCCAAATTTGTAGTCGATTCATCTGCATGTAATTATCTCTTCTCCCATTCTGATTTCCTTTTTTTTTCTAATTTTTTCGTTAAATAAGTAGAAATAATAGGTTTCTTTTCAGTGATGTCAGACCATTTAAATTAACTACATTAAATTTTCAAGATCTTACCTTGTTATTATATGAAATCAATTTCGTATATCCTGTATAGCTTTGAAGATTGATGCTAGTTTTATATTGCTGAACTTAATGGTGTTATATGGGGCCAAATATATTGGGAGTGGGGAATGAGAAGTAAGGCTTTCGGACAGTTTCTCGTAATTAATGTCCGTTGCAGTGGAAACAAATATGTCGTTGTAACAAATACAACTATAGAGATTAGAGTTCTTGAGAATGTTATTAACTCTGTTTATGGGGAGAATGGTCGCAATCTAGCTCGCTTAAAAGAGGTAACAGTTCTTTCTTAACTTTTTGTGCATTATTTTATTGGCATTGTTCCAAAAAGATGTTTGGTATAGTATTTAGTTGGTTGGAGTGGTTCTGCTCCTAATTATACAGAGATTTATACAATCACCTCCTAAACAACTCAACTCTTAATAAAACTTAATGAAGAACTTAGATAACACTACCTGAGAAGAGAAAATTAAACCACATGAATTTGAGACTAAAAGATTATCGAAGTTAAAATGATTTCAACACATCCACAAAAATTCCCTTGCTAGACATTTATCTTCTATTAAATTGTGCTCAAACTCCTAAAAGTCATTACTTAAGCTTGTGATAACATTTAAGAATAATGAATTATTATCCATTCTTCTTATAGCTTCTCTCTTGTGCTTATCCTTGCTGGCTTCTCTAGTTTAATACTTAGGTTTGAGCTTAAACACCCAATCAAATTTTTTTTTCTAATTTTTTGTACTTTTTTAGGTTTAATTGGAACTTCTTGTGTTGTTTAAAAACAATGTTGAGTCAAATAGCCTGTTGGATTCAATTTCTTTTTTGATGAAGGGCATGGGATAAGGATTTTCAAGTGATAAACCTGAGATTTGGGAAGAAAATTATAATTAGTATGTGTCCTCTACTACCATTATTAATGTAGTTGTTTGTGGAGTGGGGAGGGGGGAGTAAAGGTCTTTTGATGCCATAATTTTGAAAAGATCAATTGGTGTCAATTGTAGACCATGTGTATTTAATATTTGAAGTAACTATACTTTAATAACAGCCGGTAATTAGGTAAAGCTTAATGCGTTTTGCCCTTTTAATTACTTTTCTTCAGTTTTGCTCTCCTTTGGACTATAGATACATACTAATGAATTCTTTGAACTTTGTCATTTAGTTTTTATGTACAAGAGTGCTGGTACTGGGTGTATTTTGAACATACTGTTAGTTGGTACCTTGCTTGCTTTGCTTAATTTGCCTTGGGGGAGGGTTAAAGAATTAGAATTAGTAGTAGTAGCCTTTGATTTGTTCGCCAACCATGAATTTAACACTACCTAACATGATATATTTGTTTCATGCTTTTCTGATATACTTGTTATGACATCTAGAGTCTAAGCATGATATATTCATTCTAATATATTTTTCAACGTTTTATATATATATATTCAAAGTCTTTGTCCATTTCCTTAAAACAATGTTATTATATGTCTCTTGTTTCATTGAAAATTTGCTAACTCTTTTTTTTTCTTTTCAATTCAATTGCTACTATCTTTGATTGGTTATGATAATATTTAAGAATAATGAATTATTACCCATTCTTCTTATAGCTACTCTCTGGTGTTTAGCTTTTCTGGCTTCTCTAGTTTAATACTCATGTTTGAACTTAAACACCCATCAATTATTTTATAATTTTTTGTATTTTTATAGATTTAATTTTTTCTCAGTTTAATAGAAGTATTGACTTTTAATTGGTTATATTATGGATTGATAGTATCAATACACTGTCACAATTATGGACTGACTTTTACTTTTTTTTCTAATTTTTTCTCGCTTTAGATAACATGGACAAATTAATAACATCATACACTGGCAATTATTAACTTTTTATTGGTTATATTTTGGATTGATAGTATCAATAAAAATTTTAAATTTTTAGTTCAAATATTAATATATGCCTCTTATTTTCACATAATGTTTTATATGGCAATTTAATTTAATTTATATTATATATGAGTGCAAAAACTCAAATAAAATCAAGGCTCTTTTGGCCATAATGTTAGAATTGTAAAATAAATCTAAAATAAAACTTCATAAACCAGGATCTATCATGTCAAATTATCAAGAATAAATCAAGAACAAAACTAGATGCCGAAGCGTACCTGAATTCATTGATTTCTTGAAATCTACAAATCTTGGGGTTTTGATCTTCCAAATTAGCACACAAGAAATCTTGAGAAGTTGGCTCTCTCTTTTCTAAAGATGGGATATTAGAAAAGTTACATTGTATGTAATTTGGGGACCATAACCCTAATATATATAACTTTGGCATATTAACCCTAATTCCTAATTAGCCCATCATTAATTAGAAATTAATTAGAACTTAATTACTAGAGTATCTATACATATTTGACTCATACTTTATTTAATAATTAAAGCCCAATAAACCCTAACCAAATTAGATCACTTTTATAACATGTAATTACCCTTATTATATATGTGATGTCCATATTTTCCAACAATCTCCCACTTGGACCACACATATATATACTAATTACCCTATAATTACATGTCATTATATAACCTTATGAGCTAAAAAATTTTACTATAATATCCAAAAAGTATTCCGAACAAACTCGTCCATTAATTATGTTAACATAGAACCAAGGCGACTTTCGTTACATATATCGTAATTAAATCCATCCCTAATCACATATTTTAACACAACCAAATGACATAGATCAAGTATGGATGTGTAGCATGGAAATTACATGCAATATTATCTAAACATGTCTATTTCCAGCTAGTTCACCTTAAATCTTAGTGCGATCAAACCTTACCAAAACCAGAGTGTGAATAAACCAAATAAACTTTATTTTTGCAGAAAATAAACTTAATATCCGTAAATTGAAATAACTAAAAATGTGTCTCTAACATGAAAGCATTTAAAAGTAAAAACTCCCACTAAAACCAAATATGCTTAAATGGCATTACACCCATATGAGTGGTGTGCTTTTATAAAACCTTAGGTATAGTCCCTTAGTAAGCAGATCCGCAATCATGGAGTTTGTCCTAATATGCTTTACAGGCACCTAACCACTCTAAAATTTACTTTAACAACTAGGAACTTAAATTCTATGTGTTTTGACTTTGATCTGCTCCTTTTGCTATTGGAATAAAAGACTGCAATTTGTTTTCACAATTTGTGCCTTAGTGACAAAATCTTGAATCCATATTCTATCAAAATCGGAGTCTGTATACCTGATGATCTCCAACTGATTAGACCTCCAATATGTGAACACGTAATATTTTATTCTCTGAAAATACCTTATAACCCTTTTGGATGTTATCCAATGATCCAAACCAGGGTTGCTTAAAATATCTGCCTACCATCCCAACAATGTACACAATATTCCAATATATACAAACCTAAACATACATTAGACTTACCACTATTAAAATGTAAAAAATCTTATGCATTTTTGTAATCTCAAAATCATTCTTAGGGCATTAATTGAGACTATACTTATTATTGACAAGCGGTATGTCATTAACATATAAAACCAAATATAGAACCTTACACCCACTAAACTTATGGTATATACAATTATAAACAAAATTCATCTTTAAACCGAATAAGATAATCATTTGGTAAAATTTGTAATACTATTAACGAGAAGTCTACTTAAACGCATAAATAAAGTTCTTTAATTTGCAAATCATTAACTTTGCATCATCAGACAAAGTTTTCTAGTTGCACCATATAAATATATGATCAATGTTACCATTGAGAAACCATTAACTTAATATTCATCTGATGCAGATTAAGGTCAAAATATTCCGCTAAAGCCATTATAATCCTTTCTCTAGTGGATTTTTTTAAAGACATTCGTTCTTGAGGTTGTTGAGTTTGTTTTTCTAGAACAATTACCTCATCTTGAATATGGAGTTGTTCAACACTGTCTTGTTGAGGTTCTAGATTCACTTCTTGATCAATGATAGGTATGAGAACCTGAACTGTAACACCCCAAACCCGGCCTAGACGTTATGGCCAAATCTGACAATGTCACATGGTAGTGCTTTTCAAAAAATTATGTCGTTGCTAAATCTCCTTTTCTATTTAACCATTTTTTTCATTTTCTTATGTTAATTTCAAATTGTGTCGTTCGTTTTCTAAATATTATTCATTTACAAATCATTATTCAAAATATTATTCATTTAAACAGTTTGCTTATTCGTGGTATTTTTTATAAAACATTAATTTCAATTGAAAACCCGAGTTTTACCTAACACTAGCATATTTAAATCATAAAACCATATAAAATCCAAATTTTAAACCAAAATTCGTAAAGGGCATAATTACAGCAAAATACTCCCAAATGAAAGTAAAATCATAAATAGGTAGTAAACAATGTAAAAGAAGTTGTGTGGCCATCACTGAGTCCTCCTCCGCACTGATCAGCCTATATCTGGGGATTACCTATACAGATTAGACAGAAGCGGTGAGTTTACATAAAAATCAGTGTGTAATCCCCATACAAATGAACACACAGTACATAGATAATCACAGTCTGGGCTTAAGCCTTTTTCAGTATCAGTATCAGTCCAGTTTGGGCCTTAGCCCATCTCAGTACAAAAACAGTCATAAACTAGGGCTTTAGCCCATCATAGTATCAGTAGCAGTAATAGACATGCAGTCACAAAAATCCTGCCCATCCAGCCTCTACACACCATCTCTGTCCAACCCTACACTCCATTTGGGGATAATCAACTCACCCATCCTCACACTCCTAGTAGTACCGAATGCAGTACTAAAGAGTAGTTTGCAGCTGAGCTGCCAGTAAATTACGCTCAAGGCCTTTTAGTACACTTCCTTCGAATATTATAATCCCCAAACTCAATGCAATACAATATACAAATATGACATGCTATAACATAATATCATGCATGTAAACAGGGCATACAGTATCAAACTAGTGGGACATCATCAGGCTTAATCATATCAGTCATACAATCATTTCTGTCAATTAGGGGTCTAGGTAAGTTTATCGACCCTACAGTAGTTCCATAGTCGACTCGGGCGACCCATGCAACCTTAGCAATAAACAGTGAAAATGGGCCTACAAGCCCATGATGTTCGCCCGTGTGGGCCCACACGCCCATGTGGCCCACATGACCCAAATTGGCCTTGGCCTTGTGATCCATTTTAATGTAACCTGTGCTAGTTAATTATTCATAAGTGTTTCCACTATTTACTCATATGATCCTTCAAAGTTGTCTACTTGAGTCACTGTTACTAAATTATTTGTATCTTAAGCTACAGAATTCTGAATTAAGGTCCGCAAATTTTCCCTGAAACTAGACTCAAATATCTTTCTACCATAACATTTTCAGAATTATTGGTTCAGCCAATAAGTATAGTTTATTCTTTAAAATTTCTCATGTTCTGTTGTCTAACAGTTTCAACCTTTCTACACTAAAAATTAATTATCTTCTCGTACAGAATTTGGATGATGTTCTTGTTTGTTTTTTAAAAGTAGACTCATTTTCAAGATTTTAAAAAAAATAAATTCTAACCCATAATTATTTTTATACAATTTTTAATAATTTTCCAAATTCAGGACAGGGGATTTTGAAACCATTCTGACCCTGTCTCACTAAAACTCAAATACCTCATAATATGAATTTTTTTGCTTACTTCATTTCTTCTATGAGAAACTAGACTGAAATATCTTTAATCCTATATCTTTTTCCATCCTCTAATTCGATTTTGACAATTTATGGTGATTTTTCAAAATTAGCCTACTGCTGCTGTCCAAACAGCAAGTAATTTTGGCTTTTTGCCGAATCCTTTATTTTTGTGTTTCGGGTACACACCTAGTTTTGTTTGATGCTAAAATAGTTCCCGAGCACTCCAAAGCCTATAATTGAATAAATAACACCATAATCAGTCTTACCTCAAGATTAATCAAAATCTTGAAACCAAAATACTTACCCATAAAACGATGAACACTTACTGCAAAAACTTTAAATCGATACGTTTACAAAAATCACGAGGAGTGCCTTAATCCTCGCGAAATGCTGCTGCCAACACCCCAGAACTAGACTATTGAACACAAAATAATCTTTTAAAATGATACCCAACAACTTACTGAATTTGCACAAGTGCTACTTAATGCTACGAAATCAAGAGGAAGGAATAGTTTAGGGGGAACAAGGGAATTTCGGCAGTAGAGGAAAGAAAAGAAAAGATAATCGAGTAAGAAGCAAAAAAGAAGAAAAAATTCGTTAGAGATGGGGGAGAGAAAACGTCAGAAAGATGGATAGAAAAACGACTCTTTTGTTTTCAAAAAGGAAAAAGTGATCAGATTTTGGATATTCTCCCCCATAATCCCCTAATTCACTCCTAAAATCGCTCCATCACTTCCCACTACACATTCACCACAAAGAAACCCAGTTCAGCACAACTCTTACCGAAATTAAGAGCAAAAATACAACCTTTGTCGTCCCAAAGATTCGAACCCATGACCTTACTCACACCAACACTCCACTTATCCACCAAACCAGCAAGCCCATTCTATTAATTTTTTGCCAACTTTTACTTAAAAGCCTACTTACGAAATATAGGGCTTATTCATAAAAATACCAAAATTTTGCCCAAGTCCTGGCTTGAACTTGGGACCTCCCAAACACTCCCAAAACACATAACAACTAAAGCTGACAAATGTTTGTGTCACACATTCACAATACCCAAAATTAAAATTTTGGGGTGTTACATGAACATCGTCAAAAGTGATAGTAGGAATTGAATTAGAATCTAATTCCTCCTTAAAAGCAATGTCTCTAACCTTATTTCCCCATCCAAGCTCAACATCCTCAAAATGTTGCAATTCTTGCCTAAAAAATATTCCTAATTATGGGATCATAAAACTCATAACCCCCTAGATTACTTATAATTTCCTTAATCCTTATACTTTATAGACATCATAAAAGTCAGAAGTGATGTCATCTCAGCCTTATTGTTTTTAGTAAAATGTTTATTAATTTCTTCAAGGAAACCTTGGCCTGAGTAATCTCTTCCGATCCTATGCCCCTAAAGGCTTTTGGAATGATGTGCTTCATGATAATTAGACTCATGCGATTTGAATGATCCCACCTCTAAAAATTCCTTGTAACATAAGAGGTGTTTTCTGCAGTGAAAGGTGTGGGTTGTTCTTCCCTTAGTGCAAGGTCTATGTCCATACAACCAAACATCATAAATGCATTTTCTATTCCTTAAAATTAGTCTCACTAAACATGGGTATAGAATTAGCAAATATTATGGCAGGAAAAGATAAACTAGTTGAATCTAGAACAAAATAGATAAAAAAAACAAGCTCACATCAATATTCATAAGTAAACAATAAATTCAAAATAAAGGCTAATCCCATCTCAAGATACCAAACACAACATTAATATCAAGCCTTTGGACAAGTAATATTAACGATGAAGTGATACTCTTGTTGTAGTAATCAAACATTAACAATAAATTATGTCTAACAATTAATTAATTTTGGACTAACTTATTGCTCACGTAAAATACCTTATAATTGTCACACATTTATCACCACAAATGTCGTTGAAATTCTGCCAAATATTAACTTACCTTTGGGTCAATTAATAAATGCATGAATCACAAAAACATTTAATCATCTTGATATTTCAAATAAACTAATCTACACAAAAGAGTCACTTTGGCGGCATTTTGTTGCAACTAATTTATTTATAATATTAGACATCATTAATTAAAACCTAAAGCCAAAACACGAATTTATTTGTTTAAAAATATTTATCCTAATTTCATCTTTCAATCAAATTAAAAGATAATTGTATATATATGTATATATATTTATCCCAAAACAACATACAATGATGTTGACAAATATAATAATAGTTGAATAAATCATAAACCATAAACAACCTTACATAAGACTTCAAATTTAAACCAAAATAATTTGAACAAAGGTAAACCTCGTCTCAAGATACGGACACTCCATTAATATTTCATCTTTAGACAAAATATTAACTTGTAAGTGATATATTAGTGTAATAATCAAACATTGACAATAAGAACATGTCGAACCATAAATCTTCTTTTGGGCCAATTTATTGCTCACATATAAAACCGAATAATTGTCACATGTTTATTACCATAGTTGCACAAGTAATTTTATTAACTTTCATTTGGTCCAATCAATATTTTAAAACATATATAAAGATACCAATATTCAAATTGAAAATTTTCATAACAGTTAAAAGTCAAAACTAAATATTTTTATTGCTATATAGTTTCCTAAATAACTCAAAATAAGGTTGTCTAAATAGCGCAATAAAAAAACCGAAAACCTTACCCTTTAAGCGATATATATATTTTAACCATATATGTCAAAATCAAACAGAAATAATGTAGTGATTCAAAGTCAAACAATTAACAAGCACATGTATTCATAATTTTGGCATAAACAAAACACAAAAGCAATTCGCGATATATGTATATTTAAAATCAAATAGAAAAACTTACCCTATATATATCACAAAAATCCAAACTTGTATTTATGATTAAACAAAGATTTGAATGAATACTTGAAATAAATATTTCAAGTCATTATATCTCATAAATAAAATCATAATAGTTGACATACCCCATAATTCATACCGTAGACTATATCAATATAATTTAACTGAATATTAGAAACAATAATATGTCAAACCCAAATATTATTCGACCAAACTTAAAACTAAATATATATATGTTTATATCTTGGCAGCATAGATAATTGAAATTCATCGACTAATATTAATATATTTAAAATAAGCAATTAAGCACCAATAAAAGGAATCAAAATAGGCGACAATATTTGTAAAATTCAACAGCAACTACGATGCAAAACAATAAATATGAAAGATCAATTCATGTTGCACCAAAGCACCCATAAATTGAATATATAACCTTAACAAAAAAAATTAACAACTTCAATGATATCCATCAAAATTTAACTTCACTAATTAAATTATAAAAGATATCTTATTGAATAATGGTTATAAACACCTATTCACGCCAACTATAATCATGCATTAATCCTCAAAATCATTGATATGGATATAATATATATACACACAATATATACACACAATTATAATAATAGAAAAATAACACCGGCTTGCCTTACATATTTCACGTAACCTCAAATTTATATTCATAACTATAGACATTATCATAAAACTTCTTTATACACACAAATACTTAAAAAATCCATAACCACCATATTAAAAAGAAATCCCAAATATTTTAATTTTAGTCGGGTTCGTAAGGACTAAAACTTATATAAAATAATTATAGCGAAACCAAAAGTAATCATTCGTATTTATGAATTGAATTCAATGGTGGATATAATTCAACATGAATAAATACAAAAGATGATAATTCCATATACATTCAACCACAAATAGAAAATTTAAAACAAATAGTGCAAAAAAAAAACATCTTAACAACATTCATTTATTCGATTATCAAGTGAATTAACTTTCAAAACCAATTATACAACCCAATTGAAATTCTTCAATTGCAAAAGGTTGTAAGTCCGTAACTTTAATCTAATAATGACTTTAACCAAAATTTATAAAATAATTGTGCGAAAAGAAGAGAAAGAAATCTCGAAATCAATTTTATCAATTGATTATAAATAAATAAATAAACCTTCATCTTTCGAATAGCATATGCAAATATTAAACTAGATTATATTTATAAAACCCTAAAACTTTATTTAAAGAATAATAAAAAATTTTATCAAGACTCTCAAAGATAATAAATAATTAAAATATCAAATCCATAAAATTAAAAAGAAAAACGAATCAATCCAAAAATAATAAAGAATCAATTCATTCTCAATGATTTAACATGACGAAGCTCGGATCCCACTAATTAGAATTGTAAAATAAATCTAAAATAAAACTTAATAAACTAGGATCTATCATGTCAAATCGTCAAGAATAAATCAAGAACAAAACTAGATGCTGAAGCGTAGCTAAATTCATCGATTTTTTGAAATCTACAGATCTTGAGGTTTTGATATTCTAAATTAGCACACAAGAAATCTTGAGAAGTTCGCTCTCTCTTTTCTAAATATGGGATATTAGAAAAGTTACCTTCTATGTAATTTAGGATCATAACCCTAATATATATAGCTTTGGCATATTTAGCCCATCATTATTTAGAAATTAATTAGAACTCAAATTACTAGAGTATCTACACAAATTTTACTCTGTTAGAGTATGCCCAAAGATCAATCATGAGATGGTTGTAATAACATACTTGATTTATCCTGTTTATTAATATAATGCATTACCATTATTATTTCAGTTTCTTTTCGTGTGCATAAATAAACTGTTTTATAATAATGTCCTGAGAATAATATGATTATTCTTAAAAAGTCCTTAATCAAGTATTATTGTTGGCTAGGACAACAATAATGCATTAACACTAACATGTAGTTGATTGATGATAAAGAGTTGTCATTGATATGGAATGTCAAAATCGATGCATGACTATGTGTGTTAGAGAACAACATATTGGACTGACCCATTATGAGTATGTTTCTTGATTTATTATGTAATTGTCATAAAATTACTCATAGTGATTAATATGTATATGATCCTCAGACTTGAGATCATCATAATCCCAACATCGTGAGTTGTATATTTTGATACAGTCAAACGTACACCGTAATTGGTTGTTCTATAAAGGCTGATATTGGATATACCACTATCTGTGTAGAGGGATATGGTTGATCAATATAGGATAAGTCCCTCTTACATAATGGGAGTAATACCTTAGGCCACTTGATTGAGTGAGACTAGAAATGCATGGCCATGCTCAAATAAGCTAATATGAGATGTCATACTTATTTGTATATCATAGTCTACTTAAGATATCAAGGAACATGGAATGAACTATGCAAGTGTGACTATTTCATGACTTGTGTCCAATCCAGAGATAAAGGACTTAAGGATTATTGCATGAAAGGTTAATCATAAAAAGGTTATGTCGAATCATGATTTCTTGTGACTTAGGTAGCAATGATGCATTGCTAGGTGCCACTCATTGTTTGTAACATTGGAATCGTTCTAGTATTACTGCTAACGTTACAAGAACCTACAAGGTCACACCCTATAGTTGAAATGAATGGAATAAAACATAAATGGTATTGTATTTGGTTGTCGCTTGAATTAAATTAATTATAGAATTAATTTAATTGGGTAATCAAATATTGAATACATTATATGTACAAGGTTGTTGTACGCATAATGAGAACATGAATTTGGTTCATATATAAATTCAAATAAATATATAGTTTACCGAAATCATTATTATAATTAATGTCATTATAATTTTCGGTTTAAAAAAACATTGTTATATTTATTTAATTTCTAGAAACCCTAAAAATAGATATAAAATCTCATTTTTTTTGCTTGGTGGGTCTAGCAGCTGTCAAAGCAAAGTCTTTTCCAAAACAATTTTGGGGATTCCTTTCGTTCATTGTCAACTGGGTGGATTACGTAGAGGCCGCAGTCATAATAGATTGCAGCTTGGTTCGATAGTAGATCAGATTACTCGTTTCCGAGGCATCGCTGTCTATTCAGAATAAAGATTCTGTAATTTCGAAACCTTTATTTCACCCCGGTCCGTTCCTCACACATGGATCCATGGTTAGGATCGCCGGATGTTTTATTTTTCCACTCTGTCGTAGGGGTGCCAGCGTTCCAACAGACTCATATTTTATTTAATAATTAAAGCCCAATAAACCCTAACCAAATTAGATCACTTTTTAGGTTAACATATCATGATAATGAATAATAACATGTAATTACTCTTATTATATATGTAATGTCCATATTTTCCAACACATAAAAGAAAGAAACCTCCACAAAAACCAATAAGCTTGAGGTATACATTAAATGAATATTCGGTGAATAAAATCTGCTAAGTAATCGACATTTATTCTACAAGCATATAAAATTTATTTCTGTTTTCGACCGAGCACCAATTTTTCTTATCATGGTTGTCTTCATAACTGATGTTTTGAACTTATTTTTTGAACTCATTACCTCACATATTTTATGGTATTCTTGCAATGTCATTAATTGTCAATTAATAGTAATATACTTGTCTTGATTCCTTTCATTGGAGAGCCAAGCTTTCTCCAAGTATATTATAATGTAAGTGCATTTATAAGTTCAAGTTCCATATATGCCTATAAATCATTAGCTAATGCCCAGTGTTTCCTTAAAAGGAGATTTAATTAAAATTTTATGATAATATATCAATAATTTTAAAATAATTAATTAAAAATGATGATAATATATCAATAATTTTAAAATAAATAATTATAAATTAAAAGCATAGAATAATTATAATTTTAAAATAATTTCCAATGAAGGGAAAGTCACTAATATAATAGAAAAGAAAGTGGTAAACATAATAGATGAGAATACCATGGAATAAAGTGTCCGACATAGCATCTCTAAAGATACAAGATAAAAATAATGTTTATGTGGACATGAATTTTT
Source organism: Gossypium raimondii (assembly GCF_025698545.1). NCBI lineage: Eukaryota > Viridiplantae > Streptophyta > Magnoliopsida > Malvales > Malvaceae > Gossypium > Gossypium raimondii. Next base: position 43,518,005 of record NC_068577.1, read on the forward strand.
GTTTGCAATAGTAAAATGACCAAATCCTTATGTTTTGATTTCATGGAACTCCTTATTCCTACATCCAACCAGCATTATGTTTAAGATTAATTTATACTATGATTTGAAGATACCTAACACTTTAATATATTGTAGCAATGACTCGTTTGTTTTTAATAGTACAAAATGAGAGGTGAAAAAAATTGGTCTTGCATTGACAATATGGTTGCAAACGTGTATAGTTGCGAGTTGGTTCTTAGTTACATTGGGTGTTATCTCTAGTCTACATACTTATAAACCAAGGATTAGATCATATATTTTAGATTTTTATGCACAAAGAGATTTTGTTAAAAGACTTATAAATGATAGTGATGAGACCTGTATTTAAAAAATTAGGATGAATAGAGTTACTTTTTTAAAAAATTATGTGAGATGTTACAAACTTTAGGAGCATTGAAGTGTCAAGGAACATACTTGTTGATGAGCAAGTGGCAATGTTCTTACATATCATTGCTCATCATCCTAAAAACCGAGTTATCAAGCATCACTTTAATAGGTCTGGGGAAACCGTTAGCAGATCCTTTCACAATGTTTTAAATGATGTCATACGCTTACAAGATGTGTTATTTAAAAAGGTAGAGTCAATTACAACTAATTCTATAGACCCAAGGTGGAAATGGTTCAAGGTATTGGAGTGAGTTTCGTATATAGCTCATAAATAATTTAGTTGATTTAGATTTAAATATAGTATCCTAACCCGAGGTTTTATACATGTTATGTAGAATTTCTTAGGTGTTTTAAATGGAACCCACATCAAGATTAGGGTTCCAACAGTTGATAAACCTAGTTATCGAACGTGAAAAGGTAACATAGCAACAAATATGTTAGGTGTTTGTACACCTGATATCCAATTTGTTTATGTTCTTCTCGGTTGGAAATGTTCTATTACTGATAGACATGTTCTTCTAGATGCCATTAGTAGGAGACATGGACTAAAAGTTCCTCATGGTAAAGTGTAAAATTTGAGGAATTTGAATTAATTTTTAAGATCATACTTTTTTGGGAAAATTAACCATGAAAAATAGTTTTTTTATAGGTTGTTATTATATAGTTGTTGTTGGTTACACAAACAGTGAAGGATTTCTTGCGCCTTTTAGAGGACAAAGATATCATTTGAATGAGTGGCGTCATGGTTACAAACCAAGTACTCCGGAATAATTTTTCAATATGAAACATGTTTCGACGCGCAATGTTATTGAAAGATGCTTTGGTTATTAAAAATTAGATGGGGAATACTTAGGAGTCCACCATTCTATCTTGTGAGGGTGCACAATAGAATTATTATTGCATGTTGTTTGCTCCATAATTTTATTTGAACCTATATAAGTCTTGATCCTATTGAAGCTAAGTGGGGAGAAGGATTACTTAGTAATGTGGTAGATGACAATGAATCGAATATCGTAAATATTCATCCATCAGATGCATGGCCTACTTGAAGGATGGAACTAGCCAATCAAATGTTCAATGAATGGTTAGCATCTAGAAATTAGATAAGTTACGGTAAAAATATCAAAGGTTAATTTTTTATATTATTTCATGTATCTAATTTATGAACCTTTGGTGGTGTTTGAATTGTCTTTCTATATTGTACTACACTTGTTGAATTACAACTTTAATTTATTTTCTTTAAATTCGTCATGTGTTTTAATTTTATAAAGTATCGACATTTTGATTCATAATACCAAACCTATTTTTAATTTGCATTTTTTCTTAAGATAGTTATGTTAGTTTTTTCATAATCAAGTCTTTCTCCCCAAAATTCTCAAGGAACCAAAAAGAAATGGGTTCCATAAGAAGATGTTGCATTGGTCGCATGTATGGTTGACTTGCACAATGTTGAAAAATTTAATGTAGATACAAGATTCAAGGCCAATTATTTAAATGAGCTGGAAATAATGTTAGAAAATTTTTTACCCTATGCTATGTTTAACGCTAAACTAATCTTGAATCGAGGATTAGGACATTGAAAGGGATTAGGCAACCGTTTATGACATGCTCAGTGGAAAAGATAATAGCGGCTTTGGTTGGGACGAACATAGACAACTTGTTGTTGCTAAAGATGCTGTGTGAGACTCATATATAAATGTAAGAATTATTTCAAGTCTTTATTATCTTGTTTTGACCGAACTTATATCTAATATGGATTCCTCCTTTTGTTTATAGATTCATAAAGAAGCTAGTCAATTCAAACATCGTAGTTTTCCTTATTCGGACCAACTTATTGAAGAAATAAATGTTGAAGATGTAGCTACTGCAAATACTCATCAAGAAAGAAATGATTTCCAAGGTTGCGAAGCTGATGTTTCTTTCAATGCGATGGCTCTGTAACACCCCTAACCCATATCGGTCGCCGAAACAGGGTTACGGAGCATTACCAAAGTTTTCAAATCAAATGAAAACATATTTATAAACATTTCATATCATATCATATCAATAAACATATTAAAATCAAATCAAAACATACATATTGTCCCTTAAACAAGCCCTTGAGGCCCAAAATACGAGTTAGAAACAAGTCGGGACTGAATAAAAAATTGTAACGCCCCAAAATTTCTAATTCCGTTATTGTGAAAATAAGACACAAATATCTATCAGCTTTAGTTGTTATGTGTTCTGGGAGCGTTTGGGAGGTCCCAAGTTCAAGCCTTCGCTTGGACAAATTTTGGCATTTTGAATGAATTAGGCCTTACTCTTGTTTAGTAGGCTTTTATTTGATTGTTGGGTAAATTATATCAGAATGGGTTTGCTAGTCTAGTGGTTAAATGGTGTGCTATTATGGTGGAGGTCTTGTGTTTGAATCTCTATGCAGGCAAGGGTATTATTTTTTTTACTCAGATTTCGGGATAGAGTTATGTAATAGGGGGATTCTGAGTAGTGGATGTGTAGTAGGAATTAGGGGAGAAGATTAAGGGATTTTTGGGGTTATTGGGATTTTATTTTATTTTATTCCCATAATCGAATTTTGACTCTCTTTTCCAAAAAAAATTCTGCCATCTATTCTTCTCCCTCTCCTCTTGTCGAAATTCTCTGAGTTTTTTCGTCTTTTTCTTATTTTTCTTCTTCATGATTTTTCCCTAATCCATTTATTTTCCTTCGTTTTCGCACACGGTTAGTGCTCGCTTAGTCTCAGTAAGTGTTTCTCTTTGTTTCTGTCATGAATCTCTTAACGACTGAAGCGGTAATGTTTTTTCTCAACGATTTGGGCATAGGAGGAGGCTCCGACTGGTGAATTCAGTGTTCTCGTCTGAACAATAGTTAAACGGAGGGTTATCATTGGTGGTAAGTTGGGTTTCTGTTCGTTCTTGGTTGTCAATTCACTTGTAAATCTATTAAATTGAGGTTGAGTGTCTTGATTATAGGCTTTAGAGTGCTCGGGGACTATTTTAGCATCAAACAAAATCAGGTGTGTACCCGAAACGCAAAAAAAAAAAGGATTTGGTAAAAAGCCAAAATTGCTTGCTGTTTGGACAGCAACAGTAGGCGAACTTTGAAAAGTCACCTTAAATTTAAAAAATTGAATTAGAAAATGAAAAAAATATGGAATTAAAGCTTGTTTAGTGTAGTTTCTCATAGAAGAAGCAGTGTAAGTAATGAAATTGTAAATCGTGAGGTATAATAAACTTTGTGAGACAAGGTCAGATTGAATTCAGGTTCCCCTATTCTAAATTTGGAAAATCATCAAAAATTGGAGAAAAATAATTAGGTGTTGAAATTTACATGTTTAAATTATTAATGAGTTTTTTTTGCGATAGAAACAAATTAAAACATCATCCAAATTTTGTACTAAGAGATAATTAATTTTTAGCAAAGAAGGGACGAAGTTGTCAGACAGTAGAAAATGAGTAAGTTTGAAGATTTTACTGTACTTATTGGCTAAACCAAAAATTCTAAAAATTTTATGGTAGAAAGGTATTTGAGTCTAGTTTCAAAGACATTAAGCGGATCTTAATTCAAAATTTTTTAGCTCAAGATAGTTCAGAGGAACAAATAATATAATTTAACCACTTTAATTAATCAATTTACTTAATTAATTAAAACTCAATTTATTAATGAAATATTTAAAATGAATTATTTAAGTATAAATTTATATTTTATTATTTAATTTAATCATGCATGGCTCACTTTATAGCTTAAAAATATAATATGCTCAAATTAATATAAAATATGCAATTTTATGCATGAAAACTATGTAATAAAGTATAAAATCACATTTTAATAATTTCTATGTCCTAATTTCATATTTTTGCATATTTCATTAATTTATTAAACAATTACTTGGTTTTAACAAAAAATTTAAGTAAAGGTGATGAATTATATAGGAAAAATCCTATATATTTTTTAGTTTACATACCCCCAAAATTAAACCATTGCTCGTCCCGAGTAATGTTCATACACAGCACAAAGTCTTGTTAAGGCAAATTTTGCTAAGAGTGTAAGTAGCATCAATCTTTGTCTCATAATCATGCATCAATAAATTCATGCTCATAGACCTTCTTTATTAACAAGTACCTCATATACAAACATTTTGAAAATTTTATTCTAAGTTTCAAGATATGTCAACATGAATCATTGTTTGCATGTATGTCACAACCATAGATAATATTCTTCATTCAATACAATTTCTCATCAATCGAGTAAAACAATCATAAGGCTTATTTATGATCTTCATATGTTGAACTTAGTACTTCCTCTCCACTAATGTAGGTGACATAATCATCAAATCAATAGGTTTTTTATAAGGTTGTAATGGGGCTCGGTCAAAGGTGGGGATTTTAAGAGATAGGACATTTCGGTTTCAAAATCTTAAAATTCAAACTTTTTCTTTAAGTGAACCTTTGGAATACCCCCAAACTTATTTTGAATTCAAGCTCATACAATTGTTCCTTTTTGGAGACTGAGCGAACTTTTCTTCGTTTTTTTATAAGCATGAGCACATACATCTTTATGAAAATTTCCTCAAATGTTGATTCCCAAGACAACTTTAGTTAAGATAGGTGCACAAAATTAGGATAATTAACAAAAAGATGGTAACTGGCTTATAATGTAGGTTTATTGCCAAAAATAGGATTTAAAGCTCAAAATTTTAGTTTCAAGGGTCTAATATCATAAGGTGGGCTTGGAAGGCTCAAACGATCCAAAGAAAAATGGTGCCTATATCATTTTAGATTTTTATGTCTCCTAGGATTTTGCCTTAAGAAAGTTCCTAAGTCAATTCTAAAGATATAAACCTTCATGCATGTCTAATCTCAAGTGAAACTAAATTTTCATGGCAAACATTACCTAAGACTAAGATCATAAAAACATTCCACTTTCCATGATAACATACAATCACTCAGATAAAATCATCATTCAGGCTTGCATACAAGCTATCTTACTAAAAATAATTTCTCTGAACATTCATTTATTAAGACATACTTATGCAAGAAATGATTTGAAACATACTTGAAAACTTTAAAAAATTGAGCAATTATTTGCCTTACCCCCTCTTTAACAAGAAGCGATGTCCTCATTACAAGAACAAAGTAATGAATGAAAACTGAACACCAGGTGGGGTTGTAAAGAAAGAGAGGTGAGTCATTAAGACTGCTTAAATACCAAGTCTTTCCTAATAACCCAATCCTAGACATGTTCATTCCCATTGCCACATCACTTAATCTTTTTCTTTCTAAAGAAGTATTTATTCATGCTTGCTATGTTTTATTTTACAAAAATTAAATCCTAATTACTAAAGAAAGAAATTCCTAAAGACCTAAAAACAATTAAATAAATAACAAGACAAGAATCCCGCCTTTTATTTTTCTAACTTATTCCCCTTGTCGTCTTTAGCTCCATCTTTGCTTGCATTGTCAGTCTCTTTCGTCCATGTCCTAAAGATAGCATTTAGGAACTCAAGAACAAAAGTATTAGAGATATTCTTAAAAGTATTTCGAATTGAATCATCCCTAATTTTTGCATATTTCTAGTAAGTTTGTTGTTGATTGTGCATGAATTTGTACATATCCATCAAAATTAACAACTCCAATGTCCTTGAAGTACTTGCAGGAGTCGGCATTGGAGTTGTAAATTCTGGCTCAACACTTAGCTTGACTGGTTCTTCTTCTAGATCAACCCTAGGTTCAAGGTTTTCAGCTCCTTCAGCTGGTTGAGAACTATTTGGTTCCTTATCAGATTCTTCTTCTTGATGTCTCAGAATCGAATCACTTGATTTTAGTTTAATTTGTTGACTCTTCGGTTTCTATCTCAGTTGGTTCCTCTTGCTCGCCTTGGTTCAACTCATGGACTCTTTCTACCAACCTTTCAAGATCATGACTTGTAATACACCCTTGGACATACTGCCCCTTCAGATTTGCTTGTGTTTTAACACGGGCCCTTAAGCAAAGTGAAGTGATTAATGATGGGAAATAATCACTTCCTGCCTTCTTTTTAGCACAATCATGAATCTCCTTGAGGATAATTTTTCCATTAATGGATTTTTCTGTCAAGATTGCATATAACAAGAGCATTCGTTCCATTGAGATGGTGGAACTATATGAGATAGGCATAAAACTGTAGCGAACAAAATAAACATACTTTGCTACTAGTTTCAATTATTCTCTTCGACAAGAATGGCTCCCATACTTTCTTATAATCTATTGGGATCCCGGATTTGCCACAACATCAAGCACTTGTTGAAGAAAATTCCAATTGATATTTCTCATCATAAGGTAGTACTCATCTTCTTCAACATCAGGTAAATTAAACAAATCATTGATGGACTTAAAAATAAAAGGTACCTTTTTCTTTCGAACAATGACTTCAGTAGCATCTTGCATGGTGAAACTAGTATAGAATTCTTGAACTAGTTCATCATCAGGAAGTGAAAAAGCATCACAGAATCATTCCCATTTGAGAGCATTGATTATCTTTCTAATTGGCACAGGAACAACCATCACATCATTGCTCTTTAGGTTAAAACATTTTTCCAGCATCATAGGTTGAGGCTTGAAAATTGAATCAAATCGCTCTTTCACTTCTTCATCTACCACAATCGAGTTTTCAGGAGTAGTCTTTGACAATCTAGTTCTTTTGCGAGACATGATATTTTCCCAAAAATTTGGCAGAGTTTCTACACAAGAGAGAAAAGAGAAATTGGCAAAGTAAGTAGAATTTGCTACAGCAAAAATCTGGCGATAGCAAGGATAGTGTGGCGGTGATCTCTTTGTGGCGGTAGTAGGGAATTTTCGCAAAAAGAAGAAAAGAACTAGGGTTTCTTTTGGGATTTGAGGTTGACGGCACAAAAGGGAGATTTAGGGATTTTTAGGGTGTAAGCAAATTGCTTTGAGGGATATGAAAATTAGTAGAATGGAGAGAGGTTTATATAAGGAGAAATTAGGGCAACATGTAGCAGAAATTTTGCTACATTAAAGTTACTTGGGTGGCAAGTAATGGGTGTGACGGCAAGGCCTAAATTTTTCCCTTCTTTTTGCTGTATTGGACCTCAAACTCAGACTGTATCTTAAAAAAAAAACTAATTAGTACTTGGGCCAAATTTGACCCCCTTTATTAACATAAAAATTCAAAATTTAAACTAAACAAAATGAAACTTAAAAATTTTAATTAGAAATTTTTTTCTTAACACATTACATTAAGGTTGGAAGGGTCACAACGGTCCCGCTTAAGTTCTAATCTCCTTAGACAGAATAAATTAAATGTAATAAATTAAGAAAATAAGTTCTAATTATTTATTTATTTACACAATGAGTTCATGAAAAATTAAGAGTCTGTTAAGATGAGCGAGGATTCAATTCGCTCAACTTCACCATCCTAGTAGTGTTTGAGACATTGACCATTAACTTTAAATGTACCTCCATAGTTGTCGTATAATTCAGTAGCTCCATAAGGATAAACTCGGTAGATGGTATAAGGTCCTTTCCATCGGGATTTAAGCCTCCCAGGAAATAACTTCAACCTTGAATTAAAGAACAAAACCTTCTGACCTTCTTTAAACTCATGAGGTTGTATATGACTATCATGCCATCCCTTCGATCTTTCTTTACACATTTTGGCATTCTCATAGGAAAACAACCTCAGCTCTTCCAACTCATCAAGTTGTAACATCCTTTTCTCACCAGCTTGCTTAAGATCAAAGTTCAACTACTTCAAAGCCCAGTGAGCTTTATTCTCCACCTCTAATGGCAAATGACATGCCTTTCCAAAGACTAACCAATAAGGATTCATTCCTAATGGAGTTTTAAATGTTGTTTGATAGGCCCATAATGCATCATCGAGCCTTCTAGACCAATCTTTTCTGCTAGAGCGTACTAACTTTTCAAGGATACCTTTGATTTCGCGATTCACTCTTTCAACTTGCCCATTAGATTGGGGGTGATAGGTAGTAGCAATCTTGTGCTTCACATCAAATTTATCAAGCAACCACTTAAGCCATTTGTTCACAAAGTGAGAACCTTCATCACTAATAATAGCTCTTGGTGTCCCAAATTGTGTAAACACATGCTTATGTAGAAATTGCACGACAACCTTAGCATCATTTGTAGGGTATACTTCGGCTTCAACCCATTTGGATACTTAGTCCACAGCAACTAAGATGTATTTGTTCCCATACGAAGAAGGAAACGGGCCTAAGAAGTCAATGCCCCAGACGTTGAATAATTCAATCTCCAAAATATTTGTTAAAGGCATCTCATTCCTCCTTGATATATTACCAGTCCTTTGGCATTTATCACAGTTCTTCACATAAGCATAAGTATCTTTAAATAGTGTAGGCCAAAAGAAATCTTCTTGTAAAATCTTTGCTACAGTACGTGAACCAGCAAAGTGTCCCCCACTTGGAGATGAATGGAAATAATACAAGATCTCAGCAATCTCGCTTTTAGCTACACACTTTCGGATTATATTATCTGCACACTGTTTAAACAAAAATGAATCCTCCCAAAAATAATACCGACTATCATGAAAGAATTTTTTTCTTTATTGGTATGTCATTTCTCGAGGAATTATTCCACATGAAAGATCATTTGCAAAATTAGCAAACCAAGGTGTTTCATGAATTTGACTCACCTCAAATAAGTGCTCATCTGGGAAATTCTCGTTGATAGGCACACGTGATCGAGTTACCTCATCTTACTCTAACCTCGACAGATGATCAGCTACTTGATTTTCAACACCTTTTCTGCCTTGGATCTCAAGGCCAAATTCTTTGAGTAAAAGTATCCAACGAATTAGCCTCAGTTTCACATCTTTCTTCTTGAACAAGTATTTAATGGTCGCATGGTCAGTAAATACTATAACTTTGGTACCTACAAGATATGAGCGGAATTTGTCAAAAGTAAAAACTATAGCAAATAGTTCCTTTTCAGTTACCGTATAATTGAGTTGGGCTCCCGTCAAGGTTCTACTTGCATAGTAAATAGCGTGGAACACTTTATTTTTTCTTTGACCCATCACAGCTCCAATGCCATAGTCACTTGCATCGCACATCAACTCAAAAGGTGAGTTCCAATCAAGTGTAATGATTATTGGGCTGAGATTAACCACTTCTTTAGATCTTCAAAAGCTTTCAAACATGCTTTGTTGAAATCAAACAATGTATCTTTCTCTAACAACAAACATAGCGGCTTAGAATTTTTCGATAAATCTTTCATAAACCTTTAGTAAAAACCGGCATGGCCTAAGAAAATTCTGACTCCTTTCACATTAATTAGGGCCAGTAATCTTTCAATTACATCCACCTTTTCTTTATCGACTTCAATTCCTTTCTTTGAGATCTTATGACCTAAGACAATCCCTTCCTTGACCATAAAATGGCATTTTTCCCAATTAAGGACAAGGTTCGTCTCTTTGCATCTCTGCAGTACCTTAGCCAAATTACTCAAACAGATATCATAAGTGTTACCAAAAATAGAAAAATCATCCATGAAAACCTCAACAAAATTTTCGACCATATCAGTAAATATTGTCATCATGCATAGTTAAAAAGTTGCAGGTGCATTGCATAAACCAAAAGGCATTCGCCTAAAAGCAAATGTATTTTATGGACAAGTAAAGGTTGTTTTATGTTGGTCTTCCGAGGCTACAACTATTTGGTTATATCCCGGATAGTCATCTAAAAAAAATAGAATTCATTACCTACCATTCGATCTAACATCTGATCCATAAAAGGCAACGAAAAATGGTCCTTCCGAATGGCCTTATTCATCTTTCTATAGTCAATACAAATTCTCCAACCAGTAACAGTTCTTGTTGGAATCAATTCGTTGTGCTCATTTTCAACAATCGTGATTCCATCTTTCTTCGGCACACACTGCACCGGACTTACCCACGAACTATCTGAAATAAGATAGAAGATTCCTGCATTTAACCATTTGATCACTTCCTTCCTCACAAGTTCTTTTATAATAGGATTGACACTCCTTTGCCCATCAATTCGAGCTCTTTCACCTTCCTCTATATTAATTTTGTGCATGCAAAATGAAAGGCTTATACCTTGAATATCAGCTATAGTCCAACCAATTGCTTTCTTAAATTTCTTTAAAATAGCAATCAGTTGTTCCTCTTGATCTTTCATTAGTTTTACTAAAATAATCACAGGCAAATTAGAACGGTCACCTAAATAAACATATTTCAAATAGGAAGGAAGTACATTTAGTTCGAGTGTATGTGGCTTTTCGATTGACAACCTGGGTTGCACAAATTCTCTGATTTCTAACTCCAACGGTTCAAATCGTGTGGATTGAATAAAATTTCTCGGATTGACTTCCATCAAAGCCATGTTTTCTTCACCTTCTTCATCCTCCAAAGGGTCAAACTCTAAGGCTTTATTTAATGGATCTTCTTCAAAATTGATTTCCATAGAAACCAAGGTTTCTATTTCTTCCATAACTAAACACTCTTCTATCGGGTCGGGAAATTTCATTGCTTTAAGAATGTTAAAAGTTACCTGGTCATCTTGAACTCACATGGTGAGTTCGCCTTTCTGCATATCAATCAACGTCCTTCCCGTGACTAGGAAGGGTTTCCCAAGGATAATTGGCACTTCCTTATCTGCTTCAAAATCTAAATTAATGAAATTAGCAAGAAATATAAATTTATCGACTCTTACCAAAACATCCTCGATCTTTGCTTCAGGATATGCTAAAGATCGATCTGCTAGCTAAAGCGTCACAATTGTAGGTCTTACTTCACCTATCCCTAACATCTTCAAAATAGTTTTAGGCATCAAGTTGATACTTGCTCCTATGTCACACAAGCTTTACCACAGTAAGATTCACCAATGTTACAGGGTATAGTAAAGCTTCCTGGGTCTTTCAATTTCAGCGGCAGTTTGTTCTGCAGGAACACACTGCACTCCTTTATCAAGGCAACAGTCTCATACTCACTCAGTCGTTTCTTGTTGGACAATATATCCTTCATAAACTTCACATAATTCGACATTTGTATTAAAGCCTCCACCAATGGAGTATTGATGTGTAACTGCTTTAGAACATCCAAAAACTTCTTGAATTACACCTTATGTTTCTACTTGTGTTGCTGCAATCTTTCCAGATATTGAGGTGATGGAACTTTCAGTTGAACTGGACAACTTTTCTGAGTAGGTAAATCTGCATCCAAAGAAGATGTTAAAATATTTGAATTCATTAAGTCAGGGTTTACCTTATCAGACTTTGCAGATTCTGATTCCTTTGGTGTAGGAACTTCAACAGCTGGTTGATTCTTCTCAACGGGCTTATCTTTGACATCAATCAATTGGGGTTCGAGAATTTTAACATTGATGCGGTCGTTGAAAGCACCAAAAATATCCTATCCCTAATAAATAATGAAAAATAATAGTAAAAGGGAAGTAGGGTCAAATCCTCAGGGACTGGACTTGCAAAATATCTTGTTCCATGAAATCCTAGGCAGAATCTTGCCCAACAAAACTTGCGTGCCTGAAAAAAAAAATAAAAAAATAACAGAATTACCCGTGTATGTACCCGTGCAACTCATTGACTTGGGTCACATGGCCAAGCCACACGGCCAAGCCACACGGCCAAGCCACACGCCTATGTGCTAGGCCATGTACCCTTCAAAATTACCTCACACGCCCATGTGCTAGGCCGTGTGCTCGGCCGTGTAACAGACTGACTTGTAACCCATTAAAAACTACAGGGGACACATGGTAGTGTCGCCTAGCCATGTGTCTCACAGATGCCTGTGTCTCTGCCCGTGTGGATAAAAATAGGTCATTTTACAAGCCATTTTTCTCACCCATCAAGGCATATACCTACAACAAAAAAAGAAATATATACAAGCCATAACAAGGCACCAAAATCATGCATATTCTAGCTTTATACATATGGTATGATCTCATACAACCAATATGCCCTTAGGCACCTCAAATGACAACATGTAAACATGTATAATCATGTGCTCTATTTGATCAAAATACTCAACTAACTTTTAGGCATAATTGTATCAATACATACCATTGAATTTACCAACCAAAAACTTACCAAACGGTGCCAAGTATACCATTCAACAAATAACATCAATAACCATATAAGCCCTTCAAAACAAAGTACCAATTCTCAACATTTCCAACAAGTTACAAGCTATATATAATATGCATATTTAAACCATAACTTCATCTCACATAATTCAAGCATTCAAGCCAACATCATCCATATTAAGGCTATCATTTATATGCCAAAAATAAGTTTACTTCATTACCAAAATGCCATAACACAAGCCAAACCAATTAGCTATTTCAACAACCAAAACACATAGGCCAACATTAGCCAAAATACCTATACATGCCATTATAACCAAAATTAAATATTTGAAAGTACCAAAAGAGCCGATGGATAGTGTGATATAGCTCCAACAAGCTTCCAACCTGAACGAGCTTCTGATTCACTATAAAATACGAAAAATAACACAGAGTAAGCATTTAAGCTTAGTAAGTTCGTATAACATAGAATAAAACTTACCATTTTAATACTTAATAGGTAAGATAACATGGCATAATCCAACTACACTTGGCCAAAGCCCTAGTGTACCATTCATTTCAATTCTCAATATGCCATTTAGTACTGATTCAATGTAATTCACATATGTCCCTGAATTAATTCTATTGAACTCTCACCATTTTGAACTGGAGTAGTGTTCATTGAACCGTTTAGAATATCGTGGGATACCCAAGATAGCTCACACATAGTGTGCTAACTCATATAACTGTAATCTGTCAAATCTTATACATGTAAGCTCATACGAGCTGTGAATCGGTATGCTCACACAAGCTATGGGTCGGAACGTAGTACACAATGCTGCTCACATGAGTTGTAGAGTATCTGCAACACGTGCAGGACCTCAACCATCGGTAGGACATTTAGGACCAGCACTCGAATCATGTAAACCCTAATGACATGTCATTTGTATCCTACATATTCATAAGGTTCAAACGGGGCTCGGTAATTGTCGTATGTTGTTGGATATTCAATCAATATATATGTATGACATTTCAAAGCACATGTATAATTCAATTAAAACATATAAACACAATTTAACTAAACAAACTTCCCTCAACGAGTATACGTAGATACAGAGGCAATTAATCTGAGACTTTCTCTTTGCCTCGATCTAAAGTCGTACGAGGTCTGTCTTGATCTATACGGATAAATTTAACTCAATTCAATATATATTTCATTCAATTTAGCCCAAAATCATGTTTTGAAAAAATAACCATTTTGCCCCTATACTTTTAATTTCTTTACAATTTAGTCCCTAGCTCATAAAAATGGAAATTCATGAAACTCCATCACAACCCACTATTTTTGAATATTAATTAGGTCCCTAAGAAGCCCTATATTTCATTTATTTCACTATTTCACCATGTAAATTTTTCTATTTTTCAATTTAATCCTTAATTGATAATTTCATCAAAATCTATTTACAAAATTTGTTTATCTAAAAAATCCATTTTCTATCATCAAACATCAAAACTAATGTATATTAATTAATGGTAAAACCCTAATAGTTTAACAGTTTCACAAATTAGTCCTTGAGCTAGCTAGAGCAAGCTACAACGATCCTGAAAACATAGAAATAATTAAAAACGAGACAAAAATTCATACCAATGCAAGGTAAAATGTTTTGCCAAAAATTCAAGCTCCCATGGCAAATCTTCTCTTTTAATTTCGGTTGGTGAAGATGACTAAGAGATGATGGTTTTGTTTTATTTGATTAATTTTATCATTATTTACCTATTTACTAATTTAACCTTTAAAAACATTAAAATTTACACAAATGCCAAGCCATGTACATCCACTATCACTATTTATGGTCTAGTTACCATTTAAGGACTCATACTTCAAGGTTTTATAGCTATTTAATACTTTTAGCTACTAGAACTCAACTTTTGCACTTTACGCGATTTAGTCCTTTTTATCAAATTGAGCATGATAACCCTTTTTACTATCATGATGTAGAAAATAAAATAATAATAAAATAATTTTTTAGGCTTCAGATTTGTGGTCCTGAAACCACTATTCTGATTTCACTAAAAACGAGTTGTTACAGGATCTCTTAGGTACACAACTGCAACCATTTAGAAATCAAGGTGATTCCACATTTTCAAAGAAGAAAAAAAAATTCTAATGCAAGTGATTATATTTTTCTACTTCATTTATTGATGTTGCCACGTTATTGGCAGAAAACATACGGATGTTGGCATTGAAATAAGTAGGAGTATAACTTTTGAAGTGCTAATTCAACAAAAGTGAAATGGACATTCAAGAAATTGCTCTAAAATTATATCCAACCTTATGTGAAGTAGAATGATTAACTGAGGATGAGCGTTACTGTGCGTTGAGCAAAATTCCAAACCATCCAACGCATATGTTCATTTTTTTTAGTCTTCCTTCTTCTGTACGATTGGAATGGGTGAGGAGATTTCTTTCTAACCATTAAAATCCATGGTTGTGTTGGTGATGTTTTCGTAACTTTTTGTATATGTAATATTTGGATGGTATAATGACATGATAGAATGTCATTACAATGTTGTAACATTTTGATGTTGTAAAATTGAACATGTAGATTATGACATATAAGCTAATGAAACCATGTAACTTTTTGTTAATAGATGAACATTATGTTTGGATATAAAATATAATTCTCAAGCTATTTATTACTTCTAATATTTTTCTTTTTATTTTATAATAATTAAATTATTTGTTTCACTAATGATATTTTAGCATATTAAATATGTATTGCAGTGTAAAAATAATAAAGTAGGCTATAGATTTTAATAATTATTATATTAAGAATGTTATTAAATTATATATTATGTTATTAAATTATATTTAATAATTATGTTAAAATATGATTAAAGTATTTCTTATTATTTCAATTAAAATATATTCATAATAATCATATTAAAATTTAATAAAAATAACAATAATCATCCACCTAAAAGATTTCTGCTAAGGGTACTTTGGTCATTTAAGTCTTTTTCCTTATGCTAATACAACATCTATTCCATTTAACCAAACAATTGAATTATTGATTACAGCTCTATTCCATTACAACCCTATTCCATTACAGTGAACCAAGCATACCCTTAGACTTTTTAAATAAAATTTTCAATGGGTTGTAAACGGACATTATGGACTGTTTTTTTTTTTTGGGGGATTTTTGAATGTTATAATTGCTTGATTGATTGCTGGTTTAGATGGTTTTAATTACTTACTTAATGTGATGATAATTAAATGAACTAACAAATTTTTGCAGCTAAGGGAAACCGTCAAGTATTAAGGTACACCTTATACCTTCTGGTTGTGTGAATGAAATGATTAATTTAGAAAAGCATGCAATTAGGTCTAATTTCTTATATGAAATATTCTGCAATTGTGTGGTGTGTATGATTGGTTGGTGTGGTTTGTGAAGTTTTAAATGGAGAGTCACCTCGGTAGTTAATGTTATGTTCCAAATTCGGGTCGGACTATCCCGATCAGGTTTGGGCTGTCACACATGAGATCAAGTAGGGTCTCTATTTAGTACCCTTATGACCTTTAATTTTTTCTTGAAGTTTTAGTTTAATTTTAGCTATCTTAGAATGTTAGCAATGATTATGAATGATTTGATCTAATGGGACATATCTAGAGAGCAATTGAATTGAATTTAATAAGAAAGTAAAGTTGTTGACTAATGGTCACTAAACTAACTACAAAAATGACTAAGGCAAGCGCACCTATCGAACAGTAGTATAGTTATGGTGAGTAGGGAATATCATATCCACGAGGACTAAAAGTACTAGTAATTACCATTTTTCTATTATTTAGCCAACAAACTGGAGCGATTGTTTTTAATCTAAAATTACTAAACTAATCTAACTAAGAACGCAATAGAGAATAAAATAGGAAATAATCGAAGATAACCAATGAGATAGACAATACCCAAAAACGAATCCACCTAGAATTCACCTATTATTATGAATTTGAATTAAACGATTTATTCACTTGTGTCTTGATCTGTAGAAATCCCTAAACTATGTTAATATCTCTTTCTAGAGTACGAACAATAGACTCTAGGTTGATTAATTAAAATCTCTTTCTAATTAAAACCCCTATTGTCGCATTAACTCGATCTATGGATTCCCCTATTAGATTTGACTCTAATCCGATAGATTTATGTCGCCTTATTTCTACAATTGCATGCAACTCCACTCAATTATGCTAGATCTACTCTTAAACAGAGACTTTTGCTCTACTGAAATAAGCACATTAAACATGAATTAATATCACAAAAATATTAAAATAAGAAATAAGCATACATAATTCAGAACAATAATCAAGTATTTATCATGTAAATCATAAATCAAATAATAATATTCATCATAGGTTTCATCCTCCCTAGGTATCTAGGAAATTTAGTTCATAATCCTGAATATAAACATCTCAAAGTTAGGATAACCATAAGACATAAAGTGTAACAGCCCGTTTTTAGTGAAATCGAAACAGTGGTTTCGGGACCACAAATCCTAGTCCGTAAGAAAAATTATTTTAAAATTATTTTATGGTCTAACGTATTATAAGAATACCGTATAAAAATTTCATTAAGAAATTTTACCAATTACATGTTTAATTGATAAAAGGAACAAATTGCATGAAGTGCAAAAGTTGAATTCTAGTAGCTATAAGAATCAAATAGCTATGAAATTCAAAATTGGATGTCCTTATATGGAAAATAGACCATTAAAAGTAGTTAGTAAATAAGTATGATGATTCATGCATGGAAATTTAAGAAAAAAAAAGGACTAAATTGGAAAGTAAATAAATAAAAGATGATAATAAAATAAATATCTAATGTCATCATTTTATATCATCTTTTCTCAATTAAAAGACATGGAAACCCTAGTTTTTGGGTGCTGAGTTCAAGCAAGTTGTTTTGGCTCAATTAGGTATGAATTCTTGTCCCGTTTTTAGTAATTTTTATGTTTCCGAGATCGTAAAAGCTTAATTTAGCTATCTCGGGGATTAATTTGTAAAATTATCAAAGTACTAGGGTTTTTCCATGGATGAATATGCATGAAATATGAAATTATGGTAGAAAATGAAAGGTTGTTGATAGATAAACAACTTTTGTAAAGTAATCTTTTTTGAAATTATGATTTAGGGACTAAATTATAAAGATGTAAAATTCATGGAAAAATTCTAAATTTTATGAAATACATGGGCTGTTAATGTTACATGGAAAAATCGGTTAGGCTTGGAATAAGGATTAAATTGCATGAATTTCTTTTTTTGAGCCTAGGGACGAAATTGTCATTAATTAAAAGTATAGGGGTAAAATGGTACTTTTTCTTAAGATGTGAATTGAATTGAATTGAATATGAATTTTATTTAATTGAGTTAAATTTACTCGTATAGATCCAAATAGACTAAATACGGAATTAGATCGAGGAAAAGAAAAAGTGTCGGATTAGTAGACAATAAATCAACGAACACTTGTCAAGGAAAGTTCGTGTATAAATTGTGTATATTTATATGTTTGAATTGAATGTTGTATATATGAATTGTGTAATTGTTATTTATATGAAATTGATTACATATCCGACAAAGCCTGATAAATGTCAAGTCCCGTTTGAATAAATGAAATTCGATGGATACAAGATTTCCCGTATTGGTTGTAGTCCTACATATGCTGCGGACACACCACAGCTCGAAAGAGCGTCCCGATATTAGCCCTTTCAAGTTTTCCGTTATATGGTTCTTGCGAGCTTCTCGTTAATAGTTCTTCGGAGCTTCCTGATCAGCTGTGATCCTACATGTATTGTGGACACACCGTAGCTCTTATCAGCGTCCCGTTATATGGCTCTTCATGAGCTTATTGATTAAAGGCTCTTTGTGAGCTTCCTAATTAATGGCTCTCTGGAGCTTCCCGATATGGCTCGCTTGAACTTCCCAATATATGGTTATCCGAAGCTTCCCGTTAATGGCTCTTCGGAGCTACCCGTTATTGGCTCATATAAGCTCCCTGAATATGGATCTTATGAGCTTCCCGTTATACAGCCTGGATAAGCTTCCCCTTACATGGCTCACATAAGATTCCCGTTATATGGCTCGAGAGAGGGCTTCCCGATTATGTGCTTTAACGAGCACTTCTGAATATGAATTGACGAATTATAGATTCGTACACTTCATGTGTATTACCATGTATCCATCGATATTTCAAATAGTTCAACGAATAAAGTTCTGATATAAGTTAAGATGAATTCTGAATGAGATACTACCTGTATACATCTGAAAACACATGGAAATTTGATATTTGATGAGTTCATCCCTGATTCTTGATATTCACATGAAATACAAGACTAACATGTTTGATGAATTTGTGTGTTTAGGCTATTAGTCAAATTGCTTGGATGCATTTTTGTATGCTTACCTTAAATGTAAATGAATGGTAAGTTTATTTCCTATTATACGAACTTACTAAGCATTGAATGCTTACTCTATTTTATTTCTCCTGTTTTATAGTACTTCAGAAGCTCATTGGGTTGGAAGCTTGGTGGAGATATCTCACACTATCAATCTATCCAACAGCTCATTTCGATTTAATTTGTAAATTAAATTTTAGGTTATAATGGCATGTACAAGCTAAATTTGGCCAATGATGGCATGTAAATGTATGGTTGAAACAAGCCATTGGTATGGCTTGTAATTGATATGTGTTTTGGTATGTTTAAATGATAGTTAACTGATAGGTATGGTTTGATTTGGTATAGTTAATGCACATGAGTTATATATTATTGATTAATTAGGTAAGATAAAATATTAGACATTTTGGGAATATTGACATGAATTGAACTTGAATTTATCTTGATTTGACTGGTTAGTATTACTTTGTAAATGTGAAAAAGTGTAAATGTAGGTGGAAGACAAATCGGGTGAGGAATAAAGCTTAGAAATGGCCTTATTTTGTCTACATGGGCAGAGACACAAGCATGTGTCTCAGCTGTGTGTGACACACGGCCTAGCACATGGGCATGTGAATTGCCCGTATGTCCACTGCATCTTTAAATTTTCAAAACATAATGCTCACAATTGCTCACACAGCCTGACACACGGGCATGTGACTTGGCTGTGTGACCCCTGCACCTATTTAATGAAAATTATTATGTTTACACGGCCTACCACACTGGCGTGTGACTTGGTCGTGTGACCTAAGTCAGAGAGTTACACGGGTATGGACACTGGCTAGGATATGGCTGTAACATCCCGATTTCGGGCCTAGTCAGAACACTGGTTTCAG
Organism: Gossypium raimondii; assembly: GCF_025698545.1. NCBI lineage: Eukaryota > Viridiplantae > Streptophyta > Magnoliopsida > Malvales > Malvaceae > Gossypium > Gossypium raimondii. Next base: position 43,537,826 of record NC_068577.1, read on the forward strand.
GACCACAAATTCGATGAGAAAAAAATTATTTTATTATATTTTTACGGTCTACAATTTCACAGGATGATTTTAGGAAAATTTTGTTCGAAAATTTTGACGTTTGGGCACTCAATTTAGTCAAAAGAACTAAATTGTAAAAAGTGCAAAAGTTGAGTTCTACATGTTAGAGGTGTCCAATTGTTATGAAATTTTAAATTGAAGATTCTTAAATGGCAATTAGACCATTGGTTAAATTGTGGACAAAAATGGACATGAGATAAGTGAAATAGGATATTTTTAAGTGAAGGGTATTTTAGTCATTTAGTAATAAAAAAGAATTAAAAAGGGGAAAAGATGACAAAATATGCTCATCTTCTTCATTTGGCCGAATTTAGCAAAGGGGAAGCCATAGTTAGGGTTTTCAAGCTTCCAAGCTCCATAGTAAGTGATCCTAAGTCTCGTTTTTCATGTTCTTTAATTTTGGTGTCCCGGTAACTTGATTTAGCTTATTCTAGCAATAATTTAACCAGGGGTTCATATTTGGAAAAATACCTGTTGACACCATTTTTTTGACAAAACGGGGTCGACTTGGATTTTAAAAATGAAAACGAAAATGGGAGTCGCCGCCAATCCTTTTTGATGAGGTGTGATCGGCTCACCTCGAAAAGTGGTTGTTTTTAATAAACGATTTGATTTTATTAAAACAACGGTTTTGGTCCACGAAATTTAGAAAAATGGGTTCGGGAGTCGGTTACGTACGAGGAAGGATTAGCACCCTCGATACGCCCAAAATTGGTACCTAGTTGATTACTTAATGTCTTAGTATCGAAAATTGAAAACTTTGAAGAGATTTAAAATACGATTCTTTATTGAAATGTTAAATTTTTTTGGGAAAAGGGCATATTTCACGTTATTCGAGAAAGAGAATTATATCCAGTAAGTTAGAACACAATGTCTTGAATTCCCGATGCGCGAATGAATGCCATAAATTTACTTATTTACGAAGATATTTAATTATCTCGGGTTTAAAAAAGGGATCATGCCCAGTAAGTTAGGACACGATCTTTTCTTAATTCCCGAGATCGTTTAAAAACTTGAGGAAAAAAAGGGATCATGCCTAGTAAGTTAGGACACGATCTCTTCTTAATTCCCGAGATCGTTTAAAACTTGAGTTTGAAAAGATTCGTATATTTAGATTTATTGTGAAAGTCAAAACCCAATAAGTTAGGGTACGACCTTCTCGAATCTAAACACGAGATTTTTCTTATTCAAAAATCATAATTTATGCATTGAATAAAATTAATCTAACATGAAATAGTAGAAATGAAACAAGGTGTCAATATGCATAACAAAATAAAAATGAATACGATAATGTAAAAATAATAAGATAAATAGCAACGAAAATAAGATAAATAAAATGACAAATCAATAGCATACAAAATAACAAGTATATAAGCAAATAAAAGTAAAACATTCCCTTAAAATAGTAATAAGAACATAAATAAATAAGTAAATAAAGAAAATAAAATTATAAAAATATAAAAGATATATTTGTATATATATATGTATATAAAATTATAAAATATAAAATATATATAAGTATGTATATATATACATTTATGAAAATGAAAAATTATGCATATAGATATATATATATATGTGTATATAAATTATAAAATATAAAACATATATAAGTATGTATATATATATATAAATAAATTATAACATTATGTACTTGTATATATATATATATATATTATAAAATGTATGTATGTATATATATGTATAACGAAATTTGAAATTAAAAAAAAAAGTATGAATGAGAAAATAGTAATAATAATAATAATGTAATATAATAGTAATAATATATTAAAATGATCAATTTAATAATAAATAACTAAAATACCAAGCAGATGACTAAATCGAAACTAAACAAAACTTAGGGTCGAAATCGAAAATGAAGAGTAGAGAAAATGACTAAATCATAATGCGCGTGAAAGGAAAAGGACCAAAAATGGAAATAAACCAAGTCCCCCAAAATGCAACGTCGCAATGGACAAAAATGAAATCAGTGAGAAATTATGCAGTCCAATTTGAAGAAAACAACAAAATCAAATTAAAACAAAGTGCAAAGGTGGAGGGCTTAATGCGCAAATATCCCTCCAAAGTAAAAAACACGCGGATCCCTCCCAGGGTCGAGTCACTGCGCGGGTGAGGGCCAAAACCACCTCGTTTTGGCACCTGACCCCTAGTTGCAAAACGGCGCCATTTAGTGCTCTTATTTAACCCAAAACTTTTTTTTCTGAAACTTCATTTTTTAGTGCAAAGAAAAAAAAACCTTCAAAACCTCCCCATATTTCTCAACACTCTCCTATCCGGCCATGGCCACCATCGATGAACAGCCGCGCCGTCGCCGTGGCCAGTGGCCGGAAATGAACTAATGGGCTTCTCGGCCCCCCTTTTTAAAAAAAAAGAAAACTCGAAGGCCAAACCTTCTTGATCCAAAGGCCAAAGGAGAAGAGGCCCACACGCCCTCTCTCGGTCCGATTTTGGTGACTAGAAAAGGGCCTCCGATGACGAATATTTGCGAGACGATTCCAGGTGAGTCTTTTTCTTTTTATTTTTGTTTATAAAAATAATAATAAAACAAAAATAAAAAAAGATAAAAGAAATAGAAAGATTGAAATAAAAAAACAAGAAATCACCTTGAAATTTTGTTCTTATTTTCTTTTCTGTTCGTAAAAAAAAGGTCCTTTACAAGCCTTAGATCTCAGTTTTTATACCAAGATATACATTATTTATTTTTGATTTTTCTTGTTTCTCTTTGCTACTTGCGTGTTTGCTCCGTTTTGCAGGGTGATTGATGGGTAGGTGAGCGGTGGCAGAGTTGGTGGCGCGCCGTCAGAAGGTGGCGATGGCAGAAGACCCAAAAGTCATTAGATACAGTGCTAGGGTTTCAAAATTTCTGAAACCCTAGTTTGACTGTTGGGGTTGAGATTTTTGGGCCAATTGGGCCTTATTTGGATTTGGGTAACATTGGGCCTTGGCATGTAATTGGGGTTTCAGTTTGGTGCGGGCCCGATTCGAGTATATTTTTGGGTCTGTTTGGGTTAGGTTTAGTTTGGTTAGTTGGGCCTCGGATTACTGGGCTTTGATGTATGGGTTTTGGGTTTCTGTTTTGGGTATTTGGGTTTTGGGCCCCGGGTCAAAATTGGGCTTGTACAACTGCCCCTCTTTTCTCGTTATCGTGTAACGAGAACAGAGCAAAGATTAAGAAAGACCAATTTTGCCCGGTCTCACCGATTCTTGACTTGTTCTGACGCTTCTCTTCTTCAAGTAGCTTCATTCTAGTCCACTATTTCTTGTTGCTTCGATCCACTCTATTGTACTTCAAAGAGATACGGCTTGTAGCTTCAATCTTCTTCGTAGCAACTTCAGGGGGACGAGATTCATGGTTTTAGTCTGCTCCACTCTAATGTAAGGGAGATAAGACTTGTTGCTTCAACCTGCTCCGCTGCGACGCAATTTCAGAGGTATAGGATTCATTATTTTAATCCGCACCACTGCAACTTCTGGGAGATAAGATTATTAGCTTCAGTCTGCTCTACTGCAACTTCAGGGAGATAAGACTTGTTATGGTAGATTTAATTCGACCTACTGCAATTTCAGGGAGATAGGATTCATTGTTTTAATCTGCTCTGCTGTAATTTTAGGGAGATAGTATTAGTAGCTTCGATCATTTTAACTGCAATGTCGGGGAAGTAAGATTCGCCGTTGTAGCTTCAATATATTCCACTGCACCTCCAGGGAAGGAAGATTCATCGTTGTGGCTTCAATCTTTTTAACTGCAATTTTGGGGAAACAAGATTCGTCGTTATGGCTTCAATCTGTTCCACTGCACCGCCAGGAAAGTAAGATTCTCTATTGTCGAATCCACTCCACTGTAATTTCATGGAGATAGGACTTATGGTGGTTCGATCTATTCTCTAGGGAACATGACCTGTATAATGAACCTAATTATGCCTAATGATTAGGATGCCATGATAAAAAAAATGAATCAAATGCTCCTAACTAGACGTGTATGAATGATGTTTGCATGAATGCAAAATGTTATTTTTCCGAGAATGGTCTCTCTTTAACGCTTAAGTTGTTGTTGCTTGAATTTTATTAAGGTTTTCTCACTGTCGTGCTATAACGCCTTCTTACTCGGCTGAAATCTACAAAGAAACACTTAATCAGATTGCCCCCCACTGTAAACTTCAAAGTTCAATACACTGGGACGCAAAATTTGTATCATCTTTCTCTCGCTGTAACCCAACGGTAGAAAAATATGGCTTTTCACAATCCTCTCCTATCATAATTCAAGGATACAGAATATGAAGCTCTTCGGTCTTTCCTCATTCCCAGGGTGTCGTACTAAATGTTTATGCACAACTGTAACACTTTTTCTTCTGAGAAAATCTCTTCTTATCACGCAGTGATCATTGCTTGTTTGTTCATTGAAGCTTTATCACCAACACGACATCTTGTCATTTTGTTCAGTCAATGTTTGGACAACAAAATCTGAAAGCATAGTCTTAATTTAAATTTTTCCTTCTTAGACATTTCAACCTTTAAACCTGGTGTGTTCTAAACAATAGTCCTGTTTCAGGTTCTTGTATTTTTTAGAAAATTTTAGAGTAATATGCAAAACTCCTTTTGCTTGAATATTAATAGCCCATTAATCTTTATTTCAACGAAATTTGCTTGAAAAAGATTATCACAGTGGACAAGATGAGATTTTATTGAGAGCAAAGCTCTAAACAAATAAATTAATCAGGATAGTGAATTTTGCTAAGATTGAAAATGAATAAGATGAAAAAGATTATCACAATGGACAAGATGGAATTTTATTAAGAGCAAAGCTCGAAATTAATAAATTATCAAGGATAGTAAGAATAAAAGAGGAATTGATTGGGAACACATATCTTGAAAAAGAATGAAGTATTCCAAGACAGCAAATTCCAAGATTAGATGCCCCAGATATCGCAACTTGAAATTCTCTGTACTAACTCTTTGAAAGACCATTCTGAGTTTGACATGTGTTTAGGAGAACTACAGGACTTTGTCGATGCCTCAAGACGTCGCCTACCCTTTCCTGTTATTCCAGGTATAACAAGATCACCACATGACCCAATCTGAATAAAATTTGAACTGCTCTGATCACATCATATCCCATTCTAGTACAAAATTTGAGCCGCCCTTTTCAGGTTTTCAACTCAAATCCCTTTTTGGTCTCAATGCGCCCTTTATGGGTTTTCACCTTGGCCTCTCCCTTTTCTTTTGAAAGCGCCCTTTGCGGGTTTTCACTTTGATCCTTTTCCTTCTTCAGGTGAAATATTTCTTAATTGAGTCCGAGTTCACAGGGTTTGGCAGGCTTTTACCATCCATCTCACTCAAAATCAAAGCCCCTCCAGAAAAGGCCTTCTTTACAACATAAGGTCCTTCCCAATTTGGCATCCATTTCCCTCTAAAGTCCTTTTGTAAGGAAGGATCTTTTTCAACACCAGGTCCCCCTCATTAAATTCTTTGGGACGAACCCTTTTGTTATAAGCTCGCATCATTCATTTTTGATACATCTGACCATGACTAATAGCTTTTAACCTCTTTCCTTCTATCAGGTTCAGTTGGTCATATTGAGATTGAATCCATTCGGTCTCATCTAACTTTAGTTCAACTAACACCCGCAGAGAAGGGATCTCAACTTCAATGGGTAACACTACCTCTATCCCGTAAACTAGAGAAAAAGGTGTTGCCCCAGTAGAAGTCCTAATAGATGTTCGATATACAAAGAGAGCAAAAGGTAATTTCTCATGCCAGTCCTTATAGGTTTCAGTCATTTTCCCTACAATTTTCTTGATATTTTTGTTAGCCGACTCCACTGCACCATTCATTTTTGGGCGATACGGTGATGAATTATGGTGTCTAATCTTAAACTGACTACAAACTTCAGCTATTGAGCTGTTGTTTAAATTTAGCGCATTGTCATATATAATTCTTTCAGGCATCCCATATCGACAAATAATTTCCATTTTCAAACACTTGCTAACTGTTGACTTTGTGACGTTAGCATATGAAACGGCTTCCACCCATTTAGTCAAATAGTCGATAACCAAAAAGATGAAATGATGTCTATTAGAAGCCTTTGGTGATATTGGCCTGATGACATCCATTCCCCACATGGAGAAAGGGCATGGAGAAGTCATAATGTGAAGAGGTGAAGGAGGCGCATGCATTTTGTCACCATAAATTTGGCATTTATGGCACTTCTTGGCATAATTAATGCAATCTCCTTCCATGGTGGACCAATAGTACCCAAATTTCATAATTTGTCTGGCCATCGTGAAGCCTTTGGCGTGCGTCCCACAGATACCTTCATGTACTTCTTCTAAAATTTTCTTGGCCTCTACAGCATCCACGTATCTCAACAATACTTGATATTTTCCCCTCTTATACAAAATCTCTCCATCTAGGACATAATCAATGGCCAGTCTCCTCAATGTCCTCTTATCATTTTCCGTCGCCTGGTCGGGGTATTTACGATTCTTTACATATCGCAGTATGTCTTGGTACCATGGATGGTCATCATTTTTCTCTTCTTCAATACTTTAGCAAAGAGCTGGGGTCTCATGAATGTTGATTTAAATAGGCTTCATGTCTTCTGGTTTGTTCACTTTGATCATAGAGGCAAGAGTGGCCAAAGCATTAGCCATCTGATTTTCGTCTCGCGAAAGATAACAAAAAGTGATACTATCAAACTCCTCGACCAATTCTAGAACCAATTTCTGATAGCGGATTAACTTTGGGTCTCTCGTTTCCCATTCCCCTTTGAGCTGATATATTACTAATGTAGAATCTTCATATACCTCTAGTATCTTAATTTTCCGCTCTATGGCTGCCCGAATGCCCATAATGCAGGCTTCATATTCAGCCATGTTATTAGTGCAATCAAAATCCAATTTACTGGTAAAGTGATAATGATCTCCATTAGGGGACACAAGGACTGCCCCAATCACATTGCCTACAGCATTCAAAGCTCCGTCAAAGTTTAGCTTCCAAAGTTGATTTTTGTGGGAATATTCTTCAGCGGTTGCCACATACATCAAGTCTTCATTCAGGAAATCAAAACTCAGAGGTTCATAGTCTTCTAAAGCTCTACGGGCCAAAAATTCTGCTATCACGCTCCCTTTGACAGCCTTCTGATTTACATAGACTATATCAAACTCGGAGAGTAGGATCTACCACCTAGCCATCCTCTCATTCAACGCAGTTGACTCCATCATACACTTTAGAGGGTCTAACTTTGAAATTAACCAAGTCGTATGATAGAGCATGTATTTCCTCAATCGTCGTGTTGTCCAGATTAGGGCACAACATAAGTTTTCAATGGGCGAATATCTCATTTCACAGTCAGTAAATTTTTTGCTGAGATAATAGATCGCCTTCCCCTTCTTCCCCGTCTCATCATGTTGACCTAGCACATATCCCATGGAGTTGTCAAATACCGTTAAATACAATATCAGTGGTTTATCTGGCCTTGGCGGAAACAACACTGGAGTATTGGACAAGTACTATTTTATCTTGTCAAAAGCCTCCTGGCATTCTTCATTCCATACATCTACATTATGTTTCTTCAGAAGACAAAATATGGGGTTACATTTCTCGGTCAGTTGCGAAATGAACCGAGCAATATAATTCAGCCTTCCTAAGAAACCTCAAACTTCTTTTTGAGTACGTGGTGGTGGTAAATCTCGAATTGCCTTGACTTTGTCTGGGTCGATTTTGATCCCTTTTTCACTGACTACAAACCCTAGAAGCTTTCCTAACCTAGCTCCAAAGATACATTTGGCTGGATTGAGTTTGAGTTGGAACTTTCTTAATCTTAAGAATAACTTTCTTAAGACTTGCACATGTTCTCTTTCCGTCTGGGATTTTACGATCATGTCGTCAACATATACTTTAATTTCCTTATGCATCATATTGTGGAAAAGGGTCATCATGGCTCTTTGGTATGTGGCTCCCGCAGTTTTCAGCCCGAATGGCATCACTTTATAACAGAAAGTTCCTATAGGGTTACGAAAGTGGTTTTCCTCATATCTTTCGGATGCATCTTAATTTGGTTATATCCCAAGAAACCGTCCACGAAGGAAAATAGTGAGTGTCCTGCCGTGTTATCCACCAGGGTATCAATGTGAGGCAGGGAAAATTATCTTTCGGGCTGGCTTTATTTAAATCTTTGTAATCTACACACATTTGTACCTTCCTATCTTTCTTAGGAATAGGTACAATATTGGCTACCCATTCCGAGTATTTGACCACTTGTAGGAACCCAGCATTGAATTGTTTTTAAACCTCCTCCTTTATTTTTAGTACAACATCCGGCCTCATCCTTTGGAGTTTTTGCTGAACTGGCTTGCAATCTTTCTTTATAGGAAGACGGTGGACTACAATATCGGTATTTAACCCAGGCATATCCTGGTATGACCATGCGAAGACATATTTGAACTCTCGAAGCAACTTAATGAAGTCTTGTTTTACTTCTTCAGCTATGCATGATCCGATCTTCACCACATTTCCCTCCTCCAGGGTTACAATCTCCACCGTCTCCTTGTGAGGTAGGATTTGTTTCTCCTCCTGCTCTACCATCCTCAACAAGTCTGGAGATAGGTTACAATCTATGTTATCTTCAAAGTCATGCGATCCCTCTAAACACATATCCTGTTCAAAAGGATTTTTCGAGTCCATAGTAGAGTCACTCATATCATTGATATCTGGGGACCTATTATAGGTACCAAAGAATGTATGAATTTAAGAATACTTATTTATATGGTATGATCATGAATTAATGAAAGAATGATTTAGAAGAAAATCTAAGAGAATGAAAGAAGCCAAAATGACTATTCGTGCAAAAATAATGAAAGAATCTTGAAAGAATATATGCTCAAAATAATTACAAAGATATATTTTATTAAAATAACGATGTTCAGACATATGCCCATTTCACAAAAAGTTCTCATTGTCTCTAGGCTAAAACAACTAGCATATTTTGAATATTACTCTGGGAAAGCTCTAAAAACTTCAGGTATTTCTTCTGCAGTCCATTTATTTAGAACACTCCTAGGTTCGTAGGGACAAATATCTAACAAAATCCTTTCTTCAATCACCTCCTCATGTATGGCATTGATGCCCTCTTCCCTCGGTACATTTCTCTCGTGATAAATGATTCCTCCCGACACAAAGGTTTCAGATATGTGGGGAATTATCATGGGTTCCCCTTCAATTTCCTCCCCACTTAGACGTTCCCTTCTTCTTCCTTGCCTTTTTTCTAGCTCATTCCTTCTTTGTTTTATGTCTGGCTTATATCCTAAGCCAAAACGATCTTGTTTTTCTTTTGGTACTGGAACCTCAATTCTTCATTGGAGATACCTCCCTAATCCTCTTCCGGGTAAGGCCCTTTTTCCTACCATCAGTTGTAACCCCATCTTCATTATCTTGGATATTTTTGATATTGGAATTTTGCTCCCCTCAAAAATAAAGGATGCATTCACAAACTCTAAAGATCGAAAGGAGCATTCAACTGTTTCATCATTAATTTCCACGTAAGGCGCATCATTAGCTACAGCTGCTATGATATCTTCCTCGGCGTTTATTGTCACCAGCCGACACTCAAACACCAATTTCAATTTCTAGTGTAGTGATGATGGTACTACCCCAGCAAAATGTATCCATGGCCACCCTAATAAGTAGTTATAGGAAGGCTTGATGTCCATTACAAGAAAATCCACCTCGTAAGTAGTTGGACCGATCAACAAGGGTATCTTAATTCTCCCCATGACCTTTCTTTCTGTTCCATTGAAAGCCCTCACTATATTTTGGCATGTCTTCATATGCGAACTATCCACAGGCAGCCTGTTAAGTGTGGTTAGGGGCAATACATTCAACGCTGACCCGTTATCTATCAAAACTCCTGGCAAAGTATACTCTTTGCATCGGGTGGTAATATGCAAAGCCTTAGTGGACCCCATGCCTCGAGGTGGTATCTCGTCATCATTAAAGAAGATGAAGTTGTCGGCGCTTATGTTATTAACCAGCCTATCTAACTTGTTGACAGAGATGTCATTGGCCACATAGGTTTCATTTAGCACTTTCATCAACGTCCTTCGATGCACCTCTGAACTTAAGAGCAAGGCTAACACGGATATGCGAGCTGGTTGCTTATGCAATTACTCCACAACACTATATTCGCTATGCTTCAAGAATTTGAGGAATTCTTTAGCTTCTTCCTCTTTTATTGGCTCAGTAATAGGTAACACAGGCTCGATTATTTTTTCTTTCTTTTGCTCCGTCACTATGGCTTTTCCTTTTACTGGCTCGACTGGAGGACTTATCAAGTCATAGCGCTTCCCACTACGCGTATAAATTTCCTTTCCTTGGACAGTTGTGTTGAACTCATAGTTCCACGGGACTTTCTTGTTATCCTTGTAAGAGAAGGCTACGGGCTTCTAGATTATTATCTTTGGCATTACCAGCATTTCCGCCTCGTTATTCCTTGGTCGCAAGATGATGACCACAGGATGGTTTACTTTTGAAACCCTTGTCTTTGGTTCCGACGCGCATATGCTTCTTTCTTCTTGGACTTCTTCATAGAACTCCATTTCTTTATCATCTATCATATCTTGAATCAAGTCTTAAAATTCTGTGCACTCTTGAATTTCGTGCCCTTCTACATGATGGAACTCGCAATAATTTCTCGTCTCATTGCATTTCCCTTTTACATTCGAACTGATTAACCCCTTGTCTATCATTTTCTTCCAAACCCATTTCAAAGGAGTTCTTATTTCTGCAATATTTGCCTTAATTTTTCTCCCCATGTTTTCACTTATCATGTTTACCCCCTTATCAGCATGGCTAGGTAATGGATTTCCCGCACTGGATGAATCATCAATCTTGACAACACCCATACTGATTAGCTTTTCAACCAGCTTTTTGAAGGTTGTGCAATTTTCTATTGACTGCCCCGTAATCCCCGCATGATAGTCGCTTTGTGCATTAGCGTCATACCATTTAGGGTACAGAGCTTGTAAGGGCTTTAAGTAGAAAGGGGAGACAATATGTGCATCAAACAAGCTTTTATACAACTCCCTGTATAGTACCGGAATTGGCGTGTACTGAGGCTTTTCTGTGTTCTGTCTTGTACCGAATTCCTGTCTTAATGAACCTTGTTGATTAGTTGCCACCTTTCCTGGTTGGTTCACCGTGATCGATTTCGAGTAACCCTTGTTATAGGTGCTCATGTTGTTCACCTCATTCTCCCTTTTTCTTGGATCCGTCCTTCGGTTACCTTCTCCAGCATCGATCCTCCCACTCCTTATGGCATTTTCAATCATTTCTCCATTCATGACTATGTCAGAAAAGCTTTTCGTGGCACGTCCCAACATATAAGTGATGAATGATGCCTTCAGTGTGTTAATGAAGAGTATTGTCATCTCTCTTTCCAGTAGCGGAGGCTGGACTTGAACAGAAACCTCCCTCCATCTTTAAGCGTATTGTCTAAAACTTTCATTAGGTTTCTTCTCTATATTTTGCAGGGTAATTCTTTCAGGGACCATATCGGCTACATGACTGTATTGCTTCATAAATGCTTGTGCTAATTCCCTCTATAAACTAATCTTGGTATGACTTAAGTGATTGTACCACTTAGATGCTGCCCCTGTGAGGCTATCTTGAAAGTAATGTATAAGCAACTGGTTGTTGTTGACGTATCCAGTCATACGCCGACAAAACATGGTGATATGAGCTTCCGAACAACTGGTCCCATTGTATTTCTCAAATTTTGGCATTTTAAACTTGTGGGGAAATACCAAATTCGGTACCAAACTTAAGTCTTTAGCATCAATCCCCTGATATTTACATCTTTCCTCCAGCTGTTTTGGCAATTCTTCTTTTGTTTTCTCTTTCTCATCCACTTCGTTGAAATCAGGGATGATGGGACTGGTATGGTTCTTTTCGGGGTTAGAACCTAATCCAGCTTGGAAGTTCATTGGCATTGAGGTGCCAGCCTGAAACTGCTGAGGCCTAATTGTAACAGAAGACCTGCGTGGGTGTACATCAGCTTGGGGCTGTACATGTGGAGGAGTAAAGCTTGGAGGGTAGAGGGGTCCATCAATATCTCTTTCTTCAACATTAACCATGGGGTCCTTTCCTTTGTCATTTCTCCTAGCTAATAGTTGTGTTAGCTGAGTCATCATGCTTTTTTGGGACTCCACTATCTTTTCTGCCAAATCTTGCTGAATTTTTTCTAGCCACTCTTGCATTTGGTCTTGCATCTCTTTTTGAAGCTATTAGAGTTTTTCTAATCTTTGATCCATGTTCTTCGATTTCACCCGAGTACCGTAGGGGTGTTGGTTTTCCAGGTTAACTGAAATAATTTTATTCAATTAGGGTCTTTTAATGGTCGTTAATGCATATGATGCGATGCAATGCATGAAATGAATGCAAAAAGGCGTCAATTCTAATTCAATTTCATTTTGAAAACTTTACTAGAAATCAAACTTCTTTACATAAGATAGATTACAGATACGGCTTAGCCCTAATGCTCAGAACTCTAATCTTCCTAAGTAACGAGGCTAACTGATGTCCTGGATCTAATTCCAACTCATATTTCACGCTCAGCGTACCGGCTTGCACTGCCAAAGTCTTAGGTGATCAGCTACCTCTCGAATCTGAACCACAGCTTCTCCTATAATATGATCTCTATTTCTGACTTTGTTCTGCAAGTGGTGTAGCTGTTCAATCTGACGATCTTCACTTCCAAGTGCTCGATTCGAATCTCACATTTTGTAGTGCCGTTTCTAACTCTTCTATCATTTCTTTCATTTCCTCGATCTTGCTCAAGCTTGCTTTTAATTCCATCACAGAATTTCGATTTCGATGCCGAGAGAGATCCTTCTAACTCAGTCACTCTATTCTCTAGTTCACCTTTTTCCTTTTGGTTCTCTAACAAACTCTTCTTTAGAGCCTCATTTTGTGTCTGGACTTCTTGAAACTTCCTTTCCCAACAATCGGCCTTATTCTTTTCTTCTTAAATCTCTTCACGCCACTACTCCGAAGTTTTTCCCAATCGGGCAGTTCTCATCGATAAGCGTGGCTTCTTATAATATATCTTCAAGCTATCTAGATCCTCTTTGGCTTTAGTTTTCCCTTTTTTAAATCTTTTTGCCTCGAGTTTCTGAACATTCGCATCTAATCTCAACTTCACCTTTTCTTCTTCCATTTGCTCTATCCTCTTTTCTAATTCTGCATTTCTCATTTCAAAATCTTGTTTTATGATTTCTAATTCAGAAGGGACGACTCGCAAATGTTCCTCTATCGACTGACTGTTCCTGTGACTCGATTCGGGGATATTGTCATTGATTCTTCCAACCCACCATTCATTATATTCGGGAGTTGTCATTGGTCCCACAGCTAATCTCTTCATCCGACGAGTCTGGTTCCATGCATTAGACATTTCTCGAATTTTCTTTTTGTAACCATCACCTTTGTATGAGAATTCACACTCGGCTAGTCCGTGAGTCGCGGGTATAAACTATCTTGACCTATACTGGCGAAGCACTAGCAACGGGGCATAACCAATAGCTCCCCAAATTCCTAGCAAGGGAACCCAATCAAATTCACCGCATCGATACAAAATCTCATCTGGAAGCAACCACGGGGCTCTCCATTCGATGTCCCCTTCACGCAGATTATGTAGAATTGCCATCCACTTCTCCTCCGAGATGTCATCCCTTCTTGGTGTAGGTACTATCTCTTTCAATGGTAAATAATTTTCAGAGAAAACTCGATACGAAACCTTATCAACCCTCTAGAAGTGACTGTGGATCCATGCGAGTAAAAGTTGTGCACATCTGACGAATCTACCTTCACCCACTCTCCGACAGCCATTTAGCGACCTGAATGTTTCTACCAAAATTGTTGGGACTAGTGTAACCCTCTTATCAAGTCGGTCGAACAAGTCAATGACTGCCTCATCAATATGTCCCAAAGCCTTGGGGAATATAACTAAGTCGTATATACTTAAGGGAAAGACATCTACCCTCTTCTTCACATCTGGGTGTGCTAGAATTATATCTTTCAAACTCTTCTAAGGAATGCACTTGCTATCCCCCTTTTGTTGGATTCGAGCTGTAACCCACTGCTCGCTCATCTCAGTTATGTTCATCAGCCTCTTTTTTAAGAAGGTTGGTACATTTACAGCTCTCAAGTAGACTCTATCGACTTGAATTTTTGAACATCGAAGTAAAGCCATGTATTCTTCTACCGTAAGCACCAAGTCGACTTTTCCAAATGTGAAACAACTATAGGCAGGGTTCCAAAACTGTACAAGAGCTCGAAACAGACGCTTGTCTACCTTCATATCTAGCAGATACGACAAATCCCAGTAATTAGAATAGAATAGTTGTCTGACCTCCTCGTTCCACTGATCCCAGATTTTCTTCAACTCTTGCAAACTGTTCTGAGTTACACTAATACAGGTAAATTCCCACAATTCTGATATATATCCCTTAGCCAAACTATCACATTTCTCATGCTGTGTCGTTTCTGACCAAGCTCGGACGGCCACATTGTCTTCCACCTTATCAAGAAACACCTTTTCCATGACAAGCTTTCTATATAGCAACCGAATATGAACTAACGTCTTTTATGATAAGTGCCATGTCATGTATTCAAAGTAAAACACAGAAAGTCAGTATCAGGTATAAACATGCAATCCAAGACAATTCAGAAACAATAAAACACATATCCGGGTATCTAACAAGGCTAGGGTGTAGTTCTACCTAGGGTAAGTTCCTAAAGTTCACTACATGCGGTTTGGTTCTAAAGCAAAGGTACCCGAACCAGCAGATTCCTCGATCCTCACCCATTATAGGCTCATATAGACTGAGTTCAGTTCAGGGGAATACATTTCCCTATGGCCATGTAGAGATGAAAATCTCACAAAGACATAGGTACGGATGTATCCCGGAAGCGATTCACTATCCCATGCGGATGTGAAAACCTCACGAAGGCATAGTTTCTCACTCCCACTTAAAAGGGTTTGACCAACGGTAATGTAATACAATGTGCAGAAAGATACCAAAACTTAAACTAACACAGCAATTATAAACCACAATGATGAATATCACAATAAAGACGGATGGAATGCAACGAAAGGATCGTATATTTAAATCCAGTTTTCAAATTTTTACAAAAGGACAAAAAATAATCAACTCGTGGCTTGACTCTCTTATTTTATCCCCAGTGGAGTCGCCAAGCTGTTGACACCATTTTTTTGACAAAATGGGGTCGACTTGGATTTTAAAAATGAAAACGAAAATGGGAGTCGCCACCAATCCTTTTTGATGAGGTGTGTCGGCTCACCTCAAAAAGTGGTTGTTCTTAATAAACGATTTGATTTTATTAAAACAATGATTTTGGTCCACAAAATTCAAAAAAAACGGGTTCGGGAGTCGGTTACGCACGAGGAAGGATTAGCACCCAAGTTGATTACTTAATGTCTTAGTGTCGAAAATTGAAAACTTTGAAGAGATTTAAAATACGATCCTTTATTGAAATGTTGAAAAATTTTGGGAAAATGGCATATTTCACGTTATTCGAGAAAGAGAATTATATACAGTAAGTTAGGACACAATGTCTTGAATTCCCGATGCGCGAATGAATGCCATAAATTTACTTTTTTAAAAAGATATTTAATTATCTCAGTTTAAAAAAGGGATCATGCCAAGTAAGTTAGGACACGATCTTTTCTTAATTCTCGAGATCGTTTAAAAACTTGAGGAAAAAAAGGGATCATGCCCAGTAAGTTAGAACACGATCTCTTCTTAATTCCCGAGATCATATAAAACTTGAGTGGAAAAGATTCGTGTATTTAGATTTATTGTGAAAGTCGAAACCCAGTAAGTTAGGGTACGACCTTCTCGAATCTAAACACGAGATTTTGCTTATTCAAGAATCATAATTTATGCATTGAATAAAATTAATCTAACATGAAATAGTAGAAATGAAACACGGTGTCAATATGCGTAACAAAATAAAAATGTATACGATAATGTAAAAATAATACGAGCAATAGCAACGAAAATAAGATAAATAAAAGGACAAATCAATAGTATACAAAATAACAAGTATATAAGCAAATAAAAGTAAAACATTCTCTTAAAATAATAATAATAACGTAAATAAATAAGTAAATAAAGAAAATAAAATTATAAAAATATAAAAGATATATATGTATATATATGTATATAAAATTATAAAATATAAAATATATATATATATGTATATATATACATTTATGAAAATGAAAAAAATATGCATATAGATATATATATAGATATGTATATAAATTATAAAATATAAAACATATATAAGTATGTGTATATAAAATAAATTATAAAATTATGTACGTGTATATATATATATTATAAAAATGTATGTATGTATATATATGTATAATGAAATTTGAAATTAAAAAAAGTATGAATGAGTAAATAGTAATAATAATAATAATAATAATAATAATGATGATGTAATATGATAGTAATAATATATTAAAATGATCAATTTAATAATAAATAACTAAAATACCAAGAAGATGACTAAATCGAAACTAAACAAAACTTAGGGTCGAAATAAAAAATGAAGAGTAGAGAAAAGGACTAAATCATAACGCGCGTGAAAGGAAAAGGACCAAAAATGGAAATAAACCAAGTCCCCTAAAACGCAGCATCGCAATGGACTAAAATGAAATCAGTGAGAAATTATGCAGTCCAATTTGAAGAAAACAAAAAAAATCGAATTAAAACAAAGTGCAAAGGTGGAGGGCTTAATGCGCAAATATCCCTCCAAAGTAAAAAACACGCGGATCCTTCCCAGGGTCGGGCCACCGCGCGGGTCAGGGCCAAAACGACGACGTTTTGGCACTTGACCCCTAGTTGCAAAACGGCACCGTTTAGTGCTCTTATTTAAACCAAATTTTTTTTTCTGAAACTTCATTTTACAGTGCAAAGAAAAGAAAACCTTCAAAACCTCCCCATCTCTCTCAACACTCTTCTATCCAGCCATGGCCACCACTGACGAACGGTCGCGCCGTCGCTGTGGCCAGTGGCCAGCGACGAACTAATGGGCTTCTCAGCCCCTTTTTAAAAAAAAAACTCGAAGGCCAAACCTTCTTAACCCAAAGGCCGAAGGAGAGGAGGCCCACACGCCCTCTCTCAGTCCGATTTCGGTGACCAAAATAGGGCCTCCGACGACGAATATTTGCGAGACGATTCCAGGTGAGTCTTTTTCTTTTTATTTTCGTTTATAAAAAAATAAAAAAACAATAATAATAATAATAAGATAAAAGAAATAGAAAGATTGAAATAAAAAAAAACAATAAATCACCTTGAAATTTTGTTCTTATTTTCTTTTCTGTTCATAAAAAAAAAGGTCATTTACAAGCCTTAGGTTTCAGTTTTTATAACCGAGATATACATGATTTATTTTCGATTTTCTTGTTTCTATTTGCTGCTTGAGTGTTTGCTCTGTTTTGCAGGGTGATTGACGGGTAGGTGAGCGGTGGCAGAGTTGGTGGCGTAGCGTCAGAAGGAGGCAGTGGCAAAAGACCCAAAAGTCATCAGATGCGGCGCTAGGGTTTCAGACTTTCTAAAACCCTAGTTTGACTGTTGGGGTTGGGATTTTTGGGCCAATTAGGCCTTGGCATGTAATTGGGGTTTGGGTTTGGTGCGGGCCCAATTCGAGTATATTTTTGGGTCTGTTTGGGTTAGGTTTAGTTTGGTTAGTTGGGCCTCAAGTTATTGGGCTTTATGTGTGGGTTTTGGGTTTCTATTTTGGGTATTTGGGTTTTGGGCCCCGGGTCAAAATTGGGCTTGTACAATACCCATAGGTGAAGTGTGTTTATTTTGATGTTTTATAGTAGAAAATGAAGCTTGGAATTATGTTAAACAACTTTTGTTAAGCGATTTTAAGTGAAAACGAGTAAAACGACATAATTGGTAAAAATACCTAATGTTCATAAGTAAGTGTTAAAGTGGAAATTTCATGTTGCCATAGAAGGGAAAAATGTTCAGCATGTCATAAAACATAAGAATAAGGGATGAAATTTAATTTCCGAGCTTTGGGGCAAAAGTGTAATTATGCAAAAATTTAGGGGCAAAATCGTAATTTTTCCAAAGTTAGAGTCAAGGATTGTTTTGATGAATGTGAGTAATAAATAAGATAAATTTTCTATTATAGATCAAGAAGAACGAAATCCGGAGTTAGACCGGGGAAAGAAAAAGGTTGAAGACTAAAGTGCTGGATTTGATCATATTTTGTATCGAGGTAAGTTTACGGTAAATAAATGCAATATTTTGATAATTATTATTAATGCTGTTATTTTTCAGCAATTATGTATTTATTTCATGAAAATATCTAATATTGACTTAAGCATGAGATGACAAAGAATCAATGATAAAAGCCCCGTTGAAACATTGAGAATGTATCGGATACAAATGTCATGACATTAAGGGAATGAGATCCCATGTAAGACCATGTCTGGGACATGGCATTAGCATCATTGAGATTATGAGAGGTCTCATGTAAGACCATGTCTGGGACATGGCGTTGGCACCGAGATGAGAGGTCCCATGTAATACCATGTCTAGGACATGGTGTTGGCACCGAGATGAGGGGTCCCCCGTAGGACCATGTCTGGGTCATGGCATGGGCACCGATATGAGAACTCCCATGTAAGACCATATCTGGGATATGGCATTGGCAGTATAGAAAGCATCCCATGTAAGACTATGTCTGGGACATAGCTTTGGCATGTATTATCAGACAGGAGACCCGAGTATCCTTAGTATTCCAAGTGATACAACGGCCTAGTAAATAGACCATATTACATGAAATTTCAGATGAAAGCATAATAATAAATTCAGGTGAGTTATAAGGATTGAGAATATATCAGTTATCAGTTGAGAAAGAAATTTCAGCAAGGGAGGAGTAAGTTATAATCATGAGTTATTTAAGTAAGCAAGTAAGTAAATAAGTAAGTGAGTAAGTAAAGAAGCGAGTAAAGATTCTAACGTTTGATGAAATTTATGAGTATGATTATTTATGATAAATGTTGTTATTTATTTACTTGTAAACTTACTAAGTTTTATGCTTATGATAAATGTTGTTATTTATTTACTTGTAAACTTACTAAGTTTTATGCTTACTTTCTTTATTTTCCTTATTTTTATAGTACCGCCAAGTCAGTTCAAGGATCACTAGGACGTCGGAGTTCGTCTCACACTATCTACAGACATCTCAGTATTATGTGATTTCGAAACGTGTAAAGCTATGGCATGTATAGAGACTTAGTCATTTTGAGTGTGTTTATATGATATGGCTAATGGTTAGCTATTGACATGGCTAATTAAGAACATGTTTGGTGTTATGGATGCCTAAATGATAGTAAATACAAAGAAATTATAAAAGAGTAAAAATTTGTAATGGAACAGTTTTTGGACAGCAGTAGTGACGTGATTTTGAAAAATCACCAAGGATAGTATAAATGGAATTAGAGATTTAATGAGATATATAATTAAAGCTTATCGAGCCTATTTTCACATGAAAGAAACGGTGTAGACAAAGGAATTTTATATTAGGAGATATTTGAATTTTAGTGAGACAGGGTCAGAGTTGTTTTTGAACTCCCCTGTTCTGACTTTAGAAAATAATTAAAAATTGTACAGAAATAATTATGATTCATAATTTATATTTCTAGAATCCTATGTGAGTCTATTTTCAAAATAAACAAACTATAACATTATATGAATTTTGTACAATGAGATAACTGATTTTTAGTATAAAGAGGTCAGAACTATCGAGTAGAGAAACAGGGGAGACTTTAACTAATAAACTGTACTAATTGGCTTACCCAAAAATTCTGAAAATTTTATAGTAAGAAGATATTTGAGTCTATTTTCAGGGAAAAATTACAGATCTAAATTTTGAGTTTTGTAACTCAAGTTATAATTAAATTAATGACTATCGCGCGAGTGGATGGCTTTACTGTAAATAGTGATATAAATTATTTTTTATTTGTTTAAGTATTCGAAAAAATTTTAGTGTTTCTAGTTTGGACCCAAATCATTTTTGTTGCTTGTTTTAGGGTCTCGAGGGTCATTTTTAGGGACATATTGATTGAACATGAGTGAATTAATTTTAAAAGTAAATTTTTATGCTCCGAATTGGTAAGTTAAATCAGATAATTCCTCGTGCTCGACTCCGGCAACGATCTCAGGTAAGGGGTGTTACAACGGCTGTGTCCCCTATTTCAAATACCCACACGGGCGTGTGTTCCCTGCACCATGGAAAATTTTGAGGTTTTGTAAAAAAAAAATCTTTGAGTACCTGGTTTAGTCCTGACTTGTTTCTAATGTATGTTTTTGGCCTTGAGGGCTCATATAAGGGACTTTACGAATAATATCTGACATGAATGTTAAATAATATGAAATGTCTGTATTTGATCGGTTTATTTCGGTAATGCTCTATAACCCTGTTCTGGCGACGAATATGGGTTAGGGGTGTTTCATAAAGAAACTCAATAAAACTCTGAAAGAAATTAAATGGAGATCTTCGATCTTGAGGGAGATCTGCTTCTGAGTTGATTCCAATGGTGTTGTCCGAGTGTTTTCTTCGATCTTCTCTGAGTGCCCCAATTAGGTCTTCTTCTAATTGGTATTTCTAGACTTTAGAGTGCTCAGAAAGCCTAAAAATTGGGTTTTTTTCGCGTATCTGGGAAGCAGGGTGCGATATCGAGACGGGCTGGCACATGGGCGTGTGGCTAGCCCATGTGTCTCACACGGGCATGTGCCCAGGCCGTGTGGATCTAAATTATCACTTGTACGATATAGATTTTCTGAGAAAGACATATGCTCTAAGGAAAAATAGAGAGTAATATCGTAACGTGTTTCATATGACATTTGCATTATTTGACCAATATGGTTAACTAAAGAATTGTTCATGTTTTATATCTATAATATATTAAATTTTGTATTCACAATTGTGTCGTCAATATAAAACACAATTGGTCGACCAATGAATACGACTAAAGATACACTAAAATGATCTTTCCATTCTTGAAAAAGATATACAATGCTCGAGTCTCTCTAAATGATTGTAGAATTTAGGCGATGAAATTGTAGACAACTTCCATCACATTATGTTTGTTTTTAACCAGTGAAATAAGATTGGTTTCGCATCGAACGATTTTGTAAGTCCATTAATTTAATTCCACATTTATTTTTTTGTGTAATAAATTATTAAACATGATAATCTTCATTATATGAATAATTAATAATAATAATAATAAAATCAGATAACATAGATAAAATGAAAAGATATAATAATTAATTATATAATTAATTGCCTGCCATATTAGTTCATAGATTAGTTTATTTCTCAACGTAGACCAAAGAGTTGGTGGCCTTACATCAGGATGACCTGCAGAATTAAATTTCTACTATGGTAGCAGAAATTTTTTTGCATCGATTTTAAAAATCAGAGAAACACGAACTTAAAAGAATAAGTTAACACGAAAAGCATAAAGTAGAACAAAAAATATATAATGCAGTAAAATAGTAACATAAGCAGCAGCCATGCTATAGTTTAGTAGTATAAATTGTTAGGAATACAAAACAACAGAACAGCATTCAAAATATTTGGCTAGAAAATTGGCTACTATATCTCTATTGACTTCAAATTTGACATCTATATTATATATATAATATTATTTTGAATATATTATGTAGCAAGGAAAAGGAGTATAATATTCTTGTCCGTTGTATTTTGGGAATTCCACAAAACCTACTCATCAAGTCAGTCCCCTGCACGTGCTGTTGAATTGCTATTATACGGAGCCAGCCATCATACTAAAAAATCAAACGACTTCATGAAAGTATCAACACGATCATAATATGAGAGATTATATAATAATGTGATTACGGCGATAAAATATTTATAATTTGAAATCTGAATATAGATTTATTTAAATATAAAATAATTTAACAATTAAAAGAATCCACATCGACTTAATTCATAAATTGGTTTATGAGCCAGTTGAATTAAATAATTTTAAATATATTTTAATTTAAATTAATTATAAAATATTTATACATTAATATAAAATTATATATTTTAATATTTTAAATAATGAAATTACCTCAAGTTACCATAAAAAATTACCTTAAGTCCGAATTATAGATATTGTCTTGATCAATTTCGTTGACTAATACATGCACTTATGAATCCAAATCAATTATATTTTCTTTTCCACAGTAAGTAGAGAAATTGCAGGAAACATCTGCTTTAAAATATTGAAATAATTATTTTTGGGTGAAATGAAATAAAATTTTAATCAGCAAGAGTAGGCTAACCACTCACAATCACTGATATATATATATATATATATATATATATATATATATCATCTAATTAAATAAATGGCAGATGTCACGTTTGAAATTAAATTTGGACTAACCTATAAGCAAAATTGACTTCTACATTACTATATTACACTGAAGCCTGAAATAACGTTGTTTTAGGAATAAATAAAGAAGAAAACTACGTTCTGAAAACGCAATCTTCAACACCTATAAGAAATTTTAACCTAGATAATAATATTTAAAATATTTCAGCTCGTAAAAAATTGTTAAAAATCAATTATAATTAGGGATAATATTTGATGTATCATTAAATCGTTGATGCATATTAATAAATCACATTAAATCATCTTATCAATAAGTAAAATAATAAAATCTTTCAATACTTATAAAATTAAGTTATATTTTTTAAATGTGTTATTATCACAATTTAAATTAAATTATAATTATTTTAAATGTATAATAATTATCACAAAATTTTATGTGATTTTTAATTAATATTTTTAAATTAATTATTATAATTATTTTAAAAATAAATTTAGTAATACAACGAAAAATTATATATTATTGATTATAGATAGATAATTATATTAAAATATTGATATAATATTTTTAAATATTAATAATTTGTGCAATAAAAATTGCAATAAATTATTAAAATTTTGATAATTTACTGTGGGCTGTATATCTAAGAATCTTTCAAACTAATGGCTTTCCTTAATAAAAAAAAGAAAATAAAAGAAATCAAATATTCAATTTTGGTGAGAGGAGTCGGATTGGACTGAGAATATATTTTCTGTAACATTCTTTCAAGGTAAACGACCCAAGCCAATTTGTCTGGATCTGCTGTCATGTAATATGTAATGACAGGCAAGTTCTTTCTATAAATTCACAAAATGAAGGGCATTTAGCAATAAGCTTGTTTCTCTCTTCAATATTAATCTGGTCTTTGCTTTCCAGTTATGGAGCTTCAACTCCCTTCATTCCAGGTCCTCCTCAGCATCCTCCTTGTTTCCTTCTTCATATTCAGAAGTTTAAAGAAATCAAAACCCAAAAATCCCGACCTTAAGCCAATTCCAGGGCCGAGAAAATACCCGGTGATCGGGAATTTGCACCAAATCGCTAGCCCATCACCCCACAAGACCTTGAGAGACTTGGCCCTGAAACATGGACCACTGATGCATCTCCAGCTGGGGGAGATATCGACGGTGATAGTATCTTCACCGGAAGTGGCTAAAGAGGTGACGAAAACCCACGACATTAACTTCTCGTACAGGCCAGCCATGGAAGTTCCCAGGGTCTACACCTACGATTTCACCAACATCGCCTTTGCACCCTACGGGAACTACTGGAGATACCTTCGCAAACTGTGCAACACGGAGCTGTTGACCGCCTCGAGGGTCCAGTCCTTTCGGTCTATAAGAGAAGCAGAGGTTTTAAATCTGGTGAAAACGATACATGAGAGCAAGGGGGAGGCGGTGAACCTTAGCGACATGATTTTCTCAATGACATATGGGATAGTTGCCAGAGCGGCCTTTGGGAAAAAATGCAAGGATCAACAGATTTACATTGACAGCATAACCGAACTCACAAAGTTGCTTTCTGGCTTCAGTTTGTCTGATTTTTATCCTTCCATTAAACCGCTTCAGCTTTTTAGTGGTATGAAGACCAAAGTTGAGAAGATGCATAAGGAGAATGATAAGATCATCGCGAACATCATTGCGGAACATAGAGAGAGAAGGGTCAGAGAAAAGAGCGGACAAGCAGAAGCTGAACAAGAAGATCTCGTTGATGTGCTCTTAAGGATTCAGGAGGAGAATGAATTCCCCTTGGCTGACAAGAACATCAAATCAGTCATTGTGGTATGTTACTAACCCTTTGTTTTTACTTGTCTGACCTTTTACCTTGTCTTCTTCTTCTTCTTCAGACGTCCTTATTTTCCATTGAAAATTTTATGCTTGCCTTTCAGGACGTTTTTGGTGCGGGAAGTGAAACATCATCCACAACCGTGGAGTGGGCACTGTCCGAAATGATAAAAAATCCATGGGTGATGAAAGAGGCCCAAGCTGAAGTAAGGCGAGTTTTCGGACCAAAAGGAAACGTTGACGAAACAGGCCTTCATGAACTCAAATACTTGAAAGCAGTCATTAGGGAAACCTTCCGAATCCGCCCATCCGTGCCATTGTTGCTCCCAAGAGAATGTCACCAAGCTTGCGAAATTAATGGCTACCATGTTCCGGAAAAAACCAGAGTCCTCATTAACGCATGGGCCCTCGGAAGAGACCCTAATTACTGGAACGAACCCGACAAATTTAACCCTGAAAGGTTCCTCAACGGTACAGTCGATTACACGGGAACAAATTACGAGTTCATCCCATTTGGGGCTGGAAGAAGGATGTGCCCAGGGATCACCTTTGCCACACCCAACCTCGAGCTGCCTTTGGCCCAGCTGTTGTTCCATTTTGACTGGAAGCTACCTAATGGAATGAAAGGGGAAGATCTTGATATGAGTGAGGTGTTTGGCATGACTGTCAAGAGGAAAACTGACCTCGTTCTTATTCCAACTCCATATCATGGATCTAAAATTGTTCATTAGAACCACAAAGATCATTTGGTTGGTTTCCTCTCAGTATCATATTAATAGTACTTGTTCCTGTCATGTCTTTGGTAAAACACAATAAGCTTACGCCGCCTATTTCTTTTTGTTAATGTTAATGAAACATGGAATAACCGGAGTTGAACCGGTGCTTGGCCCTACTTTTGATTTTTTGATATTAAATTAAGCTTGTAACTATTGCATTATTTAAATTATAATATTATAAAACCTAAGTTGTAATCTATTGATAGGGTATTTAGAAATAAATCAATTTTAATATTTATAAAATATCAATGTTATAATATTTTATTAATTAAAATTGAAGTACTTTGCTTTAGGTATTAACTTGAATTTGTTTTCAATTAAAGTGAATGATATTTATAAAATATTTTTTTCAAATTAATTAATCAACAATTTTAATTATAAATTTTATTACTATCTTCTATTATTAATGGGAGTGATTCACTTGCATTGATGTGAAACTAAATTTGTTTTATATATTTTCGTAACTTTGTATACGATCAATATTTTAACAATTCAATGACCATATTTCATGCTCTATTCATGTAGATCATACATGTTAAGTTTAGCGCAAATTAAAATGTAACAATCCCATTTTAGTCAAAGTCGAAAAATGTGATTTCGAACCCAATTTCGTAAACCGGGTTAATGAAATTATGAATAAAAGAATTTATGCATTTAATATAAAAACATATTAGTAGACGGTCGAGTAATTTAATCGAGAAAATCATTAATTATAGTACAACAACTAAATTGTAAAGGGCAATCGCTGTTAAGTTTTAAGTTAATTAGAATGTAACACCCTATACCCGGCCTAATCGCCAAGCACGAATATCAGGATGTCACACCACCATCACGCATCACACACATTATAAAATGTCACATTAATAGGCAATCATCCTCTTTATTAGCATTCTTACAAATTTTTAAGTCAAGCATATATTAATTTTCATTAAAACATGTCAAACATACTTCAAACAAACTTATAATATCAATTAAACATGCATTAGAGCCACTTACCAAAATTCCAAAACAAGTTACACAAATATTGATACTGAAATAGATGTATCTATATTTCTCTTATATGGTATCGATACCGATTGGAAAATCGATACCAAAACAGCATTTTGTTTCTTATCTAAAACTCAAACACAGAATTTATTGGTACCTTTATTAAATTATTGATTATTTTAACCTCAGCATCGATACTCGTGGTAAGGTATCAATACCAAATTACAATACTAACTTCTTGCACATTGAAATATCACAGAGGTATCGTTTTTATAACCCGAATATCAATGCCTCTACTCCAGAACACAAAAATACAACACATCCAAGCATTTAATCCATTCCAACAAATTTATAATCAACATGCATCATTTACCTCTTTAAACCTGTGAAAAATAGAACGTTGATAATGACAATGAATCGCAAAGAAAAGAGAGAACAAAATAAAGAACATAGATTTTTATGTGGAAAACCTTTTGAGAAAAAAACCACGGGCAGAGGAGAAGATAAGTCACTATGTCGAATTCGAATAATTACAAGAAGAGTAGACTATGTCTATTTATAGGCTTGTAAAACTATATTCTAATAGAAGGAGTGTAGTAAGGTTGAAACACCTTATTGTAATCAATACCAAATAGATGAAGTGTAATAAGGTTAAAAAACCTTATTCTAAAATAAAATAAAATAATTGTAGTTCTATATGAATTTTACTTTTATTTTATTTTACCATTGTATTTTATTTTAACAAGGATTTGGGTCACTCAATTCTAACAATATCCACCTTGACACGAATTCTCAATGAATATGTTCTTCACCATGAAATCTCAACAAACAAGTTTTCCACCTCTTCCATGAAACCCCTTAAGGGGTATTTTTCAACAATGAACGCCAACCAAGTCTAAGGAATGCTCAAACTTGGTTATGGGAAGTGACTTAGTCATCATATCTACAAGATTTACATGAGCACTAATTTTGCTCACAACAATATCAACACGAACAATAATATCACGAACAAAATGATACCGAACATAAATTTGCTTTGTTCTCTCATGAAACATTTGATCTTTTGTAAGAAAGATGACACTTTGACTATCATAAAATACTGTACTAATTTGATGGTCTTCATTGAGTTCATTAAAGAGTCCTTTCAACCAAATGACATCTTTACAAGCCTTAATAATCTTCATGTACTCAGCTTCAGTGGTAGACAAAGAGATTGTAGTTTGCAAAGTGGTTTTCCAACTAATTGCACAACCTCTGATTGTAAAGACATAACCTGTGAGAGATCTTCTTCTATCAAGGTCTCCAGTAAAATCAACATCGACATGCCCAATGACTCCATCTCTAGTTCTTTCACACTGTAAGCAAAAATCAATAGTACCTCATAAGTATCTTAAAATCCACTGAACTACTTTTCAGTGTTCTTTACCGGGATTCACCATGTATCTACTAACTGCACTGACTGCATATGATAAATCTGGACGTGAATAAACCATAGCATACATGAGAGATCCCACTGCACTAGAATATAGAACATGTGACATGTACTCAATCTCATCATCTGATTGTGGAGATAAAACCAATAAAAGTCTAAAATGGGCTGCTAAAGGAGTACTAACAGGCTTAGCACTCTGCATATTGAACCTGCAAAGAACTTTCTCAATGTACCCCTTTTGACTTAGGTACAATTTACTTATTTTTCTATCTCTGAGAATCTCCATACCAAGTATTTTCTTTGCTGGTCCCAAATCTTTCATCTCAAATTCTTCACTAAGCTGGCCTTTGACATTTCTTATCTCCCATTTATCTTTCACTACTATCAACATGTCATCAACATAGAGGAGTGGATACACAAAAAAACCATCACTGTTTTTCTTAAAGTAAACATAACTGACAAAAATACTTCTTTTGAAATCATGAGAAGTCATAAAGGAATCAAACCTTTTGTACCACTATCTTAGTGACTGTTTCAAACCGTAAAAGGGACTTTTTCAGCAAGCAAACATAGCCCTCTTTTTCTGAAACTATAAAACTCTTTGGTTGTTGCATGTAAATATCCTCCTTAAGTCCTCCATGCAAAAATGCAGTTTTTATATCTAACTGCTCAAGCTCCAAATCATGCATGGCCACAATACCAAGCAAAGCTCGAATCGAACTATGCTTCCCAATTGGGGAGAACACATCTTTGAAGTCCACTCCTGGAATTTTACTATAACCCTTTTGCAACAAACTTTACTTTATATCTCAGTTCTTCAACTCCTGGAGTCCATTCTTTCTTTTTAAACACTCATTTATAATGAACAACCTTTTTACCTTTAGGACGTTTCAGAAGATCCCATGTTCTATTTTTGTGGAGAGATTCCATCTCCTCTTGCATAGAAAACATCTACTTTTCTGAGTCTTCACAGCTAACCGCCTCAGAATAATTTGATGGCTCTTGGTTTGCATCTATATCTTCGGCCACATTTAAAGCATAAGTAACTAGATTATCCTCGGTATATTTCTTTAGAGGTTTAATCTCTCTTCTAGTTCTATTTTTGGCGATAGAGTATTGTGGTGAAGAACTAACTCTATTCTAAATTTCTGTACTGGCTTGAAGGGTCAACTCTATTGTAGATTCTGGATTAATCTGATGTTTCGCCTACTTTTGTTGTTCTTTATTGGAAGAGTCTTTAAGAGATAAGTTAAGTAGCATAATAGTTTCATCAAAAACAACATCTTTACTAATCACAACTTTTCTATTTTCAGGACACCATAACTTATCCCCTTTTACACTAGTCTTATAAGCAGGAAAAATACATTTAATAGATCTTGGTTCCAATTTTCCATTATCAGCATGAGCATACGCACGACATCCATATATCTTTAAATCAAAATAATCAGCAGGATTACCAAACTATACCTTTTGTGGAGTCTTTTTCTCAATGGCAACGATGCAGATCAATTGATCAAAAAGCATGCAGTAGAGGCTACTTCGGCCTAAAATGACTTTGGTAAGTTGGCATTCAACAACATACATCGAACCTTCTCTATAATCATTTTGTTCATTCATTCTACAATGCCGTTTTGCTGTAAAGTATGACGAACTGTCAAGTGTCTCAAAATCCCTTCTGACTTGCACAGTTCATTAAACTCATTAGAATAGAACTCTAAGCTATTGTCTGTACGGAGCTGATTTATTTATTTTCCTATTTGTTTTTCAACCATAGATTTCCAAGACTTAAATACAGAAAACACATCACTTTTTTGCTTTAAGAAAAATGCCCAAACTTTTCTAGAAAAATCATCAATAAGTGTTAACATATAATTAGCTCCACCTCTCGAAGGCACTCTGGATGGCCCCAACAGATCAGAATGAATATACTCCAACGTTCCCTTTGTGTTATGGATTTCTTTGGTGAATCGAACTCTCTTTTGCTTCCCAAAAACACAGTGCTCAGAAAACTTCAGTTTGTAAATTCCTTGCTCATCAAGAAGTCATCTTTTGCTCAAATTTTCCATGCCATTCTCACTCATATGCCCTAGGTGGATATGCCAAAGTCTAGTAACATCATCATCTGATAAGGAAGAGGAAGCGATAACTACATCACTAGTAACCATAGAACCTTGTAAAACATATAACTTGACAGTCTTTCTCTGCCCTTTCATCACAACAAGGGAACCTTTGGAAATCTTCAAAGCCCCACTTTTAGATGTGTATTTGTATCCTTTTGAATCAAAAGTACTCAACAAAATCAAATTTCTCTTCAATTATAAAACATGTCTCACGTCATTAAGTTTTTTGACAACTCCGTCAAACATATTAACTTTAATCATTCCAACACCTAAGATTTTACACAAAGCATTATTTCTCATCAAAACAACACCTTCAGACACTGCTTTGTAAGTTGTAAACCAATCCAGATTGGGACTCATGTAGAAGGTACAACCCAAATCAAGGATCCACTCCTCACTCACTTTATAATTATTGATAGAAGCGACTAGAAGTTCACCATCGTTGTATTCTTCTACAACATTAGTTTCACCAATTTTTTTTATTTTTTTCCCTTTTGATTCACAACCTCCCTTTTGATCTTGTTCTGTAATTTATAGCATTCATATTTAATGTACCCCTTCTTCTTACAGAAGTTACAAGTTTTACCTCTGTTTGAAGACTTCGATCTACCCTTAGATTTACCGCAAGGATTTTGTTCCTGTATCCTTTCACGATCATCATCAACATTTTGATCTTGTTTTTCACGAACAATAAGACCCTCTCCCTGAGAGTCGGATTTAACCATAAGATGCTTTATCTTATCATACGAGGTTAAAAAATCTTAAACCTCATCAACTGTAAGAGACTCGCGAATATATAATCGTGTCTCTAAAGGTTGAATAAAACAGGGGCAACGAAAAAAGTATAATAAACTGAACCTCTATGGCCTTCAAATCTTAGAGAATTTCTTTAAACAGTATTAAGTGTTCATGCACAGACACACCTTCCACAAAAAAGTTTATCAAGTTCCACAAATCAAATCTCCCAAAAAAATGCAAAACTGAAAATAACCTAGAGCCTAAGAAAAGGGAAAAAATAAAAATTGAAATTACAAAAAAAAATTATAAGGTATGAAAAGTTGTCCATAACAAGTGTTAAATAAGCTTATTTATAGAGTTAGGTTTGTCGTCATCCTCAACCCTAGGTCATCTGACACTCGTGTTTAATATTTTATTGTGCAGACCAAAATGCCCCAAGCTCGTAAGTATTTCTCGTATAGGACCGATGCCGTGACACCCTAGTGCTTGTGTCGCAACATTGAAGGTAGTATGCTCGTACTTAGGGTAGCTTTAAGGGTGTGTCACGACATCCCTTGGTTGTGTCGTGACACTGAAGGCAGTCTTGGAATGGTTGCTCTCTACTCTCTATGTTGAGACACCAAACTCCCTGTGTTGCAACACAACACCCAGTATTGAGTTGGTATGCCTTTTAATTTTCTCCTACATACTCACAAAGTATATTAGCTCACCCTAAGGCCTCATTCGGCCCCTAAGGTCAATAAAAGACTCAAATTACACATTTTATTGAATGTAAATGAAATTCTAAAAACTCAACTAAAACATGATAAAATGCTTGTATTCAA
The DNA here is from genome assembly GCF_025698545.1 of Gossypium raimondii. Taxonomy (NCBI): domain Eukaryota; kingdom Viridiplantae; phylum Streptophyta; class Magnoliopsida; order Malvales; family Malvaceae; genus Gossypium; species Gossypium raimondii. The sequence continues at coordinate 43,569,058 of NC_068577.1, forward strand.
GCTCCTTAAATGCAAAAGCTAGTTTAATCTGCTACATCCAATTACGACAGATCAATCATGCATATACAGTAATAATTAAGACATTCAAAGAATGAATTCCAATACTCATGTTATTAGGTTTCAATTGAGATAAATAAAACTCTAAAAATAGTTTGACGACTATTCAGGGGCTAAACTAAGAAAATCATAAAATTCTAGCTAGAACTATGAAACAGGGGTCACACAGCCGTGTAACAAACTGTGTCCTTGTGGAAATTACAAAATTAAGCTACAGGGGAGACACGTCTATGTGGCAGGCCGTGTGAGATTCAAACAATCCTAGGGTTCCAGAGGCACATGGCTATGTGAGGGGCCGTGTGGTCCACCCGTGTGGCCCTAATCCTAGGCACAGTTTACCCTGACTCGCTTGTAAAAGAAACACCTTCCACAAGAAGCCTGAACAAAATCCCTCACATTCAAATATGATTGATGCACCTGACATAAGTCCTTCAAACAACATTTATACTCGAGTTACTGATTGGTTTCTAGATTTGTCAAAATTATCGAAAGATTTGAAAAAACGAGAAAGATTGTGTAATCAGATTATAAGTTTAATGTGGATAAGAGTTTTAGAAAAAATAAAGTTTAAACATCGGGATTGAGATGTACTTCCCAAACTTAGATGAAAAGAATCAGATGCTATCAATGGTGTAATCGACAATTGGTAGGGAAAACGATTCAGTCGAGAATTGATTGTGATGCAGGAAGCAAAAATAATTTCAACAATGGAGAGAAAATATTATACAAAGAGAAAGATGAAAAAGAAAAGGGAGAAGGAATAGGGAAAAGACAACAAAAAATTTGTTTGGTTTGGAAAAGGAAGTCAAAATTCAAATGTAATTAGGAAAAGGGCTAAATACTTAGAGCATGTTTGGTTGGGGGAATAGGAATGCATTCCCCCTATTCCCTGGGCCCACCACCAAACAGACGTTTGGTTGGGTGTAATTCTATTACACCCCTATTCCCTTCCATGTCTATTACTGATATTGGCTGTAATAGCCATTCTGAGTTTAAAGCGGGGAATAGAGATTCCCCATCAATTCCCAATTTTATTTTCCTTTTTCTGCCCTCATCCTCTCCCGACGTTTTTTAATTTTTTCCCTTCCAGATTTCTACTTCTTCTTCTGGTACGGTACGTTTCTTTTCTTCTCACATTTATTTTCTTTTCTCTATTTTCTTTTCTCCAGATTTCTGCTTCTTCTTCCAAATTTTTTTCCCTGTTTTTCTTTTCTTTTCTTTTCTGTAAAATCGATTTTGATTTTGTTTTTCTTTTGGTTTTGCTTGTGCTCAAATCTGGAATATTTCTTTTCTATAATATTTTCATCGCTTTATAGCTTTGTTAATGTATTATATTTCATAATTTTTTTAGAACAAAAGTTCTTTTTTTTTGTTGTGTTCTTGAACAGTCCTTCAGGAAAGCTAGTTTAGATCGAGCACGCCTTGACAGCAGTAGGATCGAGTCAAAGATCTCTTGGAATCAAAGGTTTCTTTGTTTTCTTTTTAAAAAAGGGTTTTGGGATTTTAGAAGTAGTAAAAAAGTTGCTGATGGTTTTGATTTTTATGCTAATAAATGGTTTTAAATTACAGCTGCTAATGGGGTAGTAATTGCTACTGAGAAGAAATTGCCTTCAATCTTAGTTGATGAAACCTCAGTGAGTATATTATTTAGTACCATACACTCACACTTTCTATCTGCATTTGAATTTCTAGATTTTCCCATGTTACATCGACCTCGGTGTCAATATGACCTTGGGTATTGGTTGAATGCACTCACTTCCTTGCGATAGAAACATGCAATGCTTGTACTTGCTTAATTACATTTAGTTTTTGTTTTGAGAAAATATGTGAGGCTCTATGTTATCATGTAAAAGATAACTGATAATTGATGATGCTTTAGTTTTATTTTCCTGGTAGAATTAGTTAGTTCTTTTGAAGCAATTCAACTTTATAATGTATGAAGATTAAAAGCCTAGGGTATTCAATTTCTAGTTCCATGCTGATGATTTTTTGTTAATTACCACAAAATGTGGACATTTGATGTCCGGTTTCGTGTTCGTAAAATACGATGTTGTCGGCACCAAATATTGGAGTTGTTTACGAGTTTCTTTTCATTCTGCAATTATCTGGAAAGCTCGATTATTTTGTTCTTTTAATTGGAGATATATTGGATCTGATTAACATGCATATTGCATTAAACTGCTTGAAAATCAAATATGCAATTATCTCTGTGTTTCGCCAATGTCTTGAGCAAGTACCAGTTCATGTGCATCTATGACATTGTTGACTTACCAAACAAGGAGTTCAAAAAAGGAGCACCCTAAGTTACTAACTTCACGTTTCATAAATTGGTCTATCGTAGAATACTCATTTTCTAAATATCGACTATCGAGTACATGACCATTTTTTGTTTCATGGAATTTATTCCTTTTTTAAAAAGCTTTCATTCCTTTTCTTTTTGTTCTATGCCTTGATTGATATATGAAGAATTCATTTACTCATATCCTATTTGTCGAGAATTTTTATTTATGATCTTCTTTGTCTTGTTATGGTTTTTTGTAAGGAAGCTCGTAAGTTGTTAACCATTTAATATAGTTTTTTATGGTTTATTATTTTGTGCCACGATTGCTATATCCAACAAAAGAAAGGAGATCGTGCTTTTGATTTTGAAAGACGATTAGGCATGTAGAAAGGTGAAATCGTTTCTTTCAAAATACGAGGTTTGATTACTAGGCTACTAAGTAAGTAGCTCATCACCATCTCTATGTTTTAATACGCTTTTTTTGCTAATATAACTTCTATATTTATTGATATATAGATTCACATAAATCTTCATGTTGTTCTAGTGGTATGGGCCCCGATTTTCGAGTTTTGGTTCGTAAAAGTAGGCAAAGAAAGTAATAAATATCATAGATTGTATAAGGTATTGATGGCTATTAATGACGCTTAGTTTACTTAATTTCTAACATATGTGCATCTGGGAAAAAATTATGTCAGATCAAATCATGGTATTGTAGCTTTGGTCTGTTCTATTGATCAAAGTTAATATTTTGGCCTTAATATTTTTGCATTATGTCGGAGTTGAAAGTGGAATATGAGAAGGGAACTTCAGAGAAAAATGGCAATGTTGTAGATCACTATTTTTTCACATGCCTTATGATCCATGGCCTTGCTGCTATGTTTTGAGTCCGTTTGAATTGGACCAAAAAAGTAGAAATGTTAAATTGTGCAATCTTCTTGCTTTGATGGTAAGTTTGATATATCTTTCTTTTTCTTTGTAGTGGTGTAAGGCCTTTTGGTGTATCTCTACTGGTTGCTGGATACGATGACAATGGTCCACAATTGTATCAGGTATTTCTCATAGATAATAGTTGATTATATTTCTCATAGACCAAAAATAATGGTCTTCTTAACTGCTCCATTTTTGGGCACTATTTTTGTATCTCTTTTATATTATCAGGGTTTTGGATTTTTCTAAGCTCGGGTATATGTGCACAAGTCATAGAATTTTAAAATTTTTCCCTTGGATCATGTTTAGGACGTGAAAGCAATTGGATTAACACAGGGTGATGCGACTATGGAATCTTCCCCAGTTTCTCAAACAACAGATCTGAGGCCTACTTTTTCAGATAATGTACCTAATCTAGGTAATGGTGGAAATGTTTCGGCAATGAATGTGAATAATAAACTGCCCACATTATAGATTTGTAACATTCTATACCCGACTCGATTGTCGAATTCGAGTTACGGGATATCATTCTTGTTGTCGGAACAATTATGATCAATTTCAATTCAATTTAACAATTAGTACATATTATAAAGTTCAAAATATCATTTTGTCATGTTATACAATCGTATACGAGACTTGTACATGTTTACGGAAGCTCAATAGATAATTTAAGATTGAATAAGGATCAAATTGTAAAAATTTTAAACTATCGAGTTGATGACATGATTTTGGGGGTTCTAGGTTGAGATGTAACTCATTAACTTGTCCTCATTGTGACATTGAGAGCTTGACATCACGATGCTTGTGCAAAGAATAAACAAACCGCACGCTAAGTGAAAAAGCTCAGTGGTACTTTCAAGGCTCAAATCATATAAATTAAAACATTAACATAATAAGCATATAAGCGATGCATAATTCAATTTCAACCAATTCAAACAATGTATTCATGATTCATATGCTAATTTCATTCACTATCTCATTTAGCAATTCAATAAAAACATGACATGACAAATTTTCTACCATTAAGGATGTATGTGATACCATTTGATTATACCAATATCACATTTTTTATCGAATCTACTGATTCGCTAAGTTTCCATATCGACCCTCCAAGCTTTTATAAACCGATTCGCATGGTCTTTTACATGCTACTGATAATCACATATCACATATATGCATTAGTAGTACTATTTCATATTATCAATTCAATTCAAATATCATTTAATCGATTCAAATTTTATTATTTTAAATTATATTTTATAGTATTATATATTATGATTTTAGTAAATTCTAAGAATATTTAATATTAAGAATTTTATTAAATTATATATTTTTACTAAATTATATTTTTAATAATTATTATTTTAAATTATATTTTATAGTATTATATATTATGATTTTAGTAAATTCATTTAAGAATATTTAATATTAAGAATTTTATTAAATTATATATTTTTACTAAATTATATTTTTAATAATTATTATTTTAAATTATATTTTATAGTATTATGTATTATGATTTTAGTAAATTCATTTAATAATATTTAATATTAAGAATTTTATTAAATTATATATTTTATTAAATTATATTTAATAATAATTATTTTAAATTATATTTTATAGTATTATATATTATGATTTTAGTAAATTCATTTAAGAATATTTAAATATTAAGAATTTTATTAAATTATATATTTTATTAAATTATATTTAATAATTATTATTTTAAATTATATTTTATAGTATTATATAATATGATTTTATTAAATTCATATAAGAATATTTAATATTAAGAATTTTATTAAATTATATATTTTTATTAAATTATATTTAATAATAATTATGTTAAAATATGATTAAATTATTTATTATTTATATTAATAAGCTTATTAAAATTTAATAACAATAACAATAATCATCTACTTAAAAAAAATTATGCTAAGGGTATTCTAGTTATTTTAGTTTTTTTCCTTATGCTATTACACCTCTATCCCATTCAACCAAACACAAGAATACCATTACGCCTTTATTCCATTCCATTCAACCAAACAAAAGAGTTACCTATTACGCCTCTATTCCATTACGCATCTAATCAATTACGCCTCTATTCCATTACAGCGAACCAAACGTGCTGTTAGGATTTTAAAACTTTAAGGGATACAAGGTAATTTACCCTTGCTGCCCAAAATAAAAAAGGAGTAGAGGAGAATAAAGTGGCTCAATATCGAGAATACCAGTGGGAAATGGGCATGTTGACCATTAGGCTAAAGCCTATTTCTTATTTAATTTTTACTCCCAACAATATTTATTTTAGTATGGTTTTATCATAGTTTGCTGAAAATTAAAGAGAAAGAAATGGAAGTGGAGTGGCTTGAACCTAGGAACTTTAGGGAGTGCTCTAACTATTTAACCATCAAGCTTAGGTCATGTCTTGATTAATTATTTCAATTAACCCCCTATATTTTGGGGTGTGACATCAATACTTTTTACAAAATATACTTTTGGGTAATCAAAATAAAAACGACCTAGAAGTTAGATGACCATAATGAAATTATAAACATGATGTGCTGTGTATGGTTAATCGTCGTTAGATATTTAAATGTTTGGGTGACTTAAATGGAAGCACATTAAAAGTTGGTTGATGAAATTGCAAGGATTTCATTTTGAGTAGCCAAAATAAAAATGCTCTAAAAATTGAGGGACAAACTAGGTAGTTTACCCTAAAAAATAAACAAAGCCATAGGAAATTAGGAGAAAATATCTTATGGACTCTTCCGGTCACAACATCTATGGTATATTTCCAATTATTTAATGACATTTCAGCAATTTTTTCATGTAATTCATTCAGAATTTTGGTAAATTTTTTACCCCGAACCCAAAACTCTAAACCCTAACCCAAAACCCAAACTCAAACCTTAAACTCAAACCCTAAGTCTCAAACTCTATACCCTAAACTTAAATCTTAAACTCAAACCCTAAAGCATGAATCTCGAATCTCAAACCCGAACCCTAAAGCTTGGGGTTTGGGGTTCATGATTTAAGATTTAGGGTTTGAGGTTTAGAGTTCGAGGTTCAAGGTTTAGGATAAAGTATTTATGGAAAAAATACCAAAATTATGTATCAATGACATAAAAAATGACTAAAATGTCATAAATTTATTAAGTAATGAATCACAATCAAACATAATTTTCAGCAGACAAGTAGAGAAAATCGGCTTTAAAATATTGGAAATAATAATAACAAAATATATTTATTCAGCTAAAGTAGGCTATACCTGTCACAACCATATAGTAAGATATTTACATTATCTAATTAAATAAATGGCAGCAGTCACGTTTGAAAATTTGGACTAACCTATAACCAGAATTGACTTCTACTTTATTATACTGAAGCCAGAAAAAAAATGACTTTTGAAATAAAATAAAGGAAAACTACGTTCTGAAAGAGTAATCAGCAACACCTAAAAGAAAATTTAACAAAAATAAAAATAATATAGAAATGTGTTTAAAAACAATATATAATAAATAATAAAATATATAATTTGAAACTAACTAATAATAATAACACTTGAAATATGTACGATATTAAAATGAAAATAACAGATTAGATTATAAGTAAAACGAAAAAAAAAAGATGAATTACAAGAGGGCGAGGCCCTAATAGCAACGCAACTAGCATGGCTCAAACCTAAACCACACCTGGGGAGGTGAACACCCTAACCATCAGGCCAACACACGACATTCGTAAAACAAAATTTAAACACATAAACACATTAGATTAAGAATATTAAATGCACTACAATTGTTTATCTTGGTGTTGTCAACAATCTTTAGTTGGTGTCAAGTGAACTTGTGACACCAACTCAATCAACAACTTATCAATGTATACAATTAATGAATGTAATAAAATATGCATAATAAAATTAAAATGAATAAACTAAAATAAAATAAAGCTTTGATCAAGTAGTCAAATTAATGTTTTATTAATATAAAGCTCAAAAACTACCACATGCAATTTTTATTGATTTTTAAAATAAAAAGACTAAAGTATCCTCAAATAATGTAACTTATTTTAATTACGGAAGAACATTAGTCAATGATTTAAATAATAGTAAGTATAGATATACAATGGAAGGAAGTAATAAAGTACATAACAAAATGAATATATAAAAAGTAATTTAAAATAAAGCTTTAATTGGGTGGTAAATTAAAATTTTATAAATCTAAAATGCATTATTCAAATCCCACGAAAAACTTTATTGACTTTTTTTTTAAAACAAAAAGACTAAAGTACCTTCATATAATATAGTTTAATTTAAATATGGAATAGACCTGTCCATGGGTCGGGCAGCCCAGCCCGGCCCGACGGCCCGCCTGAAATATGGGAGGATTCGGGTAAAAATATAGGCCCGAAATATGGGCTTGGGCAAAAAAACAAGGCCCGTTTAAAAAATGGGCCAGGCTCGGGCTCAACTTTTTTGGCCCCAACCCGACCCGACCCGAATATAATAAATATATATTTTTATTTTTATTTTTTATTTTTAAAATACTTTAAAAATATTTTTATTTTTATTTTTATTTTTTATTTTTAAAATATTTTTTTGTGTTTATTAAAAATCAGGCCGGGCTAGGCTCGGGCTTATTATTTTTTTCCCGGGCCGGGCTTGGGCAAAATTTTAGGCCCATATTTCGGGCCGGTTCGGGCCCGGGCCTAAGAGTCGGGCCGAAATTTTTTTTTCCGGGCCCGGCCCGGCCCATGGATAGGTCTGATATGGAAGGATATTTTCGTATTTTTTCAAATTTGGTGCTTGGATGACATGATACCAACTCAATCAAGAGGTTAAATAATAATATAGATATACAATTGATAAAAGTAATAAAGTATGCACAATATAATTAAAATTAAGTATTAGTTTAGTGATAAAATTAATATTTTATTATTGTCAATAACACGGGTTCAAATCCAATCACATACAAATTTTTATTTTCTTTTTGTTAAAAAATAAAAAAGACTAAAATACTTTCTAATAATATAACTTATTTTAATTACATAAAGACATTTTCATAACTTCACTAATCGAGTTGATACTCGATTGAGTCGTAACACCTGCTCAGTCAAGTAATTAAATAATAGTATAGATTTTAATTTGTAAATTATTATTGTAGCGACCTAAAAATTTTAGCACGGGCGCTAGTCAAAGTAATTATTGAAAATTTGAAAACAGAATCTCAATTTTATTTGAAAAAGGAGTCGCCACCGATCTTTTTTCTAGGTGTGATCGGACACCTAATAAATTCCCTTTTTAGAAGAAAAAAATATTTTTAAATTTTTCTAAAAAAGAGGTGATTTTAGGTCTACGTGAAAATCCAGAGAAAATTAGAGTTCGGGAGTCGGTTACGCGCAAGGAAGGTATTAGCACCCTGGCGACGCCCAAAATTGGAATCTCGTGTTGTCTTAATTTTCAAAAATACGAGTTAAATTTAATATTTAATCGTGATCCAATTGAAACATGAGAATTTTTTTTGAAACACTAAAACTTTTGAAATACGAGAATTTTAAGAACACGAAAATTTTTAAAACACGAAAATTTTTGTAACAAGAGAATTTTTTTGAAAACACGAGGATTTTTTTTTGAAAACACAAAAAATTTGTGAAACACGAGAATTTTTTGAAAACGTGAGAATTTTTGAAAACACGAAAATTTTCGAAGCACGAGAATTTTTTGAAAACACGAAAATTTTTTAAAACACGAAAATATTTGAAACATGAGAAATTTTTTTAAAACAAAAATTTTTGAAAACACAGATTTTTTGTTTTGAAAACAAGAATTTTTTTTAAGACACGAGAATTTTTTGAAAATACGAAAACATGAAATTTTATTTTAAAACACGCAATTTTTTCGATTTTTTTATGACGTATCATATTTAACACGAACCGATGATATTCACTCAACATAGCAACGAAAACCGGTGATTTTTTTATGATGTATCATATTTAACACGCAAATTGAATTTTTCTTTTCTTTTTTTTCTTTTTTTCTTTTCTCTTTTTTTATCTTTTTTCTCTTTTTTTTTTCTTCTCTTTTTTCGGCTGCCTTCTTTTGGGTCTCTTTGGGCGTTGGTCGCCTAGCACTGCTCTTGTTAATGGAGTACCTACTAGTGGGTTCTTTGGTCTTGGTGGGTCGTGTCGACCAAATTGTAAAAATAATTTTTTCTTTTTTTCTTTTTTCTTTTTTCTTTCCCCCTTTCTTTTTCCTTCTTCTTTTTCTTCTTCCTTTCTTTCTTCTTCTTCCTTGTTTGGCCCCCCACCGATTTCTTTGCTGCTTTCGACGCTTCCTCTGCCTGTGGTGCGACGGTCGATGAAGCTCCTCCCTTTTCTTTCTTTCTTTCTTCTTTGCTTGCTTTTTTTATTTTCGTGGGTGTTTTTCTTTGATGATTTTTTTGCTTGATTTGCTTTCTTTAACGGTGGTAGATGGGAGTATCTTGGGTGGTGGCGATTCGACGACGCTTGCAGTGGCGATGATGAGGTCATTGCTTTTTGCTTGATTTCTTTTGTTTTTTCTTTTTTTTTCTTGGTTCTTCTTTTTTGGCTGCCCATTTTGGGGGTTTTAAAACCCCTTTTATTTTGATTTTTCTTCTCCTTTTTTGCAGGTTGCAGGTGGCTAGGGAGGGGTAGGTCGGGTGCTGCTGTTGTAGGTACAAGTTGTGCTGGTTGCTGTCAGAAGGACCAAAATGTAAATGCAGTAAAAGTTTTGGGGCCAAAACCTAATTTCAAGAAAGTTTAAGGGTCAAAATGTAATTTTAAGAAATTTTAAGGGTCAAAATGTAATTTAGAAAAGTTTAGGGGTTGAAATGTAATTTTGAGAAAGTTTAGGGGTTAAAATGTAATTTTAGAAAAGTTTAGGGGTCAAAATGTAATTTTTTTAAACACGAAATTATTCCCGGACAAAATTCAGTGATTACAGCTGCCCCTCTTTGCTCATCGCTGTGAAACAAGGATAGAGCAAAGACTTAAAAGCACAGAATTTTGTTCGACCATCCAAAATTTTCTTTTTATTTGAAAAGCAGAAATCAAGAATAGCTCGGCGTGCGACCCGAGGCTCAACTCACCTCTCGCAACATGAGTTGATTCTTGAAAAAAAGAAATTGAAAAGAATATCTCGGCATACGACCCGAGGCTCAACTCACCTCTAGCAATATGAGTTGATTTTTTGAAAAAACAAAAATTGAAAAATATCTCAGCGTGCGACCCGAGGCTCAACTCACCTCTCGCAATATGAGTTGATTTTAGAAAAACAGACCTCTCGCAATATGAGTTGATTTTAGAAAAACAGAAATTTAAAATACCTCAGCGTACGACCCAATGCTCAACTCACCTCTCGCAATATGAGTTGATTTTAGAAAAACAGAAATTTAAAATACCTCAGCGTGCGACCCGAGGCTCAACTCAACTCTCGCAATATGAGTTGATTTTTGAAAAAGACAGAAATTGAAAAATACCTCAGCGTGTGACCCGAGGCTCAACTCACTTCTAGCAATATGAGTTGATATTTGAAAAACAGAAACTTAAAAGAAATACCTCGGCATGTGACCCGAGGCTCAACTCACCTCTTACAATATGAGTTGATTTTTCAAAACAGAAATTTAAAAGAAATACCTCGGCATGTGACCCGAGGCTCAACTCACCTCTCGCAATATGAGTTGATTTTTGAAAAGCAGAAATTGAAAAATACCTCAGCGTAACCTGAGACTCAACTCACCTCTCGCAATATGAGTTGATTTTTTGAAAAAATAGAAATTGAAAAATACATCGGCGTGTGCCCGAGGCTCATCTCACCTCTCGCAATATGAGTTGATTTTTTTGAAAAATAGAAATTGAAGAGAATACCTCGGCATGTGACTCGAGGCTCAACTCACCTCTCGCAATATGAGTTGATTTTTGCAAAAACAGAGATTGAAAAATAATCTGTGAAAGAAATAGGGTTTCAAAAAACACCAGGCAAAACTAAAGGCCTTCTTTTCATTGATTCTGTGCAGCTTTCTCCCAAAATTTCTTGCTCTGCTGGGATACCTATATAGGTCATGTATGATGTTATCATGATATGCACGTGTTTATCCTAAATGCTTTTATGCCTACATGATCATGCCATGCGCCCTGGGCTATTTGTTACATGCCCCTTTTTTGTAAGGGACTGCATTCATTGCCTCAATCTTTGACTTTTCTCTCAGGTTATGTACTCATCTTCAAGTTTATTGAGTGACCCACATTTCTTCGTATATCACCCTCCTGCCCCCTTGTTGAACTTTGTTCCTGCTTTGGGGCCCTTGTATTTATCAACTTCTCATCCAGGTAATGCTAAACATTCCTTTTGTTTAGAGTATGCCATCTTACTATTTATCATTTAAATGAATCAAACACGAGATGCATAAAAAAACAAAGTAGGCATGAAAGAAATACCTCACATTCAATTTTTCAAAAGCAACAAATCAAAGAAAAATGACAAGGAAGTTCCAATAAAGAAAGCATCATAAAGAAAGGAAAGTGAATTCAATTGCCACAAATGCTCTAGATATCCAACGCATGAACTTCTCCACGTTTCTTCGTCAAGGATCTTTTCGAGCATGGCTTCCTCTGTAGAAGATTTCAAGCTTCTGAGAATGCTTCAAATATTGTAACCTCGCCATTCGACTCCCCGTTCAAGTCGTCTTTCTCCTTTAAGTTCGAGCCCGTTTCATTAGGACGCCCTTTCGGGTTTTCATCCTAATCTTTTTTTGTTTATCAAGACGCCCTTTTTCGGGTTTTCATCTTGATTTTTCATTTTTTTTGTTTCTTTCTATTTTTTCAGTTTTTTTCTGTTTTTTTGTTTTTTTCTATTTTTTCTATTTTTTTAGGCATAACATTTCTTCACAGTATCTGAGTTCACTAGATTAGGTAATTCTTTCCCATCCATTTCAGTGAGAATCAGAGCCCCTCTTGAGAATGCCTTTTTTACAATGTATGGCCCTTCTCAATTTGGAGACCATTTTCCTCGAAAGTCTTTTTATACCGGGAGGATTTTTCTTAGTACAAGTTCCCCTTCACGGAATTCTCTTGGCCGCACATTTTTATCATGGGCCGTGATCATTCTCTTATGGTACATCTGTCCATGGAAAATTGCCTTCAAGCGTTTTCCTTCAATAAGGTTTAGCTGGTCATATCGAGCTCGAACCCATTCTGATTATTTTAGTTTTGACTCCACCAAGACTCGCAAGGATGTGATCTCTAGTTCGATAGGCAAAACGGCTTCCATCCTGTAGACCAGGGGGAAATGAGTTGCTCCTGTAGATGTCCGTACAGAGGTGCGGTATGCATACAAAGCGAATGGTAGCTTCTCGTGACAATCTTTATATGTCTCAGTCATCTTCCCGATAATTCTCTTAATATTTGTGTTTGCCACTTCAATAGCTCCGTTCATTTTCGGGCGATAAGGTGAGGAATTATGATGCTTTATCTGGAATTGCTCACACACTTCTTTCATCATTTTGTTGTTCAGATTCAAAGCATTATCTTCAATAATTCTCTCAGGCAAACCATATCGACATATTATCTCCCTTTTTTAAGAACCTACAGACTGCAGTCTTCGTCACATTAGCAAATGAAGTGGCTTCTACCCATTTTGTGAAGTAATCTATAACCAAAAAGATGAATCGGTGTCCATTAGAAGCCTTCAGGGAGATTGGCCCTATAACATCCATGCCCCACATAGAAAAAGGCCATGGTGAAGTCATGACATGAAGGGGCGAAGGAGCTGCATGAATTTTATCACCGTAAATTTGACATTTGTGGCACTTTCGTGCGTAGCTAATGCAACCCCTTTCCATTGTCAGCTAGTAATAACCAAGTCACATAATCCGCCTAGCCATAGTGAAACCATTGGCATGCGTTCCACAAATTTCTCATGGACCTCTTCAAGTATCTTTCTGGCTTCAACAGTGTCAACGAATCTCAGGAGCACTTGATCTTTTCCCCTTTTGTAATAGCCCGATTTTGGGTCTAGATGGAACAGTGGTTTTTGGACGACAAATCCGACAAGGAAAAAATGTAATGGCCTGAATTTTCAGAGGAGTCGGAAAGGTGATTCGAGATCACTAAATTCGACAAATGAGTAGAAAATATTATTAATTTAGTGAGTATAAGTTAAACGTGAAGCTAGGAAAATTTTTGAAATAGTGAAGAGTGCACTAGAAATAAATATTAAAATAATTAGAATAAAAAATAGGGTATCGAGACCTCAGAGATTTTAAATCGAGCCATAAATATTTTTATAAATATTTATGGAGTGTTAAAAAGTTATATTAAAGTTTTGTTAAGAAATTTTAAAGTTCCGATAATTAATTGAACAAAAAGGACTAAATTGTAACAAATGTAAAATTATGGGAAACGATTAAATAGCTTAAATGATAAAAGGAAGAGGGCTTCAAAGGAAAATAGACCCAAGGTCTATTTGGGCTGGACGGCAAAGGCATGAAATCAGCAATAAAGTAAGGAGAATTAAGGGTAAAATTGGAATATTGCAAAATTTACTTAATAAAGTTAGGACCAAAGTGAAATTATCTAGATTTCTCTTTATTTTTCTGCATTCTCATCAGAAAAAATACCATAGAAGGGTTTCCTTAAGCTGGTTCTTCCTATTTTTACTGCAGGTAAGTTCAACTCTTGATTATTTCTTGAAATTTTGGTGTTTTTGTGACTTTTACAACTAGGCCCACTTGTTGAATGCATTAGTTTTTGATTCTATGAAAGAAGTTGAAAGTTGCTATGAATATGTGCTGGAAGTATATGATGATTTAGCATGGAATTACAGCTTTAAATTGTTCATATGCTGATTTTATTGAAAGAATTGAATAGAAAGTGAATGTTTGGGACCTAATAGTAAAAGAGTTTGAAGATAGAGTTATATGTGAAAATTCTGAATTTCAATAGTTGTGAAACAACTTATAATGTCTAGGTAAAGTATTAATTGAGAAAATTAGATTAATGGAGGGGTTAATTGAGAAAGGACCGAATTGTATAAACTGTGAAATTTGGGGCAAAATGGAAATCAACATTTTGCACTAAAGCAGTTTTGGACAGCAGCAGTAGTTTAACTTTGAAAAATCACCAAAAAATTTAGAAATTGAATTATAGGGTGAATAAAATATGAAATTAAAGCTTATTTAGTCTAGTTTCTCATAGGAGAAACGGTGTAAGAAATGGAATTGTAAATCATGAGATATAATAAATTTTGTGAGACAATGTCAGAATGATTTGGGGTTCCCCTATTCTGACTTTGGAAAATCATTAAAAATTTAATAAAAATAATTTTGAGTTATAATTTATATGCTTAGAATCCTTAATGAGTCTATACAATTAGATAATTCATTTTAGTGAAGAGTGGTGGAGCTGTCGAACTGACAAAATAGGGAAACTTTAAAGAATAAGTCTGTACTATTTGGCTGTACCAAAATTTTAAAATTTTATGGTAAGAAGGTATGTGAGTCTAGTTTAGGGAAAATTAAGATCTTAATTTGGAGCTCAGTATCTCGGATAAAAATAATTTAGTGACTCGACTCGGATAAATGACTTTGAATATACATGTGAGTGAATAGTAAAATTATAGCTAATGTTGTTTAAGTGTGTTATACACATTAAGGATGTAGAATGGAGAGGAGGAGGATGAAAATTGGGAAATATATGAATGATTTGTGTATAATTGGTCATATGTTTGATTATGATTGATAAACGATGAAATAGAAATGATGCTTATATTTGTGCATTATTGGTCATGGTTTAAGCTCATGTGTGAAAATAAAGTTTCATAGTATGTGTGTATGGTATACTCGATATATGATTTGGCATGAAATAATGTCATGAATGGTTTATGAATTAACACATGTTGGTAAGCCTGATACATGAGTAAATGTTGTGCTCATCCATGCTTATAATGCTTATGCTATATGTGTATTTGGCTAACATATTTGGTGTATATGCTTAGGCTTTGGCCAAGTAGTGGCTAGATTATGCCACATTAAATTTATAAGTTATGCATTGAAATGGTTTATCGTGTGGTTAGTTCCAAAAAGAGTTATGTTTAAATACACTAACTTGCAACTATGGTTGAATGATATGCTTATATCTTGTGTGATGTGCATAGAAACAAGTGTGGAAAGATAATGAAACAGTAAGTTCATATGGCTGAAATTTAATGGTTAAATTTTAATTTCATGAATTATATAATGTATGATGAAATGTATTTAGTGTTGAAATGAGAGTAAAATAAAAATGCGAAAATCGAACAAATGATCAAATTAAGCGGAACGCCGGATTTGAGTACTTCTGATCAAGAGATAAAGTGATAAGTGGTAGCTTTAGCTACAGTTATCTGATTAAGTGACAAAGTGATAAGTGCTACACTTATCTGATCAAGAGACAAAGTGATAAGTGGTAGCTTTAGCTACACTTATCTGATCAAGTGACAAAGTGATAAGTACTACACTTATCTGATCAAGTGATAAGTGTTAGCTTTAGCTACACTTATCTGATCAAGTGACAAAGTGATAAGTGGTAGTCTTAGCTACACTTATCTGATCAAGTGACAAAGTGATAAGTGGTAGCCTTAGCTACACTTATCTGATTAGGGACAAGTGATAAGTGATCATACGTAAGACCATAGTTATACTATGGCAAAGTCAAAGTGAAATACTCAATTTTCTGTAACCGTTCCCTAATTTGATTAAGGATGGTAAGTGACAAATGGGCCCAAATGAATTAAAGTAAATGGATAAGTGGTAGTGTATTTATACCAGGATGATGTTGTTATTTAAGCTAAAGTGATATTTTCATTGCAAAATTGAGAATTTCATAAATGTGTTATTGAATGGTATAATCGATAAACGTTGAGTTAAATGGTAAATACATATTAGTGTTGAACTTAATGTCATTGAATTGTACGTGAATTAAATGGAAATTGATAGTGAATTGATTTAAATTGTGAGCATGAGAAGTTGCGAATTGAATGAAATGGAAATGAAACATTGAATTGCATGAGTATGTTAATTATTTAGAAGCATGTTAATTATTTTGAAAGTTTTAATTTAGATGAAATTTTATAACTCAGTTAAATATGTTTACAAGTGTATGTGTTTTGGTAATGCCTCGTACCCTATTCCGGTGTTGGATATGGGTAAGGGGTGTTACACCTTTTGTATAGAATATCCCTGTCAAGAACAAATCCAATCGCCATTCTCCTGATTGTTCTTTTGTCATTCTCGTTTGCTTGCTCGGGGTACCTTTGATTCTTGATATACTCCAAGATATCATGGAACCATGGCCGTCCATCTGACTCCCCCTCAATGCTAAAACAGTGCGCGGGGGTCTCATATATGCTCATTTGGATAGGCATTATTTCAGTTTCTCTGTTTACTTTGAACATTGAAGCCAATGTGGCCAGGGCGTCAGCCAACTGGTTTTCTTCTTTTTGGAAGTAATGAAAAGTCACTTCTTTGAATTCTTTGACCAATTCTGCCACGAGATCGCAATACTTGACTAATTTCGAATCTCTTACTTCCCAATCTCCGCGAATTTGATAAATCATTAACTCTGAGTCCCCACACACCTCTAACATTTCTATTTTCCGTTCAATAGCTGCACGAAGTCCCATGATGCAAGCTTCATATTCTGCTATGTTATTAGTACAGAAGAAATTCAAACTGGCAGTGAGCGGGTAATGGTTTCCTTCCAGTGACACTAAGACTACTCCTATCCCGTGCCCCAATGCGTTCGATGCCCCATCAAAACTCATTTTCCATGACTGATCTTTTGGTGATTCACCTTCGAAAATGCACATCAAGTATTCATCTGGGAAATCAAATCTCAACGGATCATATTCCTCCATTGCTCGACTTGCCAAGAAGTCAGCTATCGCGCTTCCCTTTATCGACTTTTGGCTCTCATACACAATGTCATACTCAGACAATAGGATCTACCATCGTGCCATTCTCCCTGAGAGTGCGGGTGATTCCATCAAGTACTTTAATGGATCTAGCTTTGAAATTAACCACGTTGTATGATACAACATGTATTGTCTGAGCCTTCGACTACCCAGACCAATGCACAACATAATTTTCCAATTGACGGGTACTTTCCCTCATATTCTGTGAACTTTTTGCTGAGGTAATAAATCAATTTTTCTTTTTTCTCTGACTCATCATGTTGCCCCAGTACGCAACCCATTGATTTTTCGAACACGGTCAGGTACAATATTAAGGGTTTTCCAGGGGTCGACGGTACTAGCACCGGAGGATTAGACAAATACTATTTTATCTTGTCAAAAGCCACTTGGCACTCCTCATTCCACTCTCCTGGATTATGTTTTCGAATGAGTCGAAAAATTGGATCACATTGATTGGTAAGTTGAGAAATGAATCGAGCATAATTCAACCTTCCTAAAAATCCTCTGACTTCTTTTTGTGTACGCGGAGGTGGCAATTCTTGTATGGCCTTTATCTTGTCTAGATCAACCTCAATACCTCTCTCGCTGACAATGAAACCTAACAATTTTCCCGAGGTATCCCCAAATATACACTTGGCTGGGTTAAACTTCAACTGAAACTTTCTTAATCTTTCGAACAGCTTCTTGAGGTTCCCAACATGCTCTTCTTCTCCCCAGGACTTGGCAATCATATCATCGACACAAACTTCTATTTCTTTATGCATCATGTCATGAAACAGCATCACCATGGCTCTTTGATATGTTGCCCCAGCATTCTTCAATCCGAATGGCATTACTTTGTAGCAGAACGCTCCCCCCACATTGTCACGAATGTGGTTTTCTCCATATCTTTGGGAGCCATCTTTATCTGATTATAACCTGAGAAACCATCCATGAACGAAAATAAATAATGTTTTGCCGTGTTATCCACCAACGTATCGATGTGTGACAAAGGAAAATTATCCTTAGGGCTTGCTCGATTCACATCACGATAATCCACGTACATTCGTACATTGCCGTCTTTCTTCGGTACCGGGACTATGTTAGCTACCTGTTCTGAATATTTAGAGACCTGTAAACAGCCAGCATCATATTGTTTCTTGACTTCTTCTTTTATCTTTAGCAGCATTTCAGGTCACATCCTTCTTAACTTCTGTTGAACGGGCTTTCATTTTGGTTTCAGTGGGAGCTTATGGACCACCACATCCTCATTCAACCCTGGCATGTCCTGATATGACCAAGCAAATACATCTTTATACTCACAGAACAAGGCGATCAAATTCTGTTTGGTGTTCTCTGAAATGGATGTCTCAATCTTCACTTCTTGTTTCTTTTCTTCACTACCCAAGTTCACTATCTCAACAGATTCTTGATGGGGTGAAATCTGTTTCTTTTCTTGTTCAACCATTCTCAGTAAGTTAGGAGGCGGGTCACAATTTTAAGCATCTTCTTCAGCTTCGAATTCTCCTAAACAAATAGCTTTCTTGAAATCAATTTCAAGACTTGTAACGGGATCGTTCATGCCATTGATATCTGAGCAACTGAAAGGTGAATGGAAAAGAAAACTATAGAAGAGAATCAAAGTATTGGAATCAACAAATACAATGTTATGGAATGATATGAGACACATGTAGGGAAATGATATGAAGAGAATGGATACTTACGAAGCTAATGGAAATAAAAAGACCATGAAAAAATGCATCTTCATTGATGTTCATTGAAATGATAAAGAGCAAACATAAGCTCTTACAAAAGGAATCCTACTATTTAGGGACACAAAAAATAGAGAATTAACATTGAGCATTACTCTAGAGAGGACTTAGAAACTACAAGAAGGTCCACAGTAGTCCAATTGTTCAAAACATATCTTGAGGGACAAGAGCGTATCATTGAAACATCCTCAATTGTATCACTCTCGTTGAGTTCAGCATCCATAGCTCTAGCTCTTAGATGCGTTCTTATAAGAATGACGTGATTCTAGACTTGTAGTGTCGCAACTGTGGATTACGCGGTCTTAGCCTTTGTGAATGGTAAGGGTGATATGTACATGTAGTGAATAAATGAATGAATGACCAATGAATGTTAGCCACACATGAATATGCAAAAAAAAATGGTGTTGATTTCAAGATAGCCCCATACTTAGGCGTTTCATTAATCAAAAGAGTCCATTACAAAATATTTTGCCAATGAAAATGCCCCTAGTGTCTAAGTCCCATTGTTTCCCGATCCTAGTCAAGTCTTCGAGGTTATTCTGTCAAGCATTCGAAGTCGCATGTTTAGGAAGATCGGAGATACATCATTCTTCTTTTTCTTTCTGGGTTCTCAAAGACCAATCTCGAACTACAGCATTTTTCTCGGTTACTTGCGTAATTGACTCTTCCATCAGAAACCCGTTTTTGGCAACCAATCTTTAATCAACACATTCCTAATAAAATGCCTATGATGCATGATGAGAAATGAAATGAATACAAATAAACATAGGTAGCAATCACGACAAATATAAACAGAGGAAAAACTATGGAAAATCTAACAAATTAAACTATCTAAACATGCATTTTGGGGAAACCGACCTACGTTTTTTTTGTTTTTTTGTTTTTACCCCATTATACTTTACAAAATAAACTTACCCGACATGATAATCTACCCGATCCAATTTATTAAACAGACCTAATTCTCTTACAAAAACAAATATAAATGTAAAAAAAAAATAAAAGGTAAGAGGCGTTTCCATGTACTTATTTTGGTAACTATCTAACGGACAGAGCTTCGACATGGCTCTAGTCGGATGGCTCATACGGTTCACTATATGCGGTTTTAGTTTTAGAAAGGTACTCGAATTGTCCATACTGTCACCTACTAAGGTTAGTACGGAGCCTCGGTTATCACCTATCATGGGCTCGTGAGCTCAATTCGAGGGATTACATTTACTTATGCCTATGCGGATGGACAAGTTAACTCATGAAAGCATAAGTCATATGTAACCCGGAAGTATTTCACTAGCCTATGAGGAGGGACGAGTTAACTCACGAAGGTGTAGCGTTTACTTCCACTTAAACGGACGGAGCCCGTGTAAAGAGCTCATGTTATGCAAGAATGCAAGTGCACGATGTGTGGGGAGAAACTCACAAACCTTTTTATTTTTTATTTTTACTAAAAAAACAAACTAAAAAACTGTAAAACTTAAAGCTGAGAAAAAAACAAAAAAATAAAACGAGTTAGAAAAATATTAATTTGTAAACCAGATGCAGATGCATGTATTTTTTAAAAATAAAATTCAAGGATCACGATTAATAATTAATTTAAACAAGAAATTTTAAAAATTTTGACAACACGCGTTTAACATCAGACTCGACTCTCAAAAAAAAGTCCCCAGCGGAGTCGCCAGCTGTAGTGACCTAAAAATTTTAGCACGGGCGCTAGTCGAAGTAATTATTGAAAATTTGAAAACAGAATATCGATTTTATTTGAAAAAGGAGTCGCCACCGATCTTTTTTCTAGGTGTGATCGGACACCTAATAAATTCTCTTTTTAGAAGAAAAAATTATTTTTAAAATTTTCTAAAAAAGAGACGATTTTTGGTCTACATGAAAATCCAGAGAAAATTAGAGTTCGGGAGTCGGTTACGCGCGAGGAAGGTATTAGCACCCTCGCGATGCCCAAAATTGATATCTCGTTAAACGCGTGTTGTCTTAATTTTCAAAAATACGAGTTAAATTTAATATTTAATCTTGATCCAATTGAAACATGAGAATTTTTTGAAAACGCGAGAATTTTTGAAAACACGAAAATTTGTGAAGCACGAGAATTTTTTGAAAACACGAAAATTTTTGAAAACACGAAAATTTTTGAAACAAGAGAATTTTTTTTTAATTTTTGAAACACCGGAATTTTTGAAAACACTAGGATTTTTGAAACACAATTTTTTTTTGAAAACACTAACTTTTTGTTTTGAAACACGAAAATTTTTGAAAACACGAATTTTTTTAAGACATGAGAATTTGTTGAAAATACGAAAACATGAAATTTTATTTTAAAACACGAAATTTTTTTATTTTTTTATGACGTATCATATTTAACACGAACCGGTGATATTCACTCAACATAGCAATGAAATCAATGAATTAGTGTCAAATCGATTCGTTGCCTTTTTTTTGAAAACGCGAATATTTTTTTGAAACATGAGAAATTTTTTTTGAAGATACGAAAATTTCGAAACACGGGAAATTTTTTGAAAAGACGAATTTTTTTGAGAGTATTTTCGATTTTTTAAAAGGGCGTATTGTGTTTAACGTAAACCGGTGATATTCACCCAACATAGCGATGAAATCAACGATTTAAAATTAAATCGATTCGTTGCCTTATTTATTAAAATTATTTAAAATAAAATAAAATTAAAATTGAGTTAAATTAAAAATAAAAATATAAAATATAAAAATGCATAAAATACTAATAATATTAAAACGAAATAGCATAAAAACACGAGCATTAAATTAAAAGTGAAATAAACAAAATTACTGAAAAGATCCCGAAACACGAGCTTCGTCGAACGGGTTACGCAAATTGAACTTTTCTTTTCTTTTTCTTTTTTTTTGTTTTTTTGTTTTTTTCTCTTTTTTTTTCTTCTCTCTTTTTTTCGGCTGCTTCTTTTGGGCTCTTGGGCCATGGTCGCCTAGCTTTCTTCTTGTTAATTTGGAGCACTGCTTGGTGGGTCAAAAGTGGTCGGTCGGGTCGGATCTGGGTCGGGTAGACCCAGCTGTAAAATTTTTTTCTTTTTTCTTTGTTTTTTTTTCTTTTTCTTTTTTCTTTCCCCCTTTCTTTTTCCTTCTTCTTTTTCTTCTTCCTTTCTTTCTTCTTCTTCCTTGTTCACCCCCATCGACTTCTTTTCTTTGCCGGCCTTCCTCCGCCTACTGGTCTGACTCATTCGACGCCTTCTCCTTTTCTTTCTCTCTTTCTTCTTTGCTTGCTTTTTTTATTTTCGTGGGTGTTTTTCTTTGATGATTTTTTTGCTTGATTTGCCTTCTTTAGCGGTGGTAGATGGGAGTATGCCAGTGGTGGCAGTTTGACGACGCACGGTGGCGATGAGGCTACTGTTTTTGCTTGATTTCTTTTACTTTTTCTTGTTTTTTTTTGCTTGGTTTTTCTTTTTTGGCTGCCCTTTTTGGGGGTTTTAAAACCCCTTTTATTTTGATTTTTCTTCTCTTTTTTTGCAGGTTGCAGGTGGCTTGGGATGGGTAGGCCGGCCGCCGCCGTTGCAGGCGCAAGTTGTGCTGGTTGCTATCAGAAGGATCAAAATGTAAATTCAGTAAAAGTTTTGGGGCCAAAACGTAATTTTAAGAAAGTGTAGGGGTTAAAATATAATTTAGAAAATTTTAAGGGTTGAAATGTAATTTTGAGAAATTTTAGGGGTCAAAATGTAATTTTAAAAAGTTTAGGGGTTAAAATATAATTTTTTTAAACAAGAAATTATTCCCAAATAAAATTCAGTGATTACAATTATTATTATTTTTGCATTGGTGATTGATGAGTAGTTATACGAAAAGTCAAATTTTATTGTTAGTTCTTATATTATGTATTAAATACAAATTTAATTCTTGTATAATGTACTCTAATTTGATCAATTTTAGTTATTTTAATTTTTTGTAATAGCTCAAAGGGTAAAAAAGTCCCTGAACTTTAACAAAAAAAATCAATTAAATCCTATATGAAAAACATATTCAATTAAGCCATCAAACTTCTAAATTGCATCAATTAACCCATATGACCAGTTTTTTTCAGCTTTGGCCGTTATGTCACTGATGTGGACTTTAAGAACGTTGATGTGACAGTCCATGTCAGTAATAATTGCTAATGTGGTTGTGCTACGCCAACAAAAATGAAATTCTTTAAAATAAAAATATTTGAAAGTTTTATGTTTATAATGAACTTGAACAACAATTTATCTAAATTCATTCTAGAATTAATTTTTTAAATTATAAAAAATTTATTTAAAAAAGTATAAATTATTAAAACATTATTAAAATTTATAAAAATAAAAATAATATTAAAGATATTAAACATTAAAAAATATTTAAAATTCTTCCAAATTATTATTTTTGTTCAAGTAAATAAAATAATTAGGAAAAGTAAATCAAAGCGTTATTAATATACTCAATTGAAATGTTCACAAAACTAGTTTATTTATTTTAATAAAGTGTGATAACTATTAATTATAATCAAGTACACATTGTGTTACACATGTAAGAAAATAATTAGGATATATTCACAATTTATTGAATAAAAATATAATAGTAGAATTAATAAGAATGAAAATATTTGGTACATCGATAATGGAGTTTTAGACTCACAAGTAAAAGACTACTTGTGGAATAAAAGAAGTACACTTGTCAATGTTACAAATACTAAATCATATTAAAATATTAAAAAGGAGACACATGACAATTTTAAGGTTGTTTGTGGAAAAAAAAAGGTACACTATTAGTATATGAAATACTAAACCTTAATAAGATAAAAAAATATTATACATTTTATTTTGTAAATTATTCTTAGATAGCACAAAAGGTTTTCAGTAGAATTAAAACATTGATACACATCTCATATTTTTAAGAAGATAATGTTTAATATTTTTTAAAACTTTATGTAATTTAGAAAAATCATCTCAAATGAATCACATGTCCAAATTCATTTTGGACTTAAACATGTAAATACTTTTTAATTTTTTAAATTTATTTAAAATTTTATAAACTTTAATGTGCTTTAAAATTTATATTTAAAAAAATTCTATAATTTAAAATAAAATTAAGTCCGGAATGAAAGAACCTAGACAACGATTTATCTAGGTTCATCCCATACATAAAATTTTAAATATTTTTGTTCAATTTTTTTTTAATTTTTTGTGTACATGGCAGCTAATGTGGAGGGCCTTAGTTGATATTTTTATTTTTCCACGTCAACAGCATAACCATCAAAGACGAAAAATATTGGTCAAATAGCTTAATTGATGCAATTTGGAAGTTTGAGAGCTTGAGTGTGTTTTTCGCAGCTTGATTATATTTTTGTCAAAGTTCAGGGTCCTTTTTACCTTCGAAAATTTTCTTTTAATTTTAAAATTTCAATCCTGACCAAAACGATAGCAGTTCAATTTATTGGTCAAATTCTACTAGTAGTCTCGTATTGTAACATTCTCAAAACCCTTAATAGAAAATAAGATGAGATAAATTCTTAGTTAAATAAGATATAAAGAAAGTAAATGATAAGAGATGTTAAAAAAACAATAATAAGAAGTATGTTGTGAAATATTAATTTGAGCTAGGGACCAAATCGTAAAGATATGAAAAGTTTTGTGGCCCAAGTGTAACTAATTAAAATGTAAAGGGTTAAAGTATAAATATAGAAAATTTGAAGGGCCAATAATACAAATATCTTAAGGGTGGAAGAGTAGAAAAATAAGGAAGATGGATGAATAAGGACTAAATTGAATAAATAGAGTATTATGAGGATTAAATCATAATTTTACCAAATTAAATGATGATTCGAGGGTGAAATTTTTAAGGGTTATAAAGAGCAAAATGGTCAATTAGCATGAGAGAATTCTACAGTGCAATGATGAAATGGGAGATATTTTAAATTAAATAATTACATAAATGTTATAATATTTATATTTTAGTTAGATTTTTATTAATATTTTATTATGAAAATGTTAGTATAAAAAGGGAGGAAATATGAAGAGAAATCATCATCTTTTCTTGCTCCAACTTGAGAGAGAGCCAGAAAATGAAAAGTTTTATTTTTCTTGCAATTTGATCCTTCACCATGAAAACACTTTTTTTAATCCAAAATTCTTGAAAATTTCCTTAAACACCAAAGAGTAAAGATAAATTAGAGATTCTAAAGAATATGTTCATCAATTTAGAACTAAGAAAGTAGTAGATGAAAGTGAAGAAAATGAGAAGAAAAAGGAATGAAAGTAGTGAAGATGAGAAATGAATGGAACTGAAGAAGAAATGAAAATATTCTTGACAAAGGAGGTAAGTTTCATACAACTAATCTATCGTAATTTGGTGTAGTAAATTAAACTAGTTTTCATACTTGAGGAACTTGAATAAGATCAATTTTAGTGTGTTTTATTTATGTTTTCTTAGTTTAGTTAAATTCAATAAAAATGCATATTGAGTATTTTATTAACCTTAAGGGCCGACTGAGGCCTAAGGGCGAGCTAACATACTTAGTAAGTGTGCAGAAGATCATTCAAAGGCATAGGAACTCAAAGCTGGTCGCTATGTTGCAACATAAGGAGTTTGATGTTACAACATAGAGAGCAAAATGCCAGGATTGCTATACTGCCTTGGGTGTCACGACATACTTAAGGGATGTCATGATACACCCTTCAAGCTAGCCCTGAACCATGCATACTGCCTTCGATATCATGACACATGGACTAGAGTGTTGTGACATTAGATCTGTACGATAAGCACTTCTGAGCTCACTCTATACATAGGCTCTTAAAACACTTGTTGGAGGACAACTTTCATATTCTAAGTTTTTCTTTGTAAATTTAGATTTTGTTTTTTCGTCTTTTAGGCTTTAAGTTTATTTCAGTTCTTTTCTATTTCATGTTCGTCAGAGAATGTAAGTTGTAACTGTGATCAAACTACTATGGATTCTGCGTTTCAATCAATACAATTTAGGATTTACTTAAACCTTTTTCTTGATTTATTATTTATGCTTATCTTTATTATCAAGATTATTTTGTTCATGAGATCCACGAGGAACTAATCCTTTTTATGGGGGATTAGTGAGTGGAGGTGTGATTAATTAATTGCTATGTAAGGCTTTCTTAGTAGATTAGCTGTTTGGGAGAGGAAGAACTTAAACCCAAGGCTTGACGGCCCTAGGAAGTCATTTAGGTGGGAATTAACACAAATTTGGTATGGCCTATCCGTGAACACCTTAGTCCTGAACCAGTTTGGACAATGAGGTCAAGAGATAAGTAGTTCTTGGTGACTCGTTAGTTTAGCGAAAGTTTGAGAGATCCTGCTAGGGTAGCAACTGGTTGATTGAGTAGAAACCCGAAAGAGGAATTAACTATGATCACCAAAGCGAGCTAATCACCCACAATTAGATTTGGTTAAGTTAGAATTTATATATCTAATGTTCACTTTCCTTATTTATTTTTTATTTCATTATTTATCAAACTCCCAAAATATTTCCTTTTATGTTTTATCGTACTATAAATTATCTAAAGTACTAATTAGATTTATTTGTATTTAGGTTAAAGTTAATTTAGTACTCGCCTCCCTTTGGTACGATACTCAGAGTACTTACCTGCTTCACTATAACTATATTACAACTTGGCCCATATACTTGCACACACCGCCTTAATTCCAGATCTTTTAGTTGCAGTATTCACACTCTGGATGTTGGTACGTCCAGAGGTGGTCAAGTTGTTGGTGCCATTGCTAGGGAGGCAACACTATTAGATTAATTTGAATTTTTACGTTCCATAAAATAATTAGGAAATATCTAAATTATAGATACGATCTTTTTTAGTATTTATTTTTAGTAATGTTCTTATTTTGCTGTGTGGTTTCAGTGCATGACTCGGAGTAGGGTAACACCTATAAAGTCAACCATCGATTCGAAAAAGACTAAACATGAAATGACTCACAAAAGAAGTTGACAAATTAATATTTGGTTTCCATAATTTGATAAATGACCTTTAACAATATGATGCAGGTGTTAGGAGCACTTCTTTTTGAAATGACTTGGTTGCGACCTAGTATCACCCGTCCCATGATCCATAGTCCTTATTTTGAAGTCAATATGTTATTGTGAACATGGATTTCTTCTAATATCAGGCTTAATGATTATACAAAAGAGGATCCTGTAGCTTTCCTTCGGTAGTTCAAACATATATGCAGTACTTTCACGTATGTTGGTGTCTCGACAAAAGCTGTTACATTATTACTAATCCCATTTGTGTTAGGTGGAAAAATAAGAGCCTGGTTAGATGCACTCCCACCAAATACAATTACTACATCGACTGGCTTTGTGCAGTTATTCCTTCGTCGAGTCTTGCCAATGACTTAGGTAATTAGTACTTACGAAAAATTATTCAAATATAAACAAAAGGATATTAAAACGTTAGGGCAAGCTTGAGAAAGATTTAAACCAACCCTTAGGTCAATATTGGGAGGAGGTATACATGTTGCAATTCAAATTCAAAATTTTTGTAATGGATTAGATAGCCAGAATAGGCGACAATTTGACATTATAACTGGAGGAAGTGTTTGGAAGAAGACATGAATAGAAGTCATGGAAATATTGGAATGGTTTAGTGAAAATGAAGTCACTTAGGTTATACATCAGGAATTAGAAGATGCAATAATTGGTAAAATCTAAGCCAAAACAACTAGCCTACAATACCCTAGAGTTAACTATTGCAGATTTTGCTAAACAGGATGAATATGAATCAGATGAGGAAAAATTAGATGACGTTGAACGAGAAAATAAAGAGATAGCCTTAAAACTTGATTGGTGGCGTAAAACTACAGAACAACCGGAACAAATATTTCCAATACGAAAAAAATGGTTCCTTCCATTATAAGCCTTCTGAACTATAATTAAAACCATTACCAAAACATTTGAAGTATAGGTATTTAGGAGAGCACAATACATTAACTGTAGTAATAGCTACAGGATTAGATTCTAAGCAAGAAGAAGCATTATTGAGTATTTTAAAAACACACAAGAAAGCCATTGGATGGACTATCGCCGACATTAAGGGAATTAATTTGACATTATGCCAGCACAAGATCAAATTAGAAGAAGGGAAAAATCTAGTGGTAGATGCCCAGCATTGGTTAAATCCATCTATGAAAGAAATGGTGAAAAAGGAATTACTTAAACGACTGGACGCAGGTACTATTTACACAATTTCTGACAGTGAATGGGTTAGCCCTACACATTGTGTTCTGAAGAAAGGAGGGTTAACAATGGTTGAAAATGCTAAGAACAAGTTAATTCCAACTAGGACAGTCATTGGTTAGAGGGTATGCATTGACTACAGAAAACTGAATGATACAACAAAAAAGGATCATTTTCTTCTGCCTTTTATTTATTAAGTGTTGGACTGATTGGTTGGAAAAGAGTACTATTGTTTCTATGACGGATATTTTGGATATCACCAAATTCGAATACATCTAAATGATCAAGAAAAACTACATTTACATGTCTTTTTGGCACATATGTTTTTAAATGAATGCCATTTGGCAATGCTCCTGTGACATTTACGAGATGTATGACTACCGTTTTTGCTGATATGTTGAAAGATGGCATGAATGTATTTATGGATGAGTTCTTAGTATATGGAGATTATTTTCGAGGATGTTTAGATAACCTTGACACAGTCCTACAAAGATGTGAAAAAAAAATCTGGTACTTAACTAGGAAAAATATCATGTTATGGTGAAAGAAGGATTGGTTTTAGGACATCAAATATTAAGAAAAAATCTAGAAATGGACAAAGAAAAGATCAAAGTCATCAAAAATCTCCTTAACCCTACAAAAGTTTGGGGAGTAAGAAATTTCTTAGGACATGCTGGGTTTTACAGGTGATTTATAAAAGACTTTGCTCATATCTATAAACCATTGAATCAAATTCTTCAAAAGGAGACACCTTTTATATTCAAACAGGATTGCATTAAAGCTTTCAAGGTAATAAAAGAAAAACTTATTTTCACACCTATAATCATTACTCCTAATTGGTTAGAACCTTTTATTATAATGTGGGATGCTAGTGATTATGTTGTAGGAGTAGTGCTAAGACAAAAGAGAAGCAACATTTTCTGCGTTATTCATTATGCAAGTAAGACATTAAATTCATCACAATATAATTATGCTGCTATTGAAAAAGAAATACTTGCTACTGTTTTCTCTTGTGAAAAATTTCATCCTTACTTAATGGCAAATAAAGTTTTTGTTTACACTGATCACTCTGCATTGAAATATGTTATCAAAAAGAAAGAAACAAAAGCTAGACTAATGAGGTGGGTATTGTTGCTTCAAGAATTTGATTTGTAGATACTGGATAGAAAAGACACAAACAATCAAATTACAGATCACTTATCCATAATATAAAATGAATTAGAGGAGAAATTTTTTAATATATCAAAGAGACCTTTATTGATGAACAGGGTAGATACACATCAAACAAAAGCATATAAAAAAAGATAAAATGCCACAAAAAAATCAAATTCAATTATTTGATAAGTGAGTTTATATTCTTAAGGGAGGTTTTCCAACAAAAGCATCATGGTAGAGAATTATGCAAGAAGCAAAAAATTATATTTCGAAAGACCTGTATGTATTTCGACAATGTGTAGACCAATTAGTTTGAAGATGTGTGATGGAAGAAGAAATAAAAGTTATTTTGCAAAGGTGCAATACATCACCATGTGGTGGAAATTTTGGAGGAAAAAGAATAGCCTAGAAAATATAGCAATCGAGATTGTACTGCCCAACTATGAACAGAGATGCTTATGAATTTGTGCAGGGATGTGAAAGATGCCGAAGGATTGGAAGTATATCAAAAAAGATGAAATGCCACAAAAAAAGATACTTGAAGTTGAGGTATTCAATGTTTGGGGAATTGATTTTATGGGACCTTTTCCAAGTTCTTTTGGAAATTAGTACATCTTGCTGGCTGTTGATTATGTCTTTAAATGGTTTGAAGCAATAGCCTTACCTACGAATGACATGAAAGAGGTAGTTAGATTCTTGAGAAGAAACATCTTTGCTAGATTTGGAACATCTTGTACGTTCGTAAGCGATGAAGGATCCCACTTCTGTAATAAAAAAAACTAGAAGTAGCCTTAGCCAAATACGACATAAGATTAAAATGAAAACAACATATCACCCACAAGCCGATGGGAAAGAAGAACAGTCTAACTAGGAAATTAAGCAAATTTTGGAAAAAAAATGGTAAATCCAAAAAGAAAAGACTGGGCAGCAAGATTAGATGACGCACTATGGGCTTCTAGAACAGCATACAAAACTTTGTTAGGATTGCGATCTATCGTAATTCGTTGTAGTAGATTAAACTAGTTCTTGCACCCTAGGAGCTTGAACATAAGCATTTTAATTAAGTTTTAATTACATTTCAGTAAGTATTAGTTAAATTAATAAAATGTGTAATTTGAGTATTTTATTGGCTTTTGGGGCCGAACAAGGCCTAAGGGTGAGCTAATATACTTGTGAATGTAAAGGAGGCCATTAGAAGACGCATTAACTTAATATTGGTCGCTAGGTTTTAATACAGATCATGGGATGTTGAAACATAGGGAGCATTATAAGAAAATTCCAAAACTGCCTTCAATGTCACAACACAGGCTAAGGATGTCGCGACATACCCCTAGAGACAACCTGAAGCTGAGCATACTGCCCTTAATGTCGCGACACAGGACTTGGTGTGTCACAACATCACCTCTGTACGGGAAATAATTATGAGCCAAGGGTATTTTAGTCAGCACAATCAAAGATTAAGTACGAGCATGGTAGTCGACGTAGGGTTGAGGACAATGGCCACCCTAAAGTCTATAAATATGCTCATTTAGCACATATTATGGACACTTTTCATATAGTATAATTTTCTCTTTAGATTTAGTCTTTAGTTTTTCATTTTCTTAGGTTTTAGGTTATTGTTATTTTTATTTATGTTTGTTAAGAAATCAGATTCTAGAATTACTGTCAAACTCTATGAGGATTTCGTGCTTAATACAAACCACACTTCTTCTAAATTATATTCTTTAATTGTTGTTGATGTTCATTCTTTCATTCAGGTTTATCGAGTGGAGGTATGAATAATTAACCATTTTGTAGGTGTTTTTTCACTGATCAGTTGTTCAGGAAATGAAGAATCTAAACTAGAGGCCTGACAACCCTAGGAAGTCATCAAGGTGAAAATTAACCTAAATTTGGTATGGCCTATCCATGAACACCTTAACCCTGAACTGATCTAAACTGTGAGGTCAGAAGATAAGTAGTTCTCACAAACTCAGTATTTCAGTGGACGTATCGAAAGATACTGCTGGGATATTGACTAGATGATTGAACAAGAAAAGCCGAAACTACAGTTGATTATGAATACCAAAGCGAGCTAGTCACCCATGCCCAGATTTGATACATATTCGATAATTTGATTTCTTTTAATTAATTTCCTTTCTTATTATTTTTAGTATAGTTTATAAAAAAATCTTTCTTTTAATTCTTCTTACTATAATTCGATTAAAGTACTAGTTTGATCTATTTATGTTTAAATTAGAATTAATTTAGTGCTTACCTCCATTGGGTATGATCCTTAAAGTACTCAACTACTTCGTTATAACTATATTACAACTTGACCCATATACTTGCGGATACCACTTTTCCCATATTTTGTGTAGGATTTATACTATGGACATTGGTACGTTCGGAGGTGGCCAAGTTGTTGGCACCGTTGCCGAGGAGGCAACATTGCTATATTAATTTTAATTTTTGCATTTAGAGTATAGCTATGATTATTAGTTATTCTGTTACTTGTTAATATTACTAACACTTCTCTTCTCTGTAGGAACATTAGTATACACTCTCGCCCAATAAACCCGTAGCAGTGACTATAGAAATTGATCTAGCATAAACAATGGATAACTTTGATTATATGTGGTTAGGTGAGGACCTAGATTACGATAGTGATATTTATGAGGAATAAGAGATTTAGGAAAACCAGTGACGAAAAATTCTTGAATTAACTCAACTTCGAGAAGAAATTCCCACTCCTTTGTAAGATGACAACATTAACATCAATACCAATACAAAGGCATATCAGTACGAATAAGACCAAATATTACACAAGGAGGAGAAGTTAGCTATAAACACTTGTTAAGAAGGGGAGTTCTCAAAAAACAAGTTAACCTTGAGTATAGCAAAATATCAAAACATATTAGCGGAAATAACACCCCAAAAAGTTATAAAATGGGGAGTGGACACAAAAAATAATCAGAAGTTGAACTCACCTGTTCAACAATGTTGGATTATCTCAATGAAGACAGTGTACAAGACCAGTACGTTCTGGATTTACCCTGACAATCAAAGCTAATGATATCTACCAATATAATCGAAGAATGCCCAAGGTCTAGGAACCCTGTGAGAAAGAACTAGGATAAACATGCACTTTTAGGGGAAATACTCAACTTGAATGGTGTTTGCAAGATAATAATCTTTAATCTAACACCCCAAAATTTTAACGATCTAGAGATCTTTCGGATGTTGACAAAGAAAAAAAATACATCGATAGGACTTATGATCACATGGCATGCATCATCCAAATAATATCATTGGTAACCACGAAGATAGGGCTAAAGAAACCACGACGTACTTGGTTACTGCAAGAAACACCTAATAGAATGGTAATATGACCCATAGAAAAACTCGAAGGCCTTTGGAACTGGGATCCAAGTTATGTGGTATGGAATGGCACACTAATAGAGACATTCAAGGAAGTTCCAGTAATACCATTTCTGTTAGAATAATTATCTAAGCACTTTATACATAATAAATACGAACAGCAACCCTCGAACTTTTTGCAAAATAAGGATGATAAACAAAAGTTAGGTTGGTTACACTGCTCCTTAATCCTACAAGTGATTAATAGTTATGATATACAAAAAGAATTGTCGGTGATTAGTGTAGGTCAAAAAGGAAAGTTTAGAGAGAGGGATAAAAGAAGAAAAATAGAATGGACCGGTGGGTTTTGGGCCAATACTACTAGAAACAAATTGCAGAACTCGCCTAAGTGCATACTAACCGAGCTGACGGATGAGTCCGACAGCAAAATCTAACGGTTTATATAATTTTAACTAACTATAAAAAATTGTATATTTCACTGACCAAGTAACTAAATTTTTTAGAAAGATCAGAAATAGGGCTATTACGTACCTGAGGCACTCTAAAGATAAAAAATTTGGGAAAAAATGGTTTCAAAACATAGTAACCATGTGCCGCAATATCGTGGTCAGCAACGGGAACCTAAAAAAATCATCTTGATGTCACGACTCTTCTATGTTGTGACATAACAGACAGATTCCCAAAAAATTTAAACTGTAGGGTGTGCCGCGACATCAATCCCCAGTGTCGCAACATTGGCAGTCTAACATTGACGTTGCGACATAAAACCCCTGTGTCGCAACATCGCTGCAAATTTCTGTAGGATCAACTCGATTGTTTGCTCAACCAGATGGCATAAATCTTATTTCACCAAGTTTTTAACTTTATAAACCTTTAGTTTTAACCTAAAAGCACTTCCAACCACCCTCTAAACCTCTTTGAACTACTACTCTCCATCCACAACCTATTTTTTCAGTCCAAACCCTAACTACACCAAATCTTTGGTTGACCCTAAAGGCTTAAGTTGGGTGCAAAACCTTCAAAGCATTAAGAGAAAAAGTAAGGGTTTGAGGTTTAAGTATTTCTCTTATCACTTTACTGTTCGATCGATTATTGCTAAATTGTTCTTTGTTTATTTAAAAATAGAATAGTAGAAAATGCCTCCTAGGAAGAGTAAGAAAGCTATGGTCCAAAAAACTCCAGTAGTTTTGGACCATGCAAAATTTGAGAACCCAAACATTGAAAAATATTTTCTAGAGTTAAAAGGTAGGCCTTTTATCTAAGAACGAGGGTTTGAACCTTTAATGATTTTGTGTAATGAAATTTGGACTTTAGTTAGGTACCATCGCTGGGAACGATTCTGTATCACTCCTAAGAAAACTGTGGTGATCTTGGTATGCTTCTTTTAGAGACCAAGAAATACGAAAAAGACAAAATTGAGATACTGTAACTATGAGAGGCGAAGAGTTGTCGATTACCCTTAAGGAGAAATGTGAATTTTATGATGTACCTTTCCATAGGAAAGACTTCCTTAATAACACTAATCTAGACAAATTTAAGGATATATATATGGAGGATGTCATTAAGTATCTAACTCAAGGTAGAGGTACATAGAACCATAGGCCAGATACATATTTTCCAAATAACTTCAATCAGGCAATAATGTTCCCGGTAGCAAAAATATGGATACAATTCATAGGCACTAAAATTGCACCCGCATTAAATGTTTCTAACGTTAATACTTTTCGAGCTATTCTGTTGTATGACATTTTATAGCGTAAGAAAATATGTGTGGGAAGATGGATTTACCGTGAAATGAGACACTGTGCGCACAGCCAAAAAGTCAAAATCTTCTTTC
Source organism: Gossypium raimondii (assembly GCF_025698545.1). Taxonomy (NCBI): domain Eukaryota; kingdom Viridiplantae; phylum Streptophyta; class Magnoliopsida; order Malvales; family Malvaceae; genus Gossypium; species Gossypium raimondii. The sequence continues at coordinate 43,603,606 of NC_068577.1, forward strand.
CCCACTTGGTGAAAGAACTGTGTCGAATGGCAGAAGTTCCAATGGGCGAGAATGAACAGTTCATGAAACCAACAAAAAGAAAAATTGGAGATTAATGGTATATGCAATATGTTGAGCTCCAAAGAAAATAGATCATGAACTGGAATCAAACGAGGAAAGAAAGGATGGATTTTTAGGTTTCACTTAAACATAAAGAGAAGTCAAAAGCTCGAAGAGGGGCAAGCGGGAGCACAGATGAAAAGCTTGATGGGATGATTAGATGGATGCAAGAAATAGGCCTAGTACTCCAAGAATTTTCCAAACTAAATGGGTTAAGATCTCCAAAATACTTGCCAGACATGTTTGGCCAAACGCAGGCACATCATGAAGATGAAGATGAGGCAAGTTCGGAGAATGAAAGCGAACAAAACCTCCCAAGAAAAGAGGACAATTATGAGGCAGCTTTTCAAGCACAATATTCTAAACCAAAAGGGCCTGTTATCTGAATCCCAACCCACCATGCACCTCCAATGGGTGAGAGCTCCCACCAAGAATTTGGCTTGGGAAAAGGAAAAGCCCCGATGGAAAAAAAAGGCATTCGCTATGTTAGGATGATTCCGGTGAAGATTAAACTGAAGTTTTTATTCTTCCATTTTTGGATTGTATTAATTTGAGATGATTCTTTAATATATTTAAGTTGTTAGGAGTAGGAGTAATAGTAGATTAGTATTTTTTATGTTAAATTTTTTGTGTGGGAACCCCACATGGAAGAGGCACGCCAATTAGAGCTTTCAACGAGAAATGGAGTAATCACCCACCAATAGCCTATGGAACTATCACGATCAATTGGGTAACTTCTTTCCTTATCTTTTTTAAGGGCTACACATTGAAGACAATGTCTTATCTAAACTGTGGGGGTAACATAGAAATTTTGTTTTAATTTTTTATGCTTTTCTTTGATTTTTCTTGTCAATTGTGTGCTTGAGCTTGTAGAAATATAAGTGATTAATTAAGAGCATGTACATAGGTTGCTTATATTTTCAATAAATTTGGCATGAGGATAGGTGATTTTAAATTTTTTATTTTTAATAAGTTCTAAACAGTACACTGTAAAATAGGTATTAAGCAATTGAATGTACAAAATCATATAGAAAATACAAGGCAACAAGCATGTTGGTATAAATTATAAATTGTTGAATTTATGGTTTTTTGGTTTATTAGAGTTGTAAATGTTGAGGTACATAGGGATAACCTAAGGTATTGTTTGGTATACACCCAGAGTTGTCATAGTACATATTTTTGAGCCAGAAAACACTTCTTGATGAACCTTCATACAAAACCTGAGCCAAAATATCAATTTGTACTTACCCTTTTTCTTTGGTCTTAAACTACACGACTATAGATGTTTGGCCATACATGTTGAGGGTTAAGTAGATACATTATGGTGGATTTTGTAAAAATAGAGTGAAATAGGAGGGTTTAATGTAACACCTTAAAATATGGCCAAGGAGTTTTTTGGGTATTTTATGGACTTTAGCTTTAGAGTGTTTGGAATTTTGCGATATGGTTTATTGGTAATATTTTTTACTATGGTTTTTAGAAAATTAAATCAATTTATGAAAATATTTTTAAACACCTTCAATTTTAAAAATAGGAATGATTTGAAAAGGGTCAAAGTTGTGAGTTTTTAAGAGGCAGTTAGACCAAAATTTAAAAATCAACCTAATAACCCCCACCTACAGCTTATATTCACGTTAGTTTTCTCTTTATTTCTTTGTTGTCGTCCCTTGCTCTCCCAAGTCTCTCTCATTCAATTTTCTTAAACTTGATTCGTTTCGATTTCTACCATCAATCAAGCCATATACCTCCATAATATTTCAATAAAACACCCAAATTCACTATAATTTTCTCCATTGCCAAGCTTTTGAATTTTTCAAGTTTTTGATCTAACGCTTGGAATTTTTTCATCTGAGGTAACGATTTAACTTCTAAATAGTTTTAAATGTTATTTAGTCTTTAAAACTAATTTTTAGCCATTAAATTGCATGTTTTAAATAAAAGCCAAAAATTGAGTCGTTAATGGTGAAATTTGAGAATTTGAGTAAAAACATGGTTTCAATTTTTTTTCAATTAGTTTTGACATGATTAAGAGGTTTCTAAACCTTATTTAAAGTTTCATTAAATATTTCTTGAGTTCTAATGAATTTTCAAAAAATAGCCATAAAACTGTCGAAAAAGTCAACACCATAAATTGAGTATTTTATTGTAGTTTAAAGGTTAGGAATTAGTCGTAGGTGAATTATAAGATGAACGAAATTGATTTTAGGTGAAAAGATTAAGTATAAATCAAGATATTCGAATTTAAAGTTTACTATGTTATAATTTTAGGTTACATGAGAACTTAGTTTAAGCTTATGTTTTGTATGCTTGTAATGAGTCATTGGCTGATTTGTGGATGTATTGTTTTGTGAATTTGTTGTGTTGAAGTTTCAGATTCAGTAGAACCTTCTACGAGTAGAGATAAAGCCAAGGAAAAACTAGTTTGAATAATTAATTGTTGACATGATTCAATGTGTTATTTCAGAATTTAGTAGTAGCTTAAAATCATACTTTAAATTCTGAGTGTAAGCTTTCTCATACCTATGTTTATCTTGTGATTTATGTACTTATGTGAATGTGAATATGTGAACCAGGTTGAGATGTTATAGCATGTGATTTGTAGATATGATAACTATTTTGAAAGTGAAAATCTATACATATATATATGTTATATGACAGTGACAGTGTTTTGCTAAAGATGCAAATATGCAGTGATAGTGCATGAATAATCGGTAAGTTGGCATGCCATAAGATTGTGAGTATTCACTTATATGTTTCGGATATTTTAGCCTTGTGATCTTGAAATCGTTAGATATAGTTGGCATGCCATAAGATTGTGAGTATTCACCTATATGTACAATGATTTTGGGCGTTGGGGCCCGGGGACATGTTGGAAGGATAAGGGAATGCGATCTAAGCTCCATTCAACAGGACATGTAAGGGGAAATAAAGAGAGTGTTTGCTTTATGCTTCAATTTTGGGAAATGTTTGACTCTATGAGTCTATGTTTGGTGTGTTGGAGATTCGTGTATTCAATGGGTGATCATAGAGCTCACTTTTATGTTTCATAGATCAAGTGCCAAATTATCTTAAAATGTATATATGTGTAATGTGATTTATGCCTAAATAAGTATGTGGTTGCTATGAAAATTATCTTAATTTATGAATATGCGTGTATTGTGATATGTATTTATATGATATGTGACTATTATGTAATTTATCTATAAACCTATTTTTGAGCATTGTGATATATGCTTGAACGTTATGCGATAAAATGAGTTTTGCAATATGTGCTTGAACGTTAAGTAATTATACATGTAATGTGATATTTTCTTAAAAGTGAATATGTTTACCATGTAAAGGAACTAGTAATAATGCATGAGTAAGTATAATATGACATTAGAGTTGGAACTGTTGAGGTTATGCTATATGGTTGTTTCGTTAATGCTTGATGAATTGTTTGTATTGTGGTTATTCTAAGTATTCACTGAGCTTGTTAAGCTCACCCACTCTTTTTAAACTATTTTAGATCAGTCGTGTGCCGGTGTGAGGGGTGTGATTTTCGAGAGGTCCAAGTAAGCCTATTTGTTATTTCATAGGTGTTCTATATTTATTTACGTTTTGGGGAATAAGGCAATGTGGTAGACTTGTTTTTAGCCACGTTAACTTCTAGGCAATTTGTTAGTTTTTGGTTTAGTTTATAAGGACTACATGTTGTTTTGATGCTTGGGTTCATGAAAATGAGAATGGATTGACGTTACTTACTTGAACACAATTTTGTGATATTAAACTGTTAATTAGGCCGTTCAATGATTATTTGTCAAAGTAATTGATATATGATGTTTAGGAACTAAATTGGAATGGATTAATTGCATATGTACGCTACATTTTTGAGGTCTGCAACAGAGGTATTGATAATCGAGTTTTAAAATTGATACCTCTTTGTTTTGAAATGTGCAGAAAGTTAGAATAGAGATTTGGTATCGATACATTTTCTCGAGTATCGATACGTGGGGTAAATTTATTGATTCATCACGATAGGTTTCGATAATTTTTGAGACTTTTGCTTTTAATCGACAAACAAAATTCAAGTTTGGTATCGAATTTCCAGGTGGAATTGATACCACTTAAAGAAAATATCGATACCTTAGTGTTAGTATCGATACCTATGGACCTAGCTTCGATACCTATGGACCTAGCTTGAGAATTTTACTGAATGGACCTTATGCATTTTAACACCCCAAACTCGGCTTGAACGTTATGGCCGAATCTGGCGATGTCACATGGTAGAGTGTTTGAAAATCGTAACGTTGCTTAAAACATTTTCTGTTTACAATATCTTCACTTATTCATTCTAATATCATGTTAATTAATCATTCGAAAGCTTTCAAAATGTTTATTCTATGCAGAAGCTTTTAAAATAGTTTGCGTATCCGTGCGTATTTTGTTAAAACGTTTGGTTCGTTTGAAAACTCGAGTTTTCCTAAAGCTAATAGTTATAATCCATAGCTAATAAAAATCCAAAATTTAAGAAAAATCCATAGAGGCCATATTTACAATAAAATTCCCAAATCAAATTTAAAATCATAATTAAGTACGAAACAGAGTCAAATAAGGTTGTGTGGCCACAGCTGAGTCCTCCGCCACATCGATTCGCCCAAGCATAGCGATTACCTGTGCAGATAAATTAGAAGGGTGAGTTTACGAAAACTCAGTGTGTAATCCCCATATAGAACAAGCAATCAACATGCAGTCATAGTTTGGGCTTAAGCCCTTTCGGTACCAGATTCAGTTTCAGTTTGGGCCTTAGACCATTTTTGTACAGAAGCAATCATGCATTAGGGCATTGGCCCATTACAGTATCAGTAATTAGTACAGTAATAGACTTCCAGTCAAAAATCCTACCCAACCAGCCTCTACACACCATCTCCGTCCAACCCTACACTCCATATGGGGATATAATCAACCCACCCATCCCTACACTCCAAAAAGTATCGAATGCAGCACTAAACATTGGTGTGCAGCTGAGCTGCCAGTAAATTAGGCCCGAGGCCTTTCAGTACACTTCCTCCAAACAATACCAACCCCCAACCCAATGCAATGCAATATACAGTACTGACATGCTATATCACAGCAACAGTGCATACAAAATTAATTCATTAAATATCATCACGCTCGATAACATGCAAATATATATTAGTCATACAATCATTTCAGTCAATTAGGAGTCTAGGTAAGTTTACCGACCCTACAGTAGATCCGCAGTCGACTCGGGTTTAACCCTCCTCCTCTCCATTCCACATCATTAGTGTACTTAACACTCTTAGAAATAACATTTTCTAAAATTGTCTATCCGAGTCAGGATCACTAAATTATTTTTATCTGGAGCTGAAGAACTCCAAATTAAGAACTGTTAATTTTCCTGAAACTAGACTCACATATATTCTTACCATAAAATTTTTAGAATTTTGGGTTTAGCCAAATAGTACAGTTTATTCTTTAAAGTTTACCCTGTTACGCAGTCTGACAGTTCTAATCACTCTTCACTAAAAATGAATTATCTCATTATACAGAATTTTAATGGTGTTCTTGTTTGTTTCTATTGAAAATAGACTCATTAAGGATTCTAAGAATATAAATTATAACTCATAATTATTTTTAAAATTTGTAATGATTTTCCAAAATTAGAATAGGGATTTTGATATCAATCCGACCTGTCTCATTAAAATTCAAATATATCAAAATATATAACTCTTTTTCTTGCTATGTTTCTTTTATGTAAAAATTGATTCATTAAGCTTTTATTTCATATCTTATTCAATCTCTAATTCAATTTCCACCATTTTTTGTGATTTTTCAAAGTTACACAACTTTCGTTGTACAAAACTATTTTATTCCTAAATTTACTCTTTAATAGTTTCATTACTTCTTTTCATCTTAGTCAAGGGTCGATTAAATATCGTACCCAAGATTCATCACGTAATCTTATCCATTTCACATGTACTTTCACTTGTCCAATTTCCCCGATGAACACTTCGGAATATTAACCGTTACTCGGTGGAATCACCACTTAGCAACCACCTTATATTCAGTGATACGGGGATTCAGCACATAGCAACCCCTTTCACAATCAAGGATACGGTGGAATCAGTATTTAGCAACCACCTTTAGAATCAATAATTTGGGGAATTAGCACTTAGCAACCCCTAAGGGAATCTGCACTTAGCAACCCCCTTTTACATCAGTAATTCGGGGAATCCGCACTTAGCACTTCGGAACCTATTATTGACCAACATTTAATTCAATTAGTCACTTAAACGATCGAATTAAACTTAACCCCAAAAAAAAAAGTTATCTTCCAAGCGAAAAAATCCTTACCTTACAAACTACGAATGCTTTCCTCTATAATTCGACACTAGCACGGCCCCTCACAATAGAATTTTGTCTATCAACACAGCTAAACAAATATTCCCCAATTAATAACTGAAAAATCAAAATTTTAAAGCACCATTAACACTTATCGAACAACTGTGACTCTATGTTGTGCAATATGACGAATTGAAAACAAAGTTGAAAAGGGAAAGGAAGAAAAAAGGTGGATTCCACAAGAGGGAGGGTAAAATTTGGCAGCAAAGGAAAAATATAGAGGAAAATGACAGAGAATTTTTTGCAGAAGAGAAGAAAAATAACTGGGTAACTCCCAAATCCCCTAATTTTCTCCTACTAAACCACATCCGTTTCAACTACTTCAGTATTCCAGTCTATCTCAAACACCGACACGGCATTAGCAGCAAAAATAATGCCCAAGTACAGACTTGAACACAAGGCCTCCCTCACACCAACACTCCACTTATCCACCAGACCAGCAGGCTCATTCTGACATTATTTTACAAACAACTCTACTGTAAACCCTTTAAGCAAGGGTAAGACTTCAATCATTAAAAATTAAAAATTTGCCCAAGTCAAGGCCTGAACATGTGACCTCTCACACACACCCAGGACACTTAACCACTGAAGTAGACAGATATTTGTGTCATTTGATAGCAGAAACATATACAGAAATTTTAGGGGCGTTACAACTCTACCCTCCTAAAAGAAAATTTTGACCTGGAGATTTTACCTTATCAAAATAGATGAGGATATTGCTGATGCATCACATCCTCAGGCTCCCACGTAACTTTCTCCATGCTATGATTAGGCCATAGGACCTTAACCAGTAGAATGGATTTTCTCATCAGAATCTTTACATCACGATCCATTATCTGAACCGGCTCCTCCTCAAAGGTCAGATCTGGCCTAACCTCGATCTCTTCAACAGGAACAATATGCGTGGGATTAGAGCGGTAGCACCTCAACATCCATACGTGGAAAACATCGTGACTCCTATCCAACTCTGGAGGTAGCTCTAATTGGTAGGCAACCGGTCCCACTCGTTTCAGTATGCGGTAGGGTCCAATAAACCTAAGGCTCAACTTGCCCTTGCAACCAAATCTCAGTACCTTCTTCTATGGCGAGACCTTAAGAAAAATAAAGACTCTCACAGAAAACTCGATCTCACGATGCTTCAGGTCTACATAAGAATTCTGTCTGTCGAACACCACTTTCAATCAGTCTCGAATCAATCTAACTTTATCCTCGATATCAAAAACTAGTTCAAGGCCCAGAATATGCCGCTCGCCCAATTCAGTCTAACATGAAGGTGTACAACACCTACGACCATATAATGCCTCATAAGGTGCCATCCAAATGCTACACTGATAGCCGTTGTTATAAGCAAACTCTGCTAGCGGCAAGTAATCCTCGCAACTGCCACAGAAATCAATCAGGCAACTCCTTAACATGTCCTCCAGCATCTGAATCACCCTCTCTGACTGACCGTCCGTCTGAGGATGAAACACAGTACTGAAGTCCAATTTAGTACCCAGAGCTTCATGTAGCTTCTTCTAGAACTGAGACGTGAAGCGAGGATCCCTATCAGATATTATTGAAATCAGTACCCAATGCAGTCTCCCTATCTCAGACACATACAGCTTAGCCAGCTTCTGTAGAGAGTAGTCAGTACGAACATGTATGAAGTGTACTGACTTGGTCAATCGATCCACGACGAATCAAATAGAATCCTTCTTAGTGGGTGTCAAGGGTAACCCACTAATGAAGTCCGTAGTTACTCGTTCCCATTTCCATAGTGGAATCTTAATTGGTTGCAACAAACCCGAAGGTAACTGATGCTTAGCCTTAACCTGCTAGCAAGTCAGAAATTTACCCACAAAATCAGTAACCTCTCGTTTAAGTCCTAGCCACCAGTATAACTCACGAAGGATTCGGTACATCGTATTTTCACCACGATGCATACCATAAGGGCTACTATGCGCCTCTCGTAGTATAGACTACCTCAACTCAGTATCATTCGGTACACAGATTCTCCCACGGAAACAGAGTATCGCTTCGCTATTCAGTCCAAAATTTACAGTATTCCCACTCTCAATTTGTCGGAAGCGAAGACCCAAAGACTCTTCCTCCAACTGTTTACCCTTAATCTCTATCCATGTCGGTTTAACCTAGAGTTCGACCAACAAACTACGATCATCAAATAAACTGAGACGAACAAACATCGCCCTCAGATCAGTCACAGCCCTACGACTTAGTGCGTCGACCACCACATTAACCTTACCAGGGTGGTATTCAATCGTACATTCATAGTCCTTAAGCAGCTCAATCTATCTACGCTACCTAAGATTTAGCTCCTTCTGAGAGAGGAGATACTTGAGGCTCTTGTGATCCATGTAGATGATACACTTTTCACCATATAGGTAATGCCTCCAGATTTTCAATGCAAACACCATTGCGGCCAACTCTAGGTCATGCGTCAGATAATTCACCTCATGAGTCTTAAGTTGACGAGATGCATATGCTACCACCTTACTCTATTACATCAACACATATCCCAAATCGACATGTGATGCATCACTGTAAGCAATAAACTCTTTCCCAGACACTGGCTGTATCAAGACAGGGGCCTCAATCAGTACGGTCTTGAGCTTTTTAAAGCTCTTTTGCTGCGCATCCATCTAGTTAAAAGGCACACCCTTACGTAGCAACTTGGTCAAGGGTGGTGTAATAAGTGAAAAACCCTCTACAAATCGTCGATAATACCCTGTCAATCCCAAAAAACTGTGAATCTCAGATACAGTCTTAGGTTGTTTCCAACTCAAAACCACCTCAATCTTTCGAGGATCAACCCTAATCCTCTCAGCAGATACCACATGGCCTAGAAATGTTACTTCCCATAAGCAAAACTCACATTTACTGAACTTGGCGTACAATTGTTTCTCTCGCAAGATCTGCAGAACCACTCTGAGGTGTTCATCGTGCACATCATAAGTCTTCGAGTACACCAGTATGTCATCAATAAATACCACCACAAACCGATCCAAATAGGACTGGAACACTCGGTTCATTAGATCTATGAAAGTTTTTGGTGCATTCATCAGTCCAAATGGTATCAATAGGAACTCGTAATAACCATAGCGAGTCCTAAATGTCATCTTATGCATGTCAGCCTCCTTAACTCTCAACTGGTGATACCCTGATCGGAGGTCAATCTTAGAGAAAATTGTAGCTCCTCAAAACTGATCCAACAAATCATCTATCCTCGGTAAGGGGTACTTATTCTTAATGGTCAGTTTGTTTAGTTGCCGGTAGTTGACACACATACGTATGGATCCATCATTCTTTTTTACAAACAGAACTGGTACTCCCAACAGAGACACACTAGGGGGATGAAGCCACGATCCAGTAACTCTTGAATCCGAGCCTTAAGCTCTACAAGCTCTTTCAGTGCCATTCTATAAGGAGCGATAGACACCGGAGCTGTTCCAGGAAGGATCTCAATTCTGAACTCTACTTCACGATTCGAAAGTAACCCGGGTAGCTCTTCAGGAAAAATATTTGGAAAGTCCTTAACCGTCCTGATATCCTTAACCGAAGAATCCCCAGAATCTAAAACACTGATGTAGGCCAGATACGCCTCACAACCCTTACGAACCAACTTTTTTGCCCTCAATGCAGAAATCACATTCCATAAGTAGTTGTAACGTTCCCCAATTACGACTATCTCGCTATCCTCCTCAGCTCTCAATACAACCTTTTTTGTGGCACAATCTAAGCTCACTCGGTGTTTAATTAACCAGTCCATTCACAGTATCAGATTAAACTCTCCAAAAGGCAGTTCCATCAGATCAGCTAGAAAAATAGCCCCTTGAACCTCTAAAGGAATGTATCTAAACAAATTATTTACTCTTACTGATTGTCCCAAAGGACTCAGTACAGTCACTTCACTCGTAGTGCTCTAAACCAAGATACCCAAGTCCTCGGATATTGTACAAGCTATATAAAAGTGAGTGGATCCTATATCTATTAGTGCACTATAAGGTATATTATAAATAAAGAACATACCCGTGATAACGTCCAGAGCATCTCTATCCTCTCAGTGATGTGTAGCATAAATTAAGGCCGGTTGCCTCACCTCAGCATGACCAGCACTTTTATCCCATGCTCTCTGACCACAGCCCAACCCATTACCACCTCTGGCCTGACCACGACCTCTCGGTGGCTGCGGAGCTGCTCTCAGTGGTGGTGTAGTACCAGAATTTGGGGCTTACATCTAACCAGACCTCTGCGGACACTCTCTAATACACCTTAAACAAGCTCCAGTTCTTTTCCAACACCCGCCCTGATGGCATCTACTACAGTCAGTACACAACGACTGTCCAATAGCAGCAATAGGAGCCCCAATTCTGATCGGCCCATCAATTATGACCTTTTTCTTAGGCTTCTGAACAGAACTTGAGGGCTCCGAATCCCTCTTACTCCTACCTCTCTCTCGGTTTTGGCACTCAGCGCGCTTTACTTCCTCGGTGATCTTTGCCTTATCAACCAATATAGCACAGTCCCGCTCGCTCTGTTGAGCTATCAGAATGCTAAGATTATCCCTGAGGCCATCATCGAAGTGAACACATCGCTCGTACTTAGTCCCACCATACATCGCACATAGCGGCTGAATCTTAGAAATTCAGCCTCATACTTGGCCACCGATCTATCTCCCTCAGTCAGATTTAGGAACTCCCTCCTACGGGTATCCACATAATTGGCCCCCACATACTTCCTCTAGAAAGCGATCTTAAAGAACTCCCAGGTCAGTCGATTGGGGTGAGTGCCCTCTTTAACAGCGAGCCACCATTGATACGCCTCATCACGTAGCAACGATACAGCAACCTTTAATTTCTGCTCGAGAGTGCAGTCCAGATCATCCATAATCCATAATCATCCATAATACCCCTGAAAAGCTTAGCTCTGTTAGACCGAAGTCATTCCGTAACCGACCCGCGGCCTCCAACTCTAGTATTGGGCCCAACAACCCTCTCTAAAATCCTCAACATGGCCTAAGATAGTGCGTCGTCCCCAGCCGCTTGATCATGAGCCCCAATCTCACTCAGAGGTGAGTTCGGTGTTTTACTAGTATTTAAATTAGGCAGATTGTCAGATGACGATGACCCAGCTCGAGCACCTCTACGGCCTCTACCACGGCCTCTTGTACCCTGTCCGCGAGTAGCTTTCGTACTCATTGTCTAATTACATTTTATAAGTATTAACAGTTTTATGCATCAGTTTACAGTTCAAGTGTTTATTAACAGATATTTTATGAAAACAGTATCAAATGTGTAAAGTTTGTTTCATACATCGCAGTGTCAATCAATGTCTGTCAGTTTTACTATAGTCTCTGTATACACTATTTTAATTTTTTATAGTACAGTCTATCTACAGTAGTCTCAGTATATACTACCTATAGCAGTTTCAGGATATACTATCAAAAATAGTTTCAGTCACCGGTAGAGTGTTTGAAAACCGTAACCTTGCTTAAAACATTTTTCGTTTAGAATCTTTTCACGTATTCATTCTAATATCATGTTAATGAATCATTCGAAAGCTTTCAAAATGTTTGTTCTTTATGGAAGCTTTTAAAATAGTTTGCGTATTCATGAGTATTTTGTTAAAATGTTTGGTTCGTTTGAAAACTCGAGCTTTCCTAAAACTAATAGTTATAATCCATAGCTAATAAAAATCCCAAATTTAAGAAAAATCCATAAAGGCCATATTTACAATAAAATTCCCAAATAAAATTTAAAATCATAATTAAGTATGAAACAAAGTCAAATAAGGTTTTGTGGCCACCGCTGAGTCTTCCATCGCACCAATCTACCCAAGCCCAGGGATTACCTATATAAAAACTCAGCGTGTAATCCCCATATAGAACAAGCAGTCAATATGCAGTCATAGTTTGGGCTTAAGCCTTTTCAGTACCAGATTCAGTTTCAGTTTGAGCCTTAGCAAATTTCAGTACAGAAGCAGTCATTCATTAGGACCTTGGCCCATTACAAGATGTCGAATCAAGATAAAGAATGTGAGACTTACAGTCACAAAATCCTATCCAACCAGCCTCTACACACCATCTCCGTCCAACCCTACACTCCATGTGGGGATATAATCAACGCACCCATCCCTACACTCTAAAAAGTACCGAATGCGGCACTAAACAGTGGTTTGTAGTTGAGCTGCAAGTAAATTAGGCCCATGGCCTTTCTGTAAACTTCCTCCGAACAATACCAACCCCCAACCCAATGCAGTGCAATATACAATAATGACATGCTATATCACAGCAACAACGCATAGAAAAGCAATTCATTAAATATCATTACACTTGATAACATGTACATATATATTAGTCATACAGTCATTTCAGTCAATTAGGAGTCTAGGTAAGTTTACCGACCCTATAGTAGATCCACAGTCGACTTCGGTGACCAGTGAAACCTTGGCAATAAAATAGTAAAAATGGTTACAAGCCTATGATGTTCACCAGTGTAGGCCTACAAGTCTATGATGTTCACCAGTGTGGGCCCACACGCCCGTGTGGCCCATATGGTCCAAATAGGCCTTGCCCACTTGATCCATTTTAATGTAACCTGTGCTAGTTAATTATTCATATGTGTTTCCACTATTTACTTATATGATCCTTCAAAGCTATCTACGTGGGTCATTGTTACTAAATTTGAAACAGCCCATACCCAGCCTAGGAGTTATGGCCAAATCTAGCGGTGTCACATCGAAGTGTCTTTCGAAAATCTGACTCGTTGGTAAAAATTTGTTTCTAAGTTTAAAAAAAAAACCCCTTATTATTAATTAACAAATCAACTAGTCAAAACGTTTTCCTTGTTAATTGGCATTGATATATTAAGTTAAATTAAAACTGGGAAGCATTTGAAACCTTTAACGTTTAAAGTTCGTGTCTTTGAAAACAGTAATTATTTTAAAAATTTGTTTTCACCTAACTGGAAGTATAAAATATGCAAACAAAAGCCCAATTAAAATTTTAAAACCAAATTATAGGCCTTATTACAAAACAAAACCCAACTTATAATTTAAAGTAAAATAAATGCAAGTGTGAACAGCAGCAATTGTGTGGCCACCTCCGTATCCCTCGCAGCACCGAATCATCTATGGCTAAGGATAACCTGCATAGTTAAGAGGAGAGGGTGAGTTTACGAAACTCAATGTGTAATCCCCTGCTAGTCAAACAGTAACAATATACAGTAACAGTCTAGCTTGAGCCCTATTCAGTGATAGTACAATGAGGGCCTTAACCCAATGCAGTAACAGTGTGGGCCTTAGCCCAATATAGAATCAGTGTGGGCATTAGCCCAATACAGAATCAGTGTGGGCCTTAGCCCAATACAGTAAAAATGTAGTGCAATAATGCAGCCCATCCCAATCCAGCCAACACACCACTCCGTACCACCAACACACCATGTGCAGATAAAATCAAACCACCTAGCCAACACACCAGTATCGCAGTAAAGCTGCCAGTAACAGTATATGTGGCAAAGCCACCAGTAGGTCCACAGTCGTCTTGGGCGACCCGTGCGACCTTAACAGTATAGTACACTTCCTCCAAATATAACAACCCAACCTCATGCAACATGTCGTGACATAATATCATACGTGTATGCAAAATGTCATGCTCAATCATAGTCATACATATCATAGAGAAAATTAATCATACATAACATAAGGCCATAACAGTCATTTCATCTCCTAGGGGTATAACAGTTATTTTACCCTATGGGGGTATTTCGGTCATTTTACCCTACGAAGGCATTTCGTTCATTCTAACCTATGGGGGTATTTTTGTTATTTTACCCTATTGAGGTATTTCGATCATTTTACCCTATGGGGGTATTTCGGTCATTCAACCCTATGGGGGTATTTCAGTCATTCTATCCTATAGGGATATTTCTGTCATTTTACCCTATGAGGGTATTTTGGTCATTCTACCCTATAGGGGTATTTTAGTCATTCTACCCTATGAGGGTATTTCAGTCATTCTACCCTATGGGGTATTTCGGTCATTCTACCCTATGGGGGTATTTCGGTCATTTTACCCTACGAAGGCATTTCGTTCATTCTAACCTATGGGGGTATTTTTGTTATTTTACCCTATTGAGGTATTTCGATCATTTTACCCTATGGGGGTATTTCGGTCATTCAACCCTATGGGGGTATTTCAGTCATTCTATCCTATAGGGGTATTTCTGTCATTTTACCCTATGAGGGTATTTTGGTCATTCTACCCTATAGGGGTATTTTAGTCATTCTACCCTATGAGGGTATTTCAGTCATTCTACCCTATGGGGTATTTCGGTCATTCTACCCTATGGGGGTATTTCGGTCATTCTACTCTATGGGGGTATTTTGGTCACTTTACCCTACGAAAGTATTTCGATCATTCTACCCTATGTGGGTATTTCGATTATTTTACCCTACGGGGGTATTTCAGTTATTTTATTAACCTCACGAAAGGTCCGCAGTCGCCTCGAGCAACTCAAGTAACCTAAATGGGCAAAATAGTGTAAATGGGTCTGAAGCCCATTACTCGGCCCAAGTAGGCCCAGACGTTCGTGCGGCCCACTCAGTCCAGAATTTGCCACGACTATGGGAACTATATACCCCAGTCCAGTATTTGCCACAGATCGTGTATTTCATCCATGTGGTGCCCACGAGCCCATTGGGCCGCCACGGTCCATTCCGTCCCAACGCGGCCCATTACGGCCTAAGCCCATGAAAATGCTCATGGAGGCCTCTACAGTCTATCTCCCATGATTTGTGTGTTTGGCTTACCACACGAGTGATCGCACTCTCGTGTGGTCTCAAACGTTGTATTTCGGCTTTTGTCGTTCTACAGTTAGAATGGTCATCGCACCCTTGGTTCCCAGGCAATGTGCCAATCAACCTCAACCACTACCAGTTAGGAATGGAGCAATGCAGGTTGGAGAAAGCGACGAAAACCTTGAAAACCTCACTGATCTCCCCCTTCAGATTAAGGAACAAATGAGATGGATGATATATAGCTCTCTACAATAACAACCTCCCCAAATCCCAATATTCTCTCCTCAAATCTCTCCAAATATCCCTCATCAATTCTCTCTATGACCAGTTCAAACTCCATTCAAACTCTCCCCTTTAGCTGTGTTTCAGTCCAACTCCACCACCTACCCAGCTCAAGCAGCAAAATAAATACTTCATTGCACACCCCAAGACTTGAACCTCAGACTTCACAGTTATATAACACGCCACCTTGCCAATTAACCACAAGCTCTTTTTGTGATATAAAACAAACACTATTACTTATAAGGCCTATATGCCAGTGTCCAGATTCATTTAGGAGCAAAACTAAAAATTCTACAAAAGCCAAGACTTGAACCCAGACTTCTCAAACACTCGCAAACACTCCTAAATCACTTAACCACTGAAGCAAACATTCATTTATGTCACTTCCTTGCACAACTAACTATTTATGTGCAGCCTCTTAACTATTCGCTTGTTCAAAACCTATTTCTTCTAGGCCCAAAATTCGGGATGTTATAAAATTATTTATATCTTGAGCTACAGAATTCTGAATTCAGATCTGCTTAATGTCTTTGAAAATAGACTCAAATACCTTTCTACCATAAAATTTCTAGAGTTTTTGGTTCACCCAATAAGTACAGTAAAATCTTTTAACTTACCCCTCTTCTGCTGTTTGACAACTTCGACCATTCTTCACTAAAAAATAGTTATCTCTTAGTACAAAATTTGGATGACATTTCAATTTTTTTCTACTGAAAATAGACTCATTAATAGTTTAAACATGTAAATTTTAACCCCTAACTATGTTTCTACAATTTTTCATAATTTTGCAAAGTTAGAGCAGGGGAACCCGAATTCATTCTATCCTTGTTTCACTAAATTTATATAACTCACGATTTACAATTCCATTACTTACACAATTTCTTCTATTGGAAAATAGACTCAATAAGCTTTAATCTCATATTTTGTTCATCCTCTAATTCAATTCCCAATTTATGGAAATTTTTCAAAGTTAGCCTATTGCTACTGTCCAAACAGCAAGCAATTTCGGCTTTTCACCGAATCCCTTATTTTTGTGTTTTAGGTACACACCTGATTTTGATTCGAAACTAAAGCCACCACGAGCACTCCAGAACCTATTATTGACCAACATTTCACTCAATTAGTCACTTAAATGATCGAATTAAACTTAACCCCAAAATGAAAAAGTTATCTTTCAAGCGAAAAAACCCTTACCTTACAAACTACGAACGCTTCCCTATATAACTCAGCACTAGCACAGCCCCTCACACCAGATTTTTGGCTATCAACATAGTTAAAAAATATTCCCCAATTAATAACTTAAAAATCAAAATTTTAAAGCACCATTATCACTTACCGAACGAGTGTGACTCTATGTTGTGCAATATGACAAATTGAAAACAAAGTTGAAAAGGGAAAGGAAGGAAAAAGGTGGATTCCGCAAGAGGGTGGGTAAAATTTGGCAGCAAAGGAAAAATGGAGAGGAAAACAGCAGAGACTTTTTTGCAGGAGAGAAGAAAAATAACTGGGTAATTCTCAAATCCCCTATTTTGCTCCTACTAAACCACATCCATTTCAACTACTTCAGTATTCCAGTCCATCACAGCATTAGCAGCAAAAATAATGCCCAAGTACAGACTCGAACACAAGGCCTCCCTCACACCACCACTCCACTTATCCGCCAGACCAGCAAGCTCATTCTGACATTATTTTACAAACAACTCTACTTAAACCCTTTAAGCAAGGCTAAGACTTCAATCATTAAAAATTCCAAATTTGCCCAAGTCAAGGCTTGAACTTGAGACCTCTCACACACACCCAGGACACTTAACCAGTCAAGCAGACAGATATTTATGTCATTTGATAGTAGAAACATATACAGAAAATTTTGGGGAGTTACAAATCTACCCCCTAAAAGAAAATTTAGACCTCGAAATTTTACCTGATCAGAATAGATGAGGATACTGCTGACGCATCACATCCTCAGGATCCCACGTAGCTTCCTCCGTGCCATGATTATGCCATAGAACCTTAACCAGTAGGACGGATTTTCTCCTCAGAATCTTTACATCACGATCCAATATCTAAACTGGCTCCTCTTCGAAGGTCAGATCTGGCCTAAGCTCGATCTCCTCAACAGTAACAATATGCGTGGGATTAGAGTAGTGGCACCTCAACATCCATACGTGGAAAACATCGTGAATCCTATCCAACTCTGGAGGCAGCTCTAAATGGTAAGCAACCGGTCCCACTCGTTTCAGTATGCAGTAGGGTCCAATAGACCTAGGGCTCAACTTGCCCTTACGACCAAATCAAAGTAACTTCTTCCATGGCGAGGCCTTAAGAAAAATGAAGACTCCCACAGAAAACTCGATCTCACGACGCTTCAGGTCTGCGTAAGACTTCTGTCTATCGGACACCGCTTTCAATTGGTCTCGAATCAATCTAGCTTTATCCTTGGTATCAAAAACTAGTTCAGGGCCCAGAACACGCCGTTCGCCCAATTCAGTCCAACATGAAGGTGTGCGACACCTACGACCATATAATGCCTCATAAGGTGTCATCCGAATGCTAGACTGATAGCTGCTGTTATAAGCAAACTCTGCTAGCGGCAAGTAATCCTCCCAATTGTCACGGAATTCAATCACGCAACTTCTTAACATGTCCTTCAGTATCTGAATCACCTTCTCTGACTGACCGCCCGTCTAAGGATGAAACGCAGTACTGAAGTCCAATCTAGTACCTAAAGCTTCATGTAGCTTTTTCTAGAACCGAGACGTGAAGCGAGGATCCCTATCGGATACTATTGAAATCGGTACCCTATGCTGTCTCACTATCTTAGACACATACAACTTTGCCAGCTTCTACAAAGAGTTGTCGGTACGAACAGGTATGAAGTGTGTTGACTTGGTCAATCGATCCACGACAACCCAAATAGAATCTTGCTTAGTGGGTGTCAAGGGTAACCCACTAATGAAGTCCATAGTTACCCGCTCTTTACTTCCATAGTGGAATCTTAACTGGCTGCAACAAACCCGAAGGTAACGTAGGCTCAACCTTAACCTGCTAGCAAGTCAGACATTTACCCACAAAATCAGTAACCTCTCGTTTAAGTCCAGGTCATCAGTATAACTCACGAAGGTCTCGGTACATCTTATTTTCTCTAAGATGCATAGCATAAGGGCTAGTATGCGCCTCTCACAGTATAGACTGCCTCAACTTAGTATCATTCGATACACAGATTCTTCCACGGAAACAGAGTACCCCTTTGCTATTCTGTCCAAAATTCACAATATTCCCACTCTCAATATGTCGGAAGCGAAGCCCCAAAGACTCGTCCTCTAGCTGTTTACCATTAATCTGCTCTATCCACATCCGTTTAACTTTGAGTTCGACCAATAGACTACCATCATAAAATAAACTAAGACGAGCAAACATCGCCCTCAAATCAGTCACAGCACTATGACTTAGTGTGTCGGCCACCACATTGGCCTTACCAGGGTGGTATTCAATCATACATTCATAGTCCTTAAGCAGCTCAATCCATCTACACTTCCTAAGATTTAGCTCCTTCTGAGTGAGGAGATACTTGAGGCTCTTGTGATCCATCTAGATGATACACTTTTCACCATATAGGTAATGCCTCCAGATTTTCAATACGAACACCATTGCAGCCAACTCTAGGTCATGCATCGGATAATTCACCTCATGAGTCTTAAGCTAAGGAGACGCATATCCTACCACCTTACTCTATTGCACCAACACATATCCCAAATCGACATGTGATGCATCACTGTAAATAGTAAACTCTTTCTCAGACTCTGGCTGTATCAAGACAGGGGCTTCAGTCAGTACGGTCTTAAGCTTTTCAAAGCTCTCTTGCTGCGCATCCGTCTAGTTAAAAGGCAAACCCTTACGTAGCAACTTGGTCAATGGTGCTGCAATAAGTAAAAAACCGTCTACAAATCATCGATAATACCCTGCCAATCCCAAAAAACTACGAATCTCAAATACAGTCTTAGGCTGTTTTTGATTCAACACTGCCTTAATCTTTCGAGGATCAACCCTAATCCCCTCAGCTGAAACCACATAGCCCAGAAATGTTAACCCTAATCCCCTAAGCAGAAACCACATGGCCCAAAAATGTTACTTTCTGTAACTAGAACTCACATTTACTAAACTTGGCATAGAGTTGTTTCTCTCGCAAGATCTGTAGAACCACTCTAAGGTGTTCATCGTGCACATCCTCAGTCTTCGAGTACACCAGTATGTCAGCAATAAATACCACCATGAATTGATCCAAATAGGGCTGGAACACTCGGTTGATCAGATCCATGAAAGCTGCTGGTACAATCGTCAGTCCAAATGGTATCACTAGGAGCTCGTAATGACCATTGCGAGTCCTAAATGTCATCTTATGCACGTCAGCCTCCTTAACTCTCAACTAGTGATACCCTGATCAGAGTTCAATCTTGGAAAATATTGAAGCTCCTCAGAACTGATCAAACAAATCGTCTATCCTCAGTAGGGGGTACTTATTCTTAATGGTCAGTTTGTTCAGTTACCGGTAGTCGACACACATACGTATGGATCCATCATTCTTTTTCACAAAAAAAAACTGGTACTCCCTACGGGGACACACTAGAAGGGATGAAGCCACGATCCAGTAACTCTTGAATCTGAGCCTTAAGCTCTACAAGCTCTTTCAGTGCCATTCTATAGGGAGCGATGGACACCGAAGCTTTTCCAGGACGGAGCTCAATTTCAAACTCTATTTCACGATTTGAAAGTAACCTAGGTAGCTATTCAGGAAAAACACTTGGAAAGTCCTTAACCGTCATTATGTCCTTAACTGAAGAA
The DNA here is from genome assembly GCF_025698545.1 of Gossypium raimondii. Lineage (NCBI taxonomy): Eukaryota > Viridiplantae > Streptophyta > Magnoliopsida > Malvales > Malvaceae > Gossypium > Gossypium raimondii. Next base: position 43,624,027 of record NC_068577.1, read on the forward strand.
TCCCTAAAATCTGAAACACTGATGTAGGCCAGATATGCCTCACAACCCTTACGAGTCAACTTTTTCGCCCTCAATGTAGAAATCACATTCCATAAGTAGTTTCAACGTTCCCCAATTACGACTACCTCGCTATCCTCCTCAGCTCTCAATACAGCCCTTTTTATGGCACAATCCAAGCTCACTCGGTGTTTAACCAACCAGTCCATTCGCATTATTAGATCAAACTCTCCAAAAGGCAGTTCTATCAGATCAGCTAGAAAAATAGCCCCTTGAACCTCTAAAGGAACATATCTACAAAACTTCTTTACTCTTACTGATTGTCCTAACGGACTCAGTACAGTCACCTCACTCGCAGTGCTCTCAACCATGATACCCAAGTCCTCAGACTTAGTATAAGTTATATAGGAGTGAGTGGATCCTCTATCTATTAGTGTAGTATAAGGTATATTATAAATAAAGAAGGTATCCGTGATAAAGTCCGGAGCATCTCTATCCTCTCGGCTACATGTAGCATAAATTAGGATCGGTTGCCTCAGCTCAGTATGACCAGAACCTTTGTCCCATACTCTCTAACCACTACCTGACCATGGCCTCTCAGTAGCTACTAAGCTGCTCTCAGTGGTGGTACCGTACCAGTATCTGGAGCTTGCATTTGACCGGACCTCCGCGGACACTCTCTAATACGGCACTCTAATGAACCACACCTTAAACAAGCTCCAGTTCTTTTCCAACACTCGCCCTAATGGTGTCTACCATTGTCAGTACACAGCGGTTGTCCAGTAGCAGCAATAGGAGCCCCAACTCTTATCGGTCCATCAACTATGACCTTTTTCTTAGGCCTCTGAATAGAACTTGAGGACTCCGAATCCATCTTGCTCCAACCTCTCTCTCGGCTCTGGCGCTCAGCGTGCTTTACTTCCTCGGTTATCTTCACCTTATCAATAAATGCAGGAAAGTCTTGCTCTCTCTGTGGAGCTATCAAAATGCTCAGATTATCCCTAAGGCCATTCTCGAAGTGAACACATCGCTCGTACTCGGTCACCACCATACCTCGTGCATAGCGGTTCAATCTTAGAAATTCAGCCTCATACTTGGCCACCGATCTATCTCCTTGAGTCAGATTTAGGAACTCCTTCCTACGGGAATCCATATAACTGGCCCACACATACTTCCCCTAGTAGAGCATAGCGGTCTTAAAGAACTCCTAGGTCAGTCGATAGGGCTGAGTGCCCTTTTTAACAGTGAGCCACCACTGATACGCCTCATCACGTAATAGCGATATAGCACCCTTTAATTTATGTTTAAGAGTGCAGTCTAGATCATCCATAATCCTCTCTGTGGCCTCTAACTAGTACTCAACCACATTAGGGGCAACTCCAATAATACCCCTGAAAAGCTTAGCTCCGTTACACCGGAGTCGTTCCGTAACCGACCCGCAACCTCCAGCTCCAGTATTGGGCCCAGTGACCCATTCAAAAATCCTCAACACGACCTGGGACAGTGCGTCATCCCCAACCGCTCGATCATGAGACCCAGTCTCAGTCATAGGTAAGGCCAGTGTTTCACTAGTATCCAAATTAGGCAGATTGCCAGATGACGAAGACCCAGCTCGAGGACCTCTACGGCCTCTACCACGGCCTCTTATACCCCATCCGCGAGTGCCTCTAGTGCTCATTGTCTAACTACATTTTATATGTATTAACAGTTTTATGCATCAGTTTACAGTTCCAGTGTTTATTAACAGATATTTTATAAAAACAGTATCATAAATGTAAAGTTTGTTTCGTACATCGCAGTGTCAATCAATGTCTATCAGTTTATCTATGTCTACGTATACACTATTTTAAGTGTTTTTAGTACAGTTTATCTATAGTAGTCTCAGTATATACTACCTATACCAGTTTCAGGATATACTATAAAAAATAGTTTCAATCACCGGTAGAGTGTTTGAAAACTGAAACCTTGCTTAAATCATTTTTTGTTTAGAATCTTTTAACTTATTAATTCTAATATCAAGTTAATTACTTATTCGAAAGCTTTCAAAATTTTTATTCTACGCGGAAGCTTTTAAAACAGTTTGTGTATTCGTGAGTATTTTGTTAAAACATTTGGTTCATTTAAAAACGCAAGTTTTCCTAAAACTAATAGTTATAATCCATAGCTAATAAAAATCCCAAATTTAAGAAAAATCCATAGAGGCCATATTTACAATAAAATTCTAAAATAAATTTAAAATCATAATTAAGTACGAAACAGAGTCAAATAAGGTTGTGTGGCCACCACTGAGTCCTCCGCCGTACCGATCTGCCCAAGCCTAGAGATTACCTGTACAAATAAATCAGAAAGGCGAGTTTACGAAAACTCATCCTGTAATCCCTATATAGAACAAGCAGTCAATATACAGTCATAATATGGGCTTAAGCCTTTTCAGTACCAGATTCAGTTTCTGTTTGGGCCTTAGCCCATTTCAGTACAGAAGCAGTCATGCATTAGGGCCTTGGCCCATTACAGTATCGGTAATCAGTACAGTAATAGACTTACAGTCACAAAATCCTACCCAACCAGCCTCTACACACCATCTCCGTCCAACCCTACACTCCATGTGGGGATATAATCAACCCACCCATATCTACACTCCAAAAAGTACCGAATGCGGTACTAAACAGTGGTTTGCAGCTGAGCTGCTAGCAAATTAGGCCCGAGGCCTTTCAGTACACTTCCTCCGAACAATACCAACCCCTAACCCAATGCAATACGATATACATTAATGACATGCTATATCACAGTAATAGTGCATACAAAATCAATTCATTAAACATCATCATGCTCGATAACATGTAAATATGTATATCAATCATACAGTCATTTCAGTCAATTAGGAGTCTAGGTAAGTTTACCAACCCTATAGTAGATCCACAGTCAACTCGGGCGACCTGTGCAACCTTAACAATAAAACAGTGAAAATGGGTCTACAAGCCCATGATGTTTGCCTGTGTGGGCCCACACACCCGTGTGGCCGACATGGCCCAAATTGGCCTTGGTCACGTGATCCATTTTGCTAGTTAATTATTCATATGTGTTTCCACTATTTACTTATATGATCCTTCAAAGCTATCTACCTGGGTCACTGTTACTAAATTATTTATATCTTGAGCTACAGAATTTTGAATTAAAATATGCTTGATGTTTTTGAAACTACACCCAAATACCTTTCTACCATAAAATTTCTAGAATTTTTAGTTTAGCCAATAAGTACAGTAAAATCTTTGAACTTACCCCTAATTTGCTGTCTGACATCTTTGACCCTTCTTCACTAAAAATTAGTTATCTCCTACTACAAAATTTGGATGATGTTTCTATTTGTTTTTATTGAAAATGAACTCATTAATAGTTTAAACATGTAAATTTTAACCCCTAATTATTTTTATCCAATTTTTGATAATTTTCCAAAGTCAAAATAGGGGAACCTAAATTCATTCTAACCTTGTTTCACTAAGTTTATTATAACTCACAATTTACAATTCTATTACTTACACTATTTCTTTTATGAGAAACTGGACTCAATAAGCTTTAATTCCATATTTTTTCCATCTTCTGATTCGATTCCCACCATTTATGGCGATTTTTCAAAGTTAGCCTACTACTGTTGTCCAAACAGCAAGCAATTTCAGCTTTTCACCGAATCCCTTATTTTTGTGTTTCGGGTACACAACTGATTTCAATTCGAAGCTAAAGCCACCACGAGCACTCTAGAACCTATTATTGACCAACATTTCACTCAATTAGTCACTTAAATGATTGAATTAAGCTTAACCCCAAACCGAAAAAGTTATCTTCCAAGCGGAAAAACCCTTACCTTACGAACTACGAACGCTTCCCTCTATAACTTGGCACTAGCATAGACCCTCACACCAAATTTTTGGCTATCAACACAGTTAAACAAAGATTCCCCAATTAATAACTTAAAAATCAAAATTTTAAAGCACCATTATCACTTACCGAATGAGTGTGACTCTATGTTGCACAATATGACGAATTGAAAACAAAGTTGAAAAGGGAATGGAAGGAAAAAGGTGGATTCCACAAGAGGGTGGGTAAAATTCGGCAGCAAAAGAAAAATGGAGAGCAAAACGGCAGAGACTTTTTTGCAGGAGAGGAGAAAAATAATTGGGTAACTCCCAAATCCCCTATTTTGCTCCAACTAAACCACATCCGTTTCAACTATTTAAGTATTCCAGTCCATCTCAAACACCCACACGACATTAGCAGCAAAAATAATGCCCAAGTATAGACTCGAACACAAGACCTCCCTCACACCAACACTTCACTTATCCACCAGACCAGCAGGTGCATTTTGACATTATTCCACAAAAAACTCTACTTAAACCCTTTAAGCAAGGCTAAGGCTTCAATCATTAAAAATTTCAAATTTTTCCCAAGTCAAGGCTTGAACTTGGGACCTCTTACACACACACAGAACACTTAACCACTGAAGCAGATAAATATTTGTGTCATTCGATAGTAGAAACATATACAGAAAATTTTAGGGCGTTACATGCATGTTTTAATATGTTTATAAGACTATTTAATGTAAGTTAAGCATGTAATAATGATAACTAGCTAGTAAAATTTACTTAAGACCGATGCAAATAGCAAACTGATGGATGTTTTATTGGAATGAGCTTTTACTTGTTGGATATTGCATGAGATCATGGTGTGGCACCTTGATATTCGGGCTTGGCGACCAGGCCGGGTATAGGGTGTTACAATAAGTATGATGTAGTGATGATAGGTTAGCTAAGATGTGCAACAATAGAAAATTTCAAAAAGAAAATCAGAACGAGTAGAAAAAGTACTTGTAAAGTAAAAGCATTTGTGAGGGAGATGTATTGAAAAAGAAAAATTGTGATAAAGTCATAAAAGTAGAAAAGCTCATTTATTAGTGCAAAAAACCTTATGAATTAACCGTTGTTGTTATATTATACTGTGACTTCCTATGTGGAGACATGAGGAAGGTGAGAGAATGAGAAATAAGGCGATGAGCGGGAAAGGGTTACTATGTGCAAACTATTTTTATGGTTGAAACTATATTGTGCTTACTATTCTTGAAATCCATACCTATCCTAAGCCTCAGAACGTTACAAGCCGAAAAGCCCTATGTGATCTAGGTAGACTTATTCACAATTCAAAATCATACTAAATAATTGCACTTATAATTGTTTGTATTCTGCTAGGATAATCAAATTACTTGTATAATTTATTGATCGATTAATACATTTGAGACCCTTAATGCTTGTATGCTTTGTAATATATTGAATCTAGGTGTTTGATATCAAAAGTGGTAAGCCAACTATATCTCATGCCAAGATTTTGAAATCTTGATTTTCTTGATTCTTGAAATCGCTCCAAATAGCAAAATTGGGCCAAGATTCGGTTTCTTGATTTTCTTGAAAACAAGAAAGTGAATCTTGATTTTCTCTTTCCTTCGTGTACGTATCTAAGGCTTTTGTGACTCGTATCATTCCCCCTTCCTCAAAATTATTCGTCCTCGAATCTTTATAAGCAGAAGAAGAAGGGTCGATTTTACCTTTTCCATTTAATACAAACCTTCGCTCATCGAGGGCATAGTGTAGTCGAAGCTCTGTTGTTGAGTTAACCTTTGTCAAATGGAACTCAAACTTCATGTACAACCACCTAAACTATTTAAGGCACGAATATAAATTGAAAACAAATTTGGAAAATTTCGTTACCTTATTCACCAAAATAGATTTGCACAAATTCGCGGATTTTACACAAGGCAAATCAAGAGAATAATAACTCACGCTTCCTTTCGTAATGACTTTATCAACCACAATCAAAGAATAACAATTAATCGGATCAAAATGAGGGGATCTTTTAAGAATTAAGTCACCAAAAGTTTTATCAATAATTTTCAAATCTGCACGGGACTCGGTTGATAAAATTTCCTTACCTCGCTTACCTTCGGGCTCATGTAGTGTGATTTCATCTTTGCCTATGTTGATCATATGAAAGCGTCTTTCATCGGAAAGGTATTGAAGTTGGAAGCTATCTTTCATATGTGGCCAATGGAAGTGTTCTATCCCACGCAAAGGTGGTAAACCTTTAGTGGCCTCACTAAAAACATCCTCATAATCCTGCGAAAAACATTGAAACACACTAGGTAAATTTTCATTAATGTTAGATGGAGATAAATAATTTTGCCTAAACCTCACAAGGATACAAGGCTGTTCATTGGATAGGTCTCTCCGCACATCTTTTTTTGTTGCAATTAAATTTTTCACTCTATTTTGACCACTTGCGGATTCACTCACCTTTGGGCCATTTAAATTTTGACTTTTTTCACTAGTAGCCTCTTTTCTCTCTGTCTTTTTTATTTGTCCTTTCTCCCTCACCCCCTCACAAAATTTCATCAATTTTAATTGATCTTTATATACATTACTGGGATTTAAAGGAGCAAGAGTGAATTTTCGGCCTTTAAACACAAGAGAGTATCTATTAAGCTTGCCTTGGTGTGTAACATCACGATCAAATTGCCAAGGCCATCCAAGGAGCAAGTGTGCCGCATGCATTGGGACCACATCACACCATACCTCATCCTCGTAATTCCCAAGCTTAAAAGTGATCAAGGACTATTTTGTAACTTTAACTTCTGAGCATTCATTAAGCCACTGAAGGTGATACGGCTTAGGGTGCTCAATACAAGGTAACTTTAAGGAATCCACCAAATAGCTGCTAACTACATTCGAACAACTCCCACTATCAATAATAAATGAACATAAGTTACCTTTTATAAAACACCTAGATGGAAAATATTGGTCCTTTGGTTATCACAATCATCTCCCATTTGGATGTTAAGGGTGTGGCAGACTACCATCTTATTTTTTTTCTCTCTTTTTTTTTTGAAATACCTGTAAAACAAATACTCAACACTCAAAAGAAAAATTAGCAAACCTCACTGTTAGTCACTCAAAAAGAAAAATCAAATTCTCATTGAGGTAGAATTCAGTCTTGTGAGTTCTTTAGTAGAGTCTATATCAACCAATTAGAAAGTGTATGAACTGAAACTACCAAAGAGTCCTAATTTGCACTAAGATGCCAAAAACTGACGAGACACCAATTAATTTGTGTTGCACCGAGGAAGAATTGTGCACACCTTAAAATCCTACTAACACAAGAAACAAGAATGTGTTAGATAGTGTAAAGGAAGAATAAAGGCAAACAAATGAAAACCTATAGCTAAGGATCAATAAAAATTGCTGAAATCGAAAAACCCGAAAAACTGCGGAGTAACTTGATAACTTCGTTCGAGATGTTCCTGATCTCCAAAAATCACGAAATTAAATCTGGAATGTACTTAAATATTGAATTTTTGATCTGGAAAGTTTGGGCACCAAACTCAACCCGCTGAATCTTTTTTTAAATTTTTATTGGATTTTTTTCAATTTTTTTGACTTTTTTGACTGATTTTTTTGCGAGAAATATTTTTTTTATATTCAATCACAGTGCCACAAATATGTATGCAAAATTTAAGATCAATCGGAAAACGTTTACCCACTCAAATTTTTTTTGAAAATTTTTTTGGGTAAAACTGCTATTTGTAGTTTAAAAAATAGATATCAGTTTAGAAATCAACCAAGAACACCCAAAACGCCCAAAATCTAATACCAAATGATAGAGGGTTGCGTGCGGACCAAGATCGAGTCATCAAGTCACGGGAAACTCCTAAGAAAGCTTTAGACGATCAGATCTGAATCGAAATAGCAAAACTTAATTAAAATCAATTAGATCTGGAAACTAAAAATCCCCAAATCAATAAAGAACAACCAAGAATCTAAGCACTTATGAATATATGTTCTTGGAAGCCAAGAACACAAAATTAAGCCCCAAGATTAACTTCCAATCAGCCGAAACTATCAAAGAACACAAAACAGCAACTAAATTAAAAACAGATTGCAAAATCAATGGACACTAGTTCTAGGGATTGGACAGCAAGAAAAAGGGGGATTTTTGTGAATCAAAAACGTTTCTTTATGTCCAAGGAAGTGCCGAATCAGATCTTGAAGTTTGGAATGGCTGAAACGAAACAAGAACAATTAATCCCAAATTATTTAACAAAACGACACAAGCAGAATTTAATAAAGAAGAATGAACAACAAAAGAAAATAAAGAAAGTCCTAAGAAGCCTTGAAATCCCGAAAAATTTCACAACTCCCTTCAAACGGCTCTAATCTCCCCTCCAATGAAGATCAATGGCAAGAAGAAGGTTGAAGATGGCTCCCACAATCAAAAAGATTGTTAAAACTACTTCTAAAGAAAACTCAAGAGAAAATTCTTGGAGAACTCAAAGAGAATTTTCACTCAAAGCAAATCTAAAATTTTTAATGTAATTGTAATGTCTAACAAGGGTGGCCGACCATGCCTATAAATAGGCCTTATAACTATTTCCTAATCTCATTAGGAAAACTTAAAAAAAAAACTAATTAACAAATTTAAGAGGGAAATTCGGCCAAGTCATTTTAATGGGCTGCTTGGGCCAAATTTTTACATATAATACTCCTAAAGTCTAAAAATTAAATTAAACAATTAAAATTTTTACAAATTGGGCCACTTTAACAATTTGGTCTGATTTTCAACTAAGTATAATTTGACTTCTTGGTTGGGCTTGGAATCCTCTTATTGGGCCTTGCCTTCAAGAACTTGGGCTTGTAGTCCATCTCCTACGAAATTGGCTCGTTGATGCTCGTAACGGAGATCCAATGCGCTTTGGCTGCAAGATTAGGATTCTTGGACCAAGATTTCCAAGATTTGAAATCTTGATTTTCTTGATTCTTGAAATCGCTCCAAACAGCAAAATTGGGCCAAAATTCGATTTCTTGATTTTCTTGAAAACAAGAAAGTGAATCTTGATTTTCTCTTTCTTTCATGTACACATCTAAGGCCTTTGTGACTCGTATCAGTGATGGAATGATTAATGCATGTGGGAATATTTAAACGAATTGACAAAATAATAAGTGAATAATTATTATTTTATGTGATTTTGGAATCTTAGTTAAAATTTTATGGAGAATTAAATTAATTGGCACAATTTAGAAATAAATATGAAATATACATAAAATGGGTAAACTACTTTAGAAAGTGCAAGTCCTCTAAGGGACTTATTTGGAAAACTTTAATAGTTTTGTTAATTTTATAAACTTTGTTATCTTCTATTGAATATCATGTTTTAATGATCTCCTTTAACTCATAAATAATTCTAGCAAAAATTCAATTATTACTAAAATGAGTAAAATGGTCTTCAATAATCAAATAATATGATACATCGATCGAGGCCGGTATGGGGTATTACACGTACTAAGCGTAAGTAAGGATTAGAAAGCATTCTCCAATTTGATGGTTTTATTTTCTATACTTATTAAAATTTTAAATTTTAGTCCCAACTCAATCGCTAACCACTAAATCTATTGACTTTAATGATGTAACATTTTGTAATTATTATATGAAAATAATAAGTTGACATAACATTACAATTGTAACATTATGTTTGTTGCATAAGACTTTGGAAATTTCATAATTTAACTTAACAAAATTAACGATAATAGTTTGATCAAGAACTAGAATTTTAAATTCAAAAATAAAAGGACTAAAAATAATTAAATTAAGTTTGAAAAATAAATTCACAACTGAAGTATAATAGAAATACTAATAATATAATTTAACTTTTTAAAATTAATTATGATTTCTTTAGTGATAGTTGTTTAAATTTGATTAAATGATAATATTTTCACATTTAATTTAAAATTGATAGCTTTTTCAGCCCTCCAGCCTTGTTCATAATTTAAATTGTTGTGTATTACAATATTGAATAATTAAAATCCAGAGTTTTTATGAAAATTATAATTTTATTATAATATAATAATTAATTTTTATAAAAACTATAAGTGAAGAAATAAAATTAATTTTTATCATATAAAATTTATATCTTTCTAAAATATTATATTATTATATTATTAATTATTAAAATTTTAAATACATAAAATCATTAAATATATTTAACATAAAAGATAAAGTAAGTATAATTCGATAAAACTTAAAATAATAAAAATTCAATCTTAAGTTTTTCTCTAAAAATGTCATCAACTTATTCATCGGTCATTTATTTGATTTCAATTTCTTAATAGTTCTTTTCTACATTTAAGTTCCTTTTCAGTAAATATGATAAAATACTATTAATACAATGTTTAAATTAAAATCAAAAATTAAAAATAATTATAGTTATTTTATTAATAATATTAGTGGAAACAACATATAAAAATTACTTTAGATATAATTATACAATATTAAAAATTAAAATTATTCAATTGAATAAAAAGTTTATGTTGAATAGATAGCTCAACAAATTTACACATTATTGTGTATTTTATGATGTAGGAATATTATTATGAATATTATAAGTATAATGCCTAGAATATAACGATACATGTAGTTTTTTATTTTGACTTTTTCGATAAATATGATAAATATTATTAATATAATATTTAAACTCGACATCAATATAATTATTTTATTAATCATATTAATTGAAAACAACATATTAAAATTACTTTAGATACAATTTTAGTAAAGGAAAAAATTATCAAGTTCCTTATAACATTGAAATAAATAAAAGAAAATTCATCAAATAAAAAGTTTACTTTTAATATATAACTCAACACATTTACACATTGAATATTTTTTATGAACCATTATCAGTATGTTTATTATTATGGATATTATAAACATAAAGCATTTATTTAACCTTGAATGTAGTCTTCTATTTTCATTTTTTGTCGGTAAATATGAAAAGATATTACTAATTATATCATGTTTGAACTAAAATATAATTATAACATTCTATTAGAAATATTAATTAAACAAATCCAAATTACTTTACATATGACTCTATCAAGGCAAAAATATATTATTCAACACTTGCATATAAATTATTTATTTTAGAATTCAAAGTAACATTATTCTTTAATTATTTATAATATAACTAATTTATTTAGATTATTTTTAAATATCAAACTAATAACAATAAAATAGTAAAAGGTATGGATTTGCAATATCTTCCTCTTTTAAACATAAGTTACTACAAATACAATTTTTTAAGAATATTTTATATATTTTAGCTATTTATCTCTTAATAATAATTTATTAGATTAATTATATAATATTATAATATTTTATTAAAATAATTTAATATGTATATTCAACTGCAACACTTAACGTAAAAAATTAATATATTTGATAAAGCCTCAAATAAATTAAAATTTCAGTTTCGTAAGGGAAATTAGTACATATAGTGCATATTGGCTCATGGTGTGCATCTTGACACACAAAGTTTATCCTGACACCTGAGGTGCATCCTCGCACATAAACCCATACACAATCTAATCATATGGCATGTCAAATATATCTGACAGAGTTGAACAACTAATAGGGTACCAATGTTCAATTCCATTTTACGACTCAATAGATATCTCATTTCTAAATCACAATCATATTCACAACCCAATTTATTACCAATACACATTATATCTCATGTCATATAACATATTTCCATCCAATTTCCATACCATTCCAAGCATTTCGTAACCTCCCCAACCCGACCTAGACGTTAGACCTGAATTCAGGAGATTATATCGCCCATTGAGATGGCCCAGTATGATCGAAGTTTATAAAACATTTATTTTTTTAGAAGAAATTTTAGTCTATTTTCAAAAAAAAACTGACAAGTTATAAAAAAAGGTTTCAGTTTAACTTTCCTAAGTATTAGGGAAGTCCAACGAGGTGAAGGATTTTCCTCCATTTTATAAAAGGAAAATAAGTTCTAATTGAAAACAAGGCTTGGCAACAAAAATCCCCTGCCCCATCCATGCCCCACGCCTTTTCTAAAAAAAAAACTATTTCAACGAACGAAGGCTTTTATTCGGGGGAACATCAAACTTATACAGACTAATAGGGTTCCTTAGTGCCATATAGCAAGACCATTACGAAACTCATACACCACCATGACCTCCCAATTGCATTTCAACCGTTCCACCACCACCCACCAAATCTAGAATGGATGTGCTGGCTCTATCATATCTGTAACTGAACAGACCCCCCTAAATTATCCAGAGCAAGGATAACATATATGTTGATGAATAAGTATGTTTTTATTAAAATAAGTACTTTTTCTTCTATTGATGAATTTTTTTTATTGTTCCTATTTTTTAAAGTTATATATTAAGTGCAAAGAAGATCAAGAATTATACGTCTTAACTTTTTTATAAAATATTTTTTCCTTTTATATCTTAGTTAAAGTTGTGACTCACTACACCAAAATAGGCTTTTAGTGGCGTTTGGATAAAAAACGCCGCTAAAAATCAAGTATTAGCGGCACTTTTCAAAAAAAGCCGCTAAAGATCGAGCATTAGCGGTGCTTTTTAAAAAAGCGCCGCAAAAACCTAAGCCCAGCGACATCGTTTTTTGACCTTTCGGGGCTTTAGCGGCGTTTTTGGAAAAGCGCCGCTAATGCTCGGGATTTAGCGGCGCTTTTTTATCTGTCTATTTACTATTTAATTTGTTTATTTATATTAATTAAAATTCAATTTATTTTTAATTGAATATTTTTTAAAAATGGATAAATTTGAAATAATGACACGTAGAAATAATTTGTTTATTTATTAAAAACATAGAAAAATATTTGTTAAAATGGAAAAATTAAAATACTATTATTTAAAATAATTTTAAAATTTTTTGGGTACATGACTGATTGATTTTTAATTTATATATTAAATAATTTCATATATAATTGTAAAAGATACGATAGTATTAATTTTAAAATATTTAATTAATTATCATTATAGTTTAGGGTTTAATATATATGGTTTAGGGTATATGGTTAATTTAGGATTTAAGGCCGATTTAGGAGTTACAATTTTAAAGTTTATAGATTATGGAATTAGGGATTATGGATTAGGGATTCTGGTTTAAGGGTTGTGATTTAGGGGTAGGGGCAGGGGTTAGGGGTTAGAGATTAAGAGTTAGGGATTAATTTAGAGTTTATGGATTCAGTGTCAGGTTAGGGTTTAGGGGTTAGGGGTTAGAGGTTAGAGGTTAAGAGTTAGTGTTTTAGGGTTTAGAGATTTGGGGTCGGGTTAAGGTTTAAGGTTTAGATTAATTAGTAATTTTTTAATTTCTATATCAATTAAGTTCTTATATAATTGTAAAAGAGGGGTTAGAGGTTAGAGGTTAGGGGTTAGGGGTTTAGGGTTTATGTTTTATGATTTATGGTTTAGGATATAGGGGTTAGGGGTTAGATTAATTGGTGTTTTTTTAATTTATATGTTTAAATATTAGATTTAAAAAAACATTGATAAATAAATAAATAAAAGCAATGATTGATATGGATAGGTAACTATTTATTGATAAATAAATAAATAAAAGCAAAATAATAGTAATTATATTTTAGTTAGAAAAAATATCTCTAATAAAATAGAGATTAGATCGAAAAGAATAATTTAAAATCATGATTAACGTCTCAATCTTTAATAGAAATTGATATGTGAGAGATTGATTGCTTATATTGGATAATTCTAACTTAATAATTAATTACAGTCATTTTATTATTTGTTTTCTTATTAAAATATAAAATATTTATTTTGAGAGTACTTAGTTTTTTATTTTATAAAATCAATTTATAAAAATAGTAATAATAAATGTTTTATAAAATTACTTAACTAATAATTTTTAGCAGACAAAATAAAAAAATTTTAGCATAACAAAACAGTATCGTTTTATTTCAAGTTATTATCGGGTCTCATAGTTTTCTACTTTTACTCTTTTACTAAGATTAAATGTCATCAGGATTATTGTTTCCTCTAATAGATCTAGCATATCGATTTGATTAATGCTTCTTTGTTTCAGCGCTTGAGAAGCTGTTAAAAAATCATGCTGGAATATGCGACTGGAGATGAAGTTTCCATGGTTAGTTTCATTCTCTCCTGTTTATACATGCCTTTGAATTAATGTGGTTTGATTTTATTTTATTTTTTAGTTTTATTTTTATTTTTTTGAGGGGGGTGCTTCCTGCAACAATATGTGATTAAGAAAATGTAGATCAGGCATCATCTAGATGCCATTCTGCCCCTGAACTGTATATGCCTTTGGATTTCAGATGAAATGAGTTAGCCATAGATCTAAGTTCTGTTTAACTTAGCTAATATCATCTTCTGTTGCCTGTTATGAAACCCTTTTAGAAGTTCACTCCTAATGTACTGTAGAATAAGAAATATCTGAAACTATTTATTTTGAAATGTTCTGAATAATACATAAATATGGCCTGTTGACTTTGTTTGCAGGCAGATCTGTTTCTAGCACCACAGATTCTGGCTGGGATTGAACGATTCAATGTTGACATGGTAATCTGCTTATTCCATTAACTACTAGTTTCTGCATCCAATTGATATTTGTTCACTTTTAACTCATTTGAAGTTGCCATTCCTCTCCTCACACTCAAACGCAGGCATGTATTCTTGGCTTTTCTATTTGCTCTTATGCTTCTGAAATTTTTGTGAGTTAGAGGGAGAAATATTGCTTCATATAACCATCCTCCTAAGATTTTTCAATGACACCAAATAAATTTTTTCTGCTCTTGACTCAGGTTTCTTTTTTACTTGGACTTGTACACACACTCTTATCACATTATGCAAAAGACACATATCTCACAAAATTACTCTCTTTCTTAACAAAAATTTGGGGTCAAACCAGGGTTCTGCAGTTAAGCAGTCTTAATGGGGAGTTGTGTATCAGCACCTGCTGAAAGAATTAAGAATTTGAGAAGGCCCCGTCGTCGGTTCCGAAAACACCGCAGGAAGGTTTCCCGTTCCATCACAGATGGAACCAAGAAAAGGAATGGTGATGCTCGTGTAACAGATATAGCTGTTAGTGAATATTTACATATGGAGAATGGTGCAACCACTACTCGTAGAAGATCGGAGGTTTCGAGCTCAACATTCAATTTCACTCAATTTCAGTGGCATCTTAGTCAAATTGATACAAATGGTATATCATTTCCTTTTCATCAATGTTAATAATCTTTGCTGAAGAATATAGTAGGTTACGAAAAACTTATGAAGAAAGGGTATAAATTATTTTCCAAAATCGAAGGGACTTATATTTTCAGAATTGCTATAACTTCCGATCATGTTCTGTGATAAATACTTTGTTAAAAAGGAACTAATGTAAATGATAGTATACAATAAGCATTTTGGTACTTTATGTTATTTCTCCAAGTATATGTACAATACAGGTATGCTCAAAAATTAAAATTTTTTCCATATATGTGGAGGATCATGCCTTCTTACACATGTCCAAATATTTTTCAACCATGTGTACTTGAAGAAAAACGAATAGTTGAAGTAACATAGTTGGTCTCCTTATACTTTCCAGTGAACTTTTCATTCTGTGCAATGAACTGTCTTAAAAACCAGGTTTTTGTCATGATTCCATGCTGTTTTCGGTTCTAAATTTCCTTTCCTTTTTCCAAAAAAGATTCCTACTAAGAGGATTGTGTCTTTTGGTTCTTGCGCACTAGATTTTAGTATATACCAGTAATGGAAATCAAAGTTGACCAAAAGAAGTTTCTTTTTTGCTGTAGCTTGCCAAGAGGATCTTTGGTTTGATTCAGTTAGTATTCTTGAATCCGATTCGGACGATGATTTCCTCAGCATTCATGGAGGTAACGGAAGATTCAACCTTTCCTTGACCATATTTAAAGGAGTTCTGTAATAGAAAATAAAGCATGATGATATAGCAATGGGACACTGTGGAGCTGAACTATGAATCCTCATATGAGACTAGTACTCAATTATCTTGTCTAAAATTTTCTACATCTGCTGAATTTTAGACAATGTCAGTTACTAAATTTTAGACAATACTTATGATTGCTAATTTTTCTTGGTTTTTGTTTTTTAGTATGCACAGACAAGGGGAAGATTTAGTCATCAACTTAAGGGAACTAGATATGAGGGCAATGAATTGAAAGATTTGGCGATCCACCAAGGTATCATTTAATTGAACTTTCATTTTTGTTCAAAATTTAGAAATTTAGTTTCAATTCTTAGTAAGGGTTATTGTGATAGATACTAAAAAAATTATATCATTTCATACTTGAAACAAATGGGTGGAAAAAAAAGAATTCAGTTTAAAAAAAATTAAGAAATAAGGGTTTGGTGAAAACATCTTCTAAATCCTTATAGTGTGTTTGGAATTTGGAATTTGAAGCAAAGAGAAGAAGTATGTATGGAAAATAGTAAGCAGCAATATAACTAAATCACCATTTGCTGATTATGAGAAGATTTATTGTTCCTATTCTCCTGGCTCCAATTTTTTTGGTTCAAAACTTGATGTCTAAGTGTATGATTGAGTATTTGGCAATCAATCCTGTGAAATAGTTTCTAGTTAAGGTGGCATAGAAGCATATAGTCCAGGCATAATCTGTTCTTACAATTTATGATTTTTTTTGGTTTCTCCTCACCACAAATTCTCTAATGTATTTTGCAGAATGAGATACATGCATTTCTCTATGTGGATGGGTAACCTATATCTTTGATTTGAGGCATAGTTTGATGACAGCATAACTTATTGCTGAAGTTATACAGCCACGTTGTTTGCATGTTGATGACCAGTTTTGATGTTTAAGATTTCAGAATTGAGATGGATTTCCAGCTTGGAAGATGTATAGAGCCTGGAGAAGGTTATGATAAATAATGTGCTTGTTGTTGCACTTATATTAAATATTGTACCCGTTTCTGTGAAATTGTTGTCTTTTGAAATATCTTTAAGATTAAGGAACTATACTAAATGCGGTCACAAAACTTATGTAATTCTAATATAGAATGTAAAAAAATTTCTTATGTAATTCTAATATAGAATGTATCTTGTTTTAATTTTCTTAATTTAAATTCATTAAATTTTATATTTAGCTTTAAGTTAAAATTTTAATAGAAAATTTAATTTAATATTTTTTTATCCTTAAAAGTATATAGTTTAAAGTTTAAATTTCAAAAATAAAACATAATATAATATTTATGATAGAAATAAATATTATTTAATTAATTTTTTTTAAAAGTCATGTTTTTAGCGGCATTTGTGAAAAAGCGTAGCTAAAGGTTATGATCTTTAGCGGCGTTTGTAGTAAAAGCGCCGCTAAAGGCCCTTTTAGTGGCGTTTTTATAAAAGTGCCGCTAAAAGTCATGACCTTTAGCGGCGTTTATTTCTAAAAACGCCGCAAATGTTAGCGACGTTGTCAACAGCAGCGTTTTTTGCGGCGCTTGTGAAAGCTCCGCTAATACTTTTAGTGGCGCTTTGCCAAAAAAAATGCAGCTAAAAACCTGTTTTGGTGTAGTGACTATTTTTAAATTACATATTAACAAATCATATTTTTTTTTTAAATTTATAGAATAGAAAAATGAATATGGTAGAAGATTAGGCTACTCTAGTAAGTTGAGTTTCGACTATACAATTGTTGAATTAAATTAGTTTTTCCATCGATTTCGTTCTTTATCCTTGAAAATAAATATTGACTTTAGAAAAGAAAAACCAACTTTATAAGTTGAGAATTGCTTTAAATCGACTTTTTAATTCATAACTATTATATTTATTCGTAATTTATATATTAAAATAAATGTAAAATTAATCCATGGTTAAGTTAATTTTTGGTTTAATATTTCAAATTTAATTTAAAATTAATGTTTAATATTACAAATTTAACTTAAAAATCAATCTACCAAAACTAAACTCAGTAAACTATAGTGTTTTTAAATTAGATTGTACTTGCCAATTAGACCAAGAATTATTTGGTATACAATCAAGACAAAAGGATTGAACTAATCTTTGAGTGAACTGTTCAAAACAAGTACAAATTTGAAAACTGTGATAAAAAAAAACCAGTGATTGAACCTGTTTATAAAATTTTAATAATTTGTATGAATTTTTAATAATTATTGCTAGACCGATAGCCGAACTAGTTAAATTGGAAATTGGTGGTCCAATCAGTTTGACCACTGGTATGCTTTTAAAAACATTACTAAACCAGAGAAAGCATTGTTGCGAAGAAAAAAAGCTTATGTCGAGTTCTCTTTGTGAAGGTGATGGGGGTGTTTCATGTCCTACAGGAGATCGTAACACTAAGAAGGTGTGGTTTAAGGATTTGAAATCAAGTTCGAATCTAGATATGGTTGTTGATTTGACTCCGGTGCAAACCTTATCTTGGAAAGATAAGCTTTTGGGTAAAGGCTATCTCGATCGAAAAGGGGTGAGTGAAGCGACTAGTCTTGAAGTGGATGATGATTTTGTATTGCTCAATGATGATATCAAAAGGTCGTTTGTTAATGATATTCCTTCGATTGAGTTTTTGGCCAGGATCAACCAACTTTTAATCAAAGATATGTCTACTTCGGTGGTGCTCAAATTATTGGGGCGAAACATAGGTTTTGCGACACTCTAAAGTTGGATTTATGGTCTATGGAAGCCTTCCATGCCATTCCAATTGATGGATATCGAGAATGATTATTTCCTAGTGAAATTCCATAACTCAAAGGATTATGAGAAGGTTCTCTCCCAAGGCCCATGGACTATTTATGGCCAATATCTGACTGTACAACCTTGGACAATGAAGTTCAATCCTGTGCAACCATACCCAAGTATTGTGATGACCTAGATTAGATTTCTAGGCCTCCTAGGCCATGTGTACAAAAAGAAGATACTCTGGAAATTGGCAGAATGGTAGGACAGGTTGCAAAACTAAATTTAATTCGAACAACAAAATGAGAGGTTAATATGCTCGTATGGTGACTGCCTCCAAATGTGTGAACGTTTAGAGTAAAAATCATGCAAATAAAATATATAAAATTAAGTGTGGTATCTACAAGAGAGCAAGTCAAATTGTAATATAGTTTTGTGTTGCAACGAAACATTGGTAAGTATTCCGAGAATCGTACCTAAGGGATTATAAACTGGAGAAATTTATTATTAAATTAATTGTAGAGAATAATTACTAATCTAATCGATTTACAAGTTAGTAGTGCGAATCTATATTGAAAGATTAATTAAACTAATTAAATTAATTACCTTAAATTAACCTAATAGAATTTCCTATTCCTAGTGTCAACGGTGTGAGCTTTAGCCTATGTCTGATTAACATGTAGAAGATTAACTTACTTCAATGGTTGTAATTAACAGGAGAGCTTGAGTTTTAATGATTAATTATTAATTAGATAGTATTACCTCTCAGCCTTTACTGCCTAACTAATCGACCAGTACACGCTTACCTCTCAGCCTCACTTTCCTGACCAGGAAAAATCCACGATTTACTTAGTAACCTCGTCTCTCGATCTATTTGCCTATATTACTTCCTAGGGTCATCAATCCTAAGGTTTAATTATAAATGGAATTATACCAACTAATTCGTATGAGAAACCGTTGTGAATCCGCTAACTATGCAACATACACTCATTAAGCTACTTAATCAATTAAACATTTCCATAACCGAAACATGCTAGATATAAATAAAGCACATGATTTTATCCCAATAGTCATACAAACATTAGTTGATCATTTTAATAGAATATAAATAATAGAATAAAATAGTAAAGAAAAGAGAATGTTCATTGATAAATAATTGAAGCATGATTCTAGAACAATCTCCACTTGCAATTTTCTTCACATCGGAATAGAAAAGTTCCAACTAAGCAAACAAAAAAATAAAACTAAATAAAAACAAAGTAAAATAAAATTGTCTAAGTCTAGGTCTAACTTCTAACTAAGTCTAACCCCGTCTCAAGAGACTATAAGGTGACTTATATAGGCTAAATGTTGCTTGGTGCCCACACAACCCTAGATACACTTTGATTCTAATTAATAAAATATACTATTAAATACTTAGGGTCAAATTAAAAAAATAATCCAAAATTGTTATCCAAGGAAAATAGTTGCATCTTTCCTTGAAATTGTCGCGGTGTCGCGACATCAAGGTCCCACGTCATGACATTGGCCCTTTTTCAACCCTGGATGCTTCGATGATCGATGTTGCGATGTTGCATGTTGGTGCCACAACACTGGCATCATCCTTTGTATTATTAGGCCTAAATTGACACCCTACACACTAAAATAGCCTGTTAGTCATTCCAAAAGCTGGAGTTGGCCTCATGGGTTATTAAAACACCAGAAAATGCGTAAAAATATTTATTTTGAAATAAAATAGATCTAACCTAATAAAAATGAAAATGCAATAAAGAAATATAAAATGACTAGAAAGCAAGCTCTTTAAGTGCCGAAAAGACTCTAATTTACCACAACAAATTGTGGCAAATCATATGGCTATTTATGTCAACCTAGAAAATTTGTTAACTTCTCAAGTCTTGATAAATGAAAATCTCCAACGCATCGAGTATGAGTCTCTGTAGGTGGCTTGTTTCTCTTGTGGGCATTATGACCATTTTAAGAAAGTATGCACGTATGCGGAAGAGGTTGTGGCTAATCTAAAGGGAAAAGCTCGACATCGGATATGGCAATGGTAGATGCTGACACGGTGGAGGAAGTAGGATCGTGTAAACCCTAGATGCTGGTGGAGTAGAAAGTTAGGAGGCAATCAATGGATCCACATAAGGTTGGAAAGAACATTCCGAGAGAGGATTTTTCGGGATCTTATTTTAATGAGTTGACTTAACTAGAAAGGAAAGAGGATGCTATTGTTTTAGGGAATGAGGGTTTCATGGGATCCAAAAGCAATGGTAAGGATATTTTGGAGGGCCTATCTAAGGGTGATTTGATTGAAAGGGATAGGTCGAGTGTTGGCCTTTATCGGGAAAGAATGGGGCCTTTTAAAAAGACAAAACAGACTAGGCATTGTCGGCCTAATGTGTTAAAGAAAGGATTAGATGCTGAGGGAGATATTTCAGGCCTGGTTTGGACTGGCAAATCAGTGAATGGTCCAAATAAAATCCAAATGCAAGTAAGTGGACTAGGTCTGGGGTCTTTGGTGAATCCCATGGTTGTTGTAGCGATTCCAGGCCCTAAGTGCGCCGAGGTGGGTTCTAGTTTACTGGCCCAAGATGCAAAGGCCCAGGTTCAAGTAGCTCAAGCTACTATTGTTGTTTTCCCCGATCCTCGTTCTATTTCTGTGCCAAATAAGAATGTTTCTGCTAATGAAATTCTTACGTCTTTTGGTCTTCATGAAGGGGTTACTGCCCATTTCAACCCAACATTCGAGGGTCCGAAAAAGGTTGGAATTTCGATAATTGAAGATGTTTCGGACCCCGAGAGGCATACGTTGATTATTTTTAAAAAAATATGTATAAGAAATCTCCTACTGTTTGATAACGGGATTTCAGAGGATTTGGGTGTTGATAGCTTCGGCGCCAAAGGTCAAGCAATTGGAGGCAAAATTGTTATTGGTCGAGTTGGGCGAAAATTTAATAATCCTTTACGAGGGCGAGAGAGCCGTTTTAAGTCTACTGGGAGCTATCGAGTGCCTCTAGTTGAGTCAATGAAAGCGGTGGTGGGGCTCATATACTCTCAATTGGCTTATGTAGCTGGAAAAAAGACTCTGGGGTAGACTGACACTTGGTTGGATGGCGCTCCAATAGCTCTACAGTAATGGCAAGACCTTTTTTCTGTTATTTTAGATATGAAATTTTCAATTTTTTCTTAAAATTGTCAGGGTTGTTCTAGCATTAAATTCCTCCATGTTTTTCACGAATATAATGTGGAGTTTAAGCCAGATAACGTGAGCTTGCTTGAACCTAGGGTTAGTGGAGCCAAAGCAAACACTATTATTGCAAAGTTGGGTTTTCAGTGCTCTCACTGAGTCGAAACAATTGGATATTCCGGAGGTATTTGGGTTGGTTGGAAGGAATCAATTCAGGTTGAGGTGGTGCGGAATCATCCTCAATTTATTCTGATTTTGGTACCTTCTTGCTCTTCCTAAATGTCAATTTTCATCTCTTTTTTTATGGTAGTCCTGATCGGTAGAAGCAAAAGTGTCTTTGAAGGATTTGATTTTGTCTATTCCTTTGGATAGGGGTGAGCAAAACTCGATTCGACTCAAAAAAATAAAAAAATTCGAATTTCGAGTTAAACGAATCGAGTTATTCGAGTTAATCGAGTTATTCGAATAAACTCGAATTTTTTTTTGAACTTTGAGTTCGAATTGAGTTGAGTTTTCGAAATCGAATAACTCGAATAATTCGAATATCAAACTATAATATTTTACATTTTTACCCCAAACTCCAAAACCTTTTTACTTTTCCCTCAAAACTTTTACTCCTTCCCACTTTCCCCCCAAAATTTCCCCTCCCCTCTCCTCCCAACCCCCCAATCTACCCAAAATCAATTTCCCACCAAAATTTTACTCTCCCATTTATTTTTTCTCAAAATTTTACTCCCAAAAACCCTCAAAACCTTTTATTTCCCCCCAAAATTTTTACTCCCTCCCACTTTTCCCCTAAAACTTTTATTCACTTCCCATCTCACATCTCATCTATCCCAAACCCTCCCCCCTCCAATTTTTTTTAAATATTTTTCCTTCAAAATTTTACTCCCCCTATTTACTTTCCCTCAAACTTTTATTCCCAAAACTTTTTTATTTTTCCCCTAAATTTTTACTTCTCACCATTTACTCTCAAATAAAAAATTAAAATTATCCAAAAAAAATCACTAAACATAAATAGTAATAATTTTATTTATATCTACTATTTATATTATTAAAGTAAATTTCACATTTTATATTATTTATATTATTGAATTGTTTAGTCATATTGAATATTTATATTAAAATTGAATTATTAATTATGCCATAAAATATTCGTGTTAAAATTTTATATTGGTATCAATTTCACATTTTATTTTAAAATAAATTTTTTAAAAATCATATTTTACATTTAATATATTTTTAATTCTAAAATACATAGTGAAAAGAATCAAGATAATTGAAACAACTAAGCAAGCAAAGAAGCTAACCAATATATAAAAATTAATAAATAAATTATGAAGTGATGAAAGTTAATAAAAAATTTGATTAAGGTGGACAAATTTTATTACGATGGGTGACAATGGTTACAAGGACCCAAAATTATTTTTTAAAATTTAACTCGAACAAATATATTCGATTCGATTCGATTCGAATTTCATCTCACTCGACTCGATTCGAGAAAACTTCAAATAAATTTAGGATGATAAAATGAGATTCGAAAACTCGATTAACTCGAAAATTTTCGATTCGATTCGATTCGATTCTATTCGATCGAATGCTCACCCCTAACTTTGGAGCAAGTTCCTTGGATGGCGATTGGGGATTTCAATACAATCCTATCTCCTAGTGAAAAAAGGTGGACTTTTTAATGGGAGGAGATGCCCCCTATTTGGTGAGTTAGTAGACACGAATGAGCTGCAAGATTTGAGGGTTTGAGGGTTATCCTTTTACATGGCACAAAGGTGGGCTTTTTGATAGATTAGACCGTGCGTTAGGGAACGATGGATGAGTGAAAGTTTTCCCTAATAGTTTGGTTACCTATCTCCCAGAGATTAAATCTGATCATAGACCCCTTATTCTTTACTTAAGGTCGGAGATCAACATGCCTAGAGGTTGGTCATTTCGTTTCTTGGCTAGATGGGTCGAACACCCAAAGTTTGTTGACTTTAGATGAGTTTGGATGGGCGGTGCGTTTATCTGCTGTTAGTGTAAAAACAGCAGTGGCGATGAGATTAGATACTATAGTGATACTGTAGCGTGAGACAAAAAGTAAGCTAAACGCACCGCACCGCACCCAATCGCCCATCCAAACCCACCCTTTGTGCAAGATAAGCGGAGGTTCAATAGAGATATGTCAGCTGCGCTCGCTCAGTTTACAGATAATATAAATGAGTGGAACAAATTAGTGTATAGTCATATCACCACTCGCAAGAGACAATTTCCTAACAAATTGTCCGGTATTCAATGGAGGATGAACAAATTGTTAAAAATTTGTTGTGGCAAATTAAAGTCTTTTCGGCACTTAACGAGCTTGCAAAAGACAATTGCTTAACTTAGGGAATAAATTGTAAAAATTTAGACTAAATTGAATAAACATAAAACGGCTCTAGGTGCATAATTAGATAAATGAGATTGAGAGGAGACCATGCTGAGTATGTATTCGATCGTCCCTATTTGGTCTAGTGAGATCAAGAGATAATTTGGAATAAATCGTCTAATTGGGTAAACTAGTTATCGAGAGGTAAAATTGAACCAATTAATAAATTTAACAATTTAGGGCCCTAAATTGAGAATTAATTAGTGAAATGGATATTAATCAACTACTCTTTTATTCTTTAATTTTTATGTGAATTTGTATTTTTTGCAGTTTAATTCTTTAGTTTATAATTTAGTTCAATTCAACCTTTAAATTGCAATTTAAGTGATTGTCATACTATTCTATTTAGCCATTAGCTAACTAGACTCTTTAATTGCATGCTTTATCACTATTAATTCATTGAATCACTCAATCTCCTTTGGGTTCAGTTCTCAAAATGCTTCATGTTCCATTGAAACACAAACATATTACAAGTAGACCTGCGACACTTGCAGAACATCGCATTTTACTTTATTTGTTTGTAATTTTCTTAGCTCGGTGTACGTATGTCGAGGCACGATTAAATTGTTGGCACCGTTATCGAGGAGATTTTGTGTGTGATGGTTGAATTTTTGTTTATATTTGCATGCATGTTAGGAAGATAATTAGTGACATCTAAAATTATAGATACAACATTTTACTTTCTTTTGTGCATTCTTTTATTTGTTTTTTTTTTTTTTGTTTTTTTACAATGTTTTACTTAGTTGCTTTATTTGTTTTTGTGCATTAATTAAATTCTTTCATTTTGTTCAATGGCTTTGAGTATGATAGTGGTAGATAATTAGGATTCTATGTGTTTTTAGTGTTTTTTTTTTAATTTGCATTATGACTTCACTATTCGATTAAATGTTATTTGACAGAAATCAACTTCATTCTAGTATCACTACTCTGCGGATTAACAGTCCGCATTTCGAGATAAACCTGGCTTTGGTAACATGAGTATCGTCTAATTTGCAATTTTGCAATGTTGAAGCAAAATACCCAATAGAATTTCTTCAACGATTTGAACATCTATGTAACACTGTAGTATATGCGGGAGTTTCGAATATGACAATATGTCTTTTATTGATTCCATTTTATTTGGAAGGAAAAGCAAAGGAATGGTTAGAAATGTTGCCTCTAGAAACTATTACTACTTGGGAAGAATTTATCCAGTTACTCCTTCAAATGAATATTCTAATGATGATTGTGCTCGTAACATATGACGGATTATTCAAGTTCAAATAGAAAAATATTGAGATGATAGGTCAAGCTTGGGACATGTTCAAGAGTATACTCCGAAGATTAATTGGGAATGGTGTTGATAAGGTCATTCAACTGCAATATTTTTACAAAGGGTTGGATGTTAGCAATAAGGTTCAATTTGACGTCATATCTGGAGGGAGCATTTGGACTAAAATCACTCATGATATAATTGTGCTTCTAGATAACGTTAGTAGTAATGATACGGCTTGAGAGAATAGTCATATTAATACTTTGGAACTGGTAGCAGAAGCGAAGGACAAAGGTTAATACAGTGAGCATTATTAGTGAACCGGATACGATGAGTCTAAGGCTGCTTGAACAAAGGGAGAATGATTCAGTAGAGGAATTGGTGGAATGTGATAAGGAGCGTTAAGAATAGATTACAATCCAATTTGGTAGGCTCACCACCAAACTTATGTTTGGTTGGTTATAATGGCCTATTACGACTTGCATTGATTCAGGGTTTATTCCAGGAAACGGCTGCATAGGCATTCCCTTCCCCCACCACTGAATGGCCATTCAATCTGATGGAATAGGGAAATTTTTTTTCTCATTTTCAATTTTTTCCCTCACCTTTAGTCAGAGTAAGAAAAGGCTGGTAACTTCCTTTCCTTTCCATCTCTACGTTTCACTTTTTTTCCCCTTTGGTTGTAGAGGAGATTTAGGTCAATCGATTGAAGCCATCATCCTCTGTTCTTTCTTCTTTTTCTTCATGTTTTAAGCTAAGAAAACCCTTTGGTTGTTACAACATTTTTTTTCCCTTCACCTTTGGTTGTAGAGTTGCAAGCGAAAGTGACGACCAAGTGCTTCTTTGATGTTGAAATCAGTGGTAAAGTTGTTGGCAAAATCGTTATGGGCCTTCTTGGGGATGCTGTTCCTAGAACTGTTGAGAATTTTCATGCCCTCTGCACACACAAGCTAGGCTGAATCTTCTACATTTACTTATGTTTTTGTTTTTTCCTTAATATTTTCCTTAATTAGGTCAACATTTTTTATTTTTATGGATCCATTGGACAGTGTTTTCATTTATGTTTCACCAGTCTTGTTTAAGTTTACTGATTCATCGTTTACATTGATAATTTGATATCTATATGCTATTAGTGAGCAATCATCAACGGTTATTTGCTTATTGCTGCAAGTGGAGGACTAAATCAACAAAAAATAGGAGTAAGTGGAATTATTTATCACCAGGTAGTCTAGTAGGACTGAATCAACACCTTATGCCTTATATACTTTATAATCTTTCTTTGTTTTTGTTTTTTACAAATGGATGCTTCACAGAAAACTATTCTTGTTACTGGTGGTGCTAGGTTCATTGGCACTCACATAATGGTATAACTAGTCAATGAAGGTTTTAAAGTGTCAATTATTTACAATCTTGATAATTCTATTATTGAAGCTGTTGATAGGGTTAAGGAATTAATGGGTCTTGAGCTATTTAAGAAAATCTAGTTCAACTTGGTAAGCAAAATTTTTTCCATCTTTTACTCTAAATATGAAACCTTTGTTGTATGTATCATTGTATTATGATGATCATACATTTGGGTTTTTATTTATTTGAAAATCTATGATGGGATCAAAGCTTTTTCATACAAGAGTGGTAAATTTGGTGCTCATAAGAGTGGTAAAATTGGTGAAGATCCAAAAGGCATCCCTAATAACCTCCTGCAAGTGAAGGATTGAATCAACAAAGAACATGAGTAAGTGGAATTATTTATCAACAAATGAAATCATTACAAACATGTATATAGGGTTACACGTTGCTCAATGATAGTTAGATTGATGTAGTTTTTAGTTGAACTTTTTTAACTTGGTGTACATATAAGTTCATGAGCATCACAACTAATCATACAACTCTTGTATGCTCTCTTTCAACTATTGTCAAACTAAGACCCGAAAATAACAACTTGGTTTGTTTTGTTGAAGCATAGTTTAGTTTTGTAAGTAAACATTGTTGTATTTGAAGCATATATGTAGGTTTCATATATTTTTGGTGTAAATTTGACATGTATTGGTGGGTTGTGGTGACAGATGGTGAGCCTTGGGGCATGGTTGATTGATATGTGCCAAGAAAGATATGAAGTTAGGGAAAAGAAGAGTTCTAATAAGGTAACATATGATTTGGTTTCTCTTCTTTTACATTTCCTACAATGCAATATAAATTTTTTTTTTTACTATTATTCATGTTTCTGATGTGGGGGGTTTTGGCATGATGCAGAAACCAAGGGGATTGAAGGCCATGAGGGGTATGGAAAGTGATTCAGATTGAAGATACATTAATGGTAGCAACAGAGCCCTTTTTCTTTTCTGGTATCTTTAGCGGAATATTTTTAGACTTGATGTTAATGAGTTAGGGAAAAATATAGAGAAGTTAGAACAGAGGTCTGCTTGCTAGGGTTTGTTTGGTATTTTTCATATATATATAACAATGAGAATAATTATTTTTTGAACTAATTTTTGTAAATTTGGCAACTATAATCCCATGTGATTATGTTTTGTCCTTCATATTAGGCATGTAGTAAGATACGACAGTAGGCTTGATAAAAGAAATTATGTTAAATTCGATGGCCGGAATCACCCATATAACAAAAGGGAAGTGTGTGTAGGATGAAAGGGTAGCATTTGTGTGCATAGATTCCCCTTACAAAATCTCGAAGATACATCCTTTCCCTATAGATGAACCAAATATAAATCAAATTATATTAAGAATGTTATTAAATTATATATTATCATTTTTATTAAATTTTATTTAATAATAATTATATTAAAATATGATTAAATTATATTTAATAATAATCCTATTAAAATTTAATAATAACAATAATCAATTACCTACAAAAAAATTCTGCTAAGAATATTTAGCTCATTTAAGTTATTTTCCTTTTAATATTACAACATCTATTCAATCAAACATTAAAATACATAAGAATACTATTATTCCAATTTCATTTAACTAAATAAATTAATTAATAATTGTAACTCTATTGTATTATACTCCTATTCCATTCCCCTCCTCCCTGTAAGTGTCCGGTCCAGTTCATTGCAAACTGTTTTTAGTCAACCAACTTGTACAATTTCGACGAGGATTCATTATGATTTCACATGTAAATGAACATAATTTCCAAATCTAAAACAAATATTTGACTAAAAGACTTGGAATCCTTTCAGCAAAAATTGTCAAATTTTACCTTATGTAATCCCACAGAGGAGTTGGAGGATATATTTGTATACAGTCTCCACTTAATCAAAACAATACCTTCATCAGTTCTCACAAAACCTTTTTTTTTCAGTCAGTGGAAGAAACACCAAAACGAATGAAGCTTTTTGCTTCAGAATCATTTTTGCTGATGAGCTCAGCTTCTAGTTTTGATTTTCTCCTGAAACCCATTTTCCTTCATGGCTTTTCTGCTTCATTACACCTAGTTTTACTGCTTTTCTTGTCACTCTTATGGGCCGTGAACAGAGTTAAAGGAACTGGCAGGGAAAGTTCGATGAAGACGTTGAAACAAAGGAAGGTTCTGTGGTACAACCAAACTTTAGCTTGTTGTGTTGTTGTTTCAGCATTTAATGTTGTCTTGTTTTTGCTAAGTTGTTTTTGTTGGTATAGAAACGATTGTTCTGTGGTAAAGTTAGTGATACTTTCTGATTTTGTGGTAAAATTACTTGCTTGGTGTGCAATGTGTGTTTTTTTGCATTGTCAATTCTCCAACTCTGGTGGACAAATGGAGTTCCCATTTTTGTTGAGAGTTTGGTGGGGTTTTTATTTTTCAATTTCATGTTATTGTCTTGTTATAGACATTGTTCTTTTCACAAAACAAGTTCCTTTCCCAAGCCAGTATTTAGTATCCGATGTTGTTTCTGTTGTTACTGGTTTGTTCCTTTGTATTGTGGGGTTTTTGGCTAGAAATGAGGGTGCAAAGGCCCTCCTTCAGGAGCCCCTATTGGACGGTGATTCTAATGTTAGTAATGGTATAAACTTGAGTAGGAAAAGAGGCAGTGATACCATAACCCCATACTCGAATGCTGGTATTTTCAGCATTCTTACATTTTCTTGGATGGGGCCTCTTATTGCTGCTGGCAATAAGAAAACTTTAGACCTTGAGGATGTTCCTCAGCTAGATAGCCATGATAGTGCAGTTGGGGCTTTTCCAAATTTTAAAAACAGGCTTGAATCAACTGACAGTGAGGGGAATGGAGTTACCCTGCTTAAGCTGGTGAAGGCATTGTTCTTGTTAGCTTGGAAAGATATTCTCACAACAGCTTTGTTTGCATTTCTGTCCACTGTGGCCTCGTATGTTGGCCCATATCTCATTGATACTTTTGTTCTGTACCTGAATGGGCAAAGATTGTTTAATTATGAGGGGCATCTTTTGGTTACGGCTTTCTTTGTTGCAAAGCTAGTCGAGTGCATATCACAGAGGCACTGGTTTTTTAAGTTGCAACAGGTCGGGCTTAGGCTGAGAGCTGTTATGGTAGCAATGATTTATAACAAGGGTTTAACACTCTCTTGCCAGTCAAAGCAGTGCCACACCAGCGGGGAGGTCATCAATTTCATGACTGTTGATGCAGACCGGGTCGGAGAGTTTTGTTTTTACATGCATGATCTTTGGACAGCTGCTATGCAAGTTGTTTTGGCTTTATTGATCTTGTTTAAATACCTTGGTCTGGCTTCCGTCGCTGCTTTTGTTGCAACTGTTCTTGTTATGTTGGTAAATATCCCATTGGGCAAAGTACTAGAGAAACTTCAGGAGAAGTTGATGGAATCGAAAGATAAAAGGATGAATGCAACATCTGAAATTTTGAGGAACATGAGAATTCTCAAACTTCAGGGGTGGGAAATGAAGTTTCTGTCCAAGATTATCGGGCTTAGGAATGTCGAGGAAGGATCATTAAAAAGATTCATTTATACGAATGCCATTAGTAGTTTCTTTTTCTCTATTGCACCCTCGGTTGTGTCTGTATCCACATTTGGTGCTTGTATCCTTCTAGGAGTCCCACTTGAGTCAGGCAAGATCCTATCTGCACTTGCAACATTCAGGATTCTTCAAGGGTCCATCCACGCTCTCCCTGAAACAATTTCGATGATCGCTCAGACAAAGGTGTCTCTTGCTAGAATTGCTTCCTTTCTTCAGCTTGATGACTCGCAGCCTGATGTTATAGAGAAGCTTCCAAGAGGAAGCTCGGATACAGCAGTTGAGGTTGTTGATGGGAATTTTTCTTGGTACTTCTCGTCTACTGCGACACTAACAAATATAAATTTGAAAGTTTATCATGGTATGAAGGTTGCTGTTTGTGGCACAGTTGGCTCCGGCAAGTCGAGTTTACTTTCCTGCATTTTGGGGGAACTACCCAAGATATCTGGCTCTCTTAAGTTGTGTGGTACAAAGGCCTATGTTGCTCAATCACCTTGGATTCAAAGTGGCAAGATTGAGGAGAATATATTGTTCGGAAAGGAGATGGATCGAGAGAGGTATGACAGAATACTTGAAGCTTGTGCCCTCAAAAAGGATCTTGAAATCCTGCCATTTGGTGATCAGACCGTTATTGGTGAGAGGGGAATCAATTTGAGCGGTGGACAGAAGCAAAGAGTACAGATTGCGCGTGCTCTGTACCAAGATGCCGATATCTATCTCCTTGATGATCCTTTCAGTGCTGTGGATGCTCACACAGGATCTCATTTATTCAAGGTGACTCTTAAGTAACAGCTTTACTACTCTGTTTGATAAGTGATAACTAATTGAAATTCTATCAATATTTCCTATTGGCCAGCTTTCTCTTTTATTTTTGAACTTCCTTATTCTGTTGATGCATTGCTTGAGTATCTTGGTTTTATCTTTGGATGACAGGAAGTTTTGCTATGCAGTTTGATTTCGAAAACAGTGATATATGTCACTCATCAAGTTGAGTTTTTACCAGCTGCTGATCTTATCTTGGTAAGCTTTTTAAAATTTTTCCTTGGATTCATAAAAAAATTGACATTACTAGATTTAATGTGTACATTTGTATTAGGTTATGGAAGATGGAAGGATTACACAAGCTGGAAAGTATTATGACATTCTCAAATCAGGGACCGATTTTATGTTCCTTGTGGGTGCACATAAGAAAGCTTTGTCAGCCATTGGTGCTGTTGAGACCGGAACTGATTCAGAACAAAGTAGGAGTGAAGGTCTTAAAGGGGATGGTGGTTTGGAAAGTGCTCAGGGTAATGAGAGTGATAATATAGAAGATGTTGGACCAAAAGGACAACTTGTTCAAGAAGAGGAACGAGAGAAAGGAAAAGTCGGGTTTTCCATCTATTGGAAATATATCACAACAGCATATGGAGGCTTTCTGGTCCCTCTGGTGTTGCTGGCGCAGATTCTCTTTCAGACTTTCCAAATTGGTAGCAATTACTGGATGGCTTGGGCCTCTCCCACGTCTGCCGATGTCGAACCTCCAGTTGGGAGCTTTACACTAATAATTGTATATTTAGTTTTGGCCATTTCAAGTGCCTTTTCGGTCCTTGCCAGAGCCATGCTTCTTAGTACAGTCGGATACAAAACAGCGACTCTTCTCTTCAAAAAGATGCATTCCTGCATATTCCGTGCTCCTATGGCTTTCTTTGATTCCACACCTAGTGGAAGAATTCTAAACAGAGTAAATTATCTTTATACACTCCTTTTATGCTTCAAATTTTGGGCTTTTTAACCATTTTTCTGGTTTGTTTGTAAGATTTTGATATTTTTTTCCCCTGCCTCGTATAGGCTTCTACAGATCAAAATGCTGTGGATTTGAGAATTCCATACCAAGTAGGGGGATTTGCCTTTTCGGTTATCAATCTACTTGGAATCATTGTTGCCATGTCTCAGGGTGCTTGGCAGATATTTATCATTTTTATCCCTGTCATTGTTACCTGCATTTGGTACCAGGTAATTCTTGTCACTTCATTCTCTAGTTTGGTAAATTGTGGCTATCGAATACAGGACTTTGCATACATGCAACCATGTATTGATATATTGTAAAGTTCGAAGTTCTATCATATAATATATATACATTCAACCTTGCATAACACTTGGACTTGCAGCAATATTACATATCTTCTGCACGAGAACTTGCACGTTTGGTTGGTGTATCCAAAGCTCCAGTAATACAGCATTTTGCTGAAACACTTTTAGGTGTTACAACTATCAGGTGCTTTGATCAAGAATCAAGATTCCAAGAGACAAACTTGACATTGAATGACTCCTATTCTCGTCCAAAATTTCATGTTTCTTGTGCAAAGGAATGGCTGTGCTTCCGCCTGGACATGTTGTCTTCTATTACTTTTGCTTTTGGTCTGTTCATTTTGATCTCCGTACCAAAGGGAGTTATTAATCCGGGTAAGCAATTGCAGATGATTGTCATCTCATCTTCATTGATTACCATATCATTCTAGATAAAGAATGTTAAGGGAAAATGATGGAATGTATTTTCTTTTGTTTAGCCATTGCGGGGTTAGCTGTTACATACGGACTCAATCTCAATTTATTGCAAACTTGGCTTGTATGGAATATTTGCAATATGGAGAATCAAATTGTATCGGTTGAGAGAATGCTTCAGTACAGTAGCATTCCTTGTGAGTCTGCGCTTGTGATAGAAACTAATTGCCCAGAACGTTCTTGGCCATTCCATGGAGAAGTTAATATTCTTAATCTGCAGGTAATGCAGGTTTTGTTGTTTATGAATTTGATTCGTATAGTTTTTTTTTTTTTTAATTAATTGATGATGATTGACGTAGGTACGGTATGCCCCACACTTGCCTCTCATCTTGCGAGGTCTGACATGCACATTTCCAGGAGGGTTGAAAACTGGCATTGTAGGAAAAACAGGCAGTGGTAAATCAACTCTTATACAAGCACTTTTCCGGATAATCGAACCTGCAGCAGGCCAGATTATAATTGACGGTGTCAACATCTCATCGATCGGACTGCATGATTTGCGGTCAAAACTCAGCATCATTCCTCAGGATCCTACCATGTTCGGAGGGACTGTACGTAGCAACTTGGATCCACTTGAAGAGTATACAGATGAACAGATTTGGGAGGTGGGGTTCATTTGGTTCTTTTTCTGATATGACACTGTCGCTTATGGTTCATATTTGAAGGTTTGTGTGTTTGTATTTCTTTAAAGGCATTGGATATGTGCCAACTCGGGGATGAAGTTAGAAAGAAGGAAGGGCGGCTCAATTCGACAGGTTCAATATTCTATCATATAGCGAATACTAGTTGATTATTGAAGAAACATTTTACAGTATTATAGCGCTTGCTGTGCAGTTAGTGAGAATGGAGAGAATTGGAGCATGGGTCAAAGGCAGTTGGTTTGTCTGGGGCGTTTGCTGCTGAAGAAAAGTAAGATCGTGGTGCTCGATGAAGCTACGGCATCTGTGGATACGGTTACTGATGATCTGATACAGACAACTCTAAGGGAGCATTTTTCGAGCGCTACAGTTATAACAATTGCTCACCGTATAACTTCAGTTCTTGACAGTGATATGATTCTGCTTCTAAGCCAAGGTCAGTATGATATTCGTGATTTATTAGTTGTTGGATTTGTTGAAATGCAACTTGTTTAAGACCCAGTTTTTGAATTATTACAGGAGTTGTTGAAGAATTCGATTCTCCGGCTAGATTGCTAGAAAACAAGTCATCATCTTTTGCGCAGCTTGTAGCAGAGTACAGTACGAGATCAGATTCAAGTTTGCAGAAACTTGAGTGAACTGGATAACAGTGAAAAAACCACTCATCCCTTCTTCTACCTTTATCTATACCATCCGAGTATGCCGCGGAACGAATCAAATCTAGCAATCGCTTCCTTTCTTCAATATATATATACAAGGCTATTATAACTATTGAATGACCAAAATATCTGGCAATATACAAATAAAAGCTTTTTTTTTCTTAAATTACTGAAATGGGCTGGGTAAAAAATTAATTATCAGAATGACCCTATTTCTCCGAAAACGCGTCCACGTCAACGCGTTGTCAGGTGACGAAGCAAGAAAATGCTTCCTCAAGGAAGCGTTTTGCCCGTGTC
Source organism: Gossypium raimondii (assembly GCF_025698545.1). Lineage (NCBI taxonomy): Eukaryota > Viridiplantae > Streptophyta > Magnoliopsida > Malvales > Malvaceae > Gossypium > Gossypium raimondii. Next base: position 43,658,535 of record NC_068577.1, read on the forward strand.
TCCTGTTACTGTTAGGGTTTTGGGTTTTTGGTTTAGGGTTAGGGTTTGGGGATTTTAGGTTTAGGTTTTTAAAGAAAAAATTAAATAAATAAGTGATTAGGGTTTAGGATTTCTTAATTAAATTAACTATAAAATTTTTAAAATTAGATTAGGGTTTCGTGTTTATAGTTTTTCTAAAAATTAATTAAATTAGGGTTTAGGATTACTTGAGTAAATTAATTAAAATTTTTAAAAAATTAGATTAGGCTTTGGTGTTAAGGGTTTTTAAGGAAAAATTAAATAAATTAGAGTTTAGGGTTACTTGAGTCAATTAAATATAAATTAAAAAATTAGATTAATGTTTAGTGTTTAGGGTTTTTAAGGAAAAACTCAAATAAATTAAGGTTTGGGGTTTAGGGTTACTTAAATTATTTGTTAATTTAAAAAAGCTTTCACGTGGACGTTGTTTTGCTACAATAGCTCTTGAAAAAATAATTTTGAGAAGACGTTTCTGAGCAAATAGTGTTAAAAACGCTTTAAGCAGGATGCATTGTCAGCAAAAGTATTGAAAAAAGTTCCCACGTGGACGTTTTTTTGTTACAGTAGCTTCTGAAAAAATAATTTTGAGTAGACGTTTTTGAGCAAATAGTGTCAAAAATACCTTAAACAGGATGCTTTGTCAGCAAAAGTATTGAAAGAAGCTCCCACATGGACGCGTTTTTGCTACAGTAGCTCCTGTTTGGCTTGAGGCTATAAATGAGGCAAAATTTTTTTCTCAGATTGCATAAGCTACAGCAAAAAAAAATTTAGAGAGGCTAAGAAAGATAGAAATTGAAGATGAGTGAACGCATCATTGCTGTTATTTACCATGATGGTGAGGTTCATCATACCGAGAACGGTGTTATTTTTTAATCGGAGAATACAGTGCGACTGGTTTTTAACCAGAACATAGATTTGACAGAACTTCGTAAAAAAATTAGGCATAAAATACTCGAAATGACGTCAATGAAAGTTCTGTCTATTATGTATCGATTTTGTTCTTCTGTTGATCCGGTGACATATGACTCGTTTGACATAAAAGGTGCTCGTAGCTTAGAGGCAATGTTGCAGACTCATCTCGCTAGTGAAGCGCCCTATATTGAGTTATATGTACAATTTACATCGTCAAATGATGCACTTACGATTTCTGTTCGAGAGGTATACACGACCCTTGCCCGACACTCGGTTAGTGGGTTACAAAACACGAAACAACCCATGTTTGGTAACAGTATGGAATACACAACCCCTGCACGACACTCTGTCAGTGGATAGGACATGCACCTCGGTGGGTCGATGTTTGATGCTGGAAATACGTACTGGGGAACGACATCAACTTCTAATGGTTGGCAATCTACATTCAATTGGGGACGTTACGAAACGCCCAGAAGAAGGGATGATGTACTCCCTACGACGTCCACCGGTGAGGGGACCTCGTACGTTGCAGATGATGGTGGGTTAGAAGATGACTCCGATGTGGATCCACCTCAAGAGCCCGGGCCCGATGGTGCAGAAGTTGCATTATTTTCTAAATCGGAGCCTATTCCAACCGAACTTTAAGATGTTGAAGGGGTTCAGATGAAGAAGATCCACGATTCAGGGCATGCTCACCTCCAGCCCACGTGCATAATGTCAATCTGTCTACAGATGATGCGTTGAAGTTTCCAGATCTACCACACAGGTTGCGTGATCGTACAAGTTCGCTACTGGATTTAGGTAAATTTGAAGTTGCTAATGAGTTTTCCAAAAATGATAGTTTTATTGGTGTATTGAAACAACATAGTATCAATAACGGCGTTAACTACCACGTGGTTAAATCCAAAGTTGATAAGTTTGAGGCAAAGTGTACAGTGCAAGACGGTATATGTTCATGGAAAATTTACGTCTCGTTGAGGAAAATGACAGGGTTCTGGGAGATAAAAAAGTACAAAGGTCCACATACATATGCTGCAGTACAATATTTAGGGTTTCTGAATAATACTGTTATTATATAATGTTGCATTATTTAATGTACTCCGTTGATAGGTATTTCACAAGATCATCCCAAGATGGATTCAGCTATGTTAGCTAGCTTGATACTACCCATGGTGAAGGCAGATCCTAGGACTTCAGTGCCGGTCTTAATTGCCAATATTCGTAGCCAAATGGGGTACACGCCCTCTTACCGCAAGGCTTGGACAACTAAGCAAAAGGCGTTGGAGAAGTTGCATAGTGGGTGGGACGCTTCATATAATGAAATATGGTAGTGGTGTCAAGTGCTAGAAAGATATATCCCAGGTTGCATAACAAACCTTGAAACGGAACATGCGTACTACAACGACCGATTGCTACGTGGATGCTAGGTGTTCAAACGCCTGTTTTGGACCTTTAAGCAATGCCGAGACGCATTTCCATTCTGCAAGCCATTTGTACAAATTGACGGTACCTTTATGTTTGGTAGATATACCCATCGGCTATTGCTAGTAGTGGCACAGGATGGCAGTGGGAGAATTCTTCCAATTGCATTTGCAATAACACCGGGGGAGTCAGCTGATGACTAGGATTTCCTTTTATCTAGGTTAAGGGGGCATGTGTGCCCCCAACCTGATATCTGTGTTATTTCAGATCGGGACACCGAAATATTATTTGTAATTGATCGACAGGGAAGCTTATGACAGTGCACACACCATCGGTATTGCCTAAGGCACGTTGCTTCCAACTACTATAGGCAATATCCATCTAAGAGTGAACGACGACAAGTGACCAACATGGGTATTTAGTCTCTATTAATATAATTTCGTTTGTCATTTTGAATTTATTCTAAATGAAAGAGTGGTATGTAATATTCACTATGAACTTATATTGGCGGGGTATGAAATAAATAAATACTGTTTTCATGAGATGTTGGCAGTTTTGCGTTTAATTAACGGCGAAGGAGCGGACTACCTTTGTAACATACCTTTCGAATAGTGGGTACAACATACGATGGCTGCCTATGATATGGTCATATGGCTAAATGCATAAATTCTGTTCTAAAAGGAATGCCGACAATCCCAATTGCAAATTTACGTCTTCCAAAGTGATAGTACACTCTCCACATGAAAGATGGAATGTGTGCGTATCGGGTCTCCACCTCTCAATCAACGCACTAATGAGTTTTGGGTCCAACTTGCATTCCCGGCCTACCGTCGCCACGTGCCAAAAACTCGCTTCCCACAGGTAATTCTTTACCAGCGGTGATGGAGGACCATGCATATTACGGATATAGCATTGCAATATCCGATCTACAGACTTTTATAAGAAATAATAAAATAAAAATTATTTAAAATTGCATAAATAAAAATCTTAAATAATATTTAAAAATTAAATTTAACACTTACCATTTTCATTTGTCTGACGGATATGTGCTCGTTATCGAGACGAATTAATTCTCCGGCCATTGCTAACACGATCTAATTTTTATGATTTAAAAAAATTCAAAAATATAAAATTAAAGCTTTTTTAAAAATAATTAAAAAAATTAAAGCTTTTTTTAAGAGGAATTTGAGAGAATATTGGAGAGAAATTGATAGAAAGGATTTAGGTGTGAAAAAAATAAAATGGGGATTTTTATAGTTTTTTTTACTGTTGGGGGGTCATCAACGGTAAAAAAAGTAGTCGTTGCTACTGTTCACGTGCGGGCAAAACGCTTCGTCAAGGAAGCGGTTTGTCCAAGTTGATAGAAAGCGCGGCACTTCATCGACGAAGCAGTTTCTTGCCTAGTCACCTAGCAACGCGCTGACGTGAATGCATTTTCGGGGAATTGGATCATTCTGGTAATTAATTTTTTACCGGGCCCATTTCAGTAATTTTTTAAAAAAATGGGCTTTTATTGGTATTTTGCCCCAAAATATCCTTTCAAATTAATACTAAATATTTTAATGTTTTAGTTTATATAAAATTTTATCTATTAGAATTTTACATTATTAGATTTTTTATAGGGTAAATTACTCCAACAGTCATCCAATTTTGGGGTAGCTAACAAAACAGTCACCTAGGTTTCATTTCAGTCACTCAACTTTCAAAAATTTACAAACAGTCCTTTTTGCCGTTTTTCGTCACAGACATCACTGCAAAGTGACATGGCAAATGATGGCATCCTTGGTGTCAAAAAAATCCTCCAGCTGGCCGGTTACTTTCAATTTAACAGCTTTACTAGTACCAATTTAGGGTTAGAAAAAAAGAAAACAAGGAGAAGAGAAAAAATAAAGATGCCTAAAATGATTTTGGTGTGTTATTGTAGAAACCCAGCCAAATTAAACACGTCTTGGTCCAATGACAACCCAGGTAGGGGATTTTTTGGGTTTAAGAAATTTGACAGTGGATTTCGAAAACCATGTTGGTTTTTTACCTAGTTGGATTCACCATTGATGCCCCGTTCACGAATTGTGTTGTTGGGTCTTCTGAAAAAAGTGAGGACATTGGAGGATACAAGGAGGAGGGAGAAAAAAACATGGTTTTTGGTGCTTGTATTTGTAACTATGTTGTTGTTTTTTAAACCCTAAATCAACTTATATTGTTGTTGTTAGCACTGAAAACCAGCTTATGTTTTGTAATATTGTTGCTGGTATATTGTTACGTATGTTGTTATACATGACTACTGGTATATTGTTGCTTATGTTGTTATACATGGATGCTGGTATACATGGCTAACTAGCTCATGTTATTGTTTACAAACTTGAAAAACATGAAATGAGATATAATATGTGATTGTTGCTTACAAATTGTTTTGTAATATTGTTGTTGCTTACAACAGTTAGAAAGTTGTTTTGTAATATTTGATTTCATTTCAAAGTTGACAGACTTGAAAGAATGTTTAATCTTCATTTTATTTGTATTTCTTAATACTCATATATCAAAAAAGATAACACAGATGAATTTTTTTTGTATTTCTCAATTCTCACACATTTTTTTCTCAATACTCATATGTTAGAAGAGATAACACAAATTACATGGATCAATGCTCATATATTAAGGCCAAAACGTCAAACTGTTTACAAAAGGAATGAGGGGCAAAATATTTCCAAATTTTCTTACAATTCAACACAATTGAACAGATGCAAATCGTAGGCAAATTTACCAAAAAAATTAGTGACTATATGACAAAGTTTATCAATAGTAGCAATCATAGGAAAATTTACAAAAATTAATCTAAGTTAATAAATCAGTAGCAGGAAAATTTACACAATTTCAAAAAGTTAGCAAAATAAGGTCTATTCACAATGTCATCATCGGTCTGTCATAGATGACTTTTGATAAGGGGCATCCATCTAACAGTGGTTCGTCTCCTCTTGAATGGGAGCTTTTCTCTTTGGGCAGCATCTTTTTGGTGAGTGGGGGCAGCTTGTTGATGAGTTGGGACAGTTTGTAACTAAGTTGGGGCAGCCTGTTAAGTGCGTAAGATTATAGATTTAAAAGGCTATGGCAGTCTAATATGAAGTACGTAACATAAGACCATGGATGAAAGATGCCATGGTGGCATAGTACAAAGTATACGATATACAGTGTAAGTGTTAGAGTATGCCCAAAGATCAATCATGAGATGGTTGTAATAACATACTTGATTTATCATGTTTATTAATATAAGGCGTTACCATTATTATTTCAGTTTCTTTTCTGTGTGCATAAATAAACTATTTTATAATAATGTCCTGAGAATAATATGATTATTCTTAAAAGGTCCTTAGTCAAGTATTATTGTTGGCTAGACAACAATAATGCATTAAGACTAACATGTAGTTGATCGATGATAAAAGGTTGTCATTGATATGAAATGTCAAGATCGATGCATGAATATGTGTGTTAGAGAACAACATATTGGACTGACCCATTATGAGTATGTTTCTTGGATTATTAGGTAATTGTCACAACATTACTCACAGTGATTAATATGTATATGATCCTCAGACTTGAGATCATCATAATCCCAACATCGTGAGTTGTGTATTTTGATACAGTCAAACGTACACCGTAACTGGTTGTTCTATAAAGGCTGATGTTGGATATACCACGATCAGTGTAGAGGGATATGGTCGATCGATATAGGATAAGTCCCTCCTACATAATGGGATTAATATATTAGGCCACTTGATTGAGTGAGACTAGAAATGCATGGCCATGCTCAAATAAGCTAATATGAGATGTCATACTTATTTGTATATCATAGTCTGCTTAAGATATCAAGGAACATGGAATGGACTATGCAAGTGTGACTATTCCATGACTTGTGTCCAATCCAGAGATAAAGGACTTAAGGATTATTGCATGAAAGGTTAATCATAAAAGGTTATGTCGAATCATGATTTCTTGTTACTTAGGTAGCAATGATGCATTGCTAGGTGCCACTCATTGTTTGTAACATTGGAATCGTTCTAGTATTACTGCTAACGTTACAAGAACCTCTGTGGTCACACCTATAGTTGAAATGAACGGAATAAAACATAGTTGGTATTGTGTTTGGTTATCGCTTGAATTAAATTAATTATAGAATTAATTTAATTGGGTAATCAAATATCGAACACATTATATGTGCAAGGTTGTTGTACGCATAATGAGAACATGAATTTGGTTAGTATATAAATTCAAATAAATATATAGTTTATCGAAATCATTATTATAATTAATGTAATTATAATTTTTGGTTGAAAAACATTGATATATTTATTTAATTTCTAGAAACCCTAAAAAGGGATATAAAATCCCGTTTTGCTTTGCTTGGTGGGTCTAGTAGCCGTCAAAGCAAAGTCTTCTCAAAAACAGTTTTTGGGATTCTTTCTGTTTATTGTCAACATGGTGGATTACGTAGAGGCTGGGATCACGATAGATTGCGGCTAGATTCGATAGTAGATCAGATTACTCATTGCCAAGGCATCGCTTTCGACTCTGAATAAGATTCGGTAATTTCGAAATCTTTTTCTCCCCTATTCGTTCCTCCCACATGGATCCATGGTTAGGATCATCGGATATTTTATTTTTCTGCTGTGCCGTAGGGGTGTCGGCGTTCCAACAATAAGACCATAGATGAAAGATGTTATGACAACCAGGTATGATGAGTAAGACTATAGATGGAAGACTCCATGGCATCATGTAATAATACGCCAAGATGGTGAATCGATATAAGACCATCGATGAAAGAATCTATAACATTCACAGAGAAAGTCGTCGGGAAAGTAAATACGAGTTAAGTTTGTTGGGATAGTAAACACAAAATAGACAATCCGCTATGATAGTAAACACATAATAGACAATCTGTTAGGACAATAAACACAGAATAGTTAGTTCATCGGGACAGCAAACACGAGTTGATCTGTCAGGACTAAGGGAGTAAGTGGCGAGAAGGGTGTAAGACTTTAGTTCGACTAAGGTAACTAGTAAAATCCACTGGTATGTAAGTGTAGATAGTCTGCCAGGACAGTAAACATGGGTATTATGCTCAGACAGCCCATAGTGGCATGGAATTATGACATCCCAGAAAATTCGTTGAGACGATAAATGCTAAAGGTTCGCCAAGATAAGATATATGAGACCCTAGCGGGAAGTTCACCATACAGAAGGTACGCCATGGGCTAAGATAGAAAGAGTAGCGTGAATAGGGTGTTAAACTATAAGCATGCATCAGCGAGATGCACCCGAGGGGTGTGGATCTCCGGATTAATAAAAGGGATTCGCCAAGGGCGATGTAAATTGAAACCAACAATAGGACTATAGAGTCTGCCAGAGAAACAATGAATCCTTTGAGAAAAGCACATATGAGGCAAAACTCTACTGGCTTGAAGCCACGAGCCTTAGGCCAATGAATGGACCACTGGCATATTGTGGGGAGAAGAGGTTGTAAATGGCTGGTCGTTAAGACTAGATCGTCAACAAAATAGGAGAATTCAGAGTAACAATAAGTGATCAAGAGGAACTAGACAACAGGGATCTGTAGGTGAGGGTCTGTCGGGGCGGAATAAGCCCGTTGATAACTGAGTAAACAACAGTTTGCCAAGAATAGCGAAGAACGAATAAAAAGTTAGAAGTTGTAAGAGAAATAGAGAGACGACCACAACTCCGGTAAAATCTGTTATATATCAAGAGGAGACAAGGAGTTGATATCTCTGTAAAAAACTTATCTTTAATGTTGACTTGCTAGATTAGTTATATTATGTTGTAAAGGATATTCTCACTAAGTTCATCAGAACTTATATAATTTACTGCTTAATCGCAGGACAAGGTGAGTAGAGCTCACTTTTATCATCTTTGGTTTCTAGCCCCTTTTGAGCACACTGTTATTATGGATTTGTGAATAGAGCTCACACTCTAGCAAACTGAGGTCGAGATTAGTGAAAAAGATCGAGTAGTAGAAAGCAGAGAAAAATCAAGTCCACCTAATCCAAAAACACATGTATAATTCAAGTAACAAGGTTTATTGATATAAATATCACAATGGTTTAGTTTTAAGAAAAATTTTAAAACTATGTTATGTCAAAATATTATTTTTTTATACTGATTTTTCCAACATTACTAATGTTCCAACAATACATTACACTCCCAATGAGAGAACGTAGGTTCGATATTTGGAAATGGCATTATTTGGAAGCACAACTACGAACCCTGAACATGGATCATAAAATGGAAGTGTTTGCAAATCAGTCACTGTCCCCGATACATACTCATACATTCCAGCTATCCACCCTTGAAGCTCGTTGTATGACACATCCCAGTCGCCATACAACTCTCACATCGCCATTTGCTTTGCCCACCATGCCTTTTGGTACGACACTTTGTACTTGAATCGAGCTTGCATATCCACAATAAGGACCGACACTTGAATGGTGGTTGACTCTTTCACCGAAGGGATGATCAGTTGCATATAGCTTTTGCATCTAACTTTCTATGGTCTTGCGACATACGAGCGGATGTGCATGTGTGTGGACCTTCTAGTTTCCTTATCATCCACATCTGTGTCCCCTGCATTAACGCAGTTCGGGCACGCCATTTACAACCACTTGACGCTTTCCAACATTCTCCTGCATACAAAAAATGCGTCGACTTCGTTACTTTATAATCCACACCTAATTTCAAGCTAAGTTGTTTTATAGCATGTAAACAGTCTTTTTTGTTATCAAATTAATGCCTCACAAACAACTCATCTTCGTCAAATCCATTGTAAACTAAGTGAGTCGGCCCTTCCTCGTCTATGTCTTCAGGGATATCATCCAAATCGGGGTCACTAAAATCATCGTTGGGATCACGGTGGGACTGATCATCATTATCAGACCCTTCATCACAATCTTCTATGCTGGCCAACACCTCTAGATGGATCTCTAGACGATGACACGAGTATGGGGTGTTATACGAACATCCACCAGTGTTTGGATTTTCGAAAGTTGACGCTGATCGTACAAAACCTGACTGATCTTCCCAAGAGACGTTAAGATCAAAATCAATTCCGGAGCGCTGGCTTGTTGGAATTACCCCTTGAATGGGATCCGGTTTAGCTATCTCCGCGAACAACTCAACTGGATTGGGATTTTCTATTCCAGGGGGGCAATAAATTGCTATCATTGTACCTAAACCATCATCATCTTCAAGCTCAATTTCTGAGAACTTTAGTGGATCAGTTGAAACCGAAAATCTGTAAAACAGTCTCAACATTTGCTTTTCGCAACGGCTTGCTATCTTTGTACTGATTTTTCGTTTTAAATCCGACACCGATTTTTTTTTTCTTTTTTCGTATACTGGTGTCGGCCATTGACACGAAAAAAGTAAAAAAAAAATTGGGAAAAAGGTGGTGCTGGCCATTGGCAGGCCACCACCAAAACGATTTTTTTACTTTTTCAGATATCGATGCCGACCATTGATGGACCAAAAATAAAAAATTGAAACAGTGGAGTAGGCCATTGGCGAGCCACCACAAAAACATTTTTTCCTTTATTCAGATATCTTGGTGCTTAGGCCATTGACAGACCAAAGGTAAAAAAAAATTTGGGAAAAAGGTGATGCTGGCCATTAGCAGGCTAACCAAAACAATTTTTTTTTTACTTTTTTTTGTTTCAATGGCAAGCACTAGTATACGAAAAAAGTAAATTTTTTTTTGCAAAAAGGTGGTGCCGGCCATTGGCAGGCCACCATCAAATTTTTTTTTACTTTTTTCGTATACTGGTTCCTGCCATTGACATGAAAAAAGTACAAAAAAAATTTGAAAAAACGTGGTGCCGACCATTAGCAGGCCACCACTAATTTTTTTTTATTTTTTTCTTATACTGGTGCCTACAATTGACACGAAAAAAGTAAAAAAAAATTACTTTTTAAGGTGGTGCCGGCCATTGGCAGACCACCACCAAAAATTTTTTTTTTACCTTTTTCATATTCTGGTGCAAGCCATTGACAGACAAATACCTGAAAAAAATTTTTTGTATACAGGGGGTGCCGACCACTGACAGGCCAGCACCCAAAATTTTTTTTTTCCTTTTTTTTCTTTTCTGTATACCAGTATTATACAATATAAAAAACTACACTGGTTCCGGCCATTCACAGGCCACAACCCTATTTCACTGTTCATTTCAGGTTATTTTGGTGATTATTTTTAAACCTGGGTTATCTTTGTAAATATAATATTTTTTGGACTATTTTTGTAAAATAGCCTACCAAATAAAATCAAACTACTCCAAAAAAAAAACATATAACATATACATACGGTGAAACTGAAATCTACACATAGTAATTATAAATAATAAAATTTAAACTCGAGAAGACATTGTAATTTTGGAGTAAAAATAAGCTACACAAAATTGAAACCCTAATATCGAATATCAACCCAAAACTTCTTTACCACATGATGTTGACAATAAAAGAGAAGGTAAAAAATTGAATGGTCCCGTCCCGTCCAGTCCCATCCCATCCATAAACAAATTGTAGTATTGGAGCAGTTCATAGTTGACTGAGAGCCTACTTGATGAAGAAAGCAAGTGAGGCCCATTTCCAATCACTTATTATTATTGTCTTGAATTCATGGTTTGTCCCTTTGGAAGGCAAGATTCTTTTTCTATCCAAACAACAACGACCCAAATAGAATCTGGAAATTTTGAATGAATTTTTGAGCACGCATTTCGGAGTCACGTAGGCATCCCCATTGCCTCGCTCCTTTCCTCTCTTCCCATAAATGGTTTGAAAATTCCAACGGTTTCTACCGGACTTTCTCGGGTCTTCTTTTTCCATTTTTGTCCTATTAGTTGCTCCTAATTATAATTGAAAATTTTCTCTCAAACTATATATACAAATTGAATTATTGTAATTATAAAATACTAAATTATAATATATTTATGATGTGAGTGGATTAAATTATGTAATAAATTTATAAAAAAGTTTATAATAAATAAAACTTAGTGGGCCATAAAAGTTAAAAGGATATTTTATAATTCACCTTAACAAAACGTTGAATTATGTATGCTATTTTTGACTTGCACGGTGTTTGAAATGCATAGTTATAGCCCGATGACCCATTTGATAAAAGGTTGTAATTTTATAAACACGGCCTGCGTGTCGTGCCTTACTACTATTCTCTTGTATTTCTCTTCTCATCTTACTCCCTCGTATGCAAAACGAGTTTCTGTATATTGTAATTTACAAGCGTTGCTGTGGGCTAGACGAAAAGGAAGATGGGCCAACTAGTGTGGACCGATAGCTTGTGAAGCAGCTTACACCTATAGGCTTCCTTTTGGTTCTCCCATTGGCTTGGGTTGCACCACATTAGTTTATGGGCTATAACTATTGCATTTATTTATTGATTTATTTATTCATGTATGAGGTGCTATGGATGACTAAAGCATGCCAAATTTTAAATATTTTAAAATTCGTTAATAATGAACCACATTAACTGATGAGATCAATTAAATGGCTAAATGAACTAAATTAAACCATAATTGGTAAGATGGAACAACCTTAATAAAATCTCTCTATTAAAATATTAAGTCAATATAGCCTTCCAACTTTTCCCTTGTTAAGGCCTCGATCAATACTGTGTAGGTTCTGCTAAAGCAAAGTACTAGTATTTATCTTGGTTAAATGCGAAGAATAAACAAGTGATATTCGCTGGTTAAAATTGGTTAATGACTTAACTAGGTTATTCTAATAGGATTAGAAACCTAGAGGCAAGTAATTTGGATAAAATCATAAGATGATTAGAACAAGAGTTGTTCACCAAATTTTAGGAGTTACATATGATGTAATTAGCAAGTGTTGCTTACCTAGATAACCATAATCTTGAGAGTAAAGCCAAAGCTGACTTAAGAGGAGGTGAAATATGGATCCTTAACCCATTTGAAACACTTTTTGAGAAAGTTTTTCCGAAACTAATATATGAAGGTTATTAATTTTGTAATAAAATAGTGGGAACATCATTTAATAAAGTTCTTTTAATGATTGATATAAATTTGGTAAATTTACACACGCATATTTTATTGTTATAGATATATTATGGCTGCAAACGCTAATACATTCTCATTGCGATGGTCCTTGAGAAGGACAAACTGAATGGTTTGAATTTTCTTGACTGGTTCCATAACTTGAGGATTGTCCTCAAACAAGAACGGAAATTATATGTCATTGAACAACCGCCTCCTAATGGACCACCCGCTAATGCCTCGAGGGCTGATAGAGATGCTTACAAGAAGCATCTCGATGACATGGTAGACGATGGATGTCTTATGCTTGCCACTATGAATCCTAAGCTTCAGAAGCAACATGAGGACATGGTTGCTTATGAAATAACTGAGCACTTGAAAGAACTTTATCAGGGGCAAGCACGGCAAGAGAGGTTTGATATCTCTAAGACCCTATTCCAGTGTAAGCTGGCTGAAGGAAGCACAGTAGGACCTCATGTCCTTAAGATGATTGACTATATTGAAAGCCTGTCTAAGCTTGGGTTTCCATTGAGCCAAGAGTTGGCCACTGATGTTATTCTACAATCGTTGCCGGATAGCTACAGCCAGTTTGTCCTCAATTTCAATATGAATGAAATTGGCAAGACTCTGCCACAGTTGCTCAGTATGTTACGAACTGTTGAAGGCAACATGAAAAAGGTTGGACCCAAGCCCATATTGATGATCCGTAATAACAAGGGCAAGGGAAAGGCCAAAGTTCAGACAAAGCCCAAAGGCAAAGGTAGGCCCAAGCTTGGAAAAGTAAAGGTTGCATTGAAACCTAAAGGTAGGGTGGCTAAGGAAGGAAACTGCTTTCCTTATGGTGTAACTGGACATTGGAAGCGCAATTGCCCTATCTATCTTGAGGAAGTCAAGAAGGTCAAAATAAGCGGAACGTTTGCTTTAGGTATTTATGTTATTGATATTAATTTATCAACTACTACTTCATGGGTATTAGATACTGGTTGTGGTTCTCACATTTGTACTTCTGTACAGGGACTGCAAAGGAGTAGGACTTTGGCTAGAGGAGATGTGGACCTGCGAGTTGGAAATGGAGCAAAAGTTGCTGCATTAGTTGTGGGAACATATAATTTATCTTTGCCTAGTGGACTTGGTTTATGTTTAGAGAATTGTTATTATGTGCCCAGTTTGACTAAAAACATTATTTCAATTTCTTGTTTAGACAAAATTGGTTTTGAGTTAATTATTAAGAATAATTGTTGTTCCTTTTATCTCAATAATGTTTTCTATGGTTTGGCACAATTGATTAATGGCCTCTATATTTTAGATCAAACGAATCACATTTACAACAAAAATACTAAAAGATCGAAAATAAATGACTCAAATTAAACTTATTTATGGCATTGTTGTTTGGGCCACATAAGTGAGGAACTCATATCCCAGCTCTATAAAGATGGTCTCTTGGATTCATTTGTTTTTGAACAATTTGAAATATGTGAATCTTGCTTATTGGGAAAAATGACTAAATCTCCTTTTACTGGTAAAAGTGAACGAGCTAGTGATTTATTAGGCCTAATACATTTTGATGTATGTGGGCCAATAAATACACAGGCTAGAGGTGGATTTCACTACTTCATTACTTTTACTGATGATTTCAGTAGATATGGGTATGTCTATCTCATACGCCATAAGTCTGAGTCCCTTGAAAAGTTCAAGGAATTCAAAAATGAAGTATAAAATCAACTAGGCAAAACTATCAAGACACTTCGATCTGATCGAGGTGAAGAGTATTTGAGCTTAGAGTTTGATGATCTTTTGAAGGGTTGTGGGATTGTCTCACAACTTACTCCTCCTGGTACTCCTCAATGGAATGGAGTTTCTGAGAGAAGAAATCGAACTTTGTTAAACATGGTTTGATCCATGATGAGTCATGCTGATCTGTTGACTTCCTTTTGGGGACATGTACTTGAGACAGCTGCTTTCACACTAAATCGTGTTCCATCTAAATCGGTTCAAAAGACGTCATATGAGATGTGGACTGGGAAACGTCCCAATATGTCTTTTATGAAAATTTGAGGTTGTGAAGCTTATGTTAAACGTTAGACATCTACTAAGCTTAAACTCAAATCTGAAAAGTGTGTTTTCGTGGGGTATCCGAAAGAAACCAAAAGATATTATTTCTTTAACCCCACTGAGAACAAAATACTTGTTACTCGGACTGGTGTCTTTTTAGAGAGAATTTGTTTCTAGAAAAGGAAGCGGGAAAAAGATTAAACTTGAAGAAATTCGAGAATCACAAAATACCACTGAACCAGAGATAGAACAATAGTAAATTCCACAAGAAGTTGAGGAACTAGTAACTGCTGTAGAAACACAACCACCGCATAGATCTTTAAGAGAATGCCAAGCACCTGAGAGATATGGATTTCTCATTACAACGCATGGTGATGTTTTTCTTATAGATCAAGATGAGCCTAGGACTTATCAAGAAACGGTGACGAGCCCAAACTCTGAGAAATGGCTTGAGGCCATGAGATTTGGGATGGATTCCATGTATGAAAACCAAGTATGGACTTTAGTTGACCCACCCGAAGGGGTTAAACCCATATGGTGCAAATGGGTTTTCAAAAAAAAACCCAATATAGATGGTAATGTACAAACATACAAGGGGTGATTAGTCGCTAAAGGTTTTCGCCAAATTTATGGTGTTGACTATGATGAAACCTTTTCTCCTGTAGCTATGTTTAAATAAATTTATGGTGTTGACTATGATGAAACCTATTCTCCTGTAGCTATGTTTAAATCCATTAGGATCTTGCTCGCTATAGCTGTATTTCATGACTATGAAATTTGGCAAATGAACATCAAAACAGCTTTCCTTAACAGGAACCTTGAAGAGGATGTGTACGTGACACAACCTTTGTCAATCCAAATGATGCTAGAAAGGTATGTAAGCTACAAATATCTATTTATGGATTAAAGCAAGCTTCTCGAAGTTGGAATCTTTGTTTTAACGATGCAATCAAAGAGTTTGGTTTTATCAAAAATAAAGATGAGCCATGTGTTTACAAGAAAGTTAGTGGGAGCACTATAACATTCTTGGTAGTGTATGTGGATGACATACTTATTATTGGAAATGACATACCTACCTTGCAGTCTATTAAGACTTGGTTAGGAAGTTGTTTTTCTATGAAGGACTTGGGCGAAGCCACTTACATCTTAGGAGTGAAGATCTATAGAGATAGATCAAGACGACTACTAGGTCTAAGCCAAAGTATATACATAGATAAAGTACTAAAAAGGTTCAATATGGAAGAATCTAATATAGGATTCCTACCTATGAGACATGGTATTTCACTATCGAAGGAAATGTGTCCTTCAACTCCACAAGATAGAGAACACAAGAGTAAAATTTCATATGTTTTCACTATTGGATCTATCATGTATGCCACGTTATGTACCCGTCAAGATGTCTCATATGCCTTAAGTATGACGAGCAGGTACCAAGTAGATCCCGGTGAAGGTCACTAGACCGCAGTCAAGAATATCTTTAAGTACTTAAGAAGAATTAAGTATACGTTCCTAATATATGGAGGTGGGGAAAAGTTAAGTGTAAAAGGTTACACTGATGCCAGCTTCTAAACCGACAAGGACGATTCTCGATCGTAATCAGGTTTTGTGTTTTGCCTTAATGGTGGCGCTTTGAGCTAGAAGAGTTCAAAGCAAAGTACAATAGCCGATTCTACAACAGAGGCCGAGTATATTGCAGCCAGTGAGGCAGCAAAGGAAGCGGTTTGGATTAAGAAGTTCATTACTAAATTAGGAGTTGTGCCTAGCATATCAGATGCTATAGAACTCCGATGTGATAATAATGGAGCCATTGCAAAAGCTAAAAAAACCTAGATCTCACCAGCGATCCAAACATATACTTAGGCGCTACCATCTTATTCGAGAGATTATCGATCGAGGGGATGTAGAGATATGCAGAGTTCCTACAGATCATAACATCGCTGATCCCCTAACCAAGCCTCTGACACAGCAGAAGCATGATTGTCACACTAAGTCGCTTGGTATTAGATATATAAGTAATTGGTCTTAGTGCTAGTGGGAGATTGTTAGAGTATGCCCAAAGATCAATCATGAGATGGTTGTAATAACATAATTGATTTATCATGTTTATTAATATAAGGTGTTACCATTATTATTTCAGTTTCTTTTCTGTGTGCATAAATAAACTGTTTTATAATAATGTCCTAAGAATAATATGATTATTCTTAAAAGGTCCTTAGTCATGTATTATTGTTAGCTAGGACAACAATAATGCATTAAGACTAACATGTAGTTGATTGATGATAAAGAGTTGTCATTGATATGGAATGTCAAGATCGATGCATGAATATTTGTGTTAGAGAACAACATATTGGACTGACCTGTTATGAGTATGTTTCTTGGATTATTATGTAATTGTCACAACATTACTCATAGTGATTAATATTTATATGATCCTCAGACTTGAGATCATCATAATCCCAACATCGTGAGTTGTGTATTTTGATACGATCAAACGCATAATCGTGAATCGGGTTGTTCTATAAAGGCTGATGTTGGATATACCACGATCTGTGTAGAAGGATATGGTTGATCGATATAGGATAAGTCCCTCCTACATAATAGGAGTAATATCTTAGGCCACTTGATTGAGTGAGACTAGAAATGCATGGCCATGCTCAAATAAGCTAATATGAGATGTCATACTTATTTGTATATCATAGTCTGCTTAAGATATCAAGGAACATGGAATGGACTATGCAAGTGTGACTATTCCATGACTTGTGTCCAATCCAGAGATAAAGGACTTAAGGATTATTGCATGAAAGGTTAATCATAAAAGGTTATGTCGAATCATGATTTCTTGTTACTTAGGTAGCAATGATGCATTGCTAGGTGCCACTCATTGTTTGTAACATTGGAATCGTTCTAGTATTACTGCTAACGTTACAAGAACCTACTGGGTCACACCCTATAGTTGAAATGAACGGAATAAAACATAGTTGGTATTGTGTTTGGTTATCGCTTGAATTAAATTAATTATAGAATTAATTTAATTGGGTAATCAAATATCGAACACATTATATGTACAAGGTTGTTGTACGCATAATGAGAACATGAATTTGGTTAGTATATAAATTCAAATAAATATATAGTTTATCGAAATCATTATTATAATTAATGTAATTATAATTTTCGGTTGAAAAACATTGATATATTTATTTAATTTCTAGAAACCCTAAAAAGAGATTTTTTCTTTGCTTGGTGGGTCTAGTAGCCGTTAAAGCAAAGTCTTTGTAATGACCCAAAATTTACGGGTATCAAAAAAGTACATTATCGGGCATCCGTCTTAGAGAACCGAGTTTGTAAATAATTATTAGGAGTAATTGTGAGTTTAGTAGTATATTTAAATAGGCTTTAATTAAGTGAAATTAATTCAACTTAGAAAAAATAGTAAAATGACTAAATTGAATTAGGGTAAAAGTTTAATTATAGATTAAAATAAAATAAAGGGATTAAATAGGCAATTATGCCAATTACCAAATTTGAGTGACATAAGCATAAAAATCTAAGACTTTTATGTGTTAAAATATGTTGTTATTATTATTATTATTATTATTATTATTATTATTATTATTATTATTATTATTATTATTATTATTATATTGTGAAATATTAAAATAGTGACAAATGTATGGTAGTGATAATAAACATGTGTAAAATATATAAAAATACATTTGTAATAAAATAAAACATTTTCTTATAATTTAAGTAAAAGATATTTGTGAATAAAATATTATTATATGATTATTATAATATATTGTTATTATTATTATTAACTAATACGTAAAAGGAATAGAATAAAAGAATAAAAGAAAGAAAAGAAGAAAAGAAACAGAGACCATTCGAAACAAGGGAAGGAAAAAGAAAGAAAGAAAAGAAAAGGAAAAACTAGGGTTTAAGGATTTAAGCAATAATTTAGTAAGTCAATCAAGTCCTTTTCTTTTAATTTTGATGTTTTAGAAGCTTTAGAATAGAGTTTTGTTGAAATTAAGTTGAGGTTTTGGAAGTTTATAGGTTTTTAGCATGGTTCATGTTGAACAAATTGTTGAATTAGGGATTTAATTGAATGAATTTCAAGTTAGAATTGATAAAATGATTAAATTGTAAAAGAAACTATAAGTTTTATGTGTTAGGGACTAAATTTAGGAAATTTGAAATTAGAAAAATATGCTGAAATTTTAATAGTTAAATTTGAGTTTGGATGAAATTTGAATGGATATAGAGTGTGAATTGAATTAAGAAAGTAAGTAAACTTAGTTAGGATTAAATTGGAATTAGGGTATAAATTGGGTAAAAATCCAATTATTATTATTAATTAGTGCTGTAATTAATAGTGTAAATTATTATTATTTTCGTAGCTAATAAGAACCTGAGGCATCAACATCAAAAGGAAAGGAGAAAGCTATCGAGGACTAAAACGGGAGATTTACGGTTTGTATTACTATAATTTCAATTTATTTATTATCAATTGTTAAATTTCAATTAAAGTACTTGGTAAGTGAAATTGAGGTGAGTATTAAAATATTGCATTGAATAAAAGTAAGTGAAATTATGAATATGTGTGAATATATGATTTGCATATTGATTGGAAAAGTGAATCGAAATGAATTGAATTGAAGTAAAATTATCTGAACTGTGTATTGATTAAAAAGTGGAAAGTGAAATTGAATTGAATTGTGATTGAACCGAAAGTTAATTTGAAATAGAAAAATAATTTGAATACCCTATTAACTAGTCAGGCTGAGTCAGATATAGTTGGCATGCCATAGGATTGGAAGAGTTCAGGGATACTTCGACCTCGAGTCGATGAGACACTGGGTGTCACTATATTTCTTCGGATAGATTCGATAAGGTACTGGGTACCAACTTACTTCGGCTTGGCCGATGAGACACTGGGTGTCAACTTTACTTCGAACTATCCGATAAGACACTGGGTGTCATTCTGGTGTGTTTGGTTGGATCCATGTATCCGCCAAAGTCCGAGTCTTGTTAATACGGGTAAATAAATGGAATAGCAAAAATCGAATGAAAATGATTGACTTTATTCATGAAATGAAAAGTGAATTGAAATTGAGAAATGAGAATGAAAAGAATGAATCAAAGACTCATGAAGCGATTTATGTTCAAATGAAATGTTGTATGATATTAAATTTATGAATAGCCAAAATAAGTTGTTATTGTTGAGAAATGAAATTTCAGAATAAATTAGTTTATTTATGAATTAATTGTTATATAATTTGACATATTTATTTGTTATTTTACTTAAATAATTTAAATTATAGTAATACCACTGAGTATGAAATACTCAGCGTACGGTTGTTTCTGTGCCCAGGTTAAAAAGGATTTAGAGTCTCGGTTCAGCATCCAGGACAATCCCGACTCCAGCATAAATATTTTGGTGCTGTTTTCTTTCTTTAAGTGAAAGTGGCATGTACATAGGGATTATAGTGGTTATTTTAGTATGTTATATAATTTTGTTGTAAAGAAAGATATTTGATGTTTTGACGATTAAATTAGTAAAATGGTAGAAATTGTTTATGGCATTGGTATTGAATTGCAATGGCTTGAATAGTTGATAAACTAATTAGAAATGTTAATAGGGTTTTCAGTAATTAAAGTAGTAAATCAATTTATTAAGCATGATTTAGTGGCATTTAAAGTATAAAATCCTTGATTGAAATATTGTTATTGGTTTGTTGTTGGTTTTAAATTTGCAGGGGGTTTTATGTAAAAATAAGTAGAAATACTGTCGAAATTAAAAAAAAAAGCCAATTTATATAAATTTTATATGAATTTATGATTCTTTTATATATGTTTGTTATTTATTTAAAGATTATTTGTAAATTGTCTGAAATGTCCGGTAATACCTCGTAACCTTGTTCTGGCGACGGTTTGGGGTTAGGGAGTGTTACAATCTTCTCAAAAATAGTTTTTGGGATTCTTTCTATTTATTGTCAACAGGATGGATTACGTAGAGGCCGGGGTCACGATAGATTGCGGCTAGATTCGATAGTAGATCACATTACTCGTTGCCAAGGCGTCGCTGTCTACTTAGAATAAGATTCAATAATTTTGAAATCTTTTTCTCCTTGATTCGTTCCTCACACATGGATCCATGGTTAGGATCGCCGGATATTTTATTTTTCTGCTGCGTCGTAAGGGTGTCGGCGTTCCAACAGTAAGACCATAGATGAAAGATGCTATGACAACCAGGTATGATGAGTAAGACCATAGATGGAAGACTCCATGGCATCATGTAATAATACGCCAAGATGGTGAATCGATATAAGACCATCGATGAAAGACTCTATGAAATTCACAGAGAAAGTCATAGGGAAAGTAAATACGAGGTAAGTTTGTTAGGATAGTAAACACAAAACAGACAATCCGTTAGGATAGTAAACACAGAATAGACAATCTGTTAGGACAATAAACACAGAATAGTCAGTTCATCGGGACAACAAATACGGGTTGATCTGTCAGGACTAAGGGAGTAAGTGGCGAGAAGGGTGTAAGACTTTAGTTCGACTAAGGTAACCAATAGAATCCACCGGTATGTAAGAGTAGATAGTCTGTCAGGATAGTAAACATGGGTATTATGCTCAGTCAGACTATGGTGGCATGGAATTATGACATTTCAGAAAATTCGTTGAGACGATAAATGCTAAAGGTTTGCCAAGATAAGATATATGAGACCCTAGCGGGAAGTTCACCATACAAAAGGTACGCTATGGGCTAAGATAGAAAGAGTAGCGTGAATGGGGTGTTAAACTATAAGCATGCATCAGCGAGATGCACCCGAGGGGAGTGGATCTCCGGATTAATAAAAGGGATTCGCCAAGGGCGATGTAAAATGAAACCAACAATAGGACTATCGAGTCCTCCAAAGAAACGATGAATCCTTTGGGAAAAGCACATACGAGGTAAAACTCTACTGGCTTGAAGCCACGAGCCTTAGGCCAATGAATGGACCACTGGCATATTGTGGGGAGAAGAGGTTACAAATGGCTGATCGTTAAAACTAGATCGTCAACAAAATAGGAGAATTCAGAGTAACAATAAGTGATCAAGAGGAACTAGACAACAGGGATCTATAGGTGAGGGTCCGTCGGGGCAGAATAAGCCCGTTGACAACTGAGCAGACAACAGTTTGCCAAGAATAGCGAAGAACGAATAAAAAGTTAGAAGTTGTAAGAGAAATAGATAGACCACCGCAACTCCGGTAAAATCTGTTATATATCAAGAGGAGACAGGGATTTGATATCTCTGTAAAAAACTTATATTTAATGTTTACTTGCTAGGTTAGTAATATTATGTTGTAAAGGATATTCTCACTAAGTTCATCAGAACTTATAGAATTTACTGCTTAATCGCAGGACAAGGTGAGTAGAGCTCATTGTTATCATCTTTGGTTTCTAGCCTCTTTTGAGCACACTGTTATTATGGATTTGTGAATAGAGCTCACACTCTAGCAAACTGAGGTCAAGATTAGTGAAGAAGATCGAGTAGTAGAAAGCAGAGAAAAATCAAGTCCACCTAATCCAAAAACACATGTATAATTCAAGTAACAAGGTTTATTGATATAAATATCACAATGGTTTAGTTTTAAGAAAAATTTTAAAACTATGTTATGTCAAAATATTATTTTTCTAAACTGATTTTTCCAACATTACTAATGGTCCAACAATACATTACACTCCCAATGAGAGAACGTAGGTTCGATATTTGGAAATGGCATTATTGGGAGGCACAACTACGAACCCTGAACATGGATCATAAAACGGGTACGAAGACCAATAAGATTATAAATTAAGTAATTTTCAAAAATCAAATTTCATTATTATCAAGCGACATAGTTACATTCAGTACTTAACTTTTACTAACATAACGAATAATTCTATAATATAAATTCAACACTTATAAAATTTTGTATTAAAAATTTTATACTTAATTCTTCAACGACTAAATTTTCAGTTTATCAAACAACCCTAAGTAAAAAAGTATTTTTATTTAAATATATTTATAAAAATATAAAAATTAATATAATATTTTTAATTTTTATTATTAAAATTTTAAAAATTTCACTAGCACAAATACAATATGGAATCAAGTAAAATATATATAATCAATTACATATAAAATCCAACCAATACAACACATTACGGATGAATAACCAAATAAAATCAAACTACTCCAAAAAAAAAAAAACATATAACATATACATACGGTGAAACTGAAATCTACACATAGTAATTATAAATAATAAAATTTAAACTCGAGAAGACATTGTAATTTTAGAGTAAAAATAAGGTACACAAAATTGAAACCCTAATATCGAATATCAACCCAAAACTTCTTTACCACGTGATGTTGACAATAAAAGAGAAGGTAAAAAATTGAATGGTCCCGTCCCGTCCCGTCCAGTCCCATCCCATCCCATCCATAAACAAATTGTAGTATTGGAGCAGTTCATAGTTGACTGAGAGCCTACTTGATGAAGAAAGCAAGTGAGGCCCATTTCCAATCACTTATTATTATTGTCTTGAATTCATGGTTTGTTCCTTTGGAAGGCAGGATTCTTTTTCTGTCCAAACAACAACGACCCAAACAGAATCTTGGACTTTTGGATGAATTTTTGAGCACGCAATTCGGAGTCACGTAGGCATCCCCATTGCCTCGCTCTTTTCCTCTCTTCCCATAAATGGTTTGAAAATTCCAACGGTTTCTACCGGACTTTCCCGGTCTTCTTTTTCCATTTTTGTCCTATTAGTTGCTCATAATTATAATTGAAAATTTTCTCTCTCAAACTATATATACAAATTGAATTATTGTAATTATAAAATATAATATATTTATGATGTGAGTGAATTAAATTATGTAATAAATTTATAAAAAAATTAATTTAAAAATCAAATGTTATTTCAATTGTGATTACATTACCAATTATCATATATTTTACTAATATAATTTGGGCATATAAAAATCATATAGTTTTTTTAAAATATTTGGAAAGAAATGAATTTTCTACAAAGGTTGATTAACTTTGGGTTGTTTAATAAAATTGTTTATTTTGTTTACTTATAGATATGGGAGAAATTTCATTTTATTTCTTTCTTATCCCTCAAAGTAGTAATTAGTATAGACGTTTTTTTAGTATTAAATTTCTTAAATCGGTAACTTTTATAAAAGCAAAAGTTAGAAACTTGTTGCCACGTTTGTCGGATCCAAATTACTGAATCTCAAAACAAAACAAAAAGAGGAAAATTCATTTTTTATCTAAATTTAACCTCTTGAAATCAATAAAAAATATATCACTTAAAAGACTTAAAATTTTCCATTTTTTGGATACAAGGAAATTTTAAATTTCGCATTTCCTTTACTATGGTCTCTTTTTTCTCTCATTGTATCAATCTCATGTCTCTCTCAAAGATCACGACTTTCCTGGAAATCTTAAAAGAATAGAACTCACGAAAATAGAAACTTTCTACTGCTCAACCAAACAAAATCTTGTGCAGAACCTAAAACCCAAGCTTAACTTCAGTAAAAATACCAAAATAAAAGTGAATCTTTTTGGTTCCGAGTTAGCGTTACTCATGAGTTTAGATACTAGTTTTGATTTTCTCCTAAAACCCATTTTTCTTCATGGGTTTTCTGCAGCACTGCACATGGTTTTGTTGCTTTTCTTGTTGGTCTTATGGGTAGTGAACATAGTTAGAGAAGCTGGTGAGGAAGGTTCAAAGGACACGTTAAGGCAAAGGAAGGTTTCGTGGTATAAGCAAACTTTAGGCTGTTGTTTTGCTGTTTCAGCTTTTAATATTGTCCTGTGTTTGCTAAGTTATTTTT
This sequence comes from Gossypium raimondii, assembly GCF_025698545.1. NCBI lineage: Eukaryota > Viridiplantae > Streptophyta > Magnoliopsida > Malvales > Malvaceae > Gossypium > Gossypium raimondii. The sequence continues at coordinate 43,682,885 of NC_068577.1, forward strand.
ATCAGTATAGAAATGGTTGGTCTGAGGAGAAGTTAGTAACTCTTTCTGACTATGTGCTGAAAATCCTTGCTTGGGGTGCGATATGTGTTTATTTGCATTGTCAATTCTCCAATTACGGTGAACTGAAAAGGTTCCCGTTTTTGTTGAGAATTTGGTCGGGTTTTTATTTTTCATTTTCTTGTTATAGTCTTGTTGTAGACATTGTTGTTCTAAAAAAACATGCGTCTTTCCCAAGCCAGTATTTAGTATCCGATGTTTTTTCTGTTATTACTGGTTTTTTCCTAAATATGGTGGCGTTTTTCCCTAGAAATGAGGGTGAAGATGCCCTCCTTGAGGAACCTCTCTTGAGTGGAGATTCTAGTGTCAGTAATGGTGTAGAGTTGAGTAAGAAAAGAGGGGGTGATACTGTAACTCCATATTCCAATGCTGGCATTTTCAGCATTCTTACATTTTCATGGATGGGACCTACCATTGCTGCAGGCAATAAGAAAACTTTAGACCTTGAGGATGTTCCTCAGCTGGATAGCAGGGACAGTGTCGTTGGGGCATTTCCGAAATTTAGAAACAGGCTTGAGGCAGCTGATGGTGAGGGAACTGGAGTTACGACACTTAAGTTGGTAAAGGCATTGTTTTTCTCAGTTTGGAAAGATATTCTTTGGACAGGTTTGTTTGTTTTTATGTACACTGTGGCTTCATATGTTGGCCCCTGTCTCATTGACACTTTTGTTCAGTACTTGAATGGGCAACGGGTGTTTAAAAATGAAGGGTATCTTTTGGTTACTGCTTTCTTTGTTGCAAAGCTTGTAGAGTGTACATCTCAGAGGTGGTGGTTCTTTAAGTTGCAGCAAGTTGGAATTAGGTTGAGAGCAGTGTTGATTGCAATGATTTATAATAAGGGTTTAACTCTTTCATGCCAGTCAAAGCAGAGCCAGACCAGCGGAGAGATCATCAATTATATGACTGTTGATGCAGAGAGGGTGGATGACTTTAGTTGGTACATGCATGATCTATGGATGGTACCTTTGCAAGTTACATTAGCCTTGTTGATCTTGTATAAAAATCTCGGGCTAGCAGCCATTGCAGCTTTTGTCACAACAATACTTGTTATGTTGGCAAACATTCCTTTGGGGAAAATGCTAGAGAAATTTCAGGACAAGTTGATGAAATCAAAAGATGAACGGATGAAGGCCACATCTGAAATTTTGAGGAACATGAGAATTCTCAAACTTCAGGGTTGGGAAATGAAGTTTTTGTCAAAGATTATCGGGCTAAGGAGCGTTGAGGAAGGATGGTTAAAAAGATTTGTTTATACTAATGCTATGACCAGCTTTCTTTTCTGGATTTCACCGTCGTTTGTATCTGTAGCCACTTTTGGTGCTTGTATACTTTTAGGCATCCCACTGGAGTCAGGGAAGATACTATCTGCACTTGCAACATTCCGGATCCTTCAAGAACCTATTTACGGTCTTCCTGACACGATTTCAATGATAGTTCAGACAAAGGTGTCTCTTGATAGAATTGCAACCTTCCTTCGGCTTGATGACTTGCAGCCTGATGCTATGGAGAAGCTCCCAAGAGGTAGTTCCAATACAACAATTGAAATTGTTGATGGCAATTTCTCATGGGACTTGTCTTCTTCCTCTCCAACACTAAAAGACATAAATCTGAAAGTTTTCCATGGTATGAGGGTTGCTGTTTGTGGTACAGTTGGCTCTGGCAAGTCGAGTTTACTTTCCTGTATTTTGGGAGAAATACCCAAAATATCTGGAACTCTTAAGTTCTGTGGTACAAAAGCCTATGTTGCTCAGTCACCTTGGATACAAAGTGGCAAGATCGAAGAGAACATATTATTTGGTAAGGCGATGGACAGGGAAAGGTACGACCAAGTGCTTGAAGGTTGTAGCCTTAAGAAGGATCTTGAAATCCTCTCATTCGGTGATCAGACAGTTATAGGTGAGAGGGGAATTAATTTGAGCGGTGGACAAAAGCAAAGAATACAGATTGCACGTGCTCTATACCAAGATGCTGATATATATCTTTTTGATGATCCTTTTAGTGCTGTCGATGCTCATACGGGCTCTCATTTATTTAAGGTAAAATCTTGTCTTCGTCTGATACTATAGCATGCATATTAAAGTTCTCATACTTTTGTTTTATGCAGAAAGCTTTACTGTTGTATTTGAGGTAATCAATTCAAATGCTAATATTTGCATCTTTTTTTAGTTTAAAGTAAAAAATCAATTTATCTTTCTTCTTTTGTTGGTACGTTGCCTGATTGTCTATGTTTATCTTTGAATGGCAGGAAGTTTTACTTGGCATTTTGAGTTCAAAAACAGTGATATATGTCACTCATCAAGTTGAATTTTTACCAGCTGCTGATCTAATCCTGGTAAGCTATTTATAGTTTCAGTTTTTTTTTATCCTATCCCTCAGGTTCATGAAATAATATAAATTACTGGGTTCAACTTCTACTTTTTTTTATTAGGTGATGAAAAATGGGAGTATTACACAAGCTGGAAAGTATAATGACATTCTGAATTCAGGTGCTGATTTTATGGAACTTGTGGGTGCACATAAGAAAGCATTGTCAGCCCTCGATACTGTTGAGGCAGGATCTGTTTCTGAAAAACGTGTCAACGAAGGAGATGGTGCTTCAGGAAGTGCCAATGGGGAAATGCTGAAAGAAGGTAACGAGAATGGTAAAGTAGATGATGTGCCAAAAGGACAGCTTGTCCAAGAAGAAGAGCGAGAGAAAGGAAGAGTTGGGTTTTCAGTCTACTCGAAGTATATCACAACAGCTTATGGAGGAGCTCTTGTACCTTTTATATTGCTGGCACAGATTCTATTTCAGGTTTTTCAAATTGGAAGCAATTATTGGATGGCTTGGGCATCTCCTGTGTCTGCCGATGTCAAACCTCCTGTTACCAACCTTACGCTAATTATTGTCTATTTAGCTTTGGCCTTTGCAAGTGCTTTTTCTGTCTTTGCCAGATCCATGCTTCTTAATACAGCTGGATATAAAACAGCCACTCTTCTTTTCAAAAAGATGCATTTATGCATTTTCCGTGCCCCCATGTTGTTCTTTGATTCCACACCTAGTGGAAGAATCCTAAACAGAGTAAGTATCTGGTATTCATGTCCCTTTTCCGGCATGCCTCCCTTGTTTCTAAAATTTTCTTTTCCCGACACTTATAGGCCTCTACAGATCAAAGTGTAGTGGATTTGACCATGCCATTACTAGTCGGGGCATTCGCCTTTTCAGTTATCCAACTCCTTGGAATCATTGCCGTCATGTCTCAGGTTGCTTGGCAGATCTTTATCATTTTTATACCTGTGATCACTACCTGTATTTGGTATCAGGTAAATCTTGTTCTACTATGTTGTAAGCCAAATTGTGGATATCAAATACATGACCTCATTAACTTGCAATCATGTGCCAATATATTATACTTCCCAAAGCTTGGTTTGAGAAAATATTCAACCTTGCATAATGCTTGGAGATACGAATTCTTATAAACATGTAACCTTACAGCAATATTACATATCTTCTGCTCGAGAGCTTGCACGGTTGGTTGGAGTATGCAAAGCTCCAGTAATACAGAACTTTTCCGAAACAATTCTAGGGGCAACAACTATCAGGAGCTTTGATCAAGAATCAAGATTCCAGCAGAAGAACATGGAACTAATGGATGCTTATTCTCGTCCAAATTTTTATGTTGCTGGTGCAATGGAATGGCTGTGCTTCCGCCTCGACATGTTATCTTCTATTACTTTTGCCTTTTTTTTGTTCTTTTTGATCTCTATACCTAAGGGAATTATTGATCCGGGTAAGTGATTGCAGATTGGCATCTTAATTTTAGTTTTCTGTAAAGGAGAATGACTGAATATATTTTTTCGCTTTTAGCCATTGCGGGTTTAGCTGTGACATATGGGCTCAATCTAAATATGTTGGAAGCTTGGGTAGTAAGGAATATTTGCAGTATGGAGAATCGAATTATATCTGTTGAGAGAATTCTTCAGTACAGTAGCATCCCTAGTGAGCCTGCCCTTGTAATAGAAACTAATAGGCCGGACCAATCTTGGCCATTTTGTGGAGAAGTTCATATTCATGATCTGCAGGTAATGCAGTTGAATGAGGTTTATGACTCTAATTTGATGTATTATTTTTGAAGTTAATGATGATGATCTATGTAGGTGAGGTACGCCTCGCACATGCCACTTGTCTTACGAGGTCTGACGTGCACATTTCCTGGAGGTTTGAAAACCGGCATTGTAGGGCGAACAGGCAGTGGCAAAACAACTCTCATACAAACACTGTTCCGAATTGTTGAACCTGCAGCAGGCCAGATTATAATTGATGGTGTCAGTATCTCATCAATTGGACTGCATGATTTGCGGTTAAGACTCAGCATCATTCCTCAGGATCCTACCATGTTTGAAGGGACTGTACGAAGCAATTTGGACCCTCTCGAAGAGTACACAGATGAACAGATTTGGGAGGTGGGTTCATATCATTTTGATCCGTACCATTTCCTTTCTAATGAATGCAATCTTTTATGATTTGTATTTGAATCCTGACATGTATCAATGGCGCCTTAAGGTGTTGGATAAGTGCCAACTTGGGGATGAAGTTAGAAAGAAGGAAGGCAAGCTAGAGTCTTCAGGTCCGATATCCTATAACATAACATACAAATTGGTTGTCTTTCCTTTTGAATGTCATACAAATTGTTTAAGATCTACTTGATTTGAGTTTTTGAAAGACAGTATTATGATTTGATGACATTGCTTCAACAGTTAGCGAAAATGGAGAGAATTGGAGTATGGGGCAAAGGCAGCTGGTCTGCCTTGGGCGTGTACTGCTCAAGAAAAGTAAGATCTTAGTACTTGATGAAGCAACGGCATCGGTTGATACAGCTACTGATAATCTGATTCAGACAACCTTAAGGGAGCACTTCTGTGACTGTACGGTCATAACAATTGCCCACCGAATAACTTCGGTTGTTAATAGTGATATGGTTCTACTTCTAAGTCAGGGTTAGTATTGCAGTAAATTATGATTTGCTTGCAACACTCTTTGAAGTTGCACTCCATTTAAAACTTGTAGAATTGTTGCAGGAGTTATTGAAGAATATGATTCCCCGGCTAGATTGCTAGAAAACAAGTCATCATCTTTTGCACAGCTTGTGGCGGAGTACAGTATGAGATCAAAATGAAGTTGACTGGATTAGATGGTGGCGAAAATCAGGTGTTAATTTTACATCTTCATGTAGAAGAGTCCAAGTGCTCATTAGGGTGAAAGCAACGCAGGGTGTTTTTTGCAACGCAATCCTTCTTTTTTGCTTCCATAAACAGTTGTAGAAAATAATAAAGCATTGAGTCTTGTAGGTTGTCGAAGAAAAATTTTCATGGAATGAAGTTAAAAGTGTTAGGAATCTAATAATGCTGTATAATCTCTTCTCATTTATAAAAGCATCATCATTGTAATCTTTTGAACAGTTTTTGTAATATGCGGATTCACATTTCTTTCTCCAAATCTGTGATCTACATATTCTCTTGTTTAAAGCAAGATCTCCTTCTACGAAGTCAAAAGCATGCATGGGTGTAGAAGTTTCCTTCCCAGATAATGCATAAAAAAGACAAAAAGGTCACTTATTTTATATGATTCTTTATTTTTAAAAAATAAATATCTCTCAATCAAAATCTTAGCTTCACCCCCAAGATATAAAAATTGATTCCAATTGACTTATTCAGGGTCCTTTCCGAATGCATCAAGTGAGATTCCTTATTTTTTTTAATTATTTTTTGTTGTTGTTTGTTTGGACAAATGATGAATTTTATTATCTAAAAAGAAGCATAATTCAGCTACAAAGTACATAAAAAAACAACCAAAACAAATGAACAGAGGAATAACTACCCCAAACATTACTCTATACGATCCCAGTCCCTACAAAGTTGAAAATTAACAGTATCAATCCTATCCTATTAATCAGTTTCCCCCTAAGTTGGAACCTTACAATATCCTTTACATGCTGCAACATAATTTGAACCTAGGAATTCACCAATTATGATGGATGTTTAGCAACGATCTCACAGATGGTGAATAACCAAATTCCAATTTGGAAATGAATCTTTAGGATGCTTTCCTTTGACAAACTTTCTTCTTCCTAGTGCACTGGACTGTTTACAAGGCATCCAAAATTGATGTCTTGCTGCCGATGTTTGAGCTATCCAAAATTTAAAAACAGTCCAAAATGCTTGAGGAAGAACATATCAAGTTGCCAACTTGGCTTACTCTTGAAGTATGTTGAAAACAACATTATGCATAGTTTTGGTTACTTGGCACTTGCTTCTTTGACTCACCATTATCCATTAGTACAACTGTTCTATATTCTCAGTTGTTCATATTAAAATCCATGTCATTTTCATATTCTATTCATGGTTTAATTTAGTTGGATTGGAGTTCTGGTTATTGCCAAATTCAAGCCATGTATTGTTTTCTACCACATATTTTCTGAAGTAGATAGAAAGCGGTAACTAAACTTCAGTTAGTATAGGGAGAGAGTTGTAATTGTAAAATCAATGGGGATTTTTTTTTTTTTTTGGGGGGGGGGGGGGGCAAGTTTTGTTGTTTTTGCTTCATTCACTCCTGCACTAGCTGCAAGCAAAATCTTCCCTTTCACCAAAAACAAGCCTTCTCCGAAAGACCCCCTCTTAGAGTGATGAAGGGGCACCCTTCCATGGGAATCCTCTTCATCCCAATAGAACCTGAGAGTCCCTTTCTTTTCTTTCTACTTCCATTCTTTGTTTAAACAAGTTTTGATCCTTTTTTGGTTTAGAATATTATCTTATTCTTATTGATGGAAATGGCACTTGAATCCTCCTTTCTGAGCCAACCCACTTATTTCTTCAACGAAGTCCTCACCTTTCAACTTTTTTAATCGAAATTTGAAGTTCCCATCAAAGTTTTTATCCAAAATAAAGCATTGCCCAACTCCTCAATTCTCCAGCTTTCCCAATCCCCATGTTTTCAAATCCTTTGGATTGCCAAAAACTGGTTCTTCTGGAGATCAAACACGTTTGGGGTTGTCAAATGAAGAAAATGAACAGAAGTTGAGTTGACTGAGAAAGGGAATTTTGGGGGCAATGGTTTGTGGTATTTTAATCCTTGGATGCAAAAGGGTGTTTGCTGTAGAAGAAGTGGTTAATGCTGGTTATGTGGTGACTGGGAAGTCCATGTTGCTGTTGAGAAATGCTTGGCCTAAGGCATCTATGATTCTTAAAGTATTCAAGGAGCAAGGTGTGGTTTTGACACTGCTTTTAGGTCTGTCTGCCTTGTTCTCAATGGCTGAGACTGCTATAACTACATTATGGCCTTGGAAGGTATTTATTTCTTTGACCCTGTATTTAATAGCTTTATACTCATTGAATGCATATTTCTGGTGAGTAATGCGGTTTCAGATTGTTGCAAGTTGGAAAGAATCTAGATGCTTCAGTCAATTTTACTCCTATCTTTTGAATATTTCATTGTTGTGTGATTTTCTTTGGTGAATTGTTGAATTTGGCTCAAGTTGATATAAATCAATTTTTGTTTTGCTATGTCAACTTTCCATATAAATTCCATATCGTATTATTATGGTGAATTGAGCTTTTTTAGTGATATTCATCTCTTCAAGATAGAATAAAGGAAAACATTCAGAGTGTAAAGGGAGAAGAAAGGAGAGACGGAGAGAGAATAAAGACAAGCAACTTTTTTTTATAATCCATAGGAACAACATAAGGGCATCAGATAAATATTTTGAAAAATAGATTGCAATTTAATTTTTTAGTTAGAGATGGCTGAAGTAGAAAATATCGGATGCAAGTTTTCTTCTTTGTATACTGGTTGTTTCTAGTTTGTCAGGTCATCGAACCTTTAAAAATTCTATCATCCATTGATAATTTGATGTTAATTTGTCTCAGATACATGAGCTGGCGGAAAAAGAGTCCGAAGACGGTGTGTTCAAATGCTTCATAGTGATGTAACTCGGTTTCTCACTACCATTCTTATAGGCACCACGTACTCCTCTTTTGTTGAAGTTGGCAAGCATGTGGCACAATGAGCAGCCAAGGAAGAAATTAGGTAGGCCGAGCCAAGCAGACACAGTTGAAGGCAATGCAGCTGATTTCATTTGTTCTTTTTGTAACCTTAGTTGTTGTAATGTGTTTCAGTTCATTTTGAACCATGTTAGGTTAATGCTTGATGTAATTTGATAGTGTTAACTCAGCTTTGTTTATGTGTACAAGCTTGGTTTTCCAAGTTTCAATGTATTAGTGGTAGTAGGTATTGATTAGGTGACCACATACTGATTTTGACAAGCTAAGTGCTTGGTTTATGTATTGACATTATGTTATTCATTTTTGAACGAACTCAATTAGTTTTTCTTCTACATACTCTCCATTTTTCTTTGTTTTCACTTTGTTTTCCTATCTTGAATTCTGTTGTTTCTTCTGCAAGCATCGAGCCTTGTTGCTCAAGCCAGTAGCTGAACTTACTTGCATTTTGTTCTAACACCAACAATTGGTATCTAGAGCTGTAATCTCAGTGGACCTGTTACAATTTAACTTCAAAATCAATGGCTTCATCAAGCTTCTCACCTGCTGCACCACTAGTCTTCAATGGAGAGGACTATGACATATGGGTGGTCAAAATGAAGACCTACCTGCAGGCATTTGACCTATGGGAAGTGGTCAACTCAGATGTTGAACTAGAGCCACTTAGAGCTAATCCAATTGTGGCTCAAATCAGGCAGCATGCTGATGAAAGGACCAAAATGCACAAGGTCATGTCATACATCCAAAACTTTGTGTCAGATGTGATCTTTACAAGGATCATGGACTATGAGACACTAAAACAGGCCTGAGACAGATTGAAGGAGGAGTTCTATTGGACTGAAAGGACAAGGCAGCAACAACTATTGAATTCGAGAAGATATTTTGAGAATTTGAAGATGAAGGAGGAAGAAATTCTCAAGCAGTATTCAGATAGGATTATGGCTGTGGTGAACAGCATAAGGCTCCTTGGAGAGCAGTTCAGTGAAGCAAGAATAGTGGAGAAGGTAATCTCAACCTTGCCTGAGAGGTATGAGGCAAAAATTTCATCCCTTGAAGACTCAAGGGACCTGACCAGCATCTCATTGATAGAGTTGATCAATGTTTTTTATGCACAAGAGCAAATGAGAGCAAGAAGACTAGAGGAGCAACAAGAAGGTGCCTTACAAGCAAAAACCATGCCTCGAGCACCTCTACCTACAAAGATAAAAAGACTTGGAGAGACAAGCCTAAGCTTGATGCTGTAAGAAGAAGGGACCAACCTTGTAGGCATTGTAAAAGGCCTGGTCATCCAGAGGCAAATTGCTGGTTCAGACCAGATGTGCAGTGCCAATACTTCAAAAGGATGGGTCATGTTGAAAAGGTTTGTAAAAGCAAGGGCAGACCAAGGCAGAATCAATCACAACAGCCAAAAGCTGAAGTTCAAGTAGCAGAAGAGGGTAGTGACCATGAGGAGCAAGTTTTTGAAGTTTCATGTTCAGCTGCTAAGGAGAAGGTCACAAAGGGATGGCTTTTAGACAGTGGCTGTACAAATCACATGACACCAAATGCTTCAATCTTCAAATCACTTGACAGAAACTTCAAAACAAAGGTGAAGGTAGGAAATGGTCATTTCATCAAGGCAAAAGGCAAGGGAGATGTGATGATATGCACTCCCACAGGTAATAAGCTTGTCTCAAATGTTTTGCTGGTTCCTGAAATTGATAGAAACTTGCTTAGCATAACTCAGTTGCTTGAGAAGGGCTATACTGTGGAGTTCAAGGGCAATGAATGCCAAATTAATGATCCAATTGGATCCAAGCTTATGACAGTAGTCATGACAAATAAAAACTTTGTTATTGACTGGAACAAACCCTTAGATTCAGTCTATACAGCCTTATCTGATGAATCCAAGCTTTGGCACCAAAGGCTTGGTCATGCCAACTACAAGGCTATGGACCAACTAACCAAAAAAGATCTAGCTGAGAACTTGAAAAATTCTGTAGAAAAGTAGGAAGTTTGTGAAGTATGCCAGCTAGGAAAGCAAGCCAAGCTACCATTTCCTTCAAACCAAGCTTGGAGAGCCTCTGAAAGACTACAGTTTGTGCACACTGATGTGTGTGGCCCCATGAAGACTCAGTCACTAAATGGCAGTAGGTATTTCATTCTGTTCATTGATGATCACTTGAGATTTTGCTAGATTTATTTCTTGAAACAGAAATCAGAGGTGGCCTCAGTGTTCTAGAAATTCAAGGCCGCTGCAGAGACTAAAACAAGCTGCAAGCTCAAGACTCTAAGGTCTGATAATGGGAATGAGTAAATCTCAGCTTAGTTTCAAGCTTTTTGTGATGAAGTAGGCATTAAACATCAATTTACTAACACTTACGCACCTCAACAGAATGGTGTAAGTGAAAGAAAGAACAGGAGCTTGATGGATATGGCCAGGTGTCTACTGTTTGAGAAGAATTTGCCCAAAACCTTGTGGGCTGAGGCAGTTAACACTGCTGCGTACATCCAAAACAGGCTCCCAACTAAGGCATTGGCTCACAAAACTCCATTTGAGGCCTGATTTGGATTCAAACCTTCACTGGTACATATGAAAATTTTTGGCAGCATATGCTATACTCATGTTCCAGTAGTGAAAAGGGACAAGCTAGCCAAGAAAGCTCAACTTGGCATTCTGGTAGGCTACAGCACAATCAAAAAGGGGTACAGGATTTTAGACCCTTCAACAAACAAGGTGATTGTGAGTAAAGATGTGGTATTCGATGAGAACTCCAGTTGGAACTGGGAGAAAAATGAACCAAAGGCAGTTTGTGAAGACCTTATAGCAGATCAGACTGAATCTGATCAAAATGGTCCTGAAATGGACTTTGATGATGTACCCGTCAGGGGCACTAGACTATTGGTTGAGATTTATGAAAGAGCTCAAATAGCTATAGTAGAACCAAGTTGCTTTGAAGAGGCTGAAGCTCAGCAAGGCTGGAAACAAGCCATGGTAGATGAAATCAACATGATTAAGAAAAACCAGACCAGGAATCTAGTTGAAAGACCAGCCAACAAGAAGATCATCGGGGTGAAATAGGTCTATCGAGCTAAGCATAATGCTAATGGGAGCTTGAACAAACTTAAAGCTAGGCTAGTTGTTAAGGGGTTTAGCCAAAAGTATGACATATACTATCTGGAAACCTTTGCACCAGTGGCCAGGCTTGACACCATCAGGCTATTAGTTGCCTTAGCAGCACAAATGCAGTGGAAAATTCACCAACTCGATGTGAAGTCAGCCTTCCTCAATGGATTTCTTGAAGAGAAGATCTTTGTTGAACAAATTTAGGGTTTCAAAGTGGCTGGTAAGGAAGACATGGTTTACAAATTGAAGAAAGCCTTGTATGGCTTGAAACATGCCCTAAGGACCTGGTATAGCAGGATCGATAGCTACCTGGTCAGTTTGGGATTTGAGAGAAGCATGAGCTAGCCAACATTGTATGTTAAGAAGGAAGGGGTGCAAACTCAGCTCATTGTATCCCTGTATGTTGATGACCTGTTGGTGACAGGAGGACCAAGCAATATTGAATGATTTCAAAGCCAAAATGCAAAAAAATTTTGAGATGTCTAATCTAGGATTAATGACGTATTTCCTTGGCATAGAGGTGACAAAAATGCAGAGTGGAATATTGCTAATTCAAAAAGCCTTTGCCTCCAAAATACTGGCTAAATTCTCAATGCAAAATAGCAAAGTAATAAGGACACCTATTACCATAGGAGAAAAACTATCGAGCCAAGGGGATTTTGAGCAGATTGGTGAAAGTGTTTACAGGAGTCTAGTTGGTTGTTTGCTATATTTGACTGCCACTAGGCCATATATCATATTTTCAGTAAGTTTGCTCTCAAGGTTCATGCATTGTTGCAATGAGAAGTATTTTCAAGCTGCAAAAAGGGTGCTCAGGTATATTAAGGGTACACTGAGCCATGGAATGTTGTATGGCAAAGCTAAAAACCTGAAGTTGGTTGGCTATACTAATAGTGACTGGGCTGGTTCGATGGATGACATGAAAAGAACCTGAGGATATGCTTTCAATCTTGGTTCGGCCATGTTTTGCTGGAGGTCGAAGAAGCAAACAGTAGTTGCTCAAGCTACTGTTGAAGCTGAATATGTAGTAGCTGCAAGTGCTGTCAACCAAGCCATTTGGCTAAGGAAAATAATGGCTGATTTGAATGTGCACCAAAAGGAAGCAACAAAGATCTTTTGTGACAACCAGTCTGCAGTTGCAATTGTAAAGAATCCAGTGTTCCATGGAAGAACAAAGCATTTCAACAACAAACTCCATGTTGTCAGAAAAATGGAGCAGGCACAGGAAGTGAAACTGGTTTATTGCAATTTAGAGGATCAACTTGCTGATATTTTGACGAAGCCCTTTAGTGTGAAAAAGTTCTAGCACTTGAGGAAGAGACTAGGAGTTTGCAACATGCTAGCCAAGGAGGAGTGTTGAAGTTGGCAAGCATGTGGCACAATGAGCAGCCAAGGAAGAAATTAGGCAGGCCGAGCCAAGCAGATACAATTGAAGTCAATACAGCTGATTTCATTTGTTTATTTTGTAACCTTAGTTGTTGTAATGTGTTTCAGTTCATTTTGAACCATGTTAGGTTAATGCTTGATGTAATTTGATAGTGATTGAGTTTTTAACTCAGCTTTGTTTATGTGTACAAGCTTGGTTTTCCAAGTTTCAATGTATTAGTGGTAGTAGGTATTGATTAGGTGACCACATACTGATTTTGACAAGCTAAGTTCTTGGTTTATGTATTGACATTATGTTATTATTCATTTTTGAATGAATTCAATTAGTTTTTCTTCTACATACTCTCCATTTTTCTTTGTTTTCAATTTTTTTTCCTATCTTGAATTCTATTGTTTCTTTCCAAGCATCGAGCCTTGTTGCTCAAGTCAGTAGCTGAACTTGCTTGCATTTTGTTCTAACACCAACATCTTTCCTTGCAATCACCTTGATATTTTCCTCTTCCATTTCTTTTTAGCTTAAGCTTCAAAGAATTTCTTATTGTAGATTGTATTTATGCACTCAGCACGTCCAATATTGGAGCAACCACTTTAGTCACAGATGCTGCAACTGAAATATTTGGAAAAGCTGGTGTTGTGCTGCAACTGGAGTAATGACTGCATGTTTCATTATCCTGTTCTTTGATTTATTTTCATGTTTATGTTTGGCATGCCTGAAAATCTTCGTTTCTATCTCATATCATGAACTTATGCTAAGTTAGTAAAAAAATGTTGGTGTTTTGACAGAAAACTAAGAAGAATTGAAGCAAAGAAAACGGATGCAAAGAAATTTGAACAAGAAAAAAAATTGAAAAAATTCTGATCAGACTTCAAATTTTCATTAAGTCAAAAATATATAGGTTTCAAGGCTGTTACCTAATGTGTAACTGCTCCCACTGATTACTTGACTAAAGTAAAACTTAAATTACACACAAAATGTAGTTGACATGTCAATTATTATATCAAATTGGACATCATTTAAATCAGCAACTAATCCTACTAACTTTAAAAACAAATTACAAAAAAACTTAAGCTAGTTACATATAAACAAAATGTTGCTACTGTGCTGGTTGAGCTTCAATGCTTCTCTGATGTTGCATTGCAGGCCAAAGTTAAGCATATCTCCTTGGACTATATGCAACAAACACCAATACTTCTCCTTAAGTTCTCAAATCTTGTAGCACCGAGAGACTTAGTCAGAATACCAACAAGTTGGCTTTCTGAGCTGCAATGGATTAGATTAACGTCCTTTGATTGCTCAACCTCTCTAACAAAATGAAATTTAATCTTAAAATGTTTGGTTTTGCCATGAAATACTGGATTTTTTTGCTATTGCAACAGCTGACTGATTGTCAACTCTAATCTCAGTAGCTTCAACTTGATCTTCATTCAAATCACATAAAAGTTTCCTAAGCCAAATGGCTTGATTAATAGCTACAGCAGCTGCAATGTACTCTGCTTCTGATGTTGATTGAGTTACAATTTGTTGTTTCTTTGAAATCCAACAAAAGACCCCTGAGCCAAGAGTGAAGAAATAACTAGATGTGCTCTTCATGTCCTCAATGGATCTTGCCCAATCATTATCAGAATACCCTAACAGTATGAGTTCTTTTGCCTTCTCAAATTTCATTCCATAATCCAAAGTCCCTTTCACAAATGTAAAAAATCTTTTGGCTGCCTTGAAATGAACAACATCGCATCAATGCATGAATCTAGAAAGAAGACTAACAGCAAACCTGATATCAGGTCTTGTAGCTGTCAAGTAAAGCAAACAACCTACAAGGCTTCTATACTCTTTCTTATCAACTCTTTCATGGTTGCTATTATTGGTTAGTTTTTCACCTTGATGTTGGATCGCCGGCACCCCTACGGCGCAGCGGAAAAATTAAAATTGGCGACCCTAACTATGGATCCATGTGTGAGGAACGAATCGAGGTGATCAAGGTTACGAATTTACCTAATGCTTATTCAGAGTAGACATCAACACCTCAACAACAAGTAGTCTGATCTGCTGTCGAACCAAAACCGCAATCTATCGTGATCCCGGTCTCTACGTAATCCACCCAGTTGACTACGAATGGAAGAAATCCCCAAAACAATTTTGAGAGTTATTTTTCTTATGCGGCTGCTAGACTCAAACAAAGAAAAACGTGATTATTTATATCCTTTTGTTTTTTAGGGTTTTTTAGGGTTTTTAAGAATTAAATAAATATGATAATATTTTAAACCGAAAATTATAATTACATTAATTATAATATAAGTTCGGTAAACCATATATTTATTTGACTTCTTATGCTAACCAAATTCATGTCCTCACTATACGTACAACAACCTTGTACATAATGTGTTGGAAATTTGATTACCGAATTAAATTAATTCTATAATTAATTTAATTGAAGCGACCCAAAAACAATACCAACTATGGTATATTCCGTTCATTTCAACTATAGGGTGTGACCAGAGGTTCTTGTAACGTTAGCAGTAACACTAGAACGATTCTAATGCTACGAACAATGAGTGGCATCTAGCAATGCATCATTGCTACCTAAGTCACAAGAGATCATGATTCGACATAACCTTTTATGATTAACCTTTATGCAATAATCCTTAAGTCCTTTATCTCGGATTGGACACAAGTCATGGAATAGTCACACTTGCATTGTCCATTCCATGTTCCTTGATCTCTTAAGCAGATTACGATATACAAATAAGTATGACATCTAATATCAACTTATTTGAGCATGACCATGCATTTCTAGTCTTACTTAATCAAGTGGCCTAAGATATTACTCCCATTATGTAGGAGGACTTATCCTATATCGACCAACCATATCCTCTACATAGATTGTGGTATATCCAACATCGTCTTTGTAGAACAACCGCCACGATTGCACGCTTGATCGTATCAAAATATACAACTCACGATGTTGGGATTATGATGATCTCAAGTCCGAGGATCATATAAATATTAATCATTATGAGTAATGTCGTGACAATTACATAATAATCCAAGAAACATACTCATAACGGGTCACCCAATATGTTGTTCTCTAACACACATATTCATGTAATGATTCGACATTCCATATCAATGACAACTCTTTATCATCAATCAACTACACGTTAGTCTTAATGCATTATCGTTGTCCTATCCAACAATAATACTTGACTAAGGAACTTTTAAGAATAATCATATTATTCTCGTGACATTATTATAAAACAATTTATTTATATACACGTAAAAGAAACCTGAAATAATAATGGTAACGCCTTATATTAATAAACATGATAAATCAAGTATGTTATTACAACCATCTCATGATTGATCTTTGGGCATACTCTAACAATCTCCCACTAGCACTAAGACCAATCACTTATATATCTAATACCAAGTGACTTAGTGTGACGATCATGCTTCTGCTGTGTCAGAGGCTTGGTCAATGGATCAGCAATGTTATCATCTGTAGGTACTCTGCATATCTCTACATCCCCTCGATCGATAATCTCTCGAATAAGATGGTAGCGCCTAAGTATATGTTTGGATCGCTGGTGAGATCTAGGTTCTTTAGCTTGTGCAATGGCTCCATTGTTATCACATCGGAGTTCTATAGCATCTGATATGCTAGGCACAACTCCTAGTTCAGTAATGAACTTTTTGATCCAAACCGCTTCTTTTGCTGCCTCACTGGCTGCAATATACTCGGCCTCTATTGTAGAATCGGCATCTTGTACTTTGCTTTGAACTCTTCCACTCACAAAGACCACCATTAAGGCAAAACACAAAACCTGATTGTGATCGAGTATCGTCCTTATCGGTTTGGAAGCTAGCATCAGTGTAACCTTTTACACTTAATTCTTCCTCACCTCCATATAGTAGGAAAACATCCTTAGTTCTTCTCAAGTACTTAAGGATATTCTTGACTGTGGTCCAGTGACCTTCACCGGGATCTACTTGGTATCTGCTCGTCATGCTTAAGGCATATGAGACATCTGGACGGGTACATAACATGGCATACATGAAAGATCCAATAGCGGAAGCATATGGAATTTTACTCATTCGTTCTCTCTCCTGTAGAGTTGAAGGACACATTTCCTTCGAGAGTGAAATACCATGTCTCATAGGTAGGAATCCTCTCTTAGATTCTTCCATACTGAACCTTTTCAGTACTTTGTCTATGTATGTACTTTGGCTTAGACCTAGTAGTCGTCTTGATCTATCTCTATAGATCTTTACTCCTAATATGTAAGTTGCTTCGCCTAAGTCCTTCATAGAAAAACAGCTTCCTAACCAAGTCTTAATAGACTGCAAGGTAGGTATGTCATTTCCTATGATAAGTATGTCATCCACATACAGTACCAAGAATGTTATAGTGCTCCCACTAACTTTCTTGTAAACACATGGCTCATCTTCATTTTTGATAAAACCAAACTCTTTGATTGCATCATTAAAACGAAGATTCCAACTTGAGAAGCTTGCTTTAATCCATAAATGGATCTTTGTAGCTTACATATCTTTCCAAGATCCTTTGGATTGACAAAACCTTCAGTTGTGTCATGTACACATCCTCTTCAAGTTTCCGTTAAGGAAAGGCATTTTGACGTCCATCCGCCAGATTTCATAGTCATGAAATGCACTATAGCTAGCAAGATCTCGATGGATTTAAACATAGCTACAGGAGAAAAGGTTTCATCATAGTCAACACCATGAACTTGGCAAAACCTTTAGCGACTAATCTCCCTTGTATGTTTGTACATTACCATCCATGTCGGTTTTCTTTTGAAAACCCACTTGCACCCTATGGGCTTAACCCCTTCGGGTGGGTCAACCAAAGTCCATACTTGGTTTTCATACATGGAATCCATCTTAGATCTCATGGCTTCAAGCCATTTCTCAGAGTCTGGGCTCGTCACCGCTTCTTGATAAGTCCTAGGCTCATCTTGATCTATCAAGAGAACGTCACCATGCGTTGTAATGAGAAATCCATATCTCTCGTGTGCCATGCGTTCCTTAAAGATCTACGCAGTGGTTGTGTTTCTACAGCAATTACTTGTTCCTCAACCCCTTGTGGAACTTGCTGTTGTTCTATCTTTGGTTCAGTGGTATTTTGCGATTCTCGAACTTCATCAAGTTCAATCTTTTTCCCACTTCCTTTTCTAGAAACAAATTCTCTCTCTAGGAAGACACCAGTCCGAGCAACAAGTACTTTGTTCTCAGTGGGATTAAAGAAATAATATCCTTTGGTTTCTTTTGGATACCCCATAAAAATACATTTTTCAGATTTGGGTTTAAGCTTAGTAGACGTCTGACGTTTAACATAAGCTTCGCAACCCCAAATTTTCATAAAAGACATACTGGGACGTTTCCCAGTCCATATCTCATATAGTGTCTTTTGAACCGATTTAGATGGAACACGATTTAGTGTGAAAGTAGCTGTCTCAAGTGCATGTCCCCAAAAGGAAGTCGGAAGATCAGCATGACTCATCATGGATCGAACCATGTCTAACAAAATTCGATTTCTTCTTTCAGAAACTCCATTCCATTGAGGAGTACCAGGAGGAGTAAGTTGTGAGACAATCCCACATTATCAAACTCTAAGCTCATATACTCCCCACCTCGATCAGATCGAAGTGTCTTGATAGTTTTTCCTAGTTGATTTTGTACTTCATTTTTGAATTCCTTGAACTTTTCAAGGGATTCAGACTTATGGCGCATGAGATAGACATACCCATATCTACTGAAATCATCAGTAAAAGTGATGAAGTAATGAAATCCTCCTCTAGCTCAGATATTTATTGGCCCACATACATCGTAATGTATTAGGCCCAATAAATCACTAGCTCGTTCACTTTTACCAGTAAAAGGAGACTTAGTCATTTTTCCCAATAAGCAAGATTCACATACTTCAAATTGTTCAAAAATAAACGAATCCAAGAAACCATCTTTATGGAGCTTGGATATGCGTTCCTCACTTATGTGGCCCAAACGACAATGCCATAGATAAGTTTGATTTGAGTCATTTATTTTTGATCTTTTAGTATTTATGTTGTAGATGGGATTCATTTGATCTAAAACATAGAGGCCATTATTCAATTCATGCGAACCATAGAAAACATTATTGAGATAAAAGAACAACAATTATTCTTAATAATTATCTCAAAACCAACTTTGTCTAAACAAGAAATTGAAATAATGTTTTTAGTCAAACTGGGCACATAATAACAATCCTCTAAACATAAACCAAGTCCACTAGGCAAAGATAAATTATATGTTCCCACGACTAATGCAAAGAACTTTTGCTCCATTTCCAACTCGAGGTCCACATCTCCTCTAGCCAAAGTCCTACTCCTTTGCGGTCCCTCAGATGAAGTACAAATGTGAGAACCACAACCAAGATCTAATACCCATGAAGTAGTAGTTGATAAATTAATATCAATAACATAAATACCAAGCAGACGTTCCGCTTATTTTGGCCTTCTTGACTTCCTCAAGATAGATAGGCGCTTTCGCCCAATGTCCAATCACACCACAATGAAAACAATTTCCTTCCTTAGCCACCCTCCTTTAGGTTTCAATGCACCAGAACTTTTCCGTGCTTGGGCCTACCTTTGCCCTTGGGCTTTGTCCGAACTTTGGCCTTTCCTTGCCCTTATTATTACGGACCATCAAGATAGGCTTGGGTCCAACCTTTTTCATGTTGCCTTCAGAGTCAGAACATACCGAGCAAGCGTGGCGTAGTCTTATCAATTTTATTCATATTGAAATTGAGGACAAACCGATCAGTAGCTATCCGCAACGATTGCAGAATAACATTAGTGGCCAACTCTTGGCTCAATGGAAACCAAGCTTAGACAAAGCTTTCAAGATAGCCAATCATCTTAAGGACATGAGGTCCCACTGGGCTTCCTTCACTAGCTTACATTGGAATAGGGCCTTAGAGATATCGAACCTCTCTTGCCGTGCTTGCCCTCGATAAAGTTCTTTCAGTGCTCAATCATTTCATAAGCAACCATGTCCTCATGTTGCTTCAAGCTCGAGATTCATAGTGGCAAGCATAAGACATCCAACGTCTACCATGTCATCGAGATGCTTCCGTAGCGTCTCTATCAACCCTCGAGGCATTAGTGGGTGGCTCGTTAGGAACTGGTTGTTCAATGACATATAATTTCCGTTCTTGTTTGAGGACAATCCTCAAGTTACTGAACCGATCAAGAAAATTTAATCCATTCAACTTGTCCTTCTCAAGGACCGATCACAATGATAGTGTATTTGTGTTTGCGACCATAATATATCTACAACAATGAAATTATGCGTGTGAAAATTTATCAAATTTATGTTAATCATTAAAAGGACTTAATTAAATGATGTTCCCACTATTTTACTACAAAACTAATACCACGACACGTTAGTTTTGAAAGGCTTTCTCGAAAAGCATTTCAAGTGGGTTAAGGATCCATATTTCACCTCCTCTTAAGTCAGCTTTGGCTTTACTCTCAAGATTATGGTTATCTAGGTAAGCAACACTTGCTAATTACATCATATGTAACTCCTAAAGTTTGGTGAACAACTCTTGTTCTAATCATCTTATGATTTATCCAAATTACTTGCCTCTAGGTTTCTAATCCTATTAGAATAACCTAGTCAAGTCATTAACCAATTTTAACCTGCGAATATCACTTGTTTATTCTTCGCGTTTAACCAAGATAAATACTAGTACTTCGCTTTAGCAGAACCTACACAGTATTGATCGAGGCCTTAACGAGGGCAAAATTGGAAGGCTATGTTGACTTAATATTTTAATAGAGGGATTTTATTAAGATCGTTTCATCTCACCAATTATGGTTTACTATAGTCCATTTAGCCATTTAATTGATCTCATCAATTCATGTGGTTTATTATTATCAAATTTTAACATGTTTAAAATTTGGCATGCTTTAGACATCCATAGCATCTCATACATGAATAAAGCAATAAATAAATGTAATAGTTATAGCCCATAAACTAAGGTGGCGCAACCCAAGCCAATGGGAGAACCAAAAGGAAATCTAAAGGTGTAAGCCGGTATTCAAGCTATCAGTCCACACTGGTTGGCCCATCTTCCATCTCGGCTAGCCCACAGCAACTCTTGCAAATTACAATATGTAGAAACTCGTTTTACATACGAGGGAGTAAGATGAGAAGAGAAATACAAGAGAATAGTAGCAAGGCACGACACGCAGGCCGTATTTATAAAATTACAACCTTTTTATCAAATGGGTTGTTGGGCTATAACTAAGCATTTCAAACACCGTGCATGTCAAAAATAGCATACACAAATAAACACTTTTGTTAAGGTTTATTAAAACATATCCTTTCAACTTTATGGGCCACCAAGTTTTATTTGTTATATATTAAAAAAAAATACTTTAAGAGGATGGGGGCTGGGGCGGTGAAGGGAGCGACCGAAACTGTCCTCAGATCCCCATCCCCAAAAATACGACAGAAGCCAGGGGTGCGGGGGCGGAGCCCCCGCGGTATGGAGCAGGGGTGCAGGGCCGGAGCCCCCACGGTACGAACCGCATACCCCATTCAAGTAAAACCTCACGATTTGATAACTTTTACCAACATAATCGTGTTTTCGGGATTTTAATCCGTGAGGTTTCATGCCGGAACAACCCTTGTTCCACTAACCAGTTAACTTTTACTGGAAACTGTCAACACCACCGTCGCACCATTATAGATCTGTTAACACTTAACTGTAATAACATAAAACCAAATAGGCCATAACATCATGATTAACATTTAATCCATTGTCAAAAGGAACGATTATCAGGTTACTATTAAACGATTTAAACAGTCGAAATTTACTAAAATTAAAGCATGCATCTCATATAATTGCATCACCCAAGTATTTAAACCCGAGTCCGTATCACACAAATGGCTCTAACACCACTGTTGGATCGCCGGCACCCCTACGGCGCAGCGGAAAAATTAAAATCGGTGACCCTAACCATGGATCCATGTGTGAGGAACGAATCGGGGTGATCAAGGTTACGAATTTACCTAATGTTTATTCAGAGTAGACAGCAACACCTCAACAACAAGTAGTCTGATCTGCTGTCGAACCAAAACCGCAATCTATCGTGATCCCGGTCTCTACGTAATCCACCCAGTTGACTACGAACGGAAGGAATCCCCAAAACAATTTTGAGAGTTATTTTTCTTATGCGGCTGCTAGACTCAAACAAAGAAAAACGTGATTATTTATATCCTTTTGTTTTTTAGGGTTTTTTAGGGTTTTTAAGAATTAAATAAATATGATAATATTTTAAACCGAAAATTATAATTACATTAATTATAATATAAGTTCGGTAAACCATATATTTATTTGAATTCTTATGCTAACCAAATTCATGTCCTCACTATACGTACAACAACCTTGTACATAATGTGTTGGAAATTTGATTACCGAATTAAATTAATTCTATAATTAATTTAATCGAAGCGACCCCAAAAACAATACCAACTATGGTATATTCCGTTCATTTCAACTATAGGGTGTGACCTTGTAGGTTCTTGTAACGTTAGCAGTAACACTAGAACGATTCTAATGCTACGAACAATGAGTGGCATCTAGCAATGCATCATTGCTACCTAAGTCACAAGAGATCATGATTCGACATAACCTTTTTATGATTAACCTTTTATGTAATAATCCTTAAGTCCTTTATGTCTAGATTGGACACAAGTCATGGAATAGTCACACTTGCATTGTCCATTCCATGTTCCTTGATCTCTTAAGCAGACTACGATATACAAATAAGTATGACATCTAATATCAACTTATTTGAGCATGGCCATGCATTTCTAGTCTTACTTAATCAAGTGGCCTAAGATATTACTCCCATTATGTAGGAGGGACTTATCCTATATCGACCAACCATATCCCTCTACATAGATTGTGGTATATCCAACATCGTCTTTATAGAACAACCGATTCTGATTACGTTTGATCGTATCAAAATATACAACTCACGATGTTGGGATTATGATGATCTCAAGTCCGAGGATCATATAAATATTAATCATTATGAGTAATGTCGTGACAATTACATAATAATCCAAGAAACATACTCATAACGGGTCACCCAATATGTTGTTCTCTAACACACATATTCATGTAATGATTCGACATTCCATATCAATGACAACTCTTTATCATCAATCAACTACACGTTAGTCTTAATGCATTATCGTTGTCCTATCCAACAATAATACTTAACTAAGGAACTTTTAAGAATAATCATATTATTCTCAGGACATTATTATAAAACAGTTTATTTATATACACAGAAAAGAAACTGAAATAATAATGGTAACGCCTTATATTAATAAACATGATAAATCAAGTATGTTATTGCAACCATTTCATGATTGATCTTTGGGCATACTCTAACACTTGAGCCACTGGTGTGCTAACTATTTTGCAATTTAACATGAAAAATTTGTTTAAGATCTTCAAGGCAAAGGCCTGCTGACTTATAAAGATGGCATGATCAAATTGATTCACTTCCATGCTAAGAAAGTAAGTCATTTCCCTCAAGTCAGTCATTTCAAAAACATCTTGTATCTATACTTTAAACTCTTCAATCAGCTCCCTCTTGCTTCCAGTTACTAACAAATCATCTACATAAAGTGATAGAGGGGTGTGCGCGGACCACGATCGAATTGTCAAGTCATTGGAAAATCCTACGAAAAATGATAGAGACTTGGATCTGAAACGAAAACAGAAAATCAATCTTAGCAGCAATAGATCTATAAAGAAATGCCACAAAACAAGAAAGAATCAGACAATAATCAAAACACTTATTAAAAGGGTTGTTTGGATGCAACGAAAATGAAATTAACTTCAAGAAAAAAGAATCCTCAAGCCGAATCTAACAAGGAGAACATAAAACAGCAAATTAAACTCAAAAACCTAGCAAACAGAATTGGATTAGAAGCAGAATACTTGGACGGCAAGAAAGGAGGAAAATTATGAATTAAAGAACGTTTCTTGATGCCAAAGAATGTTGCAAAATAGATCCTTGAAGCTTGGAATGGATGGAAATGCAACAAGAATAATTAAATTAAGTTAATCCACAAATCGGTAAAAACAAAAACAATTAAAGAAGGACAAACAACAAGAAAGATGAATAAAGTCCTAAGAAGCCTTGAAACCAAGAAAGATTTCACAACTCCCTTCAAACGGTTCTAATCTCCCCTCCAATGTAGAACAACAGCAAGAAGAAGGCTGAAGATGGCTCCCACAATCAAAAAGATTGTTAAAACTACTTCTAAAGAAAACTCAAGAAAGAATTCTTGGAGAAAACTCAAAGAGAATTTTTCACACAATAAAAATCTGATTTCAATGTGTAATGTCTAAGGGTGGCCGGCCAAGCCATATATATAGGGCTCCTAACTACTTTCCTAGCCCTATTAGGAAACTAAAAAAAAACCTAATTGTTGAATTTCAAGAGGAGTGTCATCCAATGCTTTTAAATGGGCCTCTTGGACTGAATTTTTACATAGAAATTTATTCATAAAGCCTAAAATTAAAACTAAGTATTTAAAGAATTATATTCATAAAGCCTAAAATTAAAACTAAGTATTTAAAGAATTAAAACTTAACAAATTGGGCCACTTTGACAATTTGGCCTGATTTTCAACTAAGTCTAGTTTAAACTTCTTGGTTGGGCTTGGAACATCTTATTAGGCCGTACCTTCAAGAACTTGGCTTGTAATCCGTTCTCTCCCAAAATTGGTTCGTTGATGCTCATAACTAAGATCCAATGCGCCTTAGCTGCAAGATTCAGTTTCTTGGACCAAGATTTCCAAGATTTGAAATCTTGATTTTCTTGATTCTTGAAATCGCTCAAAACAGCAAAATTGGACCAAGATTCGGTTTCTTGATTTTCTTGAAAACAAGAAAGTGAATCTTGATTTTCTTTTTCCTTTATATACGCATCTAAGGCCTTGCTAATGAAGTCTTGAATGGTTCCATTTAGTTTCGTACGCATTTGTCTGGCCTTTGACCTCGTTATTGGGCCTTGTGGTAATTTGAGCCCATCACGTTCTTGAGCTTGAGTTGGGCCTTTGTGACTCGTATCATTCCCCCTTCCTCAAAAAGACTCGTCCTCGAATCTGAAAAATCAAATGGAGATAAGTCAGCCACATTGAAAGTAGAACTTACATTGTACTCACCGGGTAGGTCAATTTTGTATGCATTATCATTGATTCGCTCGAGTACTTGGAAAGGCCCATCGCGTCTTGGGTCCAACTTGGTCTTTCTTTTTGTAGCAAATCGTTGTTTCCTCATATGGACCCAAACCCAATCTTCGGATTGAAGGACAACCCGTTTGCGCCCCTTATTTGCCTTGTTGGTGTTGATGTCATTTGTTTTGGCTATTTGTTGCCTAGCCTTCTCGTGTAAGGATTTCCCCAGCTCAACTTTCTGTTCGCCATCTAAATTAACAATATGTTCTAGTGGTAATGGCGCAAGGTCAAGTACTGTTAGTGGGTTAAAACCATAAACAAGTTCAAATGGTGAATAGCCAGTTGTAGAATGAATAGATCTATTATATGCAAATTCAACAAATGGCAAACATTCTTCCTAATTTTTAATGTTCTTTCCCACAACAGATCGTAATAAGGCTCCTAAAATTCGATTGGCTACCTCAGTTTGGCCATCAGTTTGGGGGTGACATGTAGTTGAATACAGTAATTTCGTACCAAGCTTACCCCACAATACCTTTCAAAAGTGGCTAAAGAATTTGACATCTCTGTCTGAAACAATTGTTTTAGGGATGCCACGAAGTCTTACCACCTCTTTAAAAAATAAGTCTTCCACATGGGTAGCTTCATCTGTTTTGTGACAAGGAATAAAATGTGCTATCTTGGAAAACCTGTCAACAACAAATATACTATCTCTTCCTTTCTTAGTTCGTGGCAAACCTAGAATAAAATCCATGGATAAATCTACCCATGGTGAAGTAGGAATCGGCAAAGGAGTGTAAAGGTCGTGAGGCATTACCTTAGATTTTGCTTGTTTACATGTGATGCACTTAGAAGATACCTTTTCGACATCCTTCTTCATATGTGGCCAATAGAAGTGTTCTTGCAAGATTTCTAGTGTTTTGGTCACTCCAAAATGTCCCATTAAATCCCCACTGTGAGCCTCATGAATCAATAAGTCTCGCATGGAACAATTTGGTATGCACAACCTGTTTACACGAAAAAGAAACCCATCTACAAGGTAAAACTTCTCAAAAGTAGTATTTCCAAAATTATTATAGATATGGCCGAAATCAACATCATCATTATATAACTCTTTAATATGTTCAAACCCTAATACTTTAGTATTTAATGTAGTTATTAAAGCATATCGTCTAGACAAAGCATCCGCAACTACATTATCTTTACCTGTTTTATATTTTATCACATAAGGGAATGTTTCAATGAATTCCACCCATCGGGCATGCCATTTACTTAACTTACCTTGTCCCTTTAACCATTTGAGGGATTCATGGTCTGTATGTATTACAAACTCATTAGGCAGCAAGTAATGTTGCCATACTTGAAGTGCACAAACCAATGCCAAAAGTTCTTTATCATAAGTTGAGTAGTTTAATTGTGCACCATTCAATTTTTCACTAAAATAAGCAATTGGTTGCTTATCTTGCATTAAAATGGTGCCAATGCCAATTCCTGAAGCATCACACTCAAGTTCAAAAGTATTAGTGAAATCAGGTAATCTAAGAAGAGGAGTAGAACATAACTTAGCTTTTAGGGTTTGAAAAGCCTTTTCTTGATTTTCACCCTATTTGAAACCCACAAATTTTTTTATAACCTCTGTTAAGCAGCAATAGTGGAGAAATTTTTCACAAATCGTCTATAAAAACTAGCTAAACCATGGAAAGATCTCACCTCAGTTATCGATTTAGGAGTTGGCCACTCCTTGATTGCCTTAACTTTGTCCTCA
Organism: Gossypium raimondii; assembly: GCF_025698545.1. Taxonomy (NCBI): domain Eukaryota; kingdom Viridiplantae; phylum Streptophyta; class Magnoliopsida; order Malvales; family Malvaceae; genus Gossypium; species Gossypium raimondii. The sequence goes on from NC_068577.1 coordinate 43,709,501, forward strand.
TCGACATGAATACATTGAGTACTAACTCGGTTAAAACAATTAAAACCATTTGTTGGTGTTTTGACAAAAAAACTAATGAAAATTGAAGCAAAGAAAATGGATGCAAAGAAAATGGATGCAAAGAAATTTGAATAAGAAGAAAAACTGAAAAAATTCTGTTCACACTTCAAATTATCATTAAGTCAAAAACATATAGGTTACAAGGTTGTGTTACCCAATGTGTAATTGCTCTCACTAATTACTTGACTAAAGTAAAGCTTAAATTACACACAAAATGTAGCTGACATATCAGCTGTTACATCAAATTGGACATCATTCAAATCAACAACTAATCCTACTAACTTTAAAAACAAAGTACAAAAGAAGTAAAGCTAGTTACATATAAACAAAATGTTGCTGCTTTACTGGTTGAGCTTCAATGCTTCTCTGCTGTTGCATTGTAGGCCAAAGTTTAACACTCCTCATTAGACTATATGCGACAAACACTAATACTTCTCCTTAAGCAGAGTAAGAAATAATTGGCTAGTAGATAGTGGTTGTGTGAGTGATATGACAGCAGATGCGAGCGTCTTCAAGAATGTTGACAAAAAGTTCAATTCCAAGGTAAAAGTTGAAAATGACTAGTATATTAAAGCAGTTGGAAAGGGAGATGTTTCAATCAAAACTCCATTAGGTACTAAACTTGTCACAGATGTTCTTTTAGTTCCTAACATAGACCAAAATCTGCTAAGTGTAGGTCAGCTGCTCGAGAAAAACTATTTTGTCGTATTCAAGGACAAAAAATGTTTAATTCTTGATCCAAGTGGACGCGAGCTCATATCAACAAAGATAACAAACTAAATTTTTGTTGTCAATTGGAACTTAGCAACTTCAATAGCATATACAACTCACTGGATGAAACAAAATTGTGGAAAAAAGAATGGGACATGTTGACTACAAATCCTTAACTCAAATGTCCAAGAATAATTTGGTTGAAAATTTATCAAATATGGATGATCATGATGATGTATATGAGCTATGCCAACTTGAAAAATAGGTGAGATCTCCATTTCCTGCGAACACAGCATGGCGAACTACTGAAAAAGTACACTTAGTACATACTAGCATTTGAGGACCTATGAGAACAAAATTGCTAAATGAAAGTAGGTACTTTGTGTTATTTATAGATGAAAATACAAGGTTCTATTAGGTGTACTTCATGAAGATCAAGTTCAAAGTGGCTGAAATCTTATTTAAGCTTAAAACCATGATTGAAAACCAAAGTGATTGTAAGCTCAAAATGGTAGGATCAGACAATGGGGCAAAATACACCTCAGAAAAGTTTGAAAAATTTTGTGAAAAAACTGGTGTCCATCATCAACGGAGCAATGTGTACACTCCATAACAGAATGGTGTAAGTGAAAGAAAAAATAGAACTGTGATGAACATGGCTTGCTGTTTACTATTTGTAAGTAAATTTCCAAATGATTTCTAAACAAAAACAGTAAATACTGTTGTTTACCTACTAAACAGACTATATACTAAAGTGGTTGAAACATCATTCGAGGCTTGGTATGGTTTTAAACCTTTTGTTTCACATTTAAAAGTATTTGGTTGCACTTGTTTTGTTTATGTTCTAGAATAAAAAAAAAAGCAAGCTAGACAGTAGATCGTAGTCAGGGATATTTGTTGGATATTCTAGTGTTAAGAAAGGATACCAAACCTATAATTCTTTCACCAAGAAAGTGATCATAAGCAGAGATATGAAGTTGGATGAAAGAAAAATGTTGAATTGTACTGCAATAGAGGAGATGTGTGAAAAAATGGGGTCTAACACATGATTTGTGAACCACTGGGAACCAAAATGAAAATGTTGCAGTTGATCAACAAACAGTGTCAGGAACCAGGTCCATCACTAAAATCTATTAACAGTGTAATCTGGCGAAGTTAGAACCAGTCAATTTTGAAGAAGCTACTCAAGAAGCTGAATGGCTATCAGCCATGAATGAAATCACTATGATCAACAAAAATAAGACATGAAAGTTGGTAGATAGACCAATTCACAAGAAAGTAATTTGTGTTATACGGGTGTTCAGAACCAAGATGAATCCTAATGGATCAGTCACCAGATATAAAGTGAGGTTGGTTGTGAAAGGGTTTAGCCAGCAATATGGAGTGGACTTCATTAAAACCTTGGCTCCTGTTGCTAGGTTAGACACTATAAGACTACTACTGACTCTTGCCACTCAAAAGGGTTGGAGGATACATAAAATAGATGTAAAACCAGCCTTCTTAAATGGCTTTCTAAAGGAATAAATTTATGTCGAACAACCTCAAGGGTTTTCAATACCTAGATACGAGGCTAAGGTTTACAAACTACACAAAGCGTTGTATAGCTTGAAGTAAGTATCAAGAGCGTGGTATGAAAGAATTGATAATCACCTGACAAAAATGGGTTTAAAAGAAGCATCAGCGAGCCCACTTTATATGTGAAAAAAACTGATAATGAAATACTTCTCATTATTTCATTATATGTTGATGATTTACTTGTGATTGGCAGTAATAACAAACTGGTGACTGTATTTAAAGATCAGATACGAAACAAGTTTGAAATGTCAGACTTAGGTAAACTGACATATTGTTTCGGTCTAGAGGTGAATCAAGCTAATGATGCAATCTTCATAAACTAGAAGGGGTTTGCAATAAAAACACTGCGAAGATATAGCATGGAGAATTGTAAACTTGCAATGAAGATGTTGAGAAGGTTTTTGAAACAAGTTACAGAAGCTTGGTGAGATGTTTGCTTTACTTGACAACATTTAGACTTAACATAATGTTTGTTGTAAGTTTGTTGTCAAGGTACATGCATTGCTGCAATGTGAACCACTACAAAGTAGTAAAAAGAGTTCTACAGTACATAAAAGGAATTCTAGATCATGGAGTGAAGTTTATGAGGACTAAAAAGGTCAAGCTACTTGGGTATTCAGACAGTGATTGGGCTGGATCCATTAAAGACATGAATAGTACCTCAGGTTATTTCTTTATTATAGGATCAAGTATGTTTTGTTGGAGCTCGAAGAAACAAGAATTAGTGGTGCAGTTAACTACAGAAGCTGAGTATGTTGCAGCAGCAGCAGTTATAAATCAAGCTATTTGGTTAAGGAAACTGCTGAATGATTTAAATTTGAAACAAGAAGAAGAAACAAAGATTAGGTTTGATAATCAATCTACTATTGCAATTACAAAAAATCAGATATTTCATAGAAGAACAAAACACTTCAAAATCAAATATCACTTTGTGAAAGAAGTGGAACAAGCCAAGTAACCTTGGTACATTACAGTTCAAAAGATCAATTGACTGATATTTTAACAAAAGCACTTGGAAAGATGATGTTTGAAAAGCTGCGTTATGATATTGGAGTTCGAAGCATGGAGGCTAAAGAGGAGTGTTGTGAAATTACCATCCATTCGAATTGCGGATTGCGAGCTCACCAAAATTGCAAGCTCACCAAAAAATGTGAGCTCACCAAACTTGAGAGCTCACCTGCAAGCTCTTCATTCTACAAGTTACCAACTTGCACTGAAACAATATCTTTTTGATTAGACATTAGCAGTTGATTAGACTGAAACCAACTAATGAAAAAGAAAGTTATATGAATCTAGTTACTAGATTAAACCAAATTGTAATTATTTTATTATTATTTTTAGATTATTTAAGCCTTCTTATTCCTGTAAACATTGCAATTAGTTTTTAATGAAACAATAGTTAAAAAGCTGATTCTTGTTCAAAATTTTTTATTCTATTTGCTTCTGTTTCAAATTTTCCTTCATCAAATATCCAACATGGTTGGCCAACACATGAATGTTGGAAAATATATTTCTTTTAATACATTTAAAAAACTGGTTAAATTTTCTTAATGGTGCTAGGTTGCCATATTGCTTCTTATTGAGATCACACCAAAGAGTATAGCTGTTCACAATCCCGCAGAAGTTGCTCGATTTGTGGTAAGCTTTTTCTGATATTCACCCACATCTGGGTATTTAATTCCGCTATGAGCCAGATGTGTGGTAAATAGCACTAGCTTTTTCTCTTATATTTCATTCTATATGCTTCATGGCTCTCATGGTACTTTGGGAAAGTAAGTGGTTGCAATATTTCTAGGTCAGGCCAGTGACATGGCTTTCTGTAATACTATATCCAATTGGAGGATTTGTCACATATCTATCTATGGAAATGCTCAAAATTCTTGGTTTAAAAGGAAAAAAGTGAAGAAAACAAATACTTGCTTTTAATCTATCTGCAATTGCTAAATCATCATAATGTTTCATTTTTGTTTCTTTCCAATGGTTTGTCAACATATGCCAACATTGTTTTATATGCTTTTGGAATGCCTTCTGCATTTTCTCTTTTTCCTTAGTGAACTTTATGTTACTGAAGATGAATTGAAGCTAATGTTGCGAGGGACAGAGTTGAATGGAGCAATAGAGGAGGAGGAACAGGTAACCCATATACATCACTCATTTCATAAGTATTTATGCTTAAATCTTATTGAGTATTTGGTTGACACATATATTGTATTTGTAATAGATATTTTTCTATTACCTTCTTTTCTATAACCTTAGACCAGTAGGTCTTCATATGCACCCAAATAAAATTTCCTTTGCTTCCCCTTCTATATGTTTTGCTCAGATGAAAATTTTAGTGCAACAAACATTATTAACTCGTTGGCTCCTTGATAAACACAATAGATCTAAAGATATCTTATTTGTTGTTATAATAGTCTTTATGGAAAACTTTTTTCACCATGGATATGTCAATCTATGACGATTGATTCTAAGTTATCTACAATGAGTTCAAGCTCTCAATGTTCATATTACCTCCCCACCTCCCCCCAAAAAAATTGTTCATCTTTCTTTGTTTTTTATTCCAGTGCTCTTATATATTGGAATCCTTCACAGGATATGATTGAAAATTTCTTAGAGACAAAAGATACCCATGTTAGAGAGGTGATGACACCTCTTATTGATGTTGTTGTAATTGATGCAAGCTCAACTCTTGTTGAGTTCCACAATTTATGGTTAACTCAGGAATATTCAAGGTAGATAGTCTACATGAACTTTCTCCTAAGTTCTTTTTAATTTAAAATAACTTGTTAAAAGATTTTTGACATTTTTGCAAGGTGCCCATTTTTGAGCAGCGTGTTGATAATATAGTTGGCATTGCATATGGTATGGATCTACTAAACTATGTTGCCAAGGTAAGAGAATTTCTACTCTCTTTTTTCCAATTTTATCATCATAAATTTTTAGCTTATGAAGTATGCAACAATATCATTGTGCACAACATTATAACTTGTTTGATTTTGAAGGGTGAACTGCTAGAAAGTACTACTGTAGGATATATGGCTCACAAACCTGCATACTTTGTGCATGGTAATTTTTAAGCTTAGTTTCTTCAGTTAATTCTATGCTTTAAGTTAAAATGCAGCTGGATTTTACATGTATTCCTTGGCATCTATTCAGCCAAATGGTATCTATCACTTCTGTTTATTATCATTCATTAACATGTTTTTGTCTACATGTCATTATAGATTATATTCTGAGAACCTATTACAAAAAGAATTATACAATTTATTTTACAGATTCAATGTCAGGCTGGAATTTTCTTAGAGAGTTTAGCATTAGGAAGGTTCATATGACTGTTGTTCTTAATAAGTATGGTGGAATTGTTGGAGTATGTGCTATAATTTAAATCATGAATTGGTTTTGGTTTTTAGATTTGTATTCTTGAATGAGTCTTATTGTCTAGATGTTGAAGAACTTCAAAGTAAGATGGATTTTTGTTAAAACTATTAAAGTTGGCAAACTTGTGGCATAAGGAGCAGCCAATGAAGAAATCATGCAGTTAGAGCCAGAGCCAAACAGATGCAGTTGAAGGCAATGCAGCTGTTGATTTTTTTTTTTGTTCATTTTGTAACCTTAGTTTGATGTCTGATGTAATTTGATGGTGATTGAACTGTTAACTCAGCTTTCTTTATGTGTCCAAGCTTGGTTTACTAGGTTTCAATGTATAGTGGTAGTAGGTATTGATTAGATGACCATATACTGATTTTGACAAGTTGAATGCTTGGTTTATGTATTGCCATTATGCCATTATTTCCATTTTTAGAATGAATTCCATTAGATTTCTTTAGATGTTGAGGTGGTCAACTTAGATGTTGAACCTGCACCACTTAGAGCCAATCCAACTGTGGCTCAAATCAGGCAGCATGCTAATAAAATGACCAAGAGGCACAAGGTCATTTCTTGCATTCAAAACTGTGTGTTAGATGTGATCTTTACAAGAATCATGGCCTGTGAGACACCAAAGCAGGCCTGGGAAAAATTAAAAGAGAAGTTCCAAAGAACTGAGAGAACAAGGCAGCAACAGCTATTGAATTTGAGAAGGGATTTCGAGAACTTGAAGTTGAAGGAGGAAGAAATAGCCAAGCAGTATTCAGATAGGATTATGGTTGTGATAAATAACATAAGGCTTCTTAAAAAGCATTTCAATGAAGCAAGAATAGTGGAGAAGGTGATCTCAACCTTACTTGAGAGGTATGAGGCAAAAATATCTTCCCTCGAAAACTCAAGGGACTTGACCAACATCTCATTGACAGAGCTGATCAATACTCTTTATGCACAAGAGCAAAGAAGAGTCGGCAGGCTAGAGAAGCACCAAGAAGGTGCCTTCCAAGCAAAAACTAAACCTGCATCGAGCAGTTCTACCTACAAAGGCAAAAAAAATTGGAGAGACGAGCCTAAGTCAGATGCTGCAAGAAAAAGGGATCAACCCTGCAAGCATTGCAAAAGGTCCGGTCATTCAGAAGCCAATTGTTGGTTTAGACTAGATGTGTAGTGTCAATACTACAAAAAGATGGGTCATGTTGAAAAGGTTTGCAAAAGCAAAGGCAGACCAAGACAGAACCAACCAAAACAGCCAAAGGCTAAAGCTCGAGTAGCAGAAGAAGGAAGTGACCATGAAGAGCAAGTTTTTACAGTTTCATACTCAACTACTAAAGAAAAGGCCACAAAGGGATGGCTCATAAACAGTGGTTGCACCAACCATATGACACCAGATGCTGCCATCTTCAAGCCAATTGATAGAAGTTTCAAAACAAAGGTGAAAGTAGGTAATGACCACTTCATCAAGGCAGAATGTAAAGGGGATGTGATGATAAGCACCCCCACACGTAACAAGCTTGTTTCAAATGTGTTGTTGGTTCCTGAGATTGACAGAAATCTGCTCAGCATGGCTTAACTGCTAGAGAAAGGATATTTTGTTGTGTTTAAAGGCAATGAGTGCCAAATTAGTGATTCAAGTAGATCTAGGCTCATGTCCGTCACTATGGCTAATAAAAGCTTTGTTGTTGACTGGAAAAATGACTCAAACTCAGCCTACATAGCCTCATTAGATGAATCCAAGCTTTGGTACCAAAGGTTTGGTCATGCCAACTAAAGATAGATAGACCAGCTAACCAAAGAAGATCTGGTTGAGAACTTCATCAAATCAGTTGAAAATGAGGAGGTTTGTGAGGTATGTCAGCTAGGAAAGAAGGCCAGGCTGCCATTTCCTTCAAACAAGGCCTGGAGAGCCACAAAAAGGCTGCAGCTTGTACACACTGATGTGTGTGGCCCCATGAAGACTCAGTCATCGAATGGCAGCAGATATTTCATTCTGTTTATTGATGATCACTGAAGATTTTGCTAGATTTACTTTTTGAAGTATAAACCAGAGGTGGCCTTAGTGTTTTGGAAGTTCAAGGCTACTGCAGAGACTGAAACAGGCTGCAAGCTCAAGACCCTAAGGTCTGATAATGGAATTGAGTACACCTCAACTCAGTTTTAAGCCTTTTGTGATGAAGCAGGCATCAAACACCAGCTCACCAATACCTATACTCCTCAACAGAATAGTGTTAGTGAAAGTGAAAGAAAGAATAGAAGCTTGATGGATATGGCCAGGTGTTTGATGTTTGAGAAGAATTTGCCCAAAACATTGTGAGCTAAGGCAGTTAACACTGTTGTGTATATCCAAAACAGACTCCCAACCAAGGCATTGGCTCACAAAACTCTATTTGAGGCCTGGTTTGGGTTCAAACCATCACTGGCTCACTTGAGGATCTTTAGTTGTATATGCTATGCACATGTTCCAGTTGTGAACAGGACAAATTGGCAAAAAGGGCTCAACCTGGCATTTTGGTAAGCTACAGCACAATCAAAAAGGGTATAGGATCTTGGATCCTTCAGCAAACAAGGTGGTTGTGAGTAGAGTTGTGGTATTTGATGAGATGCCAAGCTAGAACTAGGGAAGAAAGAGCCAGAGGTAGTTTCTAAAGACCTTGTAGCAAATCAGACTGAATCTTATTAGAATGGTCCTGAAATGGACATTGATGATGAACCAGTCAGGGGCACTAGACCATTGGATGAGATTTATAAAAGAGCTCAAGTAGCCATAGTGGAACCAATCTTCTTTGAAGAGGCTGAAGCTCAACAAGGCTGGAAACAGGCAATGGCTGATGAAATCAGTATGATTGAGAAGAATCAGAATTGGGAACTAGTTGAAAGACCAGCCAACAAGAAGACCATTAGAGTGAAATGGGTCTATAGAGCCAAACATAATGCTGATGGAAGTTTCAACAAGTTGAAAGCAAGGTTAGTTGTGAAGCGGTTTAGCTAAAATTATGGCATAGACTATCTAGAGACCTTTATACCAGTGCCCAGGCTTGACACCATCAGGCTGCTAATTGCCTTAGCAGCACAAATGTAGTAGAAAATTCACCAACTCGATGTGAAGTCAGCCTTCCTCAATGAATTTCATGAAGAAGATATCTATGTTGAACAACGTCAAGGTTTCAAAGTGGTTGGTAAGGAAGACATGGTTTACAGATTGAAGAAAGCCTTGTATGGCTTGAAACAGGCACCAAGGGCCTGGTATAGCAGGATTGATAGCTACTTGGTCAGTTTGGGATTTGAAAGGAGCACTAGTGAGCCAACATTGTATGTTAAGAAGGAAGGAGAGCAAACTTAGCTCATTGTATGTTAAGAAGGGCCTTGTATGTTGATGAACTGTTGGTGACAGGAGGAGACCAAGCAATACTGATTGATTTCAAAGCCAAAATGCAACAGATGTTTGAGATGTCTGATCTAGAAAGGATGACTTATCTTCTTGGTATGGAGGTGACACAAACACAGGATGGAATATTCTTAAGTCAGAAAGCCTTTGCCTCCAAAATTTAGACCAAATTCTCTATGCAAAACAGTAAGGCAACAAGCACTCCAGTTGTCATGGGAGAAAAACTATCAACCCAAGGCAATTTTGAGTAGATTAGTGAAACAGTTTATAGGAGCTTAGTTGGTTGTTTGCTATACTTGACTGCCACTAGGCCAGACGTTATGTTTGCTGTAAGTTTACTCTCAAGGTTAATGCACTGTTGCAATTAGAAGCATTTTCAAGCTGCAAAAAGGGTGCTCAGGTATATAATGGGTACCCTGAGTTATGGAATGATGTATAGCAAAGCTGAAAGCTTGAAATTGGTTGGCTATACTAATAGTGACTGGGCTGGTTCGATGGATGACATGAAGAGCACCTCAGGGAATGTTTTCACCCTTGGATCAACTATATTTTGCTGGAGTTCAAAAAAGCAAAATCTTGTTGCTCGGTCAACTGCTGATGCAGTATATGTAGTAGTTGCTGAAGTTGTGAACCAAGGTGTTTGGCTAAGAAAAATCTTGGCTGATTTGAATCTACACCAAAGGGAAGCAACAGAAATAATGTGTGACAATCAATCTGCTGTTGCAATTGCAAAGAATTAGGTTTTCCATGGAAGGGCAAATCACTTCAACATCAAGCTTCATGTTGTCAGAGAAATGGAGCAAGCACAGGAAGTGAAACTGGTTCATTGCAGTTCAAAAAAGCAGTTGGTTGACATTTTGACAAAAGCCCTTAGTGTGTCAAGATTCATGGAATTGAGAATGCAAATGGGAGTTTGCAACATGCTAGCCAATGAGGAGTGTTGAAGTTGGCAAGCATGTGGCACAAGGAGTAGCCAAGGAAGAAATCATGTAGCTGTTGATTTTTTTTTTTTTCATTTTGTAACCTTAGTTTGATGTTTGATGTAATTTGATGGTGATTGAACTGTTAACTTAGCTTTGTTTATGTGTACAAGCTTGGTTTACCAAGTTTCAATGTATTAGTGATAGTAGGTACTGATTAGTTGACCATATACTGATTTTGACAAGCTGAATGCTTGGTTTCTGTATTGGCATTATGCCATTATTCATTTTTTAGAATGAATTCCATCAGATTTCCTTTTATATACTCTCCATTTTTCTTTATTTTTGTTTTTAATTTTGTTCTTGAATTCTGTTTGCTTCTTTTGCAAGTCTCGAGCCTTGTTGCTCAAGACTCAACCAAACTTGCTTGCACATTGTTCATAACACCAACAAAAACTGTGGTTTGCACATATTCATGTTTTATATAGAAGTGTTGACATAGCGTAGCTAATAATATTCTGCTCTATTCCCACTTAAACTAGAATCAAATAATTTGTATGGCATAATTTAAACTTATTTTGTATACAGTATTAATATGAAACTGAACACAAACATGTTTACCTGCAATTGAATTGAATGAGTTGTCAAATGTTCCAAAGTCCCTTTAACTCTTGTTAGAAAATCAGGTGAGATTGGAATCTGCAATATGCTTAAATCTAGCAAACTCCAACAGAAACAAATATGCATTTATACCTCCCTCCCTCTTGCACCATCATTCGATTATGCACTGTATATTAATTTATATCTTCTTTTCTATTTTGGAGCAGATAGTCACCTTGGAAGATGTGGTTGAGGAGATTGTTGGTGAAATATTCGATGAAAATGATTCTAAAGTAGGGCTTGCTACATCTTTTCCCAACTTTGCATTGATTATGTTAGCATTGCATTCAGAAAGATTTGGTGGTGGAATGAGGATCAAATAATACTTATATCAACCATGCTATTAATACATATGTGGACTTCATTTTCAAGTTTATATGATTTTACATTTTTCCTGCTATGACAGGAGGAGATCCAGAAGAAAACTGGCTATATTGTAATGCGAGCAGATGGGGTCTTTGATGTTGATGCTAATACTTCTATTTATCAACTTTCTGAAGATCTAAATATCAAATTTCCAGAAGTAAGCTACTTCTATTACATATTATTTATATAAATCCTCATGCATAAGCTTTCATTCTACCTGCAGATGTTTGCTAGAATAGTTTAAATGTTCATAAATATGCATTTCAATGTTAAAATCGTGATTTTCCATTCATATGGAATATCTGTATTAGAGGAAAAGGAACTACAAGTTGGACCTCCCATCAGAGTATGAAGAACTGGATCCACAAATATAAAGTGTATGCTTGTCAAATAAATATATTTCGTTTTTGCTGTTTTTTAGGAACATCAGTATGAGAAAGTGTCAGGTTTTGTCTGTGAGGCCTTTGGATATATACCAAGGACAGGTGAGAGTATTAAGGTAGTCCTTGAAAAGGAGGACGAAGAAGATGATGAGGATTCTGAAGCTGGATCTGATCATCATGATTCCAAGGAAAGGCATCAAATTTATAAACTCGAGGTACGATATTCTTTTGCCACATGCATTTGTATTGCATAACATTGCTTTTGAATATTGTTCCTCAAAAAGAGTTAGTTGCATACATACAAAATGAATGCAGTTAGAACTAATGCGTTCTGGATTACGAATAATCAGAATCTCTAAAACAAGTAAACGAAATGTAAAAAACATTTTGCCATTGGAATTATGATGAACTTTATTCATTACGATATTTTCCTTATAAATCAGTTTCTTTTTACCTTAATGGCAAACGAATCTTCCTTCTTTTGAGACGAATCATTCAAATTTCGATATTCTTCTGAGATATTGTGGGACTGATTGTTGTACTCAATCACAATGAAAGCAAACAAGAATGCTCACCTTCAAGAAAATGGTCATAGAATATATGTTACAGAGTTCAGTAAAGCTATTATGAAGGAAACACTGATGAGCACTTGCCATGGCATCTCTTCTTCATGCTGGATGTAGACTAAAGCTTCTTTTTTTTTACTTAAATACATCTTCTCTGTCAAGTTTTGTATTGATTCAAAATGTTTATAAGGCCAAAACTTAATCAACTGTATTACTAACACTTTAATGTGGGCAATTTGTGTTTGGTGCAGATATTGGCAGGAAATGCCCGAAAAGTAAGTGCCGTTAGATTTGAATGTATAAACAATGAGGAATTTCTATTAGATACCATGGAGGTAACTCCAAAGGTTCCAAAAATCATGAAGAGGAAACGAAGCAATGATGAAGACTCAAATAATGGTAACAATGGTGAAGAAGATGCATTTGGAAAGAGGCAAGAGGATGACCTCTCAGATCACTACATAACTGCTGATCATAATGAGAATAAAGAAAGTCCTTATGGACAGTAGTTATATATATTACACTATTTCTTTTTATCTCATTCCCCCCCCCCCCCCACCTCCGGAAGGCTGCCCTTTTTCCCTTACCATTTTCTTACAGGTCCATAAGAAGATGTAAAGACTCCAAAAACTGGAGAACGAAACAAAAATATGAGAATAGACTAACATTGTACAGTTGTTCACAGATGAAGTGATGTGTCAACATCTGAGTCATTAAAGGTAGATGTATGCAAGACCATATCTCTCTGCTGTAAGTTCGACAATATCGGAGTCTCAAGAACCTGACGTCGAATTTGCATGCTAGATTCACGGTGTACAGATCCTTGGAGAGGTGGTCTAGGCTGAAGGATCAATTCGGAATGGAAAAACAATTGAGATGCTACATTCGGTGTGCCTTGATTGATCCTCTCCGCTTCAGATAGCAACCGTAAAACCTCTCTTTCCTGCCTCAATTCCTTAGCTCTCTGCAACCGTCGGAACCTCTCTTGCAAGAGAGCAATGGAAGAATGAACAGCTGGTTCACTCTGCCTTCCCATCCGAAATTAAACTAGAGCCTATCAATGGTACTGAGGAGAATGCTCATAAGGTGATCTGAGGTTGCTTTATTCTTATATATATAGGACATTTATAAGCTTTAAAAGCGTTAATCTATTCAATGTAAGCCCCTTCAATTGATTTTAATGATGTAGAAGGAAGGAAAAAAAAAGCAGAATCGGCCGCTGAGATGTAAAGTCCAAGCAGGCAGAGTTATGTTGCAATATGTTGAGGTAAAAATAGATGATAGGAAGAAAAGGGTGTGACAAAAAATCCAAACTGAGATGGAATGTAGCATTTGGATGTGATTCTTTTTGCAGAATTAAAGGATGGTTGATTCTCTGTCGGCTTGTTGCCAAGAGCTATTGGCCTTTCAACAAAGATGAGTGTCCCTTTTTTGGTGGGGGATCTTCTTATATTATTTTCACCTTTCAACCTTCTATTCACTTTTGTTGATCACATTAGTTTTCGAGTTCGAATTTTAGTATCTATAATTTTTTTTTCGGAAAAAAATGATGACAAAGAGTTGAAGTAGAGAATATATTTTGGACATTGGAGTTGGATGGTTTTCTCTATGCAAGCCCTTTCATTGAGAAAAAAGAAGCCTCTTTTTTCCTATTTCTCTCTCTATCTCTTTTTCATGTAGTATTTTGTCATGAAGTTGTTGGATAGAAATGGGTTGGAAGGAGAAATGTATAGTTTTTGGATTCTTTCAATGGCCATCGTTGTTGGAACACTCTTGTCTTTGAACTTAATTGTTGGAAGAGTGGGCGCAAGCTAAAAAGCAGCCTACCCTCCCTAGATATCTCATGGAATTTAGCTAAGTATATTTTGCCTTTTAGCCTGCCCAAAATCATGAAAAAGTTGAATTTGGGTGGTGCAACTTTTTTTTTCAACTTTCTCTTGTCTTGGACCTCAGATATCAATGGTGATATTGCTGACGAATTGTACTGTGTTCCATATTAGTGCAATTAATTTGTGTGACTAATTGTTGTTTTGATTCTTTATTAAGTTTGAATTGTTTGTATTTGACACGTTAAAACTTAAATATATAATTCTTCAAATTATTTATTAAAAATGTTTAAATAAAAATGAACTTGGGAGATGATGATTAAAAACATAGGTGGCAACATTATGCCAATTGAGCCAGGCTATTGATTGTCTCATAGTGGAGAATTACTAGCACAAACAAGTTCTTGATTTTTGGATTTAGTGTATGTTGTCATTATAAAAAATTTAAATAAAATGTTTTGACAATGAATGGGTCTATCTAAAACTAGAATTCAGCTCATGATTTTCAACACAAGTTTTATAGATTTGAATAAGTTTAATATTTACTCATATTTTTATTATATATTAAAAATCTTATTTATTTAAATTTAATTATAAGCAACATTTAAACATAAATATAATTTTTCAATATTATTTCGAAATAAAATTTGTTTTTCTATCTACGCAATCAAGGTTTACAAATCGATGGTTGAAATAGTCAAATCATTAGTTCTCGGTTCAACTGGTTTGATTAATTCATCTAGTTTAACTGAATAAATTATTAAATATTAAAAAAAAACAGTTCAATCGATTCACAAGTTAACTAATCCAACCTTTTATTTCGTATTGATTCTTAATTCAGCTCGTCCAATGCAATTCCAAAATCAGTGAACTCAACTAAACAAGAGTTTTGGAATGAACTTTTTAGAGTACACTTCCATAAACTCCAATTACACCAAACATTTATTGGTTTATACATATTATTACAATCTTTTAAATATTTTATGTAATTATATAAAATATTTTTTAATTATACAAATTGTAATACCTAATTTTAGCCCGGGCTCACAATAATAAAATAAAGTCTAAGTCCAGTACAAAATTATATCATTTGGCCCGATCAGAATGGCCCATTACTTAAAAAGGTTGAAGGTCCATCTACAAGCTTATGGAAACATAATCTTCAAGGATATGCAATCTTAGATATGATATGCAATCTTAGATATGATATATGCAATCTTGGATATAATATGCAATCTTGAAAGATATGATTTTGTAATCTTAGAGATTTAATTTGTAGATACCCTTTAATCTTAGCCGTTGATGTAATTGATTTGTACCGCTGGATTTGGGGAGGCTCAACTATAAATAGAGGCCTCTCCCTTCATTGTGGAGGAAGAAAAAAAATCAATAAAAAAAAGGGAGAATGATTGTCAGTTTTTTAAAGGTGGCTTACTGTTTTTTTATTATTTTTACTTATTTACGATTTTAAAAAATGGAGAAGGTGATACCATTGCGAATTTTATTTATTTTTTTAGCCCTAATAAAGTGACGCGTTTCAAAGGATGGAGATATTTTCCCATTCGAGCCCTATGAGTTATTCGCGCCTTTTAATTGGGCCCTTCATTTTTTTTTCTTTTAATTCTGTTTGGAGTTCAATTTAAATCCTTGTTAATTCAATGTGCTTGATTTCTTACACCACTATTTTTAAAAAAAAATATATATATTTAATTTTGAATCTAATACTATTTTAATGATTAAGCTTAGTATTTTTCATTTATTTTACATTTTATATGTATTATGGCTATAAGTTTATTGAATTATATGTATATATTACCCTTTTAAAAAATTATAATGTATCATTATTTTGAAATTCAATATATATTGCTATTATTTGATTTATCACACTTTTTATATTTTAGGTAAATTCAACATGATTTGTATATATTTTTGATATTCCTATTTTGTAATATATTTTGAAATTCACTTTACATATTTATATGTCTTAAAGATTTATATGAAAATGTTTTTATACAATACTATTTTATATATACATATATAATTTGTAATAAATTATTTTTATTCTATATATTATTGATTTCATATTATTTTATCTATTACCCTTAAATTCTCTCTTAAATAGGTTTATGTATTTTCTTTCAATTCATTTATTATTTATCATTCATTAGTGTATGTTTTATTTACTAATTATCGCTCCATGTTGTATATTATCATTTATCGCATTCTATTCGCTTAAAAGGCTATGTTCGATATCATTCAAGCATCAAAATCATTTTATTCAAAAATTTTTAAAATTGAGATAATACTCATATTTAGGATTTTCAAGGAAATTGAGCCTTAACGTATTGGGTTCCGATTCTCTTCGTTAAATCTAACGATCGAGAGTTGCTCATTAGTCAAAAAATAAAATGAAAAGCTTGTTGTCGGGAATTTAATATGTTGTATCCTAACGTATTGGATGTGACGTATTAATTTCTCGAGACAAATATTTTTTTAAAAAATGATAACAAATGAAATATTCCAAGTTTAGGATTTTGAGAAATTGTGCCCTAACGTATTGGGCCGCGATTTCTTAAATCTTAAATAAATGGATATTCTTTTAAATTTTTATTATAAGAGTATTTTGGACTAAATCATTTTTGAGGAAATAGAATGTCGTGCCCTAACGCATTGGGTGTGACATTTTCTTTCTCTGAAATGGTAAGAGTCTTAATCAGAAACGTTTTTTAATTTTTATTAAGGATCATATTTTTAAATTTTCGACATTAAGACACTAATTAATTAACTAGGTACCAATTTTGGGAGTTACGAGGGTGCTAATCCTTCCTCGTACGTAACCAACTCTCGGTTCCATTTTTCTAAATCTCGTAGACCAAAGCTATTTTTTAGGTGATCCAATCACACCTCAATAAAAGATTGGTGGCGACTCCCAATTTTTGTTTTTTTTTTTAAGTCGACAACTAATTTTTGTTTTTTTTCCAAAATAAAAAAATGGTTTCGACAGCTTGGCGACTCCACTGGGGACTTTTTTCAAAAAAGAGAGTCGAGCCACAAAGTTGATTAATTTTTGTCTTATGGTCGAGAAAATATTTAAAAAAAAATTCATGAGATACTTTTGCATTCATTATTTTCTTGCTTGATTTTGATTTAAATATTGTTTGCATTACACATTACATGAGTCGAATGATTTTACCCTTCTAAGTGGGAGTGAGAAACTATTTCTTCGTGAGGTTTTCACCTCCGTATAGGATAGTGGATCGCTTTCGGAGTATATCGGTACCTATGCCTTCGTGAGATTTTCATCTCCGTATAGTCATAGGGAAAATGTATTCCCCTGAACCGAACTTGATCTATATGAGCCTATAATGGGTGAAGATCGAGGAATCATTGGTTGGTACCTTTGCCCTAAAGTAGAACTTCATATAGTGAACCTTAGGAATCCACCTTAGGTAGAACTATCTTTGAACCCTAGTAGATATCCGATTAGGTGTTTTACTATTTCTTGATTATATTTTATGTTGTTATATGACACTGACTTTTTGTGTTTTATTTTGATTGCATGACATGACATTTCATTTCATCATAAAAGGCGTCAGTTCATATTCAGTTGCTAGATAGAAAGCTTGTCATGGAAAAAGGGTTTCTTGATAAAGCAGAGGACAATGCGGCTGTCCGAACCTGGTCTGAAACAATGCAGCAAGAAAAGGGTGATAGTTTGGTTGATGGGTATGTGTTGAAATTATGGGACTTTACGCGCATTAGTGTAACTCAAAACAATTTGCAAGAATTAAAGGAGATATGGGATCAGTGGAATGATGAGGTTAGACAGCTATTCTATGATAATTATGGGGATTTGTCTTATTTGCTTGACGTAAAGGTAGAAAAACGTTTATTTCGAGCCCTCACCCAGTTTTGGAATCCTGCTTACAACTGCTTTACATTTGGGAAGGTTGATTTGGCACCTACGATAGAAGAATATGTGGCTTTACTCAGATGTTCAAAGTTTCAAGTAGACAGCGTTTACTCGAGAGTGGTAAATGTGCCAACCTTATCAAAGAAGTTGATGAGTATAACAGGAATGAGTGAGTAGTGGGTTACTGCACGGATTAAGCAAAAGGGGGATAGTAAGTGCGTTCCTTAGAGAAGCTTGAAAGATGCAATTCTAACACACCCAGACGTAAGAAAGAGGTTAGATGTCTTTGCTTTAAGTATATACGGCTTGGTTGTCTTCCCTAAAGCCTTGGGGCATGTGGATGAAGCAGTCACTAATTTATTCGACCGACTCGATAAGAAGGTTACATCGATTCCAGCAATTTTGGTAGAAACTTTCAAGTCATTGAGTGCATGCCGAAAGACGGGTGAAAGTAGATTTATTGGATGTGCACAGCTTCTACTCGCATGGTCTCACAGTCACTTTTGGAAGGTGGATAAGGTTTTGTATCGGGTTTTCTCTGAAAATTATTCACCACTAAAGGAGATAGTAGCTACGCCGAGGAGAGATGATATTTCGGAAGAGAAGTGGGTGGCAATTCTTCAAAATCTTCAGGAGGAGGACGTTGAGTGGAGAGCTCCTTGGTTTCTTCCAAATGAGATCCTGTATAGGTGTGGTAATTTTGATTGGGTTCCTTTGCTTTGTATTTGGGGAGCTGTTAGATATGCCCCATTATTGGTGCTAAGGCAATATAGGTCAAGGCAATTTATACCTACGACCCAAGGGATAGTTGATTGTGAATTTTCGTACAAGGATGATGGTTATAGAAAGAAGATTCAAGAGATGTCTAGTGCATGGAAACAGACTCACCAAATGAAGAGGTTAGCTGTGGGTCCGATGACAACTCCTGAGTATCATGAATGGTGGGTTAGGAGGATTAACGATAATACACCTAAGTTAAATCAAGAAAATAGTCAGTCAATAGAGGAATATTTGCGGGTCATCCCTTTTGAGTTGGAAATCATAAGACAAGATTTTGAGAGAAGAAATGCAGATTTAGAAAAGAAGATAGAGCAAATGGAGGAGGAAAAGACGAACTTGAGATTGGACATAGACGTTCAAAAGCTTGAAACTGAGAAATTAAAGAAGGAGGAAAACAATGCTGAGGAGGAGCTGGGTAGTCTGAAGACGGATTATAAAAAGTTGCGTCTGTCAATGAGAACTGCTGGGCTGGGAAAAACTTCAGAACAGTGGCGAGCAAAAATTCGAGAAGAAAAGGACAAAGTCGATAGATGGGAACAGAAATTCCAAGAGATGCAGAGATGAAATGAGGCTTTAGAAAAGAGTTTGTCAAAAAGCCAAAAGGAAAAGGGCGAGTTAAAGGATAGGGTGACTGAGTTGGAAAGAACTCTTCATCAGTATCGAAATTGAAATTTCGCAATAGAGTTGAAAGAAAGCTTGAGCAAGATTGAAGAAATGAAGAAAAGAATAGAAGAGCTAGAAATGGCGTTGCAAAATTGTGAAATCCGGATCAAGCACTTGGAAGCAAATGAAAATCGTAATAGTGAACAGCTACACTACTTTCAGAACCAAGTTAGGAGCAGAGATCATATTATGGAGGAAGTTGTGGTCCAGATCCGAGAAGTAGCTGATCATGTACAAACTTTGGCGATCTGAGCGGACATCTTTGAGTGTGAAGTATGAATTAGAATCAGATCGGGGGTAAGAGTTAGCTGTGTTACTTAGGAAGATTAGAATGCTGAGTAATAGGGCAAAGCTTTATTTGTAATTCACTTTATGTAAAGAAATTTGTTTTCTAGTAAAGTTTTCTTAAATGCAATTGAATCAAAATTGACGCCTTTTTGCATTCATTTCATGCATTGCATGCATTAAAAATAATAATAAATACTAAAATATTTTAATTGATTCCTCAGATAATCTGGAAACCAACCTACCAAACACCGCTATGGTACCTGATCAAAGACTAAAGACATGGACCAAAGGCTAGAACAGTTCCAAAAAGAAATGCAAGATCAACTTCAACAACAAATGAATGAGCAGCTTGAAAAGATTCAACAAATAATGGATAAAGTGATGGAATCTTAGGGGAATATTATGGCTAAGTTGACTCAGTTGTTTACTGGAGGAGTTGATAAAGGAAAAAGCTCTGTGCTTAATGTTGAAGAAGGAGACAATGAGGGACCTGTCTATCCTTCAGACTTTACCCCCCAGCAAGTTGAGATATACCCGCGCAGGTCCTCTGTTACCATTAAGCCTCAGCAATTTTAGGATGACGCTGCAGCGCTAATGAATCTTCAGGTTGGATCAGGCTGTAACCCCGGAGCCAACCTTGTTAATCCTGCTATCCCTGACTTCGATGAGATAGCTGGGAAGGAGAAAATGAATGATGAATTGCCAAAATAGCTAGAGGAAAAGTACAAATGGCTGGAGGAGAAATTTAGGACGATGGAATATGCGGAGAGCTACTATGGGATGGATGCTAAAGAATTGAATCTGGTTCCGGATTTAGTACTCCCTTACAAGTTCAAAATGCCAGAGTTTGAGAAGTGCAACGGAACTAGTAGCCCCAAAGCTTATAATACCATGTTTTGCAGACGAATGACTGGTTATGTCAATAACGACCAACTCCTGACACATTGCTTCCAGGATAGCCTCACAGGGGCAGCATCCAAGTGGTACAATCAATTGAGTCGTACCAAGATTAATTCGTGGAGAGATTTGACACAGGCATTCATAAAATAATACAGTCATGTGACTGACATGGTACCTGATAGAATCACTCTACAAAACATGGAAAAGAAACCCGGTGAAAGTTTTAGGTAATACGCACAGAGGTGGAGGGAGGTTGCCGTCCAAGTTCAGCCATCTCTTCTAGAGAGAGAAATGACAATGCTTTTCGTTAACACATTGAAGGCCCCATTCATTATGCATATGTTAGGAAGTGCTACTAAAAGCTTTTCTGACATAATTATGAATGGTGAAATAATAGAAAATGCTATCAGAAGTGGAAAGATAGATGCTGGAGAAAGTAGCAGAAGGTCAGCCTCGAAGAAAAAGGAAAATGAGGTCAATAACACCAGTTATTCAAAGACGATTATGGTGAATCAGTCGAGAAAGGTGGCTGATAACCAACAAGGTTCTTTGAGACAAGAACTTGGAATGAAACAAGGTACTGGGAAGCTCCAGTTCACACCAATCCCGATGTCGTATAAGGAGCTGTATCAAAACTTTTTCAATGCACACATTGTTTCCCCTTCCTACTTAAAACCTTCACAACCTCCGTACCCCAAGTGGTATGATGCGAACGCACAATGTGATTACCATGCGGGTATTACGGGGCACTCAATAGAGAATTGCATTACCTTCAAAAAGCTAATTGAAAAGTTCATCAACATGGGTATTGTCAAGTTGGATGATCCATCTAATCCACTACCCAATCATGATTGATAATGGAGTGAACGTAATATATGAAGAGGTGTTGGGAAGGGTTCACATCAATGTCATATACGGAGACAAAATTGAAAAGGGACCTTGTTAGATGTCCACCCTTATAAATTTGGGAGTGTTCAAAATAATTGGATTGCGGAAGAAATCTCTGTAGTCTTTAGAGCTTATTTAAGTAATGTTCAGAACATTCTTGTTGTTTTTAGCCTAAAAATGATAGGAATTCTTTTGTGAAATAGGCTCATGTTTGAACATCATTATTCTAATAAAATACATCTTTGCATTTATTTTTGAGCCAATATTATTTCATTCTTTGCGAGTAATTATTCTTTCATTCTTTTGGATTTTCTTCCATTCTTTCATTCTTTCATTTATAATAATTATTCGTAAATTCACACATTCTTTTGTATATTCTTTTGCACTTACTATGGGTCCCCAGATATCAATGATATGAGTGATGCTGCTACAGACTTAGAATCTCCTTTTGAGCGAGATATATGTTTAGAGGGATCTCATAACTTTGAAGATGACATAGATTATAGCCTATTTCTGAACTTGTTAAGGATGGTAGAACAAATCGAGAAACGGATCTTACCCTAAAAAAAAAGTCATTGGGATACATGACTTCTCCTTATGTGGGGCATGAAGGTCATTTGGTTGATCTCGCCAAAAGAGTCTGATGGTTATCGATTCATCTTTGTGATCATCAATTACTTTACTAAATGGGTGGAAGTTGCTTCGTATGCCAATGTCACAAAGTCGACAGTTAGCGAATTCTTGAAGAATCATGTGGAACGCCAAAAGGATCATATCTGACAACATAATATCAAAAGTTTGTAGTCTGTTCACGATCAATGCCATATAGCCAAAAAAGGATGGTGCAAAAAAAAGAAAAAAAAGAAAAAAACTCTTCTAGGGCAATACCTTTCTCTTGGGCTCATCGTGGTTTTACCTATTAAAGACAATATTATTTCTCTCTGAGTTTTTGGATTAATTCTGATTGAAGAGAAACGTTCAAAGTTATCCATCATGGTTAAATATGCCAAAAGCAAATGATACGAGCTCACAAAAAAGGTCCGCCCTAGAGAATTCTTTGAGAGGGACTTGGTATTAAAGAAGATCCTTCCCGTACAAAAAGAACTCCATCCCAAGCCGGGAAGGATCTTATGTGGAAGGCCTTATCTGGAAAAACGAAGATAGCAAGGACATGCCTAATCCTATGAGTTCAGATTCAATCAAAAAATATTTCAAAAAAAAAAAGCAAAAGGGAGAGACCAAGGTGAAAATCCGCAAAGGACGCATTGAGACCAAAGGGGATTTGAGTTGAAAAACCCAAAAAGGGCGGCTCAAATAGTGATCAAAATGAGGCATGAGGTGATTAGAGCAACTCGAATCTTGATCAGATTGGGGCATGTGGTGATCTAGTCAATAGGAAAGAGTAGGCAACATCTTCAGGCATCGACAGGGTACTGTAGATTTCTCAAACACATGTCAAACTCAGAAGGGTCTTCAGAAAGTTTGTACAGAGAAGTTCAAGCTGCGATATATGGGGCACCCAATTTTCATACTATTGAATTTGTTGTTCTTGGAATACTTCATTCTTTTCAAAGATACACATTCCCAATAATTTCTTTGTCATCCTTCTTTGCTATTTTTGATAATTTATTTCTTTCGAGCTATGCTCAGAACCAACTTTTTCTTATGTATTGTTATGACCTTTTTTGCAAGCATGTTGCATTGGAATAATGATTAATGGACTAATAAAACTTTCACAAGGGAAGTTTTGCATATTACTTTAGAAGTTTCTAAATAATACAGGAACCTGAAACAGGACTATTGTTTAGAACGCACCAAGTTTAAAGGTTGGAAATTTAAGAAGGAAAAGTCTAATTAGAAATTTCTGGATTCTGTTGTCAAAAACATTGATTGAGCAAAGTGACAGGATGTCAGGTTGGTGACAAAGATAAAATAAACAAGCGAGCAATGGTCACCAGGTAATAGGAAGAGGTTTCCTCAGAGAAGAAAGACTTCATTTGCACATGAGTCTTTGGTACGACACCTTAGGCATGGTGTAATGGGCCAAAGAATTTTACATTCTGTATATTTGAATTGTGATAGGAGTGGATTGAGAAGAAGCCATATATTTCTACCATCGGGTTGCAGTGGGAGAATGATGGTACAAATTTTACGTCCTAGTAGATTGAACTTTAATGTTTACAGCGGGGGAAATTTGACTAAGTGGAGACTCCAGCCGAGCAAGAAAGCGTTGTAGCACGTTAGTGATAAAGCCTTAATAAACTTCGAGCAATGATAACTTAAGTGAAAAAGGGGATTATTTTCAAAAATAGCATTCTACATCCATGCAAACACCATTCACACATGTCTAGTTAGGAGCATTTGATGCATTTCGATCATGCAATCCTAATCTTAGGCATATTTAGGTTCTTTATACAGGTCATGTTCCTCAAAGAACAAATCGGTGAAATTACAAAGTCTTGCCTTCCTGGTTTGCAGCAGAGCAGGTTGAAAATAACAGATTTTGCCTTCCTGTACTGACGGCGAAGCAGATCGAAGATACCAGCCTTGCCTCCTTGGGTTGTAGTGGAGCAGGTTGAAGATAGTAAATCTTGCCTTCCTGCATCGACAGCGAAGCAGATCGAAGATACCAGCCTAGCCTCCCTTGGTTGTAGTTGAGCAGGTTGAAGATAGCAGATCTTGCCTTCCTGTACCGACAGTGAAGTAGATCGAAGATACCAGCCTTGCCTCCCTGAGTTGTAGTGGAGCAGGTTGAAAATAGCAGATCTTGCATTCCTGTATCGACAGTGAAGCAGATCGAAGATACCAGTCTTGCCTCCCTGGGTTGTAGTGGAGCAGGTTGAAGATAACAGATCTTGCCTTCTTACATCGACAGCGAAACAGATCGAAGATACCAGCCTTGCCTCACTGGGTTGTAGTGGAGCAGGTTGAAGATAGCAGATCTTGCCTTCCTATACCGACAGTGAAGTAGATCAAAGATACCAGCCTTGCCTCCCTGGGTCGTAGTGGAGCAGGTTGAAGATAGCAGATCTTGCCTTACTGTATCGACAGTGAAGCAGATCAAAGATACCAGCCTTGCCTCCCTGGGTTGTCGTGAAGTAGATCGAAAAAAGCAGATCTTGTCTTCATGTATTGGCGTGAAGTAGATCAAAGATAGCAGATCTTGTCTTCATGTATTGGTGTGAAGTAGATCGAAGATAACAGATCTTGTCTTCCCATACTGGTGGCGAAGTAGATCAAAGAAAGCAGATCTTGTCTCCATATATTGGCGTGAAGTAGATCAAAGATAGTAGATATTGTCTTCATGTATTGGCGTGAAGTAGATCAAAGATAGCAAATCTTATCTTCATGTATTGGCGTGAAGTAGATCGAAGATAGCAGATCTTGTCTTCCCATACTGGTGGCAAAGTAGATCGAAGAAAGTAGGTATTGGCAAAGTAGATCGAAAAAAGTAGATCTTGTCCTCATGTATAGGCATGAAATAGATCAAAGGTAGCAGATCTTGTCTTCCCACACTGGTGGCGAAGTAGATCGAAAATACAAGTCTTATCTCCCTGAAGTTGCAGTGGAATAGATTGAAACACTAATTCCTATACCTCTGACGATGCAGTAAGATGAAATGTGGCTGCTTGAAGAAGAAGAGCACCAAGATCCAGCGTGACCGGGCAAAAATGGTTATTTCTAAAGTCTTTTCTCCTTTCCTGTTACACTACAACGAGCAAAGAGGGGCAGCTGTAATACCCAATTTTAGCCCGGGCTCGCAATAATAAAATAAAGTTTAAATCCAGTACAAAATTATATCATTTGGCCCGATCAGAATGGCCCATTACTTAAAAAGGTTTAAGGTCCATCTACAAGCTTATGGAAACATAATCTTCAAGGATATGCAATCTTAGATATGATATATGCAATCTTGGATATGATATGCAATCTTGAAAGATATGATTTTGTAATCTTAGAGATTTAATTTTTAGATACCCTTTAATCTTAGCCGTTGATGTAATTGATCTGTACCGTTGGATTTGGGGAGGCTCAACTATAAATAGAGGCCTCTCCCTTCATTGTGGAGGGAGGAAAAAAATCAATAAAAAAAGGGGAGAACGATTGTCAGTTTTTTAAAGGTGGCTTACTGTTTTTTTTGTTTTTTTTATTTTTACTTATTTACGATTTTAAAAAATGGAGAAGGTGATACCATTGCGAATTTTATTTATTTTTTTAGCCCTAATAAAGTGACGCGTTTCAAAGGATGGAGATATTTTCCCATTCGAGCCCTATAAGTTATTCGCGCCTTTTATTTGGGCCATTCATTTTTTTTTCTTTTAATTCTGTTTGGAGTTCAATTTAAATCCTTGTTAATTCAATGTGCTTGATTTCTTACACCACTATTTTTAAAAAAAAAATATTTAATTTTGAATCTAATACTATTTTAATGATTAAGCTTAGTATTTTCCATTTTATTTTACGTTTTATATGTATTATGGCTATAAATTTGTTGAATTATATGTATATATTACCCTTTTAAAAATTATAATGTATCATTATTTTGAAATTCAATATATATTGCTATTATTTCGATTTATCACACTTTTTATATTTTAGGTAAATTCAACATGATTTGTATATATTCTTTGATATCCCTATTTTGTAATATATTTTGAAATTCACTTTACATATTTATATGTCTTAAAGATTTATATGAAAATGTTTTTATACAATACTATTTTATATATACATATATAATTTGTAATAAATTATTTTTATTCTATATATTATTGATTTCTTATTATTTTATCTATTACCTTTAAATTCTCTCTTAAATAGGTTTATGTATTTTCTTTCGAATTTATTTATTATTTATCATTCATTAGTGTATGTTTTATTTACGAATTATCGCTCCATGTTGTATATTATCATTTATCGCATTCTATTCGCTTAAAAGGCTATGTTCGATATCATTCAAGCATCAAAATCATTTTATTCAAAAATTTTCAATACTCGTATTTAGGATTTTCAAGGAAATTGAGCCCTAACGTATTGGGTTCCGATTTTCTTCGTTAAATCTAGCGATCGAGAGTTGCTCATTAATCAAAAAATAAAATGAAAAGCTTGTTGTCGGGAATTTAATATGTTGTATCCTAACGTATTGGATGTGACGTATTGATTTCTCGAGACAAATATTTTTTTTTAAAATGATAACAAAGGAAATATTCCAAGTTTAGTATTTTGAGAAATTGTGCCCTAACTTATTGGGCCGCGATTTCTTAAATCTTAAATAAATGGATATTCTTTTAAATTTTTATTATAAGAGTATTTTGGACTAAATCATTTTTGAGGTTTGAGGAAATAGAATGTCGTGCCCTAACGCATTGGGTGTGACATTTTCTTTTTCTGAAATGGTAAGAGTCTTAATAAGTAACGTTTTTTAGTTTTTATTAAGGATCATATTTTTAAATTTTCGACATTAAGACACTAATTAATTAACTAGGTACCAATTTTGGGAGTTACGAGGGTGCTAGTCCTTCCTCGTACGTAACCAACTCTCGATTCCATTTTTCTAAATCTCGTAGACCAAATCTATTTTTTAGGTGATCCAATCACACCTCAATAAAAGATTGGTGGCGACTTCCAATTTTTGTTTTTTTTTAAGTCGACAACTAATTTTTATTTTTTTTCCAAAATAAAAAAATAGTTTCGACACAAATTATTATAACCATTGTAATATTTATTTATAATTTCACAAAGCATTATACAACTATACAAATTATTATGGATCTCATTTTGTGTAACACTAATTATACAAAGCATTATTCAATTACACAAACTATTATAACTTATGCAATATTTTATGTAATAGAAACTCATTCTAAAGAACTTTGCTTAGGCAAGGAAATAAAAGCGCATACTCCAATACGTAAATATCTTTATATTAAAGATTGAGAACATTTTAAGATTAATTAATATTATTTCTAGTAATAACATAAAATGTGAAAATGAATAATAAAAATGATCCTAATAAAAGAATAGTTGAGTGATTAATTTCTTTGTTCGTATTCCAAATATTAGGATTAAAGTTTTATTATGGTCATCCCCTCCCTAATCTGTATATAAAAAAACAGCTGCTGGTAGAATTAGCTAAACTTAAACCAAAGAGTAGAGGACAACCAACAAAAAAAAGGAAGCAAGGAAAGGTGACTAAGCAAGGCCTGAGGAGTAGTCCTGCTTATCGCGTTTCCATGACTATTTTAATTTGGAACACATTGGGTCTAATCCTTTAAAGCAAAATGGGCTTATTTGGAGGGTAAATAAGTTAAAAGTTGAAATTCGTTGTCTACTGGAAACAGCCATGAGAGGAAATTTAAAGGTTGGAAAGTTGTAAATAACTATGAACAAGCACCAAATGGGAGGATTTGGGTACCTTGGAAGGGAGATTGGCAAATTGATGTGGTCATTACTTGTTCTGTCACTTTAGGTGAGCAGCAATTTTATCGATCAGCTGTTTATGGTAGTAATAATAGTATTGAGAGGAGAATTTATTGGAACAAATAGAAATTTGATGCTAATTGTTAACAGTCCTAAAGAGAGCTTTGATTTTACTAGAAATCAACCTGTCATAAAGGAAATGTAGGATTTTTTGGACTGTCAGAATGCTCTGGAAATTTTGGACCATACATTGACTGGCCCTCTCGTATAACGATAGGGCTAATGAGCCCCTTTCTAGAAAACTGGATACAAAGTCCTTGTTTACTTTGAATGACACTCTCTTTACCCTACTTCTATCATAGAGTTTTTGTATGTATCATTGCTAGGTAACGAGGACTTAACAAACTAGACACAAAAATCATAATCACTAATCAATTATATTAGTTTGGTTAGTCACCTACAGCTTCAAATTCCAGGATTAAAATCTAAAATAAATTTAGGAGTAAAGCTTAAAACTATGGCTTAGTCTCATTACCAAATAAGAATTCAAGAGTATAGTTATATGTAAGGAAGATTATAACACCCTTACAACGCCTATATCTAAAGTCAGTCTTACAAAACCAGTTAATAAATTTTAAAGTGATTTAAAGTCAACAAATCTAAAGCTTGAAATTCAACCATTATAATCAAGAGGTCAAAAACGGTGTTAAAACTGAAAGAAATTGAAAGGAAAAACCTAAATGAACAAATAAAAATAACTAAATAAAAAAAACTTAATACTAACCATATACATATATATAATCTAAATGGGAATTTCTAACCTAATATCCAAATTCTAGTTTCAAAATGTAATATATATATATATATATATTAAAAAAGGAAAATCTAATCTAATATAATGCCTAATACTATAAATCTAAAATTTTATAAGCTTTGAAATCTAACCATCTAAAAATCTTGAAATCTAGATCAAAGACCTAATATCTAAAGTTTTAAATAAAAATCTAAGAAAATATAAAATTCCTAAAATCTAATTTAAAGATATAATATTTAAAATCATGAATTTAAAAATCTCAAAATCTAATGTAAAATATAAAATTCTAGAATCTACTATAGAATTCTAAATAAAATTTTAAATTCTGAAAAATATGAAATGCTGACATCTAAATTGATGATCTACTATAAAATCTTAAATTCTAAAATCTAATCTAATATAAAACAAAATCCTAAAATTCAATTTAGATTCTAATATAAAATCCTAAATTCTAAAATATAATCTTTTTTAAAGACAATTTAGATTCTAATAAAAAATCCTAAAGTCTAAAATCTATTCTTTTTTAAAAGAAAAGCTACTATGAGCACTATTTAAAAATGATAGTGACATAACAAACCCCCAACCTTTCTTTTTTTTTTTTTACTTTAAATTAACTAAGTCTGTCGGTTTTGGCACGTCTCTTTAGTCTGCCGAATTGGCACGGAACCCTACTTTTCCCAGTTGTTTGTTTTAGGTTTTCTTGCAGCTGTATCAGACTGTGGAATCACGATAGAGGATGCGATGGCGAATATGAAGTTGTTGGACGATGAGGAGGAAGAGATTTAGGAAGTTGTAGGAGCAGAGAATTTTGTTTATCAATTTTGCCTGGTGGGTCGTTGCTTAACAGATAGCGTCGTCCACTTCCCATCATTGCGTAATACCATGGGGGATCTTTGGTATCCAATCGGAGGGATCAGTATTACGGAGTTGGGGGAGAAAAGGTATCTGTTTCAATTTTTTAATAAAATTGATTTTGAAAGAGTTACTGTAGGGACGCCATGGTTTTTCAATAACCACTTGCTTATACTTCAATCAATTGCTGAGGGGGAAAATCCAGCAGTGATGGAGCTAAAGTTTACTGAGTTTTGGATACAAGTTCATGACTTACCGCCAGGATCAATGAATGACTCAATGGCGAAACAATTTGGTAACTTCTGTGGGAAATTCATTGAGTATGATACTTCTATACCAACATTGGGTACTCAAACTTTCTTACGCACACGAGTTCGTCTGGATGTTACTGCCCCCTGAAACATAAAAAGAAAGTCCAGTTTGGAAAGTCCTTGGTTGTGTATGCTAGGTTTAAATATGAGAAGCTCAGCCTGTTTTGTTTTATTTTTGGAAGATTAGGCCACGGAAAAAGTTTTTGCCCCCTTCGATTACAAGTTGAACCTTCAAAAATTATCTTTGGTTGGGACTTATCATTGCATGCGACGGTCAGGCATCGGAATATGGCAGAAAGTAGATGGTTAAGGGCAGCAGATGGGACGCCGTGTAATTTTGACAATTCGGGAAATTCCAATCAGGGTAGTCTGTTATATGAGGGGAAAGTGTTGGGGCGGAACTTTAGGGGAGCTATAGGGAATCAAAACTAAATCCCAATCTCATTCAGATGGGATCTGGCAAATATGATGGTAATAGTAGATATAATAAGGGGTATGTTGGTGGGGATGATAAAATGGTGACTGATGGGGCTGGGTATGGATCTATGGATTTGGTCTCGAATGAGGAGGAAGACCCTATTGCACTGTTGGAAGGCAAGAAAAGGTAGCGAATCATGGAGAGGTTGAGGATACCATTGGAGGCTATTGATGGACCAAGTTATATGGATGTGTCGGCTAGCTTTGGAGACCAGAGCAACTGAGCTCAATGAAAATTCTAAGCTGGAACTTTCGTAGGTTGGGGAGACCACGAACTGTAAAAAGGCTCAGGAATAAGTTACGAGCCATAAATCCCCATATTTTGTTTCTTATAGAAATGAAATTAAGTTCAAAAAGTATGGAGAAGGTACGGATGCAGTGTGGTTTTGAAAATGGAATCGATGTTGGGGCTGTAGGCACAAAAGGGGGTTTGTTGTTGGGCTGGAAAGGCAATGCATTGGTGCAGCTTAAAAGTTTTTCTTTGTATCATATAGATGTGGAAATTAATGACAACGAATGTGGCGATACATGGAGGTTTACGGGGTTTTATGGGCACCCAGAGGAAAGAAATAGAAGTGCTTCGTGGGACCTACTTTGTCAGCTAAGTCATGATCAAACTATCTCTTGGGTAGTAATGGGAGATTTTAACGAAATTGCGAATTCCTTTGAAAAAGAGGGTCGGCGTCTTCGACCAGATCGGTAAATGAAAGATTTTTGTGATGCATTGGAGGATTGCAATATTACGGATCTAGGCTTTTCGGGCAGATGGTTCACATGGGAGCGTGGACGATTTGTCACTACAAATATAAGGGAGCGGTTGGATCGTGGTGTGGCTACATTGAGTTGGGTGAATCGTTTTCCTGAGTATAGGATTGAACATTTGAGCCATTCTTTTTCCGATCATTGTCCCATTCTCCTTGATTCCGAGGGTGTCACAAGAAACAGGGAGGTCAACAATGTGAATACTTTTAGGTTTGAGGCCAAGTGGTGTTTGGATAACTCTTTTGAAGAGTTAGTTAAACAGTGGTGGGCTGAAAACGATGGAAATGTTCTGGGCAAATTAGAAAAGCTGGGAGGCAAGATACTTCGATGGAGGCAATCGACAGGTAGGCGAAAAAGAAGAAAAGATTGGATTTAGAGGACAGATTATCTATATTGTATAATCAGGATATTACAGATAAAATATTGGCTGAGATCACGGAAATCCAACTGGACCTAAATTTAGAAGCTGACAAGGAAGAATTTTATTGGGAGCAACGTGCCCGTGCGAATTGGCTAACAAATGATGATCGGAAAACTAGTTTTTTCCATAAGGTGGCCGTGCAACGTCACTTCAGAGGAAGAATTACGGAATTGCATGATGATAATGGGCGACAAGCGAATTCGACTGAAGAGTTTGTACAAATAGCATCTAATTATTTTCGCAAACTCTTTTCTACTTCAGATGTGGGTTCAGATGAATGTTTATTTAGATTGGTGGAGGAAAAAGTGACGGAGAGTATGAACGAAGAATTGTTAAAGGAGTTCACTGAGGAGGAGATCATGCAGGCAGTTAAGCAGATGGCACCATTGAAAGCACCCGGTGTGGACGGGTTTCATGCTATATTTTTTCAAAGGTATTGGAATATTGTGGGCGTGAAAGTCTCTCAATTTTGCTTAGCTCTTCTAAATGGGGAAGCTGAACTAGGAGATCTCAATAAAACACGTATCATTTTAATTCCAAAAATTGATAAGCCAAAAGATATGTCGCACTTTAGGCCTATAAGCCTATGTAATGTGGTTTACAAAATTATTGCGAAAGTACTGGTGAACCGAATGAGTACCATGTTGGGGCATTGTATCAATGAGGCTCAAGGGGCTTTTATTCCAGGTCGGTTAATTTCAGACAACATGTTAATTGCTTATGAGGTGTTACACTCTTTAAAGATGAAGAAACGCGGTAAGAAGGGTCATTTTGCACTCAAATTGGATATGAGTAAAGTGTATGATCGTGTTGAGTGAGATTTTTTAGTAGGGATGATGAAGCACGTGGGGTTTCATATGGATTGGATTACTCTAATTATGCGCTGTGTTTGTTCTGTCTCATGCTCAGTTTGTCTTAATGGATTTCATGGTGAGTGGTTTTCCCCCTCGAGAGGGTTAAGGCAGGGAGACCCTCTTAGTCCCTACTTGTTTTTGATCTATACAGAAGGATTTTCAGTGCTTATTAGCGATGCGAGGAACGAAGGACGATTGGTGGGAGCAACCGTTTGAAGGGAGAGATTTGCTGTGAATCATTTATTTTTTACGAATGATTGTATCTTATTTGGAGATGCCTCTTTTGAGGGAGCGGGGGTCGTTCGGGAGAGAATTTGTGAGTATGAGAAGGCGTCAGGGCAACAGGTGAATTTTGAAAAGTCACTAATTTATTTCAGAGCTAATGTGCAAATGGAGGTGAAGGAGGATATCGTCAATCAGCTAGGTGCCCGGTTGGCTTCCAATCCAGAAAAGTATCTAGGATTGTCTATGATGGTGGGTAAGAATAAAAAATGGGCTTTCGCAAATTATGTGGACAGATTTAGGAATAGGGTTGAAGGGTGGAGTCTGCGCTATCTGTCGATGGGGGGAAAGAGGTATTTATTAAATCGGTTTTGCAAGCTACGTCAATATATGTGATGCAATGCTTCCTACTACCAAAGACTTTATGCCAAAAGCTTGAAGGGATTATGAACAGGTTTTGGTGGACTAATAATAGAACGTCAAAGGGTATTCATTGGAGTACTTGGAAAATGCTTTGCAAACCAAAAAGTTTTGGGGGTCTGGGTTTCAAAAATCTGTTGATGTTTAATAAAGCGCTGTTAGCAAAATAGGTCTGGCGCATTCTAACTTGGCCGAATTGTCTTTTAGCCAAAGTGTTTAAAGCCCGTTATTTTCCTTATTTAGATATTTTATCAGCTAAAGTTGGCTCTTACCCCTCATTTACCTGGAGAAGTATTTGTAGTGCTCGTGAAGTGATTCGAGAAGGGATGGTGTGGCGGGTAGGGGATGGTGGTTGCATTAACCTATGGAACGATCCCTGGTTACCTGGTAAGGAAAACAATAGAATTCAAGGTCAAAATATTAGTACAAATTGGACAACGGTAAATCACCTTATTGAAGGCAATACCTGGAACAAGGAGGTTATCCATAATTTGTTCGATGGCGAAACCGTAAAAAAAAATCTCTCTATCCCTATTCTGAGAGTAGACCGGAAGATGCGAGGGTCTGGAAGTATGAAGGTTCGGGTGAATACACAGTCAATAGCGGCTACAGGGCCCTTTTTATAGAGTTATTACAAAATAGAGCTAACTTATCCCCTAAATCTTAGGAATACAAAAAATTCTATACGGGTCTGTGGAATTTAAATATTCCTGGAAAAATTAAAATACATGTTTGGTGGTTGTTTCATAATCTGGTGCCTTACTATGAAAATCTGGCACGACGAACCTTGTGCGAAGCTGCGGTGTGTCCACTATGTAAGACAGAGTTGGAGAATTCTGAACAACTTTTGTGGACTTGTGATATTTTGCAGGATATTTGGAATGCATTAATGGTGCAGGTTCCTCCTTTTGAAAGCTCACTGGACCACAAAGAACTTTTTCTTAGGGCATTTTTGGAAGCAGACGATCGTCATAAAAAGATTATTGCTATTTCGTTATGGAGTCTCTGGTACTGCAGAAATAAGTTAGTGCATGAAGGAGTCAAATTTTCGAGGCAGGAAATATTGGGTTTTATTAGCAGTTTTAAACGAGAACTAAGCCTCAATAGTGAGAATATCAGGCCTGTTACGGGATCTGCAGGTAAGGAAATTTGGAGACCACCGGACGATGGATTTATCAAGATTAATTTCGATGCATCCTTTGTGCAAGATAAAGGGTTGGCCATAACAGCAGTACTAGCTAGGAACCATAAAGGTGAAGTTGTTGGAGCAGAGACTTATCTCTTAAATGACGTAGCTGACCCTTTTGTGGCAGAGGCTCGGGCTGTGAGAGGGCGTTGGTATTTGCAAGATCGATGGGCTTCCAATGTTGGTGGTGGAAGGGGATGCACTATCTGTTATAAAAAACATTAGTAATGGTGAGGCGGGTAAATCAATTATTAGACCGATCATTTACCACATCCAACAGTTAGCGAGGATATTTGAAGAGATTACCTACACTTTTGTGCCTCGGGAGGGGAATGAAGCGGCGCATGTTCTAGCTATCGAAGGACGGAGGAAAGGGGACTGCCGGAACTGGGCTTCGGATGTACCGGATCTGGTTCTGACGGCGGTGAGAAAAGATTGGATTGCGTGGGTACGGAAGTCGCAAGATAAATGACGAGTTAGTTTTGAACTTTGGAGAAGGTTCGGTTGAATCTCCAAGAATCATTCAAAGCTCTGTTATCTCCTTTTGTGAGCGATTCTTGAGATCTAAAAGGAGCACCTTGGTGATTTGGGACGATGAAGAGCCACCGCTTATTTCGTTTGGCGTTTCATTTACTTTTCTTCTTTGTTTTGTTCGGTTTTACATTGCTTTATTTTTACGTCGATATTTTCTATCGCGCTTTGATGCGGGACATTTATTCTTGATTGTTTGTCACTCCTCTGAGGCCTCTCGCTTCCTCTCAATCGTGAGTGAATTAATATAAATCACCTACTTTACTACCAAAAAAAAAAAAGAAAAGCTACTATAAAATCTTAAATAAAAATCTTAAATTCTAAAATTTAATTCTAATATAAATATAAATTCCTAAAAGTCAATTTAAATTCTAATATAAAATCCTAAAGTATAAAATCTATTCTAATATAAAATATAAAATCCTAGCATCTAATTAAAATTCTACTATAAAATCTTAAATTCTAAAATATAATTCTAATATAAATATAAAATCCTAAAATCTAACTTAAATTCTAATATAAATGTCCTAAAGTCTAGAATATATTCTAATATAAAAAATGAAACCCTAGCATCTAATTTAAAATCTACTAGAAAATCTTAAATTCTAAAATTTAATTCTAATATAAATAAAAATTCTAAAATCTAGCTTAAATTCTAATATAAAAATCCTAAGGTCTAGATTCTATTCTAATATACAAATATGAAATCCTATAATCTAATTAAAAATCTACTATAAACTCTTAAATTCCAAAATCTAATTCTAATAAAATCTAACTTAAATTTCAATATAAAACTCCGAAGATCTACAATCTATTCTAATATAAAAATATGAAATCCTAGAATCCATTTAAAAGAAACTACTACAAAATCTTAAATTCTAAAAATCTAATTCTAATATAAATATAAATATAAATATAAAATCCTAAAATCTAGCTTAAATTCTAATATAAAAATATAGCATCTTACAATCTAATTAAAAATCTACCATAAAATCTGAAATAAAAATCTAAAATTCTAATTTCTCATAAAAATGTTAAATCAAAAGCTTAGAATGTTTTAAATTAACCCAAAATCTCTAAGAACTAACTTCTAAATAAAATAAATTGAAAATATAATAACCTAAATTTTAAATCTAAATCTACTAGCAATCAAACTGCCAAAAATATCAAGAATGAAACATAAAGGACATATTAATAAAAAACCAATTAGAAACAAAAGGTAAGTAAAATGAAATTAAGATGTTAAATATCATAATGATAAAAAATTACATGATAAACATATGTAAAAAGAAAAAGAAAATGGAATGAAATGAGACCCTAAAAATAAAATTATGTCAAATATCCTTCATTTTCTCTGTTTCAAAAAAAAATGGCTTAATGGTTTTTCCTCTTTCTTAATTGAATAGGAAGTAATTAAATTCAATATTTGAGTTAAATATTTAAATTATGTTTTAGTCCACTCAAATAGTTAAACTTGGAGAAATTATTCTATGGACCATTCCCACCACCTCATATATGTCTTACCCAATTATTTTATGCCACATCAACAAATTTTTCTAACTCAAATTAAAGGGATTAAAACAATTTTCACGTCATATTAAAAGGATTTAGGGTTTTGATGATTTTATTTATTTATTCTTTTCTTCATCATCTTCATTGTTGGAAAAAAGATTTAGGGTTTTGTACAATTCAAAATCAATAATGGAAGGATTATAGGCTAAGCAAAAAATGAAAGGATTACATGATCAGGTTCATTCATATTTCTAATAAAATCAATAGTTTTAGTCTTTTCATGCAACTATGAAATAGTTATTGAATTTAGTTCATAACATTTTTTATTAGAAAAAAGAAAAGAAAAATTGAAGTAAAAATTCTGAAGAGTAATCCTTTTGAAATTTCTATCAATACATATGCAGTGAGCGAGTAATCCCTTCTTGTATCTTAAGTCTTTTCTCTCTAAAACTCTATTTTTTTAGTTGAAAGATAGCCAACGCAATCACAGCCTTTGTCCGAAACAAGTTCAGGAGATACAAATGGAAATAACAGTAATCAAGGTATTGATATGTACATTGATGCTTGTCTGGTCTGTGAAGTTTAGAGCATTTTACTAGAAGCTGGGACTAT
Source organism: Gossypium raimondii (assembly GCF_025698545.1). Lineage (NCBI taxonomy): Eukaryota > Viridiplantae > Streptophyta > Magnoliopsida > Malvales > Malvaceae > Gossypium > Gossypium raimondii. The sequence goes on from NC_068577.1 coordinate 43,746,139, forward strand.
CAAGAGTTAATTGAAAAGTGAATTGGCAAGAAATGTTGTTGGTGCAGGCATTCCTCATAATCGTGCAGGGCAAATCTTGCACAGTTGTGGTTCTTGGGACCTTTAATGTTGGAGATCAAGGTGAAGGCATTATTCCAGACCTTATTAGGATAAGTATTTTCTTTTTCTTTTTTAAAAATTTTGGAGCATTTCAGTTCAGGTTAAGTGTGTTTCATTCTTTAATTGGCATGTGAAGTCAATGATATTCTTTATTACTTGACTTATAGGTTATTGGGGTTGTTTTAAATTCTTTTGGAGTTGGAAGCCAGCCTTCTGCTACTAGTATCACTAGGCAGTCTCCAACCTCTGCAAGTAATGCTTGATTTCAACATTTGACATTGGGTGGCTTAGAAAAGACATGATTTACTTTCACTCAGTGCATATTTCCCCCTCTCCTTCCTGTGTTCACAATTGCTTCAGCTAGAAGAATATCAATTATTTTACTATTAACTCTAAAGTACATGCCAATGATTTAGATGAATGCAGTCAAAAGTCAAAACTCCATTTTTTTTTTAAATTGTTGAAAGAAAATAGGGGAAATACTACGACTAACTTTATTAGTGGAATTCTCTCACTGAACCCATATATTTTTTCCATCACTTTCCCTAGATTTTGTAAGTACTCAGCAATAAAGAAATACCCAGAAAGTCTACATAGCTAGAAGGTCAGTTAACATCTTGTTTATTTTGTTTTTTAAGTTTTGGTTTATACCCAAATCGATATAGGTTTAAATTTTCTTTTACCTTCTTACTTGGAATTTGTTTTATTTAGGAATTGGGTGTTTGGATCATATGATCAAAATTTTAGTTTATGTTTGGTTGATTAGAAAGTGAAAGAACAAAAAGAAAATGTAAGTTCTTTTTCGAGTTTGGATCATATGATCATCTTACAACTATTTGATCTGGACTAGCCCATGTTCCTACCTTTTCATGCATGGTTGAGCCCTATTTCTTCCACAAGATCAAACACTCAAAGGCCAATATCAACTCAAGTGCCTCTCCCGCCAAGAATGAGAACAGGAGCTCTGCCATTTTCAACTAGGCCCGAGTTTGAAAGAACGAACATTGGCAATATGCATCCCATTTTCATGGCACCACCAATTAGAATAAGATCAGTTGTACAGTTAGACTAGACATTATTTAGAAGCAATGACATTGTTCTATAATGGTTAACCATTTTGTTTTCAACTAGTCGGTATTTGATTGGCTAAAGAAAGTGTACAAATTTGACGAGTTTATGAATTGAATATGATTTCTAATTATTTCTTTTAATTGTTGTTTTGTATGTTCTTGAGAGCTGATATTGTTCCAGAATTGTTACCTATTGATTTGATGGTGTAGTAATTTCATCAATGAAATTATACATTTTACCTTCCAGAAACAGGAAAATAACTCATTGCAAAATATCTTGATAAGATTCAAACATGGGACATAAGAAATTAACATTGGAATATAAAATAAGAAACTAACATTAGAATATAAACCAAATCACTAGCAAAAATCTCATTATGAAACACCAAAGAAATGTAGCTAAAGAATTCAACACTTGATTAAAGAACATCAAATAATGAAGTGCATAGATTCATGATCACACCATAGAACATTCAAGTCTTTTATACATTGTAATGGTCATATTAACGACCATGTACAAAACAACATTTAGTTTAATATCAAATGCCATTAAGCACCAAATCTAAAATTTGTTGTACCAATATAGCTTCACCATGATGTGCAACTTTTTGACTTTCAAAAACACAATCCAGGGTTTTATCCTACATCATTGGAACAAACAAAAAAAAAAAATAAAATTATATATAAGTATAATTCATTGATAAAAGAATAAGCATTAGTATGAAATAAACATGTGATTAACAGTTAGATTTTGGATATCTCTAGTTACGTGTAAGTGATTCCTATAATTAATTTATTAAAATAATTAAATTCACACAAAAATAAATTTTAAAAAATTTTTAAGGAAAAAATTCAATTGAATATTTGATGTAAAATCAAACATACTATATATCTACAAATAAAATAAAAATGAATACCCGACACGAGTTTGGAGCTATTACACCAGTACTTTATTGCATGCTATTATAAGGTAAATTTGAACCAGTTAAACACCAACCGGTACTTGGGGTCTCAAGAAAAAAAAAGTTTTATTTACATGGCATTCTAAGAAGATGTAAATATAATATAATTATCGGTTGTGGTTACCATGTTGAAAACTTGCATTGAAATTTGACATGGATATGCATAGATATTGTTTGTTAGCATCATCATTGAAGAAATGACTTATAATGCCGACAAAAAAAGGAGTTAATAATTTGTAACAACAATAAAAATACTTCTATGTAAAATGTGACTAACTAATTTTATACTTACAAAATTTTTATAACTTAGAGTAGAGTCAATGGGTACATCTAAGGATTCTCTAATTGCCAATTGTTTTCTTTTTGCTATATAAAATGTAACATTTATTAAAATAAATATAATTAAAAATAAATAAATTTACAACAAAGTGTAACTTTATAATCAAATTACTTACCCGACTTGTGCAATTGGGATGCTTTTGGTTTTATTTTCTCAATGTGACCTTTAAGTTCAGAATTAGATATCCCTTTCGGCTTAACACATGGTGGATCTAATATTGGAGAAGTTTTACTTTCACCCTATTTTACAACATTATCTTCCTTGCTCGATAATTCTTCAATTATTAACCTCTTCACGTTTTCTAAATTAAAAATAAAACAACTATCACTTATGTAAGAAAAAGATAAAGCATTTAAAATTATTGATTATATAGAAAACTTACTAGACCGAATGACTACTCTTATATTTGTCTCATTCTTTTTGTGTTCATGATTCTTAGATTCACATAACTTTGTTAATTCTTTCTCAGCTTCCATGTCTCATTCATATAAAATCTTCTGACAAAGTTGTTTTATTTTCTTCATTTTCTTGACTTTTTATAATCAAATCATAAGAAAATCGAATCATACGATTACGAAATACAATTTTAACCTCCGCATTATACTATTGTGAAAACTCAACTACATTACCACCATACATGTTTGTTTAGCATCTTTAGTCCATCTTCGAAAGATATACAAATCAGAAATTTTCTTGACATTTTTAACACCAAGAATCCGTAAAGCATGAGAGCAAAGATAGCCACAAAAATCAAACTTCTTACAAGTACAATGAATCTCCATGGTGGCTGTAATAAAATGGACCGTTCAAACTCTTGAACTATTTTCATCCATCATTACTTCAAAAGTATAAGATGTACCATTTTGTGCAACTTCTCTCCATATCAATGGAACACCATCAAGAAATTTTTTCTCAAAGCACCTATATATTTCATGAGTATAAACTTTCGATGCATTAGACAAAATACCACAATTTTTAATTGCACACATGATTGAGCAATTTCTGCATTGAAAATCCTTCTCAGCTTCGGAAGAACACCATCTTGCCACTAAATTCTAGAAATTAAAAAAAAATCGATAAAAGAAGTAGTGGCTTTAGAAATACCATGCAAAACATTATTTATAACCTTGACCCTTTGAGAAGATTCAATTTGAGAAGAAAACATATCGATGCTAAAAGCAATGCTTCATTTTTCACAACATTTGTACAAACCTTTCAACCATGAATGATCTTGAAGATTGTGATCATTTATCATTTTTCCAAGTCTTCTCAAATTCTATTTTAGATTCACAACCTTGCATGCATTTATGAAACAAAGCATGAAAATCAACATTTCAATTGAGATTACTAAGATATAAAGGGGCATTCCTAGAAATGTGCCATAAACATAATCTATGACATGAATCAGGAAAAAATTCTCCTATTGTTTTGCTAATTGCATGATCCTGATCAGTCATTATAGTCTTTGGTGACTGATTACCCATTGATTGTAAGAAAGACTTGAACAACCATGCAAAGGAAGTAGTAGTCTCATCTAACAAAAAATGCACACCCAAACATTATTGTTTGTCAATGATGATTAATACCCACAAAGGGAGCACATATTAGGTTATACCTATTGGTACGATAAGTTGTATAAAAAACCACAACATCTCCAAAGCAATCATAATCAATTCTTGATCTACCATCTTTCCAAAAAAAAGTTTGTCATTCGATTTTCTTGATCCACTTGAACTGTGTAAAAAAAAACATTGGATCTTCACTTGCTTTAACCTTGAAATGATTAAGTAAACTTTGACCATCTCCAACTTCAATCATCATCATTATCATCTTTTGTTTGTTAATGTAATTATAACAATCTCATTTTGTAAACCCAACATTTTTAGTTCCACCAACTTTATTTGACATGTAGGAGTAAACATCTGTAGGACGTATACAAGCACTAACCATTGAATTAATGACATTAGCTTTAGCTATTGGAACTAATTGAGCTAACCTGAGTAGATGTCTTTTTGAAGGAGTTGCTAACTCATGATTATACTTAGAAATAAAATGAGTGACTTTCCATTGATCATCTTGTTCTGTAAAGTGAATCATTGTTGGACATCCAATTATTGTTTCCAATTTGTTATTTTTTTTGTATCCTCAACATCTTTAAAATCTTTGAAACCTTGTGTGGAACAATAAAAGTCTTTAGTGTGAATAATCTTTGTGCCAGAAATATATCTATTTTTTCCTTTTTGAACATTGAAACCAATGCGATGGACATAATCAGTATACAAATTATAAGTTTCATCTTTAGTATTCACCACAAGTCCCTTCAAATTAGCATTATCAGTTTCTATCCTTTCTATGTAAGTAAAACTTTAAAAAATTTCCTCATACATGTCATGAAATATATCGTATCAAATTAATCCTATAATTATATAGAACAATTACGAATCTAAAAAAACAAATTACTCAAATCAATAGTGAGCATGGATGATGTGGTAAGGAGGATTCATAAAAACTTTCTCGTCCACCTAGATATTGTGCAAAATTATAAAAAGTAAAAAAAGATAAAATTATAAAACAAATTTCTCGTTCACCTCAATCCCAAAAATGACCTTACATTTTCTTTTTGTTCTTTCACTTTCTAATCAACCAAACAAAAACTAAAGTTTTGATCCCATGATCCAAACACCCAATTCCTAATTAAAACAAATTCCAAGTAAAAAGATAAAATAAAATTTAAACCTATATTGATCTGGGTATAAATCAAAACTTATAAAACAAAACAAATAAGATGTTAACGGACCTTTTAGCTATGTAGGCTTTTCAGGTATTTCTTTATCGTTGAGCAATTCAATTACCACTATGCAAATTAATCTAAATATATTAGAAGTGGATGAGTTGAATAGGAGGTAACTAATATATATATCATAAGTTGTCTTATTTGCATTCAAATCTTTTGAAAGAAAAGGAATGAGTTTTTTACCACTATCACAAAAGTTTACACAAGCTCCTCAATTACCTTGGAAGTTATACTTAATCAAAGTTGTAAGGTACATAAGTAAATATTTTTAATTATAATAAATATATAACATACTTTATTTATATTTATTTGCAGGAATCTTTTGCATTTTTAAAGTAACAATTACACCAATACTAATTAAAGATGAGTTGTGTTATAATTATTGTAAAGAATGCAAAAGTTCTATTTCTTAATGGGAATGGAATGAAGTGAAAACACGTGATGATTTTATTCAGTATGGTATAAAGTATAACATTGGTTTATAAAATTGTATATCTTTTAATCTTAATTTAATTTTACTTTATAAAATCAATGATTAAACTCTTTTGTAAGTTCATGGTAAAATTGAATGTTTTGGATAACAATGAATAAACATTTATTATTTTGTTTGATGATAACATAAATAATTATATGTTTATTTATTTCGTGAAATTTTATTCGAGTTGGAAATGGAATTAAACCTATAATATCTAATGACTTAATACTTTTGGTAGATGAAACGGTGAAAAATATGAAAGTGAGGAAACATGTTGGATAAAAATTTTATTTCAGCGTAATACATGATAAATTGTGCAATTTTGGCAACAACAAACAACTATGTAGACAAAATCAATGAAAAGGTGATGAATATATTTTCAAGTAATAGTAAAACATTCAACAGCTTTTACCAAGCTGTGGATAATACACATAATAATGGTTAAGAAGAATTCTTACATACACTTCTACCAAATGGTTTGGCTTTACACAAATGAGCCCTAAAAGCAAGTTTTTCGTTAATACTTTTAAGAAATTTGGATTCATCAAATAGCTTGTGTAATGGAATAAGAATAGTTTGTAAATGTTTCAATAATAATTGTAATATGCACTAAGAAAGCGATTGGTTAGCATGTTGGAAAGCAAGTCCTTTTATCAAGAATTTCACTCTCACCTAGAGAACATGAAAATATCCTTTTTAGTTTAAGTGAAAGCAATTTCCAAATGTCTTTATTTTTCTTTGATTATTAATAAAACACAAAACCAAATAGTACCAATGGTAAGAGTGTATTTTCTACAACATGTTTTCTTTCTCTCATAGACAAATTTATGTTGCACTATTTATTGGAGTGTCATGTCTTCACAAAAAGTGTTAGCCAAGTCGAAAAAGAACACACACACACACACAAAAGGAAACATACACAAAAAAATATGGTATATAAAGAGGTGTTACAACAAGAAAAGTACATATAAAACATTTATTTTATAACAAAAGATAAAATTATTATGTGCATTTATAATATAACTAATTTATTTATATTCGTTTTGCATAATACGAAAGTCAATGGTGTCGGAAAGTGTGGTTTCAAAACTTTGTTTATATTAAACTGGACTCGTAAATATTTACGGAGTTATATTAAAATTAGATTGAGTTTTAGTCAAGTAATTTTGTCGAATTAGGAATTAATTAAGGTATAAGAACTAAATTGTAAAAGTGTCAAAAGTTTAATTCTTAAGGAATCTTTAATTAAAATTCAAAGTAAGGGACTAAAATAATAATTATGCCTTTAGAACTATAGTGGTTGGTTTCTATTTGTAATTTTAATAACATTTTGGTTTAAATAAAATCATAAAATAAAGATTTAATTAAATTAATCATAAGAAACAAATAGTCGTAGCAGATTGAAAGAGAAAGCAAAATTTTCTCTTCTCTTAGTTTTCAAAACAAAAAAGACGGAAAATGTATTTTCAGGTACATACAGTCATGTGCCTTACACAGTTTAAAAGACGATTGTGTGATTTGTAGGTTTTGGTTGATTTTTTGTGTACACTACCATAGTCTATTACACGGTCTAGCGACATGGCTGTGTGGCATGTTTTAGAATATTTACACTTTTGATTTACATGGCCTTGGTTAGTGTACACGATTGTTAGCAAGGTCGTGTGACTCCAACCCTATACGACATCAGTCTATTGCACAGCTTGCCTACACGGCCGTGTGACCCATCCTACGTGGCTTTAGCAATTCCACATTGTCAGGGGATACGGCTGTGTGATCTGTGCTTGCAGATTTTTCTCATCTTTTTGTTTTAGTTTCAATTCGATCTCTATTTGTTGCCAAGTTGGTTTAAAGCTTTCGTAAGCTCGATATTAACCTAAAATTGATTGAACTACATTATGTACTTGTTTATATGTGACGGAATGATATTTAGTTGAGATTTAGAACTATAATTTTTAGTATTGGATGAGGAATTTAAAAAGCAAAGTCTGCTCTCTTTGCACGTCTTTGTTTGCTGTGTCTAGAAAGTTCTTGTTTCTTTTAAGGTTTTAGTGTGTGTTTTTGTGGTTTTTCTAAGGTTTTTGGGTTGAGCCATCAAGATTAATTGCTTGATTTCTTTAAATTTGAGGACATTTTGTGTGGGCGAAATAGGAGAATGAAAAAAGGTTTTACTGCGTTATCAATAGACGGTGAGGAAGAGGAATTGTTCAAGTGCAGAAAGGGCTAGATCTAGTTTCTGAGGAAGAGGAATTATGTTTGGTAAGGTGTTTTTTAACAATAAGTGTTGTATATTTTCCAGCGATGAGAAGCACAATAGCAAATCTTTAGCATCCAGTTAAAGGGGTTCAGATTTCAGATTTAGGTGAGAAAAGATTATTGTTTGGATTTTTTTCATAGGATGGATCTAGAGAGGGTGTTAAAAGGATCTCCATGGACTTTTAATAGTCATTTAATGTTGGTTCATCATTTGGGGGAGGGAAAGGATCCACTGAAGGTGCTTTTAATCTTTACAAATTTTTAGGTTCAAATTCATGGTGTGCCTTCAGGATATTTCTCTGAGGTGCTGGTGAGACAAATGGAGGACTTTATTGGGAAGTTCTTAGAATATGATGGCACAAATCTAGGTAGAGAGGTGTGAAATCATCTTCGTATGAAGATATAGATAGATGTAAGGAGTCTTTTGAGAATGAAGAAGAAAGTTTTAGTTTCATCTGGATTTGTTCGTATGTCAGTTTTAAATATGAAATATTAACTTTATTTTGTTTCTTTTGTGGCTGACTAGGTCATAGCGATTCTTTCTGTCAAGCGAAGATGGATCTAGGGTTTGAAGTAGCTAAGATGGAGTGGGACCTATCTTTAAGAGTTCAATCTAGAAGAACACTTACATTGAACAATGTATGCTTGAGGGGAGAGGGGGTGAGACAAGATGGGGGAATAATTATAAAGGGGTTGATTTAGGTAGAAACAAAAGGGAGGAAGAGAATGGAGGAGGTTGAGAGGCCGTATTGACCTCCTATTGGGGGTGAATTTAGAAGGGGTCCTTAATCAGAATCTGGATGTGGAAGGGATTCAATCCAATTTACAAAGACGGGTAGACATGGACCAAGATTCGACAATGTGTGTGATGGAGGGTGGTGATGGGAAGAAGTGGCCAAGAAGGGAGAGTGATAAATTTATGAAAGGGGAAGATGTGGGGTCCTTTGTTCTGAGGAACAGGATGGTGTTGGAAAAAAGTCACATTATATCAACGGCTGGAAAGAGGCAAGCTGGCCAGTCACAATGAAAATCTATAGTTGGAATATCTGTGGATTAGAAAGTCCATGGGCTATTAGAAGGTTTCTGTATGTGCTGAAACTGGACTATCTCTAGGTAGTCTTCATCATAGAGACTAAACTGAGCAATGTATGAATGAAAAATTTTAGAAGTCTAGTTTTCTAAATGGGATTAATATTGCAGAGGATGTATCGAGAGTAAGTTTATGTTTGGCATGGAAGGATAATACCAATGTTTGTTTAAAAAGTTACTCTTCCTATCACATTGATGTCGCATTGAAGGCAAGTGATGATGGAAAGGAATGGAGGTTTACAGGGTTTTATAACTCTCCTTATGCGCAAAATAATGGGGAATGTTAAGAAACCTGAGTCAATTGCAATGCTTACCTTAGATGGTTTGTGGAGATTTTAATGAGATTCGTTATTCTTTTGAAAACAATGGTAGCATACCAAGGGAAGAGAGGATGATGGCTTCTTTTAGGAATGTTTTGAATGAGTGTCAACTGATGGATATTGGTTTCTTTGGTACTTAGTTTACATGAGAAAGAGGGAATTTACTGGACACTAATATCTACGAAAGGCTTGATATGGGAGTGGCAAATTTAGAATGGAGGAATATGTTTCCATCAGCAATAATCTATCATTTTCCACATTGTTTTTTCGACCATTGCCCCATTAGAAGGAACTGATAGAAAAATGGAAGGTTGACTTAATTTATTCTACCTTCTCTAGAGAAGAGGCGGACACAATTTTGCGAATTCCTTTAGCAATGGAACCTCATGTGGACTTTATGGTATGGAAGGGGGAGGCCTCTAGAGAATTCTCTGTGCGAACTGCTTGTAAACTATTACATGGCATTTTCCTAATTATTTACAGATTGAGGCTAGAATATTTTACAAAAAACTGTGGAATATTCACATTCCAAGGAAAATTAAAATCCTAATCTGGAAAATTTCTTAGAATTTTATTCCCCACTTTATGAATCTTCAGTGTAAGAGATTGCTCTCGGTGGTAGTATGTCCCAGATGTCAGGCAACTGCTGAAAACATTGATAATATCTTCAGAGATTGCCCTGTGACGCGAGAAGTTTGGATTAGTTTGAATCTGGAATGGGTATTAACAAAGATAAATTTGTCATACTGGAGTAGCTTACCTAGTTGTTCAAGAATAATTCCAGCATACAATGTCGAGTGTTTTGCTGTTCTTTGTGGGTGATCTGGATGAACAAAAACAAAGGATTACATGAGGGAAAGAAAAGTATGGGCCCAAAAGTTGTTCATATATAAACAGATATATTAAGGAACTGGAGGGGTGTGAGGTTCGATATCTTACCATGAGGCATGAGTGTATGGGTTGGTGCCTACCAACTGGTTCTGTTGTCAAACTTAATTTCAACGCTGCTTTTAATGAATCTCGGGAAAAATTAGTCTCAGGAATGGTGGTTAGAAATGTTTCGGGGGAGGTCCTCGCCTTCAAAATAGTGGTTCACGGGGAGGTGATGTTGCGGAAACGTCGATAATATTAATAACAATATTATCAGAAATATTTAGATAATTATTATGCCAACAATTATACTAAGAAAATTCCAGTTAAATTGGAGGGGTCACAAATGGTCCCACTTAAAAACCAACAACTAGACAGAACTCACTTAGTTATTTATAGCAATAATAACTAAATAAATATAACCAACATAAAGCTATTAAATATAAGCAAACAAATGAGAAATAAAACACCAGAATTTTAACGAGGTTCGGCCAATTTAGCTTACGTCCTCGGACACTACCAAATTAAAATTTCCTCTAGAAATATTACAAAAGAGAAGATCAACACCAAGTTACAATTAGCTACTTGGATTTTCAAAATGAGATTTTAGGATGATGAAACCTAAGGGGGAGGGGTTCTATATATAACAAACCAAACCCCCTCCCTTTCTATCTTTTCCCAATGTGGGATATTGCCAATATTCAACAAATCTCCACCTTGGCGATATTCCACATTTTCAAACATCTTCTCATAACACAAACTTCAATAGTGTCTTCAAATTTGCGCCAACGATGCCATATCAAATGTGTCGGACATTGATCAAGTCTAAACAATGTTCAAACTTGGCCCTTGTAACCACCTTAGTCAGCATATCTGTAGGATTTTCCGTAGTGTGAATCTTTTGGAGAAGTATCTCCTCTTCTTCGAGAATTTCCCGTACAAAGTGATAGCGAACGTCTATGTGCTTCGTTCGTGCATGAAAGACCTGATTCTTTGCTAAATGAATAGCACTCTGACTGTCAGAATATACCTTAAGTTGTTTCTGACCAACTTCCAAGTCTTTAAGCAATCCGTGAAGCCAAATTGCTTCCTTCACAGCCTCTGTAATTGCCATATACTCTGCCTCTGTTGTAGACAAAGCCACCGTGGACTGTAAGGTAGATTTCCAACTAACTGGCGCTTTTGCTAAAGTAAACAAATAGCCAGTTGTAGACCGTCGCTTATCCAAATCACCTGCATAATTAGAATCACAATATCCAACTATGCATTGACCAAGTGATTCATCCCGCTCGAATGTCAATCCGACATCTATGGTATTTTGGAGATACCGCAGAATCCATTTCACAGCTTGCCAATGACCCCTGCCCTGATCATGCATGTACCTGCTAACAACACTAACAGCCTGTGAAATATCTGGTCTCGTACATACCATTGCATACATCAAGCTTCCAACTGCATTTGCATATGGGACTTTTGTCATGTACTCTCGTTCTTCCTTAGTCGTTGGAGATAACTGGTTACTCAGTTTAAAATGAGGAGCAAGTGGGGTACTTACAGGTTTTGTACCTTCAGACATACCGAAACGTTGTAGTACCTTCTCCAAATACTGTTTTTGTGACAGCCAAAGCTTGCCCCTCTTTCTATCCGGAGTTATTTCCATGCCGAGAATCTTCTTGGCTTCCCCTAAATCCTTCATCTCAAACTCTTTACTCAACTGAGCCTTCAGTCTATCAATCTCCATTTGGCTCTTTGCTGCAATCAGCATATCATCAACATACAAGAGTAAGTAAATGTAGGAACTATCTTGAAGCTTGCGCAAATACACACAATGATCGTATTTGCTTCTTTTGTACTTCTGGTCCTTCATGAACCTATCAAATCGTTTGTACCATTGTCTGGGAGATTGTTTCAATCCGTACAACGATTTGCTAAGTTTACAAACCCAATTTTCTTTACCAAGAACCTCAGATCCATCTGGCTGAGTCATATAGATTTCCTCCTTCAAATCACCGTGTAGAAACGTGGTCTTCACATCAAGTTGAGGTAGCTCCAAATTCAACTGCGCTACCAAGGCCAACAAAATTCTAATGGAGGAATGTTTAACAACTGGAGAAAACACCTCATTATAGTCAATTCCCTCCTTCTGAGTGTAGCCTTTAGCCACCAACCTTGCCTTGTAACGAACATCTTCTTTGTCAGGAAATCCTTCTTTCTTTGCAAATACCCATTTGCAACCAATCGCCTTATTCCCTTTTGGTAGTTGTGCCAGCTTCCACGTCTTGTTTTTCTCTAGAGATTGCATTTCCTCTTCCATTGCACCTAACCATCTATCATTCTCTGAACTTTGAATGGCTTCGGTGTAAGTGGATGGAATATTATCAACAACTGGAAGTGCATAAGCTACCATGTCAGTGAAACGAGCAGGTTTCTGAATTTCTCGTCTCTGCCTTCTGACTGCAATTGGCTCTGATTGTTGTTGAGGTTCTTGGGTAGGAACCTCTTCCTCATCTGACTCTGCATCTGCCAATGAAGAATCACTAGTGGTACCTTCTGCTGGAATTACCACACTCTGCTCAAACTCCACCTGATGCGGAGTACACTCCACCTGCTGCGAAGTACTACTCACTCCTTCTGGATTTACCTTATTCAACATGGAAGATTCATTGAAGGTAACATCCCTACTGATTATCGTCTTCTTTGCTTCTAGACACCACAAACGATATCCCTTAACACAAGCATTGAAGCCCATGAATAGAGCCTTCTTTGCTCTTGGATCTAACTTTGATTCTTTCACATGATAATATGCAATAGAACCAAAAATACGCAAGGTGTCATAATCAGTAGCAGGTTTTCCATACCATTCCTCCAAAGGAGTCTTGCCATTTATAGCAGATGATGGCAAATGATTGATGAGATGTTGAGCGTACGTCACAGCCTCAGCCCAAAACTTTCTATCTAATCCAGCATTAGATAACATACATCGAACTTTCTCCACAAGCGTTCGATTCATACGCTCTGCCACCCCATTCTGTTGCGGTGTTCCACCTACGGTAAAGTGCCTTACTATGCCACAATCTTGGCATATCTTCAGGAATGGATCGCTTTTATATTCTCCACCGTTGTCTGATCGGAGAACCTTAATCTTCTTTCCTGTCTGATTTTCAACTTTAGTTTTCCACTTAAGGAAAACTTCAAGCACCTCATCTTTGTTCTTCATAGGAAACACCCAAACTCTTCTGGAAAAATCATCAATAAAGGTGACAAAATAACGTCTTCCTCCAAGTGATGGAGTCTTGGACGGTCCCCATACATCAGAATGCACATAATCCAGAATACCTTTAGTATTGTGAATCTCAGTGCCAAATTTCACCCTTCGTTGTTTTCCCATAACACAATGCTCGCAAAATTCAAGTTTTCAAGTCTTTGTACCTTTCAATAATCCTTGCTTGGCTAGAGTTTGCAAGGATTTTTCACCAGCATGGCCCAAACGCATATGCCACAGCTGTGTTGCCTCAGCGTCCTTCTTGGTACTCGAAATTGTCTTCATTGTTGTCCCCACCACTGTACTACCTTGGTAGTAATACAGATTGTTCTTTCTTATGCCTTTCAACATCACCAATGCTCCTGAAGTTGCTTTAAGAACTCCATCTCATATTGTCACAACTAGGCCTTTAGACCCCAAAGAGATGAGATTCTTCTTCAACTTTGGGACATATCGTACATCCCACAAAACTCTAGTAGATCCATCATGATTCCTCAGTTTAATTGAACCTATCCCGGTTGTTTTACATGTGTTATCATTACCCATGTGAACAACCCCTCCATCTAGTTTTTGAAATTCAAAGAACCATTCCCAAATGGGACACATATGATAGGAACAACCAGAATCCAAGATCCACTCATCTGCATGTAATGTTGAAGATGACATACTAAGAGAAAAGTCTGACTCTGCTTCACTATTGCATTCTGCAACATTTGCATCTTGCGGAGTCTTCCCTTTTTTCTTCAATTTTGGACAATCTTTCTTCCAATGTCCTTTTTCTTTGCAAAATGAACATTCATCTTTGGCAACAGCTCGACCTTTGGACTTTCTTCTCTTCCCCTTAGAATGACTTTGCTGACGACCTCTTGTTACCAATGCTTCCACTGTTGCTTCACCTGAACCTTTCAACTTATCCTTTCGGCGTAGTTCATAGCTATACAATGCAGCAGTTACTTCATTGAAAGTTACTTCCGACTTTCCCTGAAGTAGAGTAGTTTCAAAGTACTCAAACTTCTCAGGAAGCGATCCCAACAACATTAACGCCAAGTCTTCGTCTTCAAAAGTCACATCCAAATTCAACAAATCAGCCACCAGCGGACTAAAATTGGTAATGTGCTCATTCATCGTGGTACCAGGAACATAACTGAAACGAAACAGTCTTTTCTTCATATGCAACTTATTTTGACTGTTCTTCTTCAGGAATTTCTCCTCCAATGCTTTCCACAACTTACTTGCAGAAGTTTCTTTACTGAATGTATACTTCTGCTCTCTGGAAAGACATGATCGAATTGTACCACATGCCAATTGGTTGATGGTCTTCCATTCTTTATCATCAACCCCTTCTGGTTTTTATTCCTCAATGGCAATATCTAGACCCTGTTGAAAGAGGGCATCTAGAAGCTCACTTTGCCACATGCCGAAATAACCTGTTCCATCAAAAATTTCCACTGCAAATCTCGTATTTGCAGTTCCAACCCTCGACAAAATGTACGAGGTGGAAGTTGTTGATGTGGATGGTTTTTCTTCTGTCATTTTTGTCATAGCTTCTATTTAATAGCCACCAAATGTGGAATACCCACAAGCTTTAGGAAATGTTTCTGATGTGTAAGATTAGACTAAGCTGCAAACACAGAGCATACTACAAAACCTTGGCTCGAATACCAATTGTTGCGGAAGCGTCGATAATATTAATAACAATATTATCAGAAATATTTAGATAATTATTATGCCAACAATTATACTAAGAAAATTCCCAGTTAAATTGGAGGGGTCACAAATGGTCCCACTTAAAACCCAACAACTAGACAAAACTCACTTAGTTATTTATAGCAATAATAACTAAATAAATATAACCAACATAAAGCTATTAAATATAAGTAAACAAATGAGAAATAAAACACTAGAATTTTAACGAGGTTCGGCCAATTTAGCTTACGTCCTCGGACACTACCAAATTAATATTTTCGCTAGAAATATTACAAAAGAGAAGATCAACACCAAGTTACAATTAGCTACTTGGATTTTCAAAATGAAATTTTGGGATGATGAAACCTAAGAGGGAGGGGTTCTATATATAACAAACCAAACCCCCTCCCTTTCTATCTTTTCCCAATGTGGGATATTGCCAATATTCAACAGGTGGCCTCTTAGTTTGTAGTAGATGCCATTGTGTGCCTCCAAGCAGTGTTCATGGGAAAACAGATGGGGTTCACATCAGTTGTTATCGAAGGAGACTCAGTATTAGTAATAAAAAAAAGTAAATCAGATAAGATTGATAAATCAGTAATTGGGGGTATAATACGAAACATTCAATAGCAAAAGTAATATTTTCACCAAATACCCTTTCAACTAACATACAGATCTGCAAATCTAGTGGCTCACAATTTAGCTAGAGAGGCAATGAGAGAAGAATCGTGAGCATACCTGATCGGAAGAGTCCCTGAGCAAGGAACATTGGAGGTGGATCTGCGAAGAATGAGAGAACCTGACTGAGTGATGTTCGATAGGTGGCCTGTGAGTGGGAAGAGAAAAGGAAATTGGGATAGTTGATGGGTTTTGGAAACCGCTTTTCTGGGGACTGGAATCGGTGCATTTATTGCGGATATGCTAATTGGATTCTAGCTGTGATCAGACTGGGAGTTTGTTTTAATTTTTTGTTTAATTTTTTAATTCGTTTTATTTTTTTTAGATGTACACTTAACCTTTCTTTTTGCAAACTGTTGGGTTTTGTTTTGTTTATGATGGGTTTGCTGATTTTGTTAGCCCGGTTGTATTTGTTTTCTTTATTTTAATACACCAGTCTGATTTAACAAAAAAAAAACTATAATTTGTATATATTTGTTTGATATTTGATCTTAAAATCTATTGTTCGGATTCGGTGACCGGACCGGAAAAGGGGTGTTACACGTTTTGAAGTGTTCAAAACAATGAAGATGGAAGAATGGAATGTACAATTCAATATATACATCTTTTAAACATAGTACAAAATAACATTTTATAATATTATACTATTACTTATAAAATAATGTATTTTAAATATGATTACATATATGATTTATTACTTTTTTTTTTAAATTCAAAAACTAAAGAAGTATATCCACCGTGACAAATAAAACTAATACAATAAAAGAAAAAAAAACCATATCTTCGTAAGTTCAAATGTTTTTTTTTTTTTTAATTCGTGCTTTTGTTACACTTGGTTGGAGGCTCGGGCTCTTAATTGGATTAGAGATCCATTTGTTGTACCACATACTGCTGTTATTTACTCTCAACATCAAATATGTAGGAACTGGGGATTAATAGTGTAAATTGTTTTTGTTGCTTGTTTGAGCTGTAGCAAGATGTTGCTGTTTGTTAGAGCCGTAGCAAAACATTAGCTTTTTCTTTGGATAATAACATTATACGAAAAATAAAAAATACTAAAAGTAAATTCTAACATCGGAGTCTCGCTTGCAAGCAACTTTATAAGCAACTAAATATACAGTTGTCATTACACAAGGGTTCTGATGTAAAGCCCATAAATTCCGAAGAGAAGGTGTTCAAAAATCAAACTTAGTCAACCAGAAAATTTATTTATTTTTATCATTGCATAGACATGGTTAACATTTAACAATTTAAGCCCATATCTTTAGACTCCCCCAAACTATCATATTCATAAATCCCATATTTTTTCAATTTTTAATTTTATCACCCATTACCTAATAGTGTCTGCTCTTGTGTTACATCAAAATCAACAAGGCAGCATACCATCTAGACCATTGATTAATATACTAATTGAAGATCCAAACTACCACATACCCTATAGGGAATGAAGGTAAAATTTTTACACAGATGAAAAGGATGACCGGTAGAGCAATTATGACCTCTTACTAATCTCAATTTTCATGAGATACAATTGGAAAATCCATGGAGAAAAGGTGAATACCTGAAGAATCTTCCAGGCAGGCACCCACATGCAAATTTTGCCACCTAGCAAAATCAATCAAAGCTTGTAGTACCATCATTAGAGGGATTGAAAATTTCTAAACATGACTACTACTGGATTAAGGCCTTGAGCTCAAATTGATAATATCCTAATTGATCATTCCTAGCTGCTACTACTGATCCCAGCAACCATTAATCCAATACTGAATGCCTGGATGTGCTTTACATCCTATCCTGTATATCCTACCTTACATTGTAACTATAAGATTCAAATGTAGTGCAGAAATCTTTCTCATTGCATCGGAGCCATGTTTGAGGTCAAAAGCGGCACTAATACTTGAAGTGTAGTGATTTTTGGCCCTGGTGCAGTCAGAATGAATTCAACAAGCATTAACCGAACAAGGGGCTAAATCCCCTCTCTCGATGATCTTTTAAGTCCATTCCCCTAATTGCTAATGAAGATTTTCTACAAGCATTCTTGAGAAACAAATTAATCCTTGCTTGGTTTTGTTTACTGCAAAAAGAGGGGGGGGGGGGAACTGAAGGCTAAAAAAATATTGTATGAACTTGTAGGGTACTTGAAGCCAATGCAACACTTCAGGAATCCAACAAAATAAACCCACATGAGGGCTGAAACATAGGTAAGCTAGTTGAAACAAAAATATCCATCTTGTGCATAGAGACTCACCTCAAAGATACATGTTACAAGGAAGTAAGAAAAGAAAAGAAATTTACAAGTTCAGTAAGAAAAAGAAATGATTGATATATATATTACGATTATGCCATTCACCCATTCAATCACAGTGGAATCCACTAGGATAGACAATATTGATATAATGTGGAGAGTGTATCATTAATAAAATGTAAACAGAAAAGGAAAGTCCCTGCAAGTATCACCAGGATAACTGCAACTTGTTTCTGGAATTCTCCTCTTAATTACAGTCAGTATGTCAGCCTGCAATGAGATTGATATATAATGAGAAATCGACATATCATGAGAATGCATAAATTTATAGCCAAAACAACAAAATGGATAGTATGACAGACAATTTGAAAGAAAATAAAAACATTTTAGTTTTACTGCATTAGGAATTTATACAGATCATAGATACTTCCTTTGTTACTTGGACCCGGGTATGAGTGTCGGAAGTATGTTTAATTTCTTTTTCCAAGATTTTCATTTATTTGGAGAGTGTTTGGAGGACTGTATACACCGTAACCATGTCTGGATATGCATTGCACAGGGGTGTTGACATGGGTACTTCAAGAAAAATGATGAGCGGAAATGAAATAGATGGTTCTATTAAGGGCAAGCAACTCATGCTATATGCACAGGGAATAATCTGTTCCAGTTGAGAAAGTCAGGAGTGTTGGTTTATAAAAGGTAACTGACCTTAAACTTGAAAGGTTGTTTTTGAGTTAATTCTCCTCTCTTGTTACCAGTAGTTAGTATAATCTCTCATCTGCTAGCCTTGGACTAGAAGAAACCGTTGCAAAGATTTTGCAATGTAAACTCTGGAAAAGTACATTAAATGCACAACAAAAGACCAACTGATTTAGAATTCCTGAGGTACCAGAGCCAGTTACCATAGATGAGTAGAGAGTTAAAATCAGAATTTCACTCGAAATCCTCACTTTCAGATTTCCTTCATCACTCCAAAGGCTATGGTAAATTGTAGTCTCAGGTATCATTCCAAAACCTCGGAGTAGTGTTAGAGAGCTACAATACTAGATAGCTTGAAGTGGACAGGGATTCTAGTATTAGGAAGGAATCTTTTGAAGCTTATCACTACTTCTCATATTTCTTTGCGAATTCTTTGAGTAGTAACCTTTGACGAAATGCCAAATATTTATCTAAACTAGTTCCAGCCCACTGCTGACAAAAGCATTCATCAGATGGGACCAATGAACCGAGTGGAAATGGCCCCTTTGGAGCTTTCTTTAGGGAAACCAAGAACCGATGGCGGGGTCGAATTCTCTGATCTAGTGACAGGCTCAAGTACATAGGATATTTCGTCAAAGAATGCACCTCATTATTCAGTTCATTGATCAAGTACAGGTACTTAGGCTTTAGATTGTCCTCCAGAGACAGAGATAACACCTAGAAACAAAACCAAAATGTAAGAGAGGAAACAATTTTCTGTGTTTTCATGCACTTGCAAGGAAACTAACCTGTGTAAGACTAGTCAAGACTTTCAAGATATCAGAATTACGCATCCCAATGCTCCTTAGGAAATTTATTCTGGGTAGTAATCCGTCATCAATGCTGTAATGAAGAAGCTGGGGATGTTTCTTTACCATCTTCACAATACTATCTCTGGGTGCTCCTAACTCCTTTGAGAGAAACATATAGCGAGTATTCCACGATATGTCAATCCGTTGAACAAGAATCTGAGGGCTCAGCTGCACAACTTTACCTAAATCATGTTCATTAATACCAACCTCCTCAATCAAGTATCTCACTGTTGGTTTTAATGAATTTTCAACACTGTATGAAAACAGAGAAGGTGCACACGCAATTATCTGCCCTATTCTAGAACTTGGGATCCCCAGACTCATTAGGAAAGCTACATGAGACTTCAGGTTGTTCTCCACTGTGTATTCTAGAATTTGTGGTTGTCTCAAAAGTATTCTTCTAACATCTCTTTGTTTCACACCAACACTCAACAAGTAGTCCAACCTTTCCTGAGCTGAACACACGTTGATTTGAAGTGAAGGCATGTGTCTCTCGTACATTTGGATAAAGTGTGTATCTTTAAGCCCAAAAGTACTTAGATAATCAAGAAGGGGGAACCATTTCTCATCCAAATCAATTTCATCTGACAGCCGTTGATATCGGTTTTCTCTAGATGTCTTTGACACCAGCTGCAATAGAAGAAAGCATATAAAGCTAATTTACACCATTGATACAGAAGATAGCAAAATTTGACAGCTTATCTCACCATTCTTCCTCCATCTACGTCAAAGGAACCAGCTTCCTTCGTTTTGGTAGAAGTATGATAAGAATTCCCTACACTTTTCCTCTTTAAACCATCATTACCATGTCTGACATCCATTTGGTCTTCAGAAATGATAAGACCTTGTCTTGATTTTAAGGCTTTTGAGCCTTTGCGTTGTTCTTGCAGTCTTCTGTTTCCTGCACAAACAAATGAATCATCTTTGTTAAACTCCACCAAAACCTATGTCAAATCTTGTGATGGGTTCACATGTATACCTTCTTTACCACTTCCCTTGCGCGATTTAATTTTCTTGCCGTTAACAACATATTCATGCGGTTGAGCAAAGTCGTCCTGAAATAAAACATTTATTTCAGACTAAAAGCCGTTTTATATCCTACTAAAACATAAGCTCAACCATTTTATTTAAAATAGAAGCACAAAATATTTGTAAGTCAATAATACCTTATCATCAACACAAACACAGTAAAAACATAGTGATGCGTAGTTTTCTACAATCCTAAAAACAAAATACCATATTGCAAAACATATACTTTTATAATTTTATTACTAAGATTGCATCTTGAACAACAAATTACGCTAAAATGCCTGCTAGTGAAACAATTATCTTAACCTCAATCCAAATACATTAAAATGAAACTGATGAGTCATTTTCTACAATTCTAAAAACATCAAACCATATATCTCAATTTCCCATGTTTGCATTACAAATATTGCATCTTGAATAGCTCAATCACAGTTTCTAGCAAAATATATACTTCTTGCAGCAACTAAACATAAAAACATACAAAAAAAATGTTGCTTTTTAATTAAGGGAACGTGATTATTGCAAAGTGAACTTACATTCATCAACCAATCATCTCCAGCCATGCCATCATCATTGTCATCAAATTCTTCATCTTCATCTTCCTCCTCTTCCTCATCAGTATCATAAGAAGTAATCCTTTGACCAAACCTTGACTTCTTATTAGACTTGAGAATTTTGGGATTTGAGTGAGTTGATAAAAACACCAAAAATTTCCCTTTCTTGAATCTGACTTCATTTTTGAAAGAAAAACTCAAATTCCAGAAGGAAGAAGAAGAAGGAGAAGAGAAAATTGAAACCAAATGATTGAAATTATGAAGAGATAAAGCTGCCATTTTGAGGATAACAGGAGAAAGAGAAAGAGATTAAAAAAGAATATGCTGAAAAACCCTAGAAATTGAGAAGAGAGTATATGCTGAAAAGCTTTATCTTGTAGCTATGGCTGTCAATGAAAGCTGAGGTTTTACTGGGGGTTTTTCTTTTGTCCGACAAGATTTTTATTTTAATTTATTTTGATTTTTTTTTTATGTGGTTTAAGGCGTTTAACGGTTGGTTAACAAAGCGACGCCGGATTGTGTCGTGTTAAGTAACTGGAAGGGCGACAAGAAAATCAGGCTTTTTTTTATAAAAATAATATTAAAAAATTAATTAATTAGAAAAATTGGGTGGAAAAAAATTAATTACAAAAATGGGTTTGGTCAATCATGTAGCAATCATGTTCAAAAAAAAAATTTTTGCCGTGTATCAGACGACATCGGTATGTATTTCTAAAAATACAAGTAAAAATAAAAGGTGGAAAAAATGAAAAAAAAATATTAGTGTTGTCTATATGTAAGGAGACACTGCTTGAATTTAAAAAAAAATAATTGAAAAAAAAGCAACTGAAACGAAAAAAGTTTTTTTTTATTGGTGCCACTGCTCTGTCAGGCGAGACTGCTTGAATATTTTTTTTAAATAAATTCTATTAAGAAAAAAAAAACAGTTGAATTGTAAAAAATGGTTGACGTCAGATGGTGTCATTGTGGTGTCAGGTGACACCAATTTGAAAATCTATATCCTGCGATGTTGTCAGGCAACACCACTCTCCTATATAAACCCCATCTCCGACCAAAATATTGTTTCCATGTGTTTAAGAGAAAAAAAAATTGTGTTTAGCAAAAGGGAATATAACAAGAAAAAAAAAGGAAAAAAAATTGTTTAGTAGTACGAGATAGAAAAAAATTAGTTTAACAAACTGAGAAAGAAAAAAAAAGTTTTTAGAAATCAAAATTGAAGATCAACACATTTGCTTCAAAAATTAAGTTCGAGTTCATAAGATTAGTTTGTAATTATTTTATGTAATTATATTTTACATTGATAATTAGTAATATGAGATGCAAGTTATATTATTTTATAAAAAGTATGTTTGTTGCTATATAATAGTATGAATTGTTTTAATAGGAACTCATATTTTTATTTTTAATTTATTTTCTGATTTAGAATAAAAACAAATAACAAATTCTTCGTATACATTCATTTCGATGGGATAATTTTACAAACAATAGTTGGTTTTATATTTGAATATTGTCATCAAATAAGAATGAGGTTTAACAACAATGTAAAAGTCGATGATATGAAACAAAAGATTAGTGCGAAGATTGCTCGACATTGTGGGAGGAGGATGTCCAAACTATTCTACAAATTTCTAGTTTCGTCAAATTCGTGCAAATATACAGAGATGGAACTTGTAGGTGATGATGACGTGGATACTATGATCACACTTTATTGCTCACCTAGGAACGTTGAACCAGTTGAGTTGTTAGCTGAGTTAGCAGATGTTGAGCCGAGTTAAAATTTCACTCCATTAAATCATCATTTAGACCCATATATAGAGATTTCGAGAGTGTCTCTCGATAGGCGATCGTCTGTACATAAGTTTGACTTTGATATGGATGTTGGGTGGGTAGAACCGTGCAATTATGGAGCGACATTGACATGGGCTAGGAATTTACACAATGCTCTGACTATGTATATGATCTGCTGTAATTTGATACGTCAAATTAGGCTCTCCAATACACTTAAAGAGCTTATTCTCAAGAAAATTAAGTGTCTTTTACATGTTTTTGTCGATTTTTAGCTTTAAGTATTAATAAACGTTTTTGCTTAGTTTTGCCCTTTTTGAAACCTAAAGTGGTCAAACGGTGCCATAGGGAACCTAAAGATGTGATTTAGTTGGTGTAGGGAAAAGATAATGGCCCAACCTTGAGTAATCATCATTTAGAGTGGGTGTCACGACACTGATGCCATGGAAGTCACAACACCTAAACCTATCACCTTAAGGATGCAAAACTTCAACAAAAAATCAACGTGGAGCTTACTATCATGGATACTGAGGGATAGAAGTCACGATGGCAAGCTAATGTCGCGATATTGAGCCACCGAAATCATGATAACAAAAAAGGTGTTGAAGTGAAGAAATTGAGGCTAACTCCAGTGATCTCGCGACACCGAGACCCCCAAGATCCACAAATTCGCCACTATTTTAGGTGTAGCGACATCGAAGCCTGGGTATTGCGATACCACTACTTGACAAGGAGAAATTAGCTGCAGGGTAGTCTTTTGTCCAACATTTTACCCAATCAAAACACAACTTCTAAGGGCATTCTAGTCAATGTTTTTTTTATTGTAATCAAATGTTTAAAAGCCATTTTTGGCTGAGAACTAAAGAAAGTTGTTGTCTTTTCTTTTCTTGCATCCTTTTAGCTTTCTAGTTAGTCTTCTTCTTCATTTTTAGGGTTTAGTTCTTAGTTTTTTCTAGTATTAGTTGTTAGTTAGTTAGTTTTTACTGTAGCTTGGTGTTATTTGCATTTTGGTACTTAACTTCATCTTATATTTTCATTTTAATCCATAGCTTTTAATATAGCTCAACTCTATTTTCTTTCTTTTAGTTAAAAATCTAAACTTTCTAAGTAGTTTTCACCTCCATTGTTGCTTTCATCATCTTCTCTAAGCAATCACTAAAGAAATTTCTAAGATGTTCTTAACCCTACTCTTATGTTTATTTTTATGTATGATTTGAGTATGTGTTTGGTGGTTGTGTGCATGGTAATGATGATTTGTAACTAAATCTATAGTGGTTAGTTGATGAAAATGTTGTTTGGTTAGTTTTTGGTACAAGGGTTAAATCGTAAAAACTGGAGTAAATTGA
The DNA here is from genome assembly GCF_025698545.1 of Gossypium raimondii. Classification (NCBI taxonomy): domain Eukaryota; kingdom Viridiplantae; phylum Streptophyta; class Magnoliopsida; order Malvales; family Malvaceae; genus Gossypium; species Gossypium raimondii. The sequence goes on from NC_068577.1 coordinate 43,770,546, forward strand.
ATAAACTTAAAAACTTAAAATTGACACCACTAGAGGAAAACATAGATATGTGAGATCGAGAGGAGGTCCTACTGAGCACCAATTTGGTTGTCCTGAGTTAGTTTGGTGAGGTCAAGAGATAAACCAGACTAAATCGTCTAATTTGGAAAAATAGTGACTGAGAAGTAAAATTGAGCCAATTAGAAGTTTAGAATTTTTAGATTAGATTCCAAATCCAAAGACTAATTAGTAACATAGAAGTCAACCAACCGCTTTTGTTTATTGAATTTTTAATTGCTTAATTTTTAGTGTTTTAAAATTTGGTCCTTTTTATTGTAGGTAGCCAATCAATGTAATTTAACCTTGATTGTGAATTGCTATAATATAACACTTAGCGAGTAGTTAGCTCGACTTCTTGGTTGTATGCTTGTTGCTTAGGAATCACTTAGTCCCCGAACTCTCTTGAGTTCGATCCTTGGAATACTCAAAGTGTTCTATTGTAACACTTACAAATATTATAATTGATATGTCACACTTCTAGTAAAGCATCTTTTAAATTATTAAATTGTATGTTGATTCATAGCCTCGGTGCACTGTCAAGTTGTTGGCGCCTTTCCTGGGGAGTTTCTATGTGATTGAGTGATTTGTGTAATTGATGCATGTTTACTAGGGAGATAATTAACAAAAGTTAGGTTTATAGTTACGACGCTTTTCTTTCTTGCATTTGATTGGTTATTTTCTTGTTAATGTTCTTATCTTTGTTAGTGTTTTTTGTGATTGCAACATTAGTGTATGACTCGGGGCGACAACAAGTTAGTCCCATTTGACCTTGTGTCAGAAAGGTTGATAACAAACACTTGGAAGGGCCAACTTTCAAGAGGTGCTCCACCACCACCGATAGAACCACCGATTTTTGATCTATAGATCAACAATCCTAGAGTCGAGGAACTTCCCTTTCATCTTCCTAGCACCGAAGAACATGAACATCCCTTCCGCCCAAGATAACTGGAGTAATGGACATATGAGATTATGCTATGCCGAACTTGGACACGGTGTGAAAGAGCATCAATCGTCCCGCTATCAATGCGAACAACTTTGGGATCAAGCCGAAAATGATTCAAATGATCCCAAGCAGCCTCCAATTTAGGGGCTCCATGAACGAAGACCGTAACCAACATCTTAAATAGTTTCTTAAACTTTGTGATACTTTTAAATATAATGGTGTATCTGATAACGCTATTTGTCTTCGATTATTTCATTTCTCTTTATGCGATGATGTGTTTATATGGTTGGATTCAAAGCCAGTGGACTCAATCAACACATGGGATGAGCTTGCCAACTGGTTCCTTACCAAGTACTTTCCATCAAGCAAAATAATGAAGTTGTGGATGGACATCACCAACTTTCGACAACTAAAAGGGGAGTCACTATATGAAGCGTAGGGGCTCTTCAAACTTATGTTACGTAAGTGCTCTTACCATGACTTATAAGATTGGCTTCAATTAAAAGCCTTTTATAATGGACTTGATAAGAACTTGCGATCTAGTCTAGACGGAACGTCCGTGGGGGTGTTCATATATAGAACATATGTTGAAGGTTGCCAACTTATTAAAGATATGACAATGAATTCTTATATGTGGCCGATTGAGTGGTTCACATATTGTGCTAAAGTACCAACCAAGAATGCGGTTGGCGGAAAGCATAAATTTCAAAAAATCTTTGAGAGGCTTAATAACCTTAAATGTAGCTCATCTCGATCGCAAGTCCCCAACCAACCCCATCTAATGGATGTCAATGTAGGTCATGAGAATGATTGTGCGAGTTGGGGTAATGTAATGCCCCAAACTCGGTCTAAAAGTTTTGACCCAGATTTGGCGATCTACATTAGCCACCGAAGTGACTCTCCCTTAACTCCCAACCTAACCTCCAACACACCATTTATGCATACCACGTGAACATAGTGTTAATCTTTTAACAAGCAGCAAAAATTACACGTACTCAAAATACAAGGGTTCGTATGCACAAAACGTTTAAAGATTATAATCATGTGAGACAGTTCTTTCGAACATGTAGCTATTTCAATAGGTTCATACAACACTTAGTCACCGCACGCAACATTCAGACATGGCTCGCATAATAACCTAGGTTAACATGAAAACATTTGTTTGTAAGTTCCAACAGTTTGCATGATGAGAATTCGAATTTTTAGGCATTACAGGTCACTAAACATTTTAAAGGCTCATACATCCTAGTTTCATCATGTAATAGGCTTCACAAGGTAAATAAAAATGCATGCAGGAGTTTTACAACTCTTAGGCAGGGTTCGCATAAAAATAGGGGTACACATGTAATTAAGGGTCTCAATACTTACATGAGATCACATGCATCATTGGGTTCGTTGAGTTAGGGGCACACATGTAAATATAGAAATTATTACATGGTTTCACATGTAATTTTGGCATGCAACATACAAAGTACTGGAACGATGGAAATGTGCAAGTGTACACAATCACAACAAGTAATAAAGTGACAAGTAAATATCGAGTTATCGTACCTACAGGGGCTGTGAAAAGAATTATTTATGATTGCTATTTAAAACACTTTGGTGAAGAAAAATATTTTGTTTGAAGAGGGTGATTAAAAACTAAGATTTTAAACTAAGTGAACTAAATAAATAAATCTCAAATGCACGATTTCAAAATACGATTTTAATCAAGATGACATAATTTTGTTAGATTAATTACATTTCTTAACTTAGAATTATTAAACTCATGTTTATAATGTTACGAATAAGTTCACGATAACTCGGTAATTTGCTAACTTATGAACATACTCACCTACCAAAATCCATTTATCTTTTGACTATATCCCTATGTCCATTCAATCGATTATACAAATCTTAATAGGCAAATATGTTATTGCACATACATACTTATTAAATCAAAATAATCTCTTGTACATATCCCTATGTCAATTCAAACAATTAACTCGATTTAATAAGCACACAAAAGACTATGTGAGGTAACAAAGTATCCTTACCTTGAAACAGTTTAATCACAACCGTTGCTAATCTAACCCTCAGATTAAACATGCACTGATTAAGTACTGTGTCCATTAATTACATTTCAATCTGTTTAAATAATTAATTCATTAGTTACCTAACAATTGCAATGCAAGAATAACTTAGTCATGATTTTACTTAATCAAGCATTTTACCGAGGCCTATAACAACATAAACACAATTTTAATAATTTTAACAAACGAAATGCAATCAACCTAACATGAATTAAATTCAAGATAAATTGATTAAATTAACCATTCCAACAACATAAATATTCATAGATATGTTCAGCATAACAACAACAAAAATTAACAAGATAGGGAACAAGAATCAAATCCGGTGTTTTTCCGTGGCTTAACTAGTTGCTACGTTCTTCCTTCTCCATTGTCCTTGTGGACCAAGGCTGTTATGAACACTTAATTGCTGCTCCAAATAGCTAATGAATGCCCTTTTCCCAAGAGAAGAAATCAGCAAGAGAGCAAGGGAATTTTGGAATGGAAAAGAAGAGAGAAAGTGGAAAGAAGAGAGGAAATATGTGAATGCCTGAGGTGTGTTTCTAAAATGACCAGCCTAAGGGGGTTTTTATAGCTGAGGAGGGCTGCTAAAAATATCTGAAATGATCAGCCAAAGAGCCCTGCCTTGGTTGGCCACACATGTGGAAAGGTTGATAGTTTCAACTTTGCTAATTTAGGCTTAGGGCAAATCTATAATGCAACTTGAACAAGTCTTCAAGGGCCTCTTTGAAAGCTTAAATAATCAGATAATAAGTTTATTTGGGTTAGCTCTTGGGATAGTTTTTGGGTTGTCCATTTCTTGGTCGGTTTGGTTCACTCGGTTCAGTTCAACTGGACCACTTTTTCATAATTAATTAATAATAATTTATTAACCCAAATTAAATTGGATATAAATTAAAATTAATTATATTATGAATTAATACATATAATTTTGGACCGTCTTAGGCTGAAATTTAGTTCACCTCGATACTTCAAATTGCTTCTAGGTTTTGTGCTTCTAGTAGTGTTTGCCGAGCCATTTTTCGCCCTTTGTGCAAATCTATTGAAAATTACCAAAATTCATCAAAATTAATTATAAAATTAACTAAAATTCAACATGTTCATATTTTAAGTGAACTTTAATTATTTTATAAAAATTAATTATTTTTTTGACAAGAGTTTTATCGAAACTGTATGATTTTAAGTTAAAAAGGGTATGTAAAAATCTGTAAATTTCCATGTTTCCACACTCCAAACTTAATTCGTTGCTCGTCCCCAGTAATGCACAAATTAAAAAGAATTACTTGGAAAACCTTTGAAAAATTCCTTCAGAATAACATTCTTCCCAGAATTATGAATATAATATACTTATGCTCAAAAACAAGAAATTTGATAGTTATGCTACTTAAGTATACATATCGTTCAAATTAATCTCAACAACTATAATGATAGCAAAATTTGACTAAATGCTTCCTTAACAAAAACATGTTAACCCTTACCAATTTGATTTTATTTTCTTATTCAAGATTAAGCTGCAATCATTAAGTTTTACTTATGCCTTCATATGTTGAACATAGCAATTTCTCTCCACTAATGTAGGTAGCATAGAAAACTTGAATCAATAGGTCTTTAAAAAGGTTGTAACGTAGCTAGGTTAGAGGTAGGTAAAAGATAGATAAATTTAGGCTTTTAAACCCTAGACTCAACTTCAATTGGACCTTTGGAATAATTTCCCTCAGCAGACCAACTTACTTTGCTTTCACATGCTCATTTGTACATATATTTTCTTTCAAGTACACGTGTTTTTTTTTGAGCATTTTACTATATGTACTACAATTTTTAGAGCATTTGATACTTCTTTCAACTCCCCCAAACTTATTTTCAAAGAATATTCTGAACAGTACTGAGTCTAGTGTTTGGGACAATTTAAAGATAATTAAGAGAGAAGTGATGGCTAAATATTGAAAGGGTTCAAAATAAAATTAGGCCATATAGTCTCAAAGTTAGGTTTCAAAGGATAAAATTTCATCAAGGTTGGCTTGAAAGGCTCGAACGGTTTAAACAAGAGTTGCCTAAATCATTTTCAACATTCCATGCTTCCAAGGATTTCACCTCAACAAACTACTAAGTCAATTCTAGAGACTTAAACTTTAATGCATGCCTACCTTTCTTAAGGAACTAAAAATTTTATGGTAAGATTTGCATGCTTTATTAAAAATACATTTATATCATTATTCAGCTAACATAACAATTTATTAAAATAATAGAACTTTATTTATACTGAAGTTTAGCATACTTAACAAAATTTCAAATTATTGAACAAAATATACACTAATCATAATTAAAAGAACTATTTATTCTGAGTGGAAATAATTTCAATTTTTCGGTCCCCCTACTTAAAATGAACAATGTCCTCATTGTTTAAAGTGAATAGATACTATACACCTGGTAGGATTCTAGAAAAGAGGAGGTGAGTCAATTTGACTGCTTAAGTACCAAGCTCTTTCTAAATCCAATCCTAGACATGTATATATATATTGCCACACTTTATACTTCGCGACTTGTTCAATTTTATTAATGATTTCCATCTCTTGTTTTATTATGCAAAAATTTCTAATTAACTTTATCCTAAAATAACCTAAGAATATAAATAAAATATAGTCGAGATCCCCCATTTATTTATTTGCAGATCCTTCTGAATTCGACTCATCTTTTGCTCCATTATTATTGTCTTTGCATGAATTGCTTCACTCCTTTTCCGATAATGGGCTCCATGGTTCAAATATGTAATCTGGAAACTCAGGCACAAAAATAAATGGGTCATTGTAAATTTTCGTAAGAGCACTTATCATGGAGTCATCCCTTATTTTTGAGTATTTCCAGTAACCTTGTTGCTGCCACTGCATATGTTGCATTATGTCCATTAACTTTGACAGCTCATCTCGAAGATCTGGGCGAGGCGGTTGAACTCTGATCATTGAAGTCTTGATATCAGGTTCAGCTTCTGGTTCCATTGGTTCCACCTTATCAGGGACTTCAGCCGATTGGACTGGCTCGATCTTTGTGGGATCTTCTTCTTTTTCGGGATCCTTACTTTATTCAATTCGTTGTTGTAGAATAGAGTCTCTAGCTATTTAATAGAGGTCCCAATCTGTGATTGTGCCCTGGCTATAACCTGTCTTCTTTACGTTTGCAAGAATTTTAGCTTTCAAGCACAAAATTATTATCTAAAGGGAAAGTAAGCTGGGCCAGAACGTGAACGTCTAACGACACAATTCCGCATTTCCCTCAGGATGATTTTTCCCACATTAATGGTCTTCCTAGTTAAAATCAAGTATAATAAGACCATTCACTCTAATGAGATTGTAGTCCTATGTAAGATAGGCATAAGGCTAAATCGGATGAAGTAGAACCATACCTTTGCGAGTGGTGTCAAATATTCTCTTCGACAAGTGTGGATTCCTTGCTTTGACACAGTCAACTTAGAACCTGGAACTGTAAGTTTGTCGAGAATTTCTTGCAAATTTTTAGACTCTAAATTGCTCATTAAGGAGGAATATTCGTCGTTTTTGAAATTAGGCAATTCAAAGAACTCGTTAATAGTTTTTGAAGTTATTGGTACCTTGATTCTACGAACTGAAACTTCCGTCAACTCGCTTGAGGTTAAATTCACATAGAATTCGCATACTAACTCCTTATCCACACTAGGTCTCTTCTCACAAAACAACTCCCAATTGAGAGTTTCAGCAACCAGACGAATTCATGCCATAAAACCAATAGAGTTGCTTTATTTCAATGTGAAACGTTTCTTTGGATGCATCTGTTGATTCTTGAAGATACTCTCATATCTTGCTTTGACTTCTTTTGTAACGTCCTGATTTAGGGCTTAGTCGGAACAGTGGTTTCGGGACCACAAATCTGATGAGGAAAAATTTATTTTTACTATATTTTTATGGCTGACAATTTCACGGAAAGATTTCGTGAAAATTTCATTCAAAAATTTTGACGTTTGGGCACTCAATTTAGTCGAAAGGACTAAATTGTAAAAAGTGAAAAAGTTGACTTTTATATGTTAAAGGTATTTAATTGTTATTGAACTATAAATTAGGGGTCCTTATATGGTAATTATACCATTATTTAGTGATGGAAAAAAATGGACGAGATAAATGAAATAATTTTTTTTAAGTAAGGGCATTTTAGTCATTTAGTAAATAAATAGAATTAAAAGGGAAAAAGATGTAAAAATTGTGTTCATCATCCTTGCTAGCTCCAAAAACTTGAAGGAAGTCAAAGCTAGGGTTTCTTCACTTTCTCAAGCTCATAGTAAGTGATTCCAAGCCCCGTTTTTAATGTTCTTTACGTTTTTGGAATCCTAGTAGCTTAATTTAGCTTATTTTAGCAATAATTTAACCTAGGGTTCATATTTGGAAAAGTACCCATAGGTGAAATATGTTTATTTTGATGTTTTATGGTAGGATATAAAGCTAGGAATTATGTTAAACAACTTTTGCTAGTCGATTTTAAGTGAAAATGAGTATTTTGACATAATCGACAAAAATACCTAATGTTCATAAGTAAGTGTTAGAGTAAGAATTTGATGTTGTCATAGAAGGGAAAAATGTTCAGCATGTTATAAAACATAAGAATAAGAGATGAAGTTTAATTTCTGAGCTTTGGGGCAAAAGTGTAAATTTGCAAAAGTTTAGGGGTAAAACTATAATTTTTCCAAAATTGAGTCAATGACTGTTTTGATGAATGTGAGTATTAAATAAGCTAAAATTGCTATTATAGATCAAGAAGAATGAAATTTGGAGCTAGATCAGGGAAAGAAAAAGATTGAGGACTAAAGTGTTAGATTTGATCACATTTTTGTACCGAGGTAAGTTTACGGTAAATAAATGCAATATTTCAATAATTATTATTAATGCTGCTATTTTCCAGCAATTATGTATTTATTTCATGAAATTATTTAGTGTTGACTTAAGTATGAGATGATAGAGAATCAATGATAAAAGCTCCGTTGAAACATTAGGAGTGTACTGGATACAAATGTGATGACATTTGGGTAAAGAGATCCCATGTAAGACCATGTCTGGGACATGGATTTGACATGTTATTATCAGATATGAGACCCAAGTATCCTTATTATTCCAATGTGGCTCAACGGGCTAGAAAACAAATTATATTCTATGGAAGTTCAAGTAAAAGTATAATTAGCAACTTCAGGTGAGTTATAAGAGTTAAGAATATGTTATGATATCAGTGAGAACCAATATTTCAGCAAGAGAAGAGTAATTTGTAATCTTAAGTTATCTAAATAGGTAAGTAAATAAACAAGTAAATGAGAGTAAGTAAAGAGGAAACTTAAGAGCATGATACTTGCATATCATTATTTGTGTTAAATGTTGTTATTTATTTACTTGTAAACTTACTAAGCTTTATGCTTACTTCTTTTATTTTTTTTCTTTCATATAGTATTATCAAGCATAGTCGGGATCTTGAAGACGTCGGAGAGCGTTCACACTATCAACCACCACAACTCGGTATTTTAAGACGATAAATGTTTCAAGCTATAACATGTATAAGGACTTAGTCATTTCGATTGTATATTCTTAAATTATGACCAAAAGATGATATGTAAATATTTGATGATGAATAGTTATTAAAATGACTAAGTATGAAGTCGTTTGTTGTTATGAAAGTCTAGGTGATAAATTATGCATAGAAATCATGAAAAGTAAAATTGGTACTTGAATCGCTTTTGAGACAAAGAGAGTGACATGAATTTGAAAAATCACCAAGAATAGTATAAAATGAATTAGAGAGTGAATGATATATAATTAAATCTTATCGAGTCTATTTTCATTGAAAAATAACGGTATGGGTAAATGAATTTTATATTCTGAGATATTTGAATTTTGGTTAGACAGGGTCAGAATGGTTTTTAGAGTCCCCTGTTCTGACTTTGGAAAATAATTAAAAATTTTACAAAAATAGTTATGAGTTTTAATTTATATTTCTAGATTCCTTATTGAGTATATTTTCTATAGAAACAAGTGAGGACATCATATGAAGTCTGTATAATGAGATAATTAAATTTTAGTGACAAGAGGTCAGGACAGTCGATCAGTGAAATAGGGGAGATTTAACTAATAAAATGTACTAATTGGATGAACCAAAAACTCTGAAAAATTTATGGTAAAAATATATATGAGTCTAGTTTCAGGGAAAATTTATGGATCTAAATTTTGAGTTTCGTAGCTCGAGTTATAATTAATTTAGTAACTGCTGCGCAGGTGGATAACTTTGTTGTGAATATTGAAATTAATTTCAAAAGTAAAATTTTATGCCCCGAACTTTTAAGTTAAGTCAAGTAACGCCTCATGCTCGACTCCAAAAACGGTCGTGGGTAAGGGGTGTTACATCTTCATATTGGAACTTGTTTTGTGATTCGTCAATTTGGACAGATGCACGAGTTCTCTTGCGAGGCATGATTAACCTGATCATAAGATGGTAACAATTATTTTCTCAAAAATTTAATTAATATAAAATATTAATAATTCAATAAATTGAAAAATTAGATAAATAAATTAAAATTTAGGGGAAAAATTGGTCTTACCACCTTTTTTTGTAAAAATTAAGAGCTCTTAAGAAAAATAATTTTGAATCAAAAGATGGCAAATTAAAATAGGTTGAGGGGTTTTTGGCTAAGGATGGGTGAAAGGCTGGTGTGTCACTCGGGTATGCAAGGCAGTAGCACGCAGTAGGGAATAGATGTGAGCAACATGCAGATCTTTGAGAAGGGCTGGTGTAGGCGCGCGTGGGGTGCTACTGATCGATCAGTTGGGCGATGCTGTGGCTAAGGAATTGTTAGGAGGTTTCGACACTTAAGGGTTTTGGTGTTTTTGGAGGGAATGGTGTATGAATGAAAAAAAATAAGAATAGATGGGTGGAATTTATAGTGAAAGGAGTAGGAGCTAGAGTAGAATTCTCAAAAATTCTGAGTTCTAATTCTACTCAAAGTAAATAACAATTAATAATTAGTATAATGCATATTAAATTATTATTTGCTATTAATTTATTAAGATAAAAACTTATCAAATAAAATATGATTAAATTAAAACTAATCCTAACTCTAAATAAAGTGATAATAATTAATATATATTATAATGGATATAATTATATATTAATAATTATCATCTTTCTTTTTTCTTTTTATTGAACTAAAACATTTATTCTAGATGCTTTTTGAAAATATTTACAAAAGAGGCATCTAATTTTTAATATTTACAAAAATAGTAACCAAATTTTTAAAAATAATTCAATTAAGTTGCTAGACTTAATGAAAATTTAAAATTGAGTTGCAACATAAAACTTGGATCAAAATTGACCCTTTTATTTGAAAAACTAAAAATTTATTTTGTCATTTAGGGAATAATTTCTTGGGAAATTGTGTTAAAATCAATTCCCAGGAAAGATCGAAGAGGTCACAAGCGGTCTCGCTTAAGTTCCAATCTCCGAGACAGAATTTATTTAAACATACTAATCCCGAAAATATACCCTAAATCATTTATTCAAACATAAGAACAAGATAAATTAAATATCTGATAAAATGAACGAGATTTGATTATGTTCAATTTTATCTCCCCGGTAATGTTTCAAGCGTTGAGTAATAACTCGAAAATTACCTCCCTTACCTTGAAGTTCAACAACTCCGTATGGATAGACTCGATGAATCATAAATGGACCGGACCAACGTGATTTTAACTTACCAGGAAAGAACCTTAATCTGGAATTGAATAACAAGACTTGTTGACCTGCTTCAAATTCTCGAACTCGAATGTGCTTGTCATGCCATTTCTTAAGTAATTTGAGATTCTCTTATGAAGACATTCAGAATTATTCTAACTCGTTAAGTTGAAGCATTCATTTTTCTTTGGCACTTTTAAGATCCAAGTTGAGTCGTTGGAAAGCCCAATAAGCTTTGTGTTCTAACTCCAAGGGTAGATGTCAGGCTTTCCCAAAAACTAACCTATAGGGTGACATCCCTAAAGGTGTCTTGTATGCTGTCTTGTAAGCCCATAAAGCATCATTCAGTCTTTTGGACCAATCTCGTCGATTCGGGCAAACTACCTTTCTCAAGTATGCCTTTGATCTCCTTGTTTGCCAGTTCAGCTTGCCCATTCGTCTGCGGATGGTAAGCTGTAGTGACCTTGTGTTTTACTCCATGTTTATCTAATAACCATTTCAACCACTTGTTCACAAAATGGGACCCTTCATCACTGATGATGGCTCTTGGGGTTCCAAACCTTGTGAACACATGTTTCTGCAAAAACCTTATTATAACCTTAGCATCGTTTGTCGGATATGCCTCTGCCTCAACCCATCTAGATATATAGTCTACTGCTACTAATATGTACTTGTGACCAAAAGATGGAGGGAAATGACTGAGAAAGTCAATACCCCAAACATCAAATAATTCTACCTCAATGATGTTTGTTCGTGGCATCTCATTTCTGTTGGTGACATTTCTGAGCCTTTGACATCGATCACAATTCTTTACGTAAGCATATGCATCTTTGAATAGTGTTGGCCAAAAGAATCCGGCTTGAAATACTGTAAACTGAAAAATATATAGGATTTTTCTTATGTAATTCATCACCTTTTCACTTAAATTTATTGTTAAAACCAAGTAATTGTTTAATAAATTAATGAAATATGCAAAATTATGAAATTAGGACATAGGAATTATTAAAATGTGATTTTATACTTTATTATATAGTTTTCATGCATAAAATGGCTTATTTCATATTAATTTGAGCATATTATGTTTTTAAGCTATGAAGCGGGTCATGCATGATTAAATTAAATAATAAAATATAAAGTCATATTTAATAATTGATTTTTAATATTTCATTAATAAATTGGGTTTTAATTAATTAAGTAAATTGATTAATTAAAGTGGTTAAATTATATTATTTGGTCTTCTAAACTATCTACTATTTTTGGACAGGTTTGAGAGTTTTCTTCTAATTGCAAAACCGTCCAAATTGGGGGCCAAGTCAACCCAATTTTTGGCTGCACATGGATGTCATAAACCATTTTATTGTTTAATTATAAAAAGTCTTTGAAGAGTTAAAAAAAATCAAAGATTTTCTCGAAGATTTATTGATGACTGAGTCTTATTCCTGAGTTGTGTGGCACTCAAATTTACCAAAAATCAAGGAAAAATCAGCCACCTTTCCTCAATTCATGGTCGGCCAATCTTGGAAGAAGTTTCAAAGGATGGACACTCCTATTTTTAGCAAACTAGCTCTCTTGCCTCACCTATAAATAAGAGCTCATTTCTCACTTTTTCAATCATCCCTCATCTCATCATCTCTCACTCATTCATCATTCTCTCAACTCTTTTAGCTACCTTTCCCATTCATCATCCTTGTATAAGGATTTTAGTAACTAAGCCTCTTAAAGAACCCTTGGTCAGCCACTTTGGAGAGCCATCAGCAAAGAAGCAACGCAGAGAAGCAACGCAAAGAAGCGAAGGAGCCTCGTTAGTCAGAGTCTTGGGTGATAACCACTCTAAATTGGGTTTAATCTTTCTTTTCTTTAATTTAATTTAAAGATGTTTGCTATGTGTTCTTTGTTCTTGTTTAAAACAATGATAGCTTAAATTTATTTAAGCTAGGATGATTATTTTGATTAAATAATATTTATTTTATTCATGTTTATAATGTTTGTGCCTCAATCGATCATGTTTTCAATTAAAATCAAGTCTGTATTTCGTTCATACGTGATTGAAATGCACCAGAATTAGCTAAGCGATCCTAACCAGACGATGACTAATGGACGCATAATTGAAATGTGCATGCTCAATTTAGATCCTAACCCAATTAAATTGTAGGTTGCATAACAACTCTAACCAAGCTCTGTTATCTGCATAGTTTTTTGATTTGTGTGATTAAATTGTTTCAAACCTAACACGTCCCTGCTACCTCAGACGAATGCTAAGAAACCCTTAGTAAACAAGGATCAGTAAAATGTGTATTTACTAAGTAAATGATTCTGAAAGAACCTAATGTGGTTTCCAAATTCATGAAAGATCGAGTTGCCATGGAATGTTTTTCCGAATATTATTAAGCATGTTATAATAAATTGAGTTTAATTAAATTAATTGTCCTAGTTTATTTATGTTATAATTGTTGCAAATTGTGTTTAATTTTACTAAAATCTATTTCATTCATATAGTTTGTATACTTAGGATAATTTGCATTAGGGATCATTGCATTTAGTTTAATATATTTTAATCACCACTTCTCAACTATATTGTGTTTTTTATTTACCAAATTGTTAATATAATTTTACAAATTAAGTGACTTAGCACAAATACAATCCCTATGGAGATGATAACTTTATACTTACTTATTACTTGATAATGACTGTGTACACTTGCACAAACCCTAGTGTTACAAATACCTTGGCTGCAGTACGTGTACCTCCGAAGTGTCCCCCACTCGGAGTTGAGTGATAATGGTATAAAATCTTATGTACTTCACCTTCTACCACGTGTCTCCTGATCATTTGATTTGCACACTTTTTAAACAAATCGGTTCTTCCCAGAAATAGTACTTCACATCGTTAATAAACTTTTTTTTTGATGAGACATCTTATCAATCGGCATCAAACCGCAAGCTAAAAAGTTAGCAATATCAGCAAACCAAGGGGTATTATGGACATGATTTACCTTCAGTATGTGTTCATCTGAAAACGTCTCTTGAATTGGTATAAGAGGAGAGTTCCCTTCTTGCAGCTCCAATCTTGACAAGTGGTTTGCTACTTGGTTTTCCACTCCCTTTCGATCTTGAATTTCTAGATTGAACTCTTAAAGTAGAAGTACCCATCGAATAAGTCTCGACTTAGCGTCTTTCTTGGCAAGTAAATACTTAATTACCTAGTGGTTCGTATAAGCATTCACTTTGTTTCCTACAAGCTAAGATCAAAACTTGTCAAAAGCAAACAAAATAGCAAGTAACTCTTTTATGTTACCGTGTAATTCAGTTGAGCTCCTGTCAGAGTCCGACTCGCATAGTAGATGGGATGAAAAATTTTGTTCCTTCGCTAACCCATTAAAGCTCCGATAGCGAAGTCACTTGCATCACACATCAATTCAAATAGCAAATCCCAGTCTGGTGTGACTATTATGGGTGCCGAGACTAAGCGACTCTTCAAATCGTTGAAAGCTCTTAAGCACTCCTCATCAAATTTAAACGCCATATCCTTGTCCAATAATTTGCATAAGGGTTTAGCAACTTTGGAGAAGTCCTTGATGAATCTTCGATAGAAACCGGCGTGGCCTAAAAAGCTCCTAACACCCTTGATAGATATTGGAGGTGGGAGTTTCTCAATAACATCTACCTTTTCTTTATCTGTCTCGATTCCATGTCTTGTTACCCGATGCCCTAGAACAATACCTTCTCGTACCATGAAATGACAGTTTTCCCAGTTAAGTACAAGGTTTGTTTCTTCGTATCACCTTAGTACATTGGCTAGATTGGCTAGGCAATCATCATATATATATCTATGAATACTGAAAAATCATCTATAAAACTTCCAAATATTTCTCAACCATGTTAGTAAAAATAGACATCATACATCTTTGAAATGTAACAGGTGCATTACATAAACCAAATGGCATGCGCCTAAATGCAAATGTACCGTACGAGTAGGTGAATGTTGTGTTGTGCTGATCTTTCGGTGCTACTATAACCTGATTATACCCTGAGTATCCATTGAGAAAATAGTAATAGTCTCGCCCTGCGAGTCTATCCAGCATCTAGTCCAAAAAAGGCAAAGGAAAGTGATCTTTCCTAGTTGCCTTGTTCAGCTTCCGATAATCGATGCAAATTCTCCATCCCGTAACTGTTCTAGTCAGTATCAACTCGTTATTCTCATTTTCAATGACCGTGATACCTCTTTTTTTGGCATGCACTGGACCAGACTTTCCCATGAACTATCTAAGATGGGGTAAATTATACCCGCATCTAACCATTTGATGATTTCTTTCTTGACTACGTCCTTCATGAAGGGGTTCAGTCTTCATTGTCCATTAATCGTCTCTTTGTCCCCATCTTCTAAGATAATTTTGTGCATGCATACAGATGGACTAGTTCCGCGAATATCGGCTATGGTCCATTCGATAGCCTTCTTGAATTATTTCAACACCTGGATGAGTTTCTCTTCTTGCTTAGTAGTTAATTTTGCTGAAACAATCACAGGCAGAGTGGAAGAGTTACCTCAATAAAAATATTTCAAATATGAGGGAAGTACCTTCAGTTCTAATTTAGGTGGCTCCTCGATTGACGCTTTTGGTTGGGCATAATCCCTTTTCTCTAAATCCAAAGATTCAAAGCGGGATTGCAGATTAAATCCCCTTTGATTAGCTTCTAACAAAGCTAAGTATTCATCATTTTCTTCATCATTTGGAGGATCTAATGTCAAAATTTATTCCAATGGGTCCTCAACATAATTGAGTTCCTTCTCCATGATTAAATCCTTTAAATTAGACATTGTAGAACAATCATCAATTGTGTCAGGAAATCGCATAAACTTGAAAATGTTAAATGTTGCATGATCATCCTGAACACGCATAGTAAGCTCGCCCTTCTGCACATTAATAAGGGTCCTTCCGGTTGCTAAGAATGGTCTAGGATGATTGACACCTATTTGTCTGCTTCAAAGTCTAGAATCACAAATTCAGCAGGAAAGATAAATTTATCTACACGTACCAATACGTCCTCAATTTTTCCTTCTGGATGTGCTAAGGATCGATCTGCTAATTGAAGTGTAACTGTATTAGGTCTAACTTCACCTATCCCCAACTTCCTAAATATTGACATGGGCATCAAGTTGATACTCGCACCCAAGTCACATAGTGCCTTACCATAATACGTTGCTCCAATATTGCAAGGTATGGTAAAACATCCAAAATCCTTCAATTTTGGGGGTAGTTTGTCTTGAAGATATGGACTGCATTCCTTCGTTAGGGCTACCGTCTCAAATTTTCCAAGCCTTCATTTTTTAGATAGGGTATCCTTCATGAATTTGACGTATTTCGACATTTTTTTAAGTGCTTCAACAAACAAGATGTTGATATGAAGTTGTTTGAGTACGTCTAGGAACTTCTTGAATTGAATTTCCTACTTCTGCTTCTGAAGTCTTTGAGGGTAGGGTGGTGGAGGTTTCTTTACTGGAACGGGTTAATTCATTTTCTGTGGCAATTCTGCATCTAACGGAGTTATTAGTTAATCAGAATTAGCTGGTTCAGAAGTTACCTTGTCAGATTTTGCAGATTCAATTTTCGGTGAAACTGGAACTTCAACACTCGGCTGAACTTCCTTTGAGTCTTGAGCGTCAGCTGGCTCCTTCTCAACTTCGATGAAATTGTACTCTAAAGTCTTTTCGCTCCTCAATATTAACACTTTACAATGCTCCTTCCCTATATTCCTTGAATTCTTCGTATCACTAGGTAAAGCACCTTGTAGTTGGTTTCTAAGTTTAGTTGCAAGCTGGCCCACTTGATTCTCCAAATTCCTTAGAGAGGCATCATTTTTCGCCATTTATGCCTTCAATAGATTCTTTAGGCTATTGGACAGTTTAACTTGGGTTGGTTTCTGAGCTTGTTGGGAAAAACTAGGTGGCTGGGTCGATCTAGGTTGGACATAATTGTTATTGGTTCCTGCCCCTTAGTTACTCCAGGAAAAATTTGGGTGGTTTCGCCATGATGGGTTATAGAAATTGGATTGCATCCCTTGGCTTCCTCAATTTTGGTTCTGGTTACCCACATAATACACAGATTCTGGGTTCGATGAACATTCTTCGAACAAATGTCCTTCCCCACAATAAACACAGGATACATTTTCAAGTTCATTCAGTGGCTGTGCTGCAAAACTATTACACCCATTAGTAGTAAGATTTTTTAACATTGAGGATATTGATGATACTTGAGATGCGAGTGAAGTAAGAGTGTCTTCTTCATGTATTCCAACTACTCATCTTTCTGACGCTACTCGATTGGTTGTCCATTGATAATTGTTACTGGCAATCCTCTCAATGATTTTAAAAGCCTTATTATAATACCTAGAAAGGAGAGCACCATTAGCGGAAGCGTCCACTACCATCCTCGTGTGAGCATTAAGACCATTACAAAATGTCTCAAGTTGTATGCAACATGGGATTCCGTGATGAGGGCACTTCTATAATAATTCTTTATACCTTTCCCATGCCTCATACAATGACTCATCATACATTTGTTGGAAAGCAATGATCTCGTTCCTCAACTTAGCATTCTTGCTAGGCGGGAAATACTTAATAAGGAATTTTTCTGCTAACTTTTGCCATGTTGAAATTGAGTTTGGTGGTAATGAGTTCAACCAAACTCAAGCTCTGTCCCTTAGTGAATATGGGGACAACTTTAATCGTAATGCATCTTCGAGTACTCTGGCCAACTTAAAAGAATTGCTCACCTCCATAAACAGTCTTAAGTGTAGGTGAGGATCTTCGGTAGGCATTCCACTGAATTGGCCCACTGTCTGAAACATATGGAACATGACTGGCTTCAACTCGAACTATTGTGCCTCAATTTCGGGTCTCTTAATACCCAGATTAATATCATGAAATACTAGCATGGCATACTATCTCAAAGCTCTATCCCTATCATCAGCAATAAGGATAGGATTTTGAGCAAGGTTTGCTTCGTTTCCTTGATTCAGATTTTCGAAGTTCATCTCTTCAGTCCTTCTCTGACTTGCTTGTCTTCTTCACTGTCGAAAAGTTCATTCAATCTCAGAGTCTACAGGGAGTAAATCGATGATTCGATCAATACTCATAAACACCTGAAATAATCATAGAAAAATTAACTAAGTTAAAATTTGAACAAAAAAAAACCAAAATGCAAACTAACAACTTCACAAATAATGACTTTTTTAAAACACAGTCCTCGACAACGGTGCCAAAAACTTGGAACGACGGAAATGTGCAAGTGTACACAATCACAACAAGTAATAAAGTGACAAGTAAATGTCGAGTTATCGTACCCACAGAGACTGTGAAAAAATTATTTATAAATGCTATTTAAAACACTTTGGTGAAGAAAAATATTTTGTTTGAAGAGGGTGATTAAAAAATAAGATTTTAAACTAAGTGAACTAAATAAATAAATCTTAAATGCATGATTTCAAAATACGGTTTTAATCAAGATGAAATAATTGTGTTAGATTAATTACATTTCTTAACTTAGAATCATTAAACTCATGTTTATATTGTTACGAATAAGTTCACTAAACCCGGTAATTTGCTAACTTATGAACATACTCACCTACCAAAATCCATTTATCTCTTGACTATATCCTTATGACAATACAATTGATTAAACAAATCTTAATAGGCAAATATGTTATTGTACATACATACATATTAAATCAAAATAATCTCTTGTACATATCCCTATGTCAATTCAAACAATTAAATCGATTTAATAAGCACATAAAATACTATGTGAGGTAACAAAGTATCCTTACCTTGAAACAGTTTAATCACAATAATCTTGCAAGTTATGCAAGGCAAATGTATCGTCAGATATCGTTGCTAATCTAACGCTCAGCTACCTTAGATGATTAAACATGCACTGATTAAGTATTGTGTCCATTAATTACAATTTCAATCCGTTTAAATAATTAATTCATTAGTTACCTAACAATTGTAATGCAAGAATAACTTAGTCATGATTTTACTTAATCAAGCATCTTACCGAGGCCTATAACAATGTAACCACAATTTTAATAATTTTAAAAAACGAAACACAATCAACCTAACACGAATTAAATTCAAGCTAAATTGATTAAATTAACCACTTCAACAACAAAAATTAAAAAGATAGGGAACAAGAATCAAATCCGGTGTTTTTTCGAGGCCTATAACAAAAATTGATGCTCCAAATACCTGATGAATGCCCCTTTCCCAAGAGGAGGAATCGAAAAGAGAGCAAGGGAATTTTGTAATGGAAAAGAAGAGAGAAAGTGGAGAAAAGAGAGGAAAGATGTGAATGCTTGAGGTGTGTTTCTAAAATGACCGGCCTAAGGGGGGTTTTATAGTTGAGGAGGGCTGCTAAAAATAGCTAAAATTATCAGCCAAAGAGATCTCCCTTGGCTGGCCACACATGTGGCAAGGTTGGTAGTTTCAACTTTGCTAATTTAGGCTTAGGGCAAATCTATAAAACCACCAATTGTAGTGGGGTTTGAATGCAACCTGAACAAGTCTTCAAGGGCCTCTTTGCAAGCTTAAATAATTAGCTAATAATCTTATTTGGGTCAGCGCTTGGGATGGTTTTTGTGCTGTCCATTTCTTGGTCGGTTCGGTTCACTTGGTTTAGTTCAACTGGACCACTTTTTCATAATTAATTAATAATAATTTATTAACCCAAATTAAATTGGATATAAATTAAAATTAATTATATTATGAATTAATACATATAATTTTGGACCGTCTTAGGCTGAAATTTAGTTCGCCTCGATACTTCAAATTGCTTCTCAGTTTTGTGCTTCTAACAGTGTCTGCCGAGCCACTTTTCGCCATTTGTGCAAATCTATCGAAAATAACCAAAATTCATCAAAATTAATTATAAAATTAACTAAAATTAAACATGTTCATATTTTAAGTGCACTTTAATTATTTTGTAAAAATTAATTATTTTTGACAAGAATTTTATCGAAATTGTATGATTTTAAGTTAAAAAGGGTATGTAAAAATGTGTAAATTTCGTGTTTAAATTGATACGACTAGGATCTTCAAATTGATAAAGTAAAAGGATGGAATTGTTAGCTTTTAAAGTATGAGGGCTAACTCTTAAATTCGATAGAAGTACATGGAATAATAACATATTTTATCCATATTTTAAAAAGAATCATAAATATTTTATATATTAATTTATAAATGGTAATGCTAGATAAAAATAAGGTATACATAAGTATATAAAAGGCAAGTGTTCACACATACCATACATGCATTTACGCCATGACAATGTCTAGTAATTAATGGTAATAAAGTATATAAAAAATTATTTGCTCAAAAGAAAAATTATTTTGGAAAATTTTAAAATGGCAAAAGGAAGATTATAATACATAAACAAGATGGAGCATTTATATATTACCAAGTTAGAGTATTTGGTATTTAAGTAGTGTAAATTGTTAACTAAGAATTATAATAATGTGATGTATTTTTTCTTATAAATTTGGTAAATAATTTAATGTCATAACAAAAATATAGAAAAATGATAAGTATGCCAACTAGACTAAGTATAGCAACTTTCTTTGCTATATGAATAGCCAGACCATGTAAAGTGTGAGCCAACCGTTGGCTGAAAAGAGATGTCACTATCATTTATCTTCTGCTAATGTTGCACCAATAAGAAGCTCGGATCTCCAATTAAATTAAATCCCCAACGCTAACATTCATCAACTTGGCATACTTGCAATTATCAAGATGGAAGCATTGGGTTGATTTATAGATCCATGTTGACGTAGTATATGTTGGTCGAATTTTTTATTATAAGTTACCACTATATTTGCAGCTATACAATTGGTTTCAGTGTTGGGTCCAATTAGAAATATCGGGCGTATTGGAATCATTCCATCTAGAGATAAGTTAAAATCAATCCAAACAACCCAAGCTAGAGTTTTAATCGAGCGAAGTTGAGCTTGAATATTGTCAAGCTCGAGCTTGAGCTCAACTTTCTATTTTTGATCTCGATACTCGGCTCAAGCTCAATCGAGCATCTACTTTTAAGCTTGAGCTTCACTTTTGATATCATTGAGCTACTTGAGCTCGAGTTCGATTACACTCGTTTACCAATTTTTTTCCTCAAGCTCAAGCTCAACTCAATAATTAAGCTTAGGGTTAATAATATATATTAAGGTTAATATTATAATTTATTTATATAAAAATATGAAAAGCTCGATAAAGCTTGTGAGCCATTTAGTATTACCAAACTCAAATTTGGCTCGATTGATAGTTCAAGTTGCTCAAGCTCAACCTCGACTTGATAATTACCAAATAGAGTTCAATTTTTTTAGTCAAAATAGAAATGCTTGTGAATACCAGTGTCTCATTTACACCCCTAACTCAAGCAAAGGTACAAGTGTGAAACAATTGATCCAAAAATTTAGTATGTAATTTGCAAATCAAAGAAGTGCCTACAATTGACATATCTCTCTTTCGAAGCTCAACTTCAATGGAAAAAAGTTGATTGCATAGTTTCCAAAGAAATAAAATTATCTTGAATAGAAATTTGATTCTCCATAAGGATTCCCAATTGAAACTATAGGAAGTGATTGTTAGGCTATGAATTTTGTGTCCAAATAAGCTCATAAGAACTCTTGTTAGAGAAAGATCTATCAAAATGGTATTTCTCTACAAATCTATCCACCGTTATTAAAATCGAAAAATGCGATAAGTTAATCCAATTGACCAATTATTCTTGAATTTTTTCATATAAGAGATGATCTTCAGACCTGGTAACATGGATGTATAAGATAAACAATCCTCCTCTTTGCTTGTTCGATGATAGGTATTATTTGAAACACAGAGGACTTTGGTTCCATTGCCACCGTATCACCATGCCAAATCTGAATATCCAGGCCTAATTTGCATGTCTCCCTCCCTTAAAGTATTCCTTTTCAATTTTTGTAGAGATAAAAGCTTCCTAGCATATTCATATTCCACCCACAAAGACACAAGCTAAAACATGATATGAGAACGGAAATCCAAATTTCTAAATCACCTGATCAAACTTTTTTCCTACTAATTCTAGTATAAAAAAGCTAAGATATCCATGTCATGCTCTTGACAATACTCCTTAATAAATCAATCAAAATGGGGGTTTTCATACCCCTTAACAATTTCAATCAAATACTTTAAAGGTAATAATAAAATAAAAGGGAAAGTAGTACTAATTGGCCTTAGTATTGCAAAAAATCAAACCTATACACTACATTACTAGCGACAAACTTTACATATTCACTCATAGAGGCACCCTCACTGCATTCAATATACAGTAGGATTTCAACAATGGCTTCAAATTCATTTTTAGCTGACATTAAAGGATTTTTCCTTTCCTAATTTTAAAACCTTTCCCTTTGAACTTTTCCTGGCCTAACCCATTTGATCACTGATATAGAAGAAGAATAAGTTTTCTTAAGCAAGGTGTAACCTCCTCTCTAAGACATTAAGTTTAAAATTTTTGTTAACTATCACTACAGAGTAGCTCGATTTTAGAGAAGAGTCTTTTTTCTTTGCATTAGAAATCTCCAGCTAGGTGAAGTTTTGGTTATTCTTTAAAAGGCCTTATGCTTCAAGGAAGAGACCAAATAGGCCATTTAGGTTCACTCTAGCATTCAAGCCTTTTGGTCTATTATCATTCTCCAAGGCTAAGTTGTTATTTGTACTACTTTTTGAAAGTGTAGAAGTAAAATCTTTAAGCACGAAAATTTGGAAAGGATTATTGATTAGGTAGGATATTTGTAATAAAGGTAAATATATCTAATTTTTTTGACAAAAATAATAGTTAGGTGATTTCTTGACAATAAAGTGTATGTTTGGACATAGGAAGAACACCAAACTTTCCAACCTGATCTAAACATGATGCAAGGTTAATAGAAGTAGATGTGACATAATAAAGGTTGAAATCAGTGAACAAAAAAGGTATTATGGATCTGTTGGTGTGTGGGGATAAAATAAGCTTATGAGAAATTAATAGAGGCTACATGGCATGAATCAATGTCACTTTCTTTTAGGTTATATTTATTTGATCTAGTGCATTAAGTGTAGTGTTTTTGTCTATGTACAATTGTACTTTTTTCGAATAGATTGGTTATTAAAATTATTCATGAGTGACATTAATATCTTTTACATATTTTCCTCAATATTTTTTGCTTGCAAATCAAAATTGAAGCAAATATTTGCTCATTGGTTGTCTAATTTTTAACTAATACTAAAGGTACTACATGGTTGGATTGTAATACGAAAAGACAACTTATATTAGTAAACAAACTTAAACATGTTCTTAGTCTAATAAAAAATGAGAAAACCAATTGAAAAACTAATATGTCGCCTATCAAGTCCAATTGGGGAGATAATTTGTCTTGGGCATCGGAGTGGATGAGTCGTAGAAGATAAAGATATAGATGTGACTGACTTGATTGACAGCACATTGATAAGAACTAAGTAGAATAAATACTAAATTCATTCATGGATTTATTCACTTGTGATGTTCATAGTATGGCATACCTTAATCTTGAGTGGATGATGGACTATGTATGCGTGAAACAATGCAAAACAATAGATAAAGCATACAAAATAATAGTTCTCAAAACTAACACATCGTATAGCAACACAAAATTTAACAGTTTATTTGAGCATGCTTGTGAATGTCAATGCAATTCATGTTTAACAAAAAAGTTCCTACCTATACTCTGCTACACATCATAGTAAGATTTCTCCGAAAGTTATCCATCCCTACACACTGCATTGTGGATAAACCACCAGTAATTGCAAACGAACTGCCAGTAAAAATAAAAGGTAAGCCACAATAGTTTTCAGATAAAAAAGATTGCAAATAAATTGCCAATAAGTTATGGATGAACCAACAGTGTTTGCAGATTTAAAACTATCAGTACTTCATCCTTTCAAATTGCCCTAATCCCCATGCTATGCAACATGGCATGCTAATAATAGTGTAGTATAAAAATAGTAGCCATGCTTATCATGCAACCAGTTTAACAATAACAGTAGGGATGTTGAACATGCAATCAACAATATAACAGCAATAGCAACAGTAACAGTTCATTGAGTATATAGTGATAGTAGGCATGTATCGTAGCTCATTTCATTCATATAACAATAGCAATTTAGTCAATCAAATCATATATTCCAAAATATACATAATATCAGGGGCTCAATCGAGTGCACAAAATATCTATAAAAAATTCGGGGATCATACAAGGACTAAACTGAACATATTGTAATTTTCTGGAAAAAAATTGTAAAATAGAGGTTACATGGCCACGTGGAAGAGGTTACACGGTCGAGTATCCAGGCCGTGTAACAGCCTGATGTCGTATGGAAAATGATAAAATACCTTACAGTAAGGACATGGTCATGTGGCAGGCCATGTGGTTCACTTATTACCCTACTAATTACAGGTGCACATGGTCATGTGCTCCACCCATGTGGTCCACATGCCCATGTGGGAGACCATGTGGCCCTAAAACTACACATAACCACTACCAATACACTTGAAAAAGGCACACAACTGTCACCTCGAGTCTTACCGACAACCTTTACGATCAATTCTGATCCAATTCACCTAGATTTGACCCTTCAATAGAAAATACACACGAATTAACAAATTATATCAAGATTTTGACAAGATAAAAAAATATTGTTTAATCGAGCTAAAAAATTAACGTGGGATAATGATATTATGGATATACGAGATCTAATTGTTGAAATGAAGTGTACTTACCGAATTTTGAAAAAGATAA
Source organism: Gossypium raimondii (assembly GCF_025698545.1). Lineage (NCBI taxonomy): Eukaryota > Viridiplantae > Streptophyta > Magnoliopsida > Malvales > Malvaceae > Gossypium > Gossypium raimondii. Next base: position 43,795,169 of record NC_068577.1, read on the forward strand.
TAGATGCTATTTGACGATAATCTAACCTTCATTAGAAAACATTTGAATGGAGAATGATTCAATACGGGAAAGAAAAATAATTAATAGCACAAAGAAGGAAATATGGTGCAAGAAAGAGAGAAAAGAAGAGAAAAAGATGGTGGAAAGCTAATTTTATTGGAATTTTGAGAAGGGGCAAGATGTAAAATCTAGTTATGAAATAATTGGTTAAATAACTAGGGTTTCTAAACCCTATGGTGGCACAAAAAATTTACCCAATGGCTTGCTTGATTTACAAAAATAATAGAGGAAGGAGTGGCTCAAACTTGGGTCACTAGGACCATTAAGCCTAAAGTTCATTAATTGACCCTGAGTCAACACATTCATATATATGCACTACTTTAGTAACTGAAAATAGTTTATCAGTTGAGTTAATTGAATATGTCGTGAAAGTAATGAACTCGTTAGGTCAAAGTGTCATAGTTGATTTGGTTTGCAAATAGTGTTCACTAAAAATTCAGGGCTAGGACTTTCTTGTTGATCTGATGTTACTGCCATTTGATGAATTTGACGTTATCTTGGGAATGGATTGGTTGAGTATTCATGATGATGTAGTGAATTGCCAACAAAAAAAAATTGATTTAAAATTTCAGAATGGTGAACTGATGTCTGTTGAATCTATTAAGTCTGACTATGTTTCAAGTATAATTTCAGCTATTTTTGAGCTAAAATTGATTTGAAAAGGCTGTGATGCATTTTTAGCTTATATCCTGGACTCCAGAGTATCTGAATTGAAAGTTGATTAGGTATTGATAGTTTTTGAGTTTACAAATGTTTTTTCTAAGGAATTTCGAGTTTTCTGCCAAAATGAGAGGTTGAGTTTGCTATTGAATTAATGTCAGGGACCGCTTCGATCTCGATTTCTCCATACAGAGTGGCTTCAATCGAAATAAAAGAATTAAAAGCTTAGTTGTAAGAATTAATTGACAGGTTTTATTCGACCGAGTATATCACATTGGGGTGCACCTGTTTTGTTTGTGAAAAATAAAGACAGGTCAATGAGATTGTGTATAGACTATTGGTAATTGAATAAAGTCACAATAAACAAAATAAATATTCATTGCCTCATATTGATGATTTATTCGATCAACTGAAAGGTGCCATAATGTTTTCGTAGATTGATCTCAAATTTGGTTACTATCAGTTGTGAGTGAAAGATGTCGTTGTACCAAAAATAGCATTTAGAACCCGTTACGGAAACTACAAGTTTCTAGTCATACCTTTTGAATTCATGAATGCCCTGACAACATTTATGAATTTCATGAATCAAGTTTTTCAGCCTCACCTCGATAGGTTCATTGTTGTTTTTATTGATGACATTCTGATTTACTCTGAAAAAGAATTTGAGCATGCCTAGCATTTGAGAATCATATTACAGACCTTACGTGAAAAAAATTGTATGAAAAGTTTAGTAAATGTGAGTTTTGGCTCAAAGAAGTCAGATTTCTCGGTCATATAATTTTAGCTGAAGGGATATGTGTTGATCCGAGCAAGATTTCTGCTATTTTGAATTATAAGCCTCCGCAAAATGTTTCTAAGTTAGATAGTTTCCTGGGATTCTCTTGATACTATTGATGATTTGTTAAAAATTTCTTGATAATGGCTTTACCTATAACGAAACTGTTACAAAAAAGATGTTAGCTTTGTGTGGTATGATAAATGTCAACAAATTTTTCATCTATTGAAGAGTATATTGACAGAGGCACCAGTGTTAACACAGCCTAAATCCCGGAAAGAATTTTTTGTTTACAGTGATGCTTCCTTGAACAGTTTGGGATAAGTTTTGATGTTGGAAGGCAAGGTTATTACGTATGCTTCTAAACAGGTTAAAACTCATAAGAAGAATTACCTGACACACGACCTTGAGTTAGCTGCAATTGTATTTGAATTGAAAATTTTGCATTAGTATCTATATGACGAGAAATTTCATGTTTATATCGACCACAAAAGTCTGAAATAATTGATCACTCAAAAAAAGTTAAATCTACATCAACAGAGGTGACTTGAGTTACTAAAAGACTATGATCTGGTGATAGACTATCATTTGGGTAAAGAAAACGTTATTGTTGATACTTGGAGTTGGAAATCCCTTTTTGCTCTCTGATCGATGAATGCTCAGCTTAAGTTTGAGCGTGATGGTTCTATTTTAACAGAGTTGAAGGCTAAGCCTTTGTTTTTACAGAAAATTTGAGAATTGCAGTTTGATGATCCCAATTTATTAGGTAAATGGGAAATGGTTGAAATGGTCAAATAGTCGATTATAGTATTAGTTCAGACAACAATTTATTTTTTCATAATAGATTGTGTGTACCTAATGATACACAGTTGAAACAAAACATTTTAAATGAATATCAAAACTATGTTTATTCGTTACACCCGAGAAGCACAAAAATGTATTGTGATTTGAACCAAATGCATTGGTGGCCGGGAATGAAATGCGAGATTTCTGAGTTTGTATCTAAATGCCTTGTGTGTTAATAGGTAAAAGTCAAGCATCAAGTTCCATCTGGGTTGTTGCAGCCTATTATGATTCTCGAGTGGAAATAGGAGCATGTTACTATGGACTTCGTATCAGGGTTACCATTCACATCGAAAAAGAAAGATGAAATCTAGGTTATAGTTGATGAATTAACGAAGTCTACGTATTTTATACGAGTACGTACATATTACTCACTTGATAAATTGGCAGAATTGTATATTTTTGAAATAGTTAGATTACATGGTGTTCTGCTATCAATTATTTTGGATTGCGACTCAAGATTTACCTCTAGGTTTTGGGGTAAGTTACATGAAGCTCTGGGTACCAAGTTAAAATTTGGCACAGCTTTTCATCTGCAAATGGATAGTTAGTCAGAGTGGGTAATTCAGGTACTCGAAAATATGGTTCGATGTTATATTCTTAAATTTGAGGATAGTTGGGAAAATTTTTTTCTGTTACTTGAATTTTCTTATAACAACTCTTACCAGTCAAGTATAAAAACAACACCATGTGAAGCTTTCTTTGGGTAGAAATGCAGAACTCCATTGTATTGGACTGAGTTAAGTGATAGAAAGATTTCTAGTACAGATTTGATCCGCGAGACTGAAGATAAAGTCAAGATTATTCAATATTGTTTGAAAGTTGCTTCTGTAACACCCTATACCCGGGTTGGTCGCCAAGCCCGAATATCAGGATGCCACACCACTGTCTCATGTCATACTCACAGTAAATTGTAATATTATTAAGAAATCATCCTCTTTATTAATGAACTTATAATTTTTTTAGTCAAACATATATCAATCATCATTAAAACACGCCAAACATACTTTAAATAAACTTATATTAATAATCAAACATGCATTAGGACCAGTTAGCAAAATTTCCAAGATAATCATGTAGGTATCGATACTGTAACAAAGGTATTGATAATTCTCTCAAGTGGTATCAATACTGCTTGGAAAATCGGTACCAAAACTTCTTACTATTTCTTTCTTAAAAACCCAAACCTCAAAAACTATCGGTACCTCTACCCAAGTATCGATATTTCTACCTGGGTATCGATACTCGTGATAGGGTATCGATACCAAAGTATGATTCTGACTGCCTACACATTTCAAATCATAGAAGTATCAAATTTGCAACACGAATATCGATACCTTTGCTTCAAACTAGAAAAATACAACATACATAAGCATATAAGTCATTCCAACATGTACCAAATTATCATGCTATCATATCATCATCAAATAAATGTCAAAATGACTATCATACTAGTCTCAAACATCTAAAGTAAGTTCGAGCTATAATCAACTTAATACGAAATGAATCTTATAAGCATATAGTCTATGGAAACATCCAAAACATCATTACAAATATCAGTGAAATTCTACCATATTGCCTTATCCCCAAAACATAAACAAATAAAAATAACACTTACGAAATAACGGAAAAGGACTTGCTTGGATCAACTTTCGAAAACCACATTACTCACATAGGCACACAACTAATCTGCAATGGTTAAAAAGGAATAGGTGAGCTTAACAAACTCAGTGAATGCCTAGAATAACTACCATGCAAACAATTCATCAAGCATCAACAAAATAACCATATAGCACAACCTCAACAGTTCCAACGCTAGTGTCATAGTATACCTACTCGTGCATTATTTTCTAGTTCTTCTACATGGTAAACATATTCAATTTTAAGCATATATCCTATTACACATATAATCACCTAACACTCAAGCATATATCACAATACTCGTATAAAAACATAACATTTAAGCATATATCACAGTACTCATATAATCATATAACATTTAAGCATAAATCAGAATACTCAAAAACATGTTTATAGATAAATTGCATAATGGTCACATGACATATAGACACATATCATACTGCAAATATATTCATAATTTAAGATAATTTGACATTTGAGCTATGAAACATAAAAGTGAGCTCTATTATTACTCATCGGATACACGGATCTCCAACACACCACATAGACTTCTAGAGTCAAACATGTCCTAAAAGTGAAGTATAAAGCTAACACTCTCCTTGTTTCCCCTCACATGTCCCGTTGAATGGAGCTTAGTTCACATTTCCTTATTCCTCCCACATGTCCTAGGGTTTAAATGCCCAAAATCATTGTGCATATAGGTGAGTACTTACAATCCTATGCCATGCCAACTATATCCAATGATTTCAAGATCGCAAGGCTAAAATGTCCAAAATCAAACACATATCACTTACCGATTATCCGTGCACTATCACTGCATATTTGCATAGGAAAACATTTTCATTAACACTTAACATATACATAACATGTACACATTTTCACTTTCACAACGGTTATCATAACCACATATCACTTGTTATAGCATCTAATTTCAATTCACATATTCACAAACACATAAGCATATTGTTCACAAGATAACATAGGTATGAGAAAGCTTACACTTGGAATTTGGAGTAGGGGTTTAGGGTACTACTAAATTCCCAAATAATGTATTGAACCATCTCCACAAGCAATTACCCTAAACACTCATCAATTACACTTTCGTCGAAATGCCAAAAGCTCAAACTAGCTTTTCCTTGCCTTTATCTCCACTCATAGAAGGTCCTAATGAATCCGAAGCTTCAACACAAAAATTTACACAACAATACATTCAAAAATCAGCTAAGGGCTCACTACAAGCAATTAAAAACATAAGCCTAAACTAAGTTCTCATGTAACTAAAACCTTTAACACGGAAAAATTTAAATTCGAATATGTCGGTCTACACTTAATCTTTTTGCCCAAAACCAATTCTGTTCATCTTATAATTCACCTATGACTAATTCTCAACCTTTAAACCTCACAAAACTACTCAATTCATGGTATCGACTTTTTCGAACTGTTTATGGCAATTTTAACGAAAATTCATTAAAACATTAGAAATATTTAAAAAAACTTCAAAAAAATTCAGAAACCTCTTAATCATGTCAAAAAAAGTTGAAAAACACTTTGAAACAACATTTTTACCTAAAATCACGAAAGTCACCGTTAACGACTCTATTTTTGGCTTTTAATCAAAAGATGCGATTTAATGACTAATAATTCGATTTAAAAGACTAAATAACATTTAAAACTAATTATAAGTTGAATCGTTACCTTAGATGATGAAAATAAAAGCGTTTGATTGAAAACCTGAAAAACCAAAAAGCTTGACAACAGAGAAAACTATAGTGATTTTGGGGTGTTTTTCTTGATATTTAATGGAGGTTTATGACTAGGAGGTTGATAGAAAACAATGGAATAGAGTTTATGAATCAAAATCGATTAGGAGAGGCTTTTTCAAATAATGAACAACAACACACAATATGGGGAAAGAGACTAACGTGAAATTTATAGGTGGGGATGATATTAGGGTGATTTTTAAAATTTGGTTTCATTGCTTCTTAAAAACTCACAATTTTGACTCTTTTACAAATCAGTCCAATTTTCAAAATTAAATGTCTTTAAAACTCCTTTTTAAAAAATTGACTTAATTTTCTAAAAACCAATCAAAAAATTATCGATAAAGAATGTTGCAAAATTCTAAACACTCTAATGCTAAAATCCCTAAAATACCCCTAAAACTCCTAGGTCCTATTTTTGGGTGTTACAGCTTCAGACTGTTAGAAATAGTACTCTGATTTAAAAAGAAAACATATTGAATTTCAAGTCGATGAAAAAGTATTCCTAAAAGTGTCACCCAGGAAGAAAGTTCTTCGTTTCGACTGAAAAGGAAAACTCAGTCCCAGGTTTATTGGTCCGTACGAAGTTATTGAAAGAATAGGCCCTGTAGAATAATGTTTGGATTTACTAACAAAACTTGAAAAGATTCACAATGTTTTCCATGTCTCGATGTTGAGATGGTACAGATCAAATTATTCTCATGTGATTTCTTTTGTTGAAATAGAGTTACAACTCGATATGATCAACAATGAAGAATTAGATAGAATTTTGGCTTGAAAGATTAAAGAACTTTGGAACAAACAAATATCTTTAGTGAAAGTTTTATGGAAACATCATGGTGTTGAGGAAGCCACTTGAGTACCCGAGGCAGCTATGAAATTACAATGTCTGAACCTTTTCTCTGGTAAGATTTTCGAGGACGAAAATTCGTTTAGGGGAAGAGTTGTAATAGCCCGTTTCCAATGGTATCAAAAATAGTGGTTTCAAGACCACGATTTCGACTAGTCAGTTAGTAATTTTTCTATTTAATATTTATATAGTTATTACATTGTCATATTAAAATTTGGTTAGAAAATTTTAACATTTAGATAGTTAATTGAGTAAAAAGAACTAAATTGTAAAAGTCACAAAAGTTAATTTCTATTAAGTTAAATGCGTTAATTGGGAATAATATCAAAATTTGAGGATTTGGTAGGTAAATATATCTTATATATTTTGAGTGGAAAATATAGTAAGCTATATTAAGTATGTTATGTTAATTGTTAAAAGGGTAAAAGGTAAATTAATAATAAATAAAACATAAACTAAATAAGAAACAAATTATCATCTTCATCCTTTGGTTGATAATCGGGGGAAAGAAAAAGTTGTGGAGTAGTCATCATCGAGTGTTGATAGCTATAGTATTTTGGTAAGTTTGTATTGCGTTTATTATGTTTATTAATTTCTTAATTAATTATGTGTTTGATTATATGAATTTGAATGAGGCTATGATCTATTGAATGGTAATGAAATGGAAAGATTATGGTTTGGAAGATAAAGTTGGGGCATGGAATGATCATTGTAAAATAAGATAAGCCCAAGTGAACTTAGTGAATTGTTAGGATACAAATGACATGTCATTAGGGCATGTCAAGTACTTTTTAACGGTGTTACAGTATCTAGTACTTTGTATCGGTGTTACAGTATCAGACACTCTGTGCCGGTGTTATATTTATCAAGTACTATGATTGTTGATGGATACCATACCAATGGCTTGAGATCCTACATGTGTTACAGATTCTTTGAAGCTTGTGTGAAAAGCATCATGTATCAATTAATGTCCTTTTGTCATCTTATGTGAGCATTACCCTCTCATGTATCTAAAGCCAATTTATTATTGTTTTTTAGGAAAAATAGTTACTACTGAAATAGAAATGGAATAAGATGATATAGTAGATTATATATTTTTTGATTATATCTTGGTATGAGATTCTTAACATGATATGAATTATTCAGGTTTGGTCACTTCATATAGTTGGAATGATAAAACAAGACAAAGGAATGTTTATTCTATGTTATGTATTTTTATAAATTAAATTGATAGGTATGTGATGATTTATTTTATGAACTTACTAAGCTTTATATAAGTTTACTCTATTTGGTTTTTCTTTTTTGTAGATTTTTTGACTTTTGCTGTCGATTAGAACATTGTTGGAGATCACACTATCCGACAACTCTTTCGGCAGTTATTTGTTTATTTTGGCCCGATTATAAGTGCCAAGTAAATAGGGTTTTGGTATGTTTATGTTATTAGGCCAATTGGTGATGAGTTGTGTCATCTGGGATGTAATTTTGTATTTTGGTATCTTAAAATGGTAGCTTTTCACTTGATACCTTTGTTGATGAGATGTTGCTAAAATGGTAACTTTGGCTTTGGTAATTTATGAACTTATGATGGAGTATGCTTGCATTTGAAAGTTTATTATAAATGGATGATTTTGGCATATGACATTTAGGACTTGGTTGATGATTGAATAAGGTGGATATGTTGATTATGTCTTGGTTTAGACAATTGTTGTTTATACTTGAATTGTGGCGCCATTGAGGGCATATTGGTTAGGCACATAGTTTGAATGTGAATTGTCATATTTTGACATGTTTTGGTACATTCTGAATTGGTTTTTGTGATGGAAAATGAAAGGCTTTGAGTCTGAGAAATTTTGGGTTATTTGGCTTGTGTTTGAAGGTATTTTGGGCACACACGATCTTCCACACATTCGTGTGTCCCACACGGTTGCATAACACAACCATGTTGCCTCTTTTATTTTTGGTGCACGTTTGTACACACGACCTTAGAGAGTTACACGGCTTAGAGACATGGCTGTGTGGCTTTGACCTGCTATTTAACGTCACAACAATAATGTGCAAGCATACACTGTCGATGCAAGTATAGTAGACATATATGAGTTTGTCAGATATCGATCCCACAAGGATGGTTGTCTTTTGACTATCAATGTCAGTGTAATAAATAGATAGAAACGAGATAAATTGTGAGAGTAGTCGTCGAAGCAATAACTTGAAAATAGTAAGATCAAATATGATAATGATAATCTGGGATCCCCAACGTGAACATTCAACAGAATATTAAGTGCTCACAAGGTATAAAAGAATAGGTTATTGTCGATTTATTAAATTGCAATGAATATCTTACCAAGCTTAACTTTTATATTTAATCTAAGACTTAAACATGCACATTAGCCACACCTTCCGATGATGGCAATGGAACACTATTAAGAACAAGTGGATTAAATTCCTCTAATTCTCAGAAAAAAAATTAAATAAAATTACATAATAATAATTTCAATAAAAATTAAAATTTTTCGACTAATTTAATGGTCTCTGCCTACTTTTGATTAATATGCCCAAAATAAAGTTTCAATGGTTGGCCATTCACTTTGAATTGGTGCCCATCATGTAAATCTCTAATTGTGACCGCCCTATAAGAAAATACTTCAACAACTTCGAAAGGTCCAAACCAACGAGAGCACAATTTATCCGGGTGCAGTTTCAGTCTAGAATTGAATAATAAAACTTGTTGACCTGCGATAAATTGTCGCTGTAAAATAATTTTGTCATGCCATCATTTGCTCTTTTCCTTGTAAATTGTAGCATTTTCATAGGCATTTCGCTAAATCTCCTCTAGTTTAGTGATATCCAGCAGCCTTTTCTTCCAGCAGCTTCATAGTCCATGTTCACTTGCTTAATTGCCCACATTGCTTTGTGCTCTAGTTCAACTGGAAAGTGACATGTTTTCCCAAAAACCAATTGATATGTTAACATCCCTAATTGAGTTTTGCAAGCTGTTCGCAATGCCCATAAAGCGTCATCCAATTTGGAAGACCAATCTTTCCTCGAAGGGTTCACAACCTTCTCAACAATGTTTTTAATTTTTCTTTGGTACTTCAGCATGTCCATTAGTTTGCGGATGATAAGTAGTAGCCATTCTATGATTAACTCCAGATCTCTTTAGTGTGGCTGCCACTTGGTTGCAATGGAAGTGTGTACCCTGATCACTAATCAATGACTTTGGTGTGCCAAAGCGGGTGAGTATATGCTTGTGAAAAAATTTAAGCACTGTCTTTGCATCATCCTTTGGGACTGCAACAGCTTCAACCCACTTCGAGACGTAGTCAATAGCTACTAATATATAAAGATTTCCAAATAAACTTGGAAATAGTCTCATAAATTCCATACCCCAAACATCGAACAATTCAACCTCTATAATTAGTTGCTACAACATTTCATTGCATCGGGATATAGAACCAATGCGTTAACACCTATCACATTGATTCACAAAATTGTTTGTATCTTTGACTATTTAAGGCCAGTAGAATCCTGATTGGAGAACCTTAGCAGTCATTCACATGCCACTAAAATGACCTCCATAAGGAGCATCATGATAGTGCTTCAGGATTGAAAGCATCTCCTATTCAGAAACACAACACTGAATAATGTTGTTATTTCATACCTTGAAAAAGTACGGCTCGTTCTAATGATACTTTACTACTTCACGAAGAACTATTTCTTTTTTATGGCCTGTGACACCCAATGAGAGTTTTCTACACACTAAATAATTAACCAAATTCGCATACTAAAGGGTTGTATCTATAGCAAATAACTTCTCCTTTGGGAATGCGTCGACAATTTGAAGTATGTTTCCATCTTCACAGCTAACTTCCAATCGAGACAAATGGTCTACAACTTGATTATCTGAACCCTTGCGGTCTTTTATCTCAACTTCGAATTCTTGCAACAATAGTATCTAACATATCAATTTTGGTTTTGGATCCTTATTTGAAAAAAGATATCTCAACGCGAGTGATCAGTAAATACGGTAACCTTTGCGTCGACAAGATAAGAGCGAAACTTGTCGAAAGTAAAGACTACAACAAACAATTCTTTTTCTGTAGTGGTATAATTGATTTGAGCTTCTATAAAAGTTTTGCTAGCATAATAATGGCGTAAAATGTTTTTCCCTTGCGTTGTCTTAGAACAACACCCATAGCAAAGTCAGTTGCATCATACATAACTTCTAAAGGTTGAGACCAATCTGGTGCAACGATACTGGGTGCATTTACTAGTTGCATCTTTAATTGAATGAATACATCCAGACATGTATCGTCAAAAAGGAATTTTCGATTCTGTTCTAGTAATTAGCATAAAGGCTTTATAATTTTCAAAAAATCTCTAATAAATCTTTGGTAAAACCCTGCATGCCTAAGAAAATTGTGAATACCTTTCACATTTGTTGGTGGAGGTAATTTCTCAATGATTTCCACTTTAGCTTTGTCTACTTCAATGTCTTGACTAGAGATGCAATGGCCTAACACAATGCCTTCAATTTCCATGAAATGGCATTTTTCCTAATTTAGAACAAGACGTGTGTCTTCACATCGCTGTAATACTTTATCCAAATTGTCAACGTAATGATCAAAATCATTCCAATAGATTGAGAAATCATCTATAAAAACCTCTAAATAATCTTTAATCATATCCGAGAATACTTCCGTCATGCATATTTGAAATGTGGCTGGTGCGTTGCAAAGACCGAAAGGCATACGACGAAAAACAAAAGTACCAAAGGGACAAGTAAAAATTGTTTCCTCTTGAACCTCCAGTGTAATAACAATTTGATTGTACCCAAAATAGCCATCTAAGAAGCAATAATAGGCTCTTCTAGCAAGCGTGTCCAACATTTGGTCAATGAAAGGAAGTAGGAAATGGTCATTCCTTGTGGCAACATTAAGTTTACGATAATCCATACAGACTCGCCATCCTGTAAGAATGCGTATAGAAATCAATTTTTCTTTGTCATTGCTAACCACAGTGATGCCACTCTTTTCAGGATCGCATTGCACTGGACTTACCCAATTACTATCAGAAATAGGGTAAATAATTCCAGCATCAAGCCATTTTATAATTTGTTTCTTAACAACTTCCTTCATTTTCTCGTTTAATCTTCTTTGTTGCTCAACCGATTGCTTGCCTTTATCTTCCAACTTGATCTTCTGTATGCAAAAAGATGGACTAATGCATTGAATATCAGTAATAATCCAAACAATAGCTCATTTGTGTTGCTTAAGAATATGGACCAATTTCTCTTTTTGAGTTACATCCAGTGTCACGGAGACAATAACTGGGGGAGTATTGTTATCACCAAGAAAGACGTATTTAAGATGAGTAGGTAGTGGTTTCAAGTCCAGATTAGGAGCCTCGTCGATAGATGGCTTGAAAAATGGAGCTATTCTATTGGCTAAGTCTAAGGATTCAATCTGCCATCCATGCCTGAGTTCAATATTATTAGCTTTAACCATGCTGTCACAATTATCTAAGAATTCATCATTAGATGTCACTGCAAACTCCTTACAAAGTATTGTGCTAGCATATCGACAACATATCGACAGTATATCGAATTCTTCCTCAATTAGATCATCTAGCATTGTTAGTTCATATTTGTAAACATCAATAAGAGTTCGTCCGGTGGCTAAAAATGGTCGTCCCAAGATTATGGGAGCCTCCTTGTCTGCCTTGAAATCAAGTATGATAAAATCAGTCAAAAAATGAATTTATCCACACGAACTAAGATATCTTTGATTTTCCCTTCAGGTTGACCTAAGGATCGATTAGCTAGTTGCAATGCCACAGCAGTAGGTTTCATGTGACCAATTCCAAACTTTCTAAAACTAGATAGTTGCATTAGGTTGATGCTAGCTCCCAAGTCGCATAAAGTTTTACCCAACTAATGGTTTCCAATTGAATATGGGATAGTAAAACTCCTAAGATCTTTCATTTTTGGGGGAAACTTATTTGTCAAAATAGCACTACAGCCTTCTGTGAGTGCAATAGTTTCCATATCACTGAGCTTCTTCTTTTTGGACAAGAGTTCCTTCATAAATTTCCTGTAATTTGGAATTTGCACCAGAGCATCTACTAAAAGAATATTGACCTGAAGTTGCTTCAGTGTGTTCAAGAATTGTTGGTACTGCTTATCCTGTGCATTCTCCTTGAGTCTTTGTGAAAAAGGTAAAGGAAGAGATACATCTGATTGTGCCGACACCTTTGATTGCATCGATAGTTTCAAGGGTTGGCCATTAGGCATATGAGTGAAAATTTGTGGAACTTCTTTGTCTGGAACATCGACAAGCTCTTCAGATTCAACCTTCTCATCAGGGATCACTTTACCAGTATCTTGAGGTGCTACAATATAGTCTGTAGTTGGCTCGCCAATTTGTTTACCGCTCTTGAGAGTGATAGCCTTGCAGTATTATTTCCCTCTTGGACTGGGATTTTTCGTGTCACTAGGTAGTGTGCTCGGTAATCAAGTACTCAGATTCAAAGCAACTTGTCCTAATTGTGCATCCAAAAATAGAAGATGAATTCCCTTGCATAATAGCTTTTGTGCGAGTCATATACTCCCGCATTAAAGCCTCAAAAGCTACTAACGTGTCAAAAGAAGAAGCTTGCGTGTACTATTGTTGTCAATGTTCTTGAACATGCTGATTCGGTATTGAAGAGTGTTGTGGCTGTGTCTGATTCTGGTCTGGATGCATCTGGCTTTGTTATGGATGCTATTGAGTGTGCTGATTATAATTCTACTATTGTTTATTGTAATTCCCTTGTCTTGAATTATAATTGCCGTGAGTAGATATATTCTCATATTAGAATGTCATAAGAATTATTATAAGAGGTGCCATAAAAATTGTTGTGGATGTTACTGACATAAAAGACATTCTCTGCGTGTTGTGGACAATCTTTATAGCTGTGGTTATCACTACAAATCTCCCCCAAAAATATAGGAACATCAACTTGTTGAGCGACTTGTATAGGTGCAACATCACTAGTCCCTTGCATATTTTTAATCATATTTGTAAGAGAAGAAACTTGAGCACTAAGTGCAGATATTGAGTCCAATTTAATAACTCCTGGAGTAGCTTTTTCTTGTGCAGCTTTAGAGATAGGATATTGATAATCATTCAGAGCAATTCTCTCAAGAATTCCAATAGCATCATTATAAGTACAATTCAGCAAAGGACCATTGGCTGATGCGTCGACAAGATTACTCGTGTGTGAATTCAACCCATTATAGAAAAATTAAATTTGTGTTTCCTATTGAATGCCGTGCATGGGACAATTTCGAAGCAAAGGTTTATAACGTTCCAATGTGGTGTGAAGATTCTCATCATCCAGCCGGTGATAATCTATAATATAATTTTGGAGACGAGCATTCATTGTTGGCAGGTTAAATCACAAAACAAACTGCATTGCTAGTGCATTCCAATAAGTAATTGATCTGGCAGGTAGCCCAAGGAACCAAGTACAAGCTCTTCCCTACAATGAATAAGGAAATAATTGCATCTTCAAAGCACCATCAGTAATGCCTTGTTGACTAAAAGAAGCACAAATCAATAAAAAAGATTTAAGATGTTCTCGTGCATCTTTATGTGGCAATCCAACATATTGTCCATTATAATTAAGCATTTGAAACATTACTAGCTTGAGTTCAAAATTTCTAGCTTGGATTACTGGCCTAACAACTCTCAATTCTAAGTCATCCAATACAGGTACTACAAAATATCGTATAGTCCTATTTTGTATTTGAGTGTCTTGCGGCAAAGGTGGATCATTAGCATTTAAGTGCTGCATCGAGGGTATGACTTCATAGTTTCTTGGTAAAGCCATATTCCTTTGTTCTCGAAGTCTCCTCCGAACAATTCTTTCATATTTTGGATCAAAATTGGCAATAAACTCCGAATTGCTTCTGGTCATACAAAATCTAAAATGAAATGTGAAAATAGTGACAAAAATAAAATAAGTTAGTAACAACTAAATAGTATGAAATAAAAAAAAACAAACATTAAACAAACGAAGTCCCAGACAACAGTGCCAAAACTTGATCAGTTGTTTAACATCAAAGCAATAATGTACAAGCATACACTATTGAAAAAAGTATAGTAGACAGATACGAGTCTTTCTGATATTGATCCCATGAGGATGGTTGTCTTTTGTCTATCAATGTCATTGCAATAAATAGATAGAAACGAGATAAATTGTGAGAGTTAGTTGTCGAAACAATAACTTGAAAATAATAAGATAAAATATGAAAATGATAAACTGGGATCCCCAACTTGAACATTCAACAGAATACTAAGTGCTCACAAGGTATAAAAGTATAGGTGATTATCGATGTATTAAATTGCAATGAATATCTTACCAAGCTTAACTTCTATATTTAATCTAAAACTTAAACATGCACATTAGCCACACCTTCCGATGATGGCAATGGAACACTATTAAGAATAAGTGGATTAAATTATTATAATCCTCACTCAACTTCCGTTGTCATGCTTGTTAGCTTGAACTGTCGCTGCACTTTCCAGTGTTAGTAACCGCAACAACACTTCCATGCTAAAAACATTCAAACCCAAAGATTAAACAGTAGAAGTAAGATTGAATAAAATAACATTTAATCCAGAAATAATGTATACTTTCGTACAAACATGAAATAGAAAGTAATCACCAGCTTTTAGAAAAGAAATATAAAAGAAATAAGTGGAAAGTACTATTTCTAGAAAATCTCTCTCAACTCCTTCTTGTGTCGCATTTAGGGCTCCTCGTTAAGAGCTAATCTGCATCCCTTTCACGTCGGTTCACCCGTAGGAGGCTTAAGCCGCCATAGCCAAAAAGTTTCAAAAGATAGGTTGAATAAGATAATCCCTAAAAAGCTCTCCTTTTTTGTCCTTTTCACGTGAATATTAATATTTATCCAAATAGCACAGGTGTCCTTTCATCAGAATCATGCTACCTTAGTACGTACAAGTTGGTTGTACCAAACTAGACAACTTACACCTTTCTATTCTTATCTAGACAGCTGTCAGGTGTGGCGATAATTTTGGGAGCAATCTAGAAATACTTCTGCAACGACATCAGTACCAAAACATGATGAAATTAAGGATAAATAGGTTAAGATCCACTGAGTTATAAAATGCAATTTACTGAACTGAAAATGATAAAATATGTGCTAAAGATAACTAAATGGGGACAAATTAATCAATAAGTAAAGAGAAAACATATGTTTTTTTCTAGTACTATCAGACCCTAAGTTACACAAGCATAGGTTGCTACACAGTTTGGCCACACATCCATGTTCTTGAGCCACACAACCTGAGCTTTGTCACACGGCTGTGTGACCCATGTTTTCACTTTTTACTCATAATTTTGTAAAAGTTTCATTTCAATCCAAAATTATTCCTGGTTTGTTTTAAATGTTCCGTGAGCTCGAATTAAGTAACATTTTGATTGAATAACATGGAAAAATGATTGGAAATGATTTATTTGGTTATTTTTTTATTAAATTGTGAACGATGTCAAAGTTTTATAGTTGCGATTGGACCGAGTATAGGATGTTACAACTAGATTTGTATGAATCTTATAGATCAAGAGAAGCTATTAATTTTGAAAGTGGAGTACCAAGGGAAGCTATTGATTGAACAAGTTGGTAAGTCAAGCTGCAAACGCTTACCTTCAATTAATACTATTTGTTTCATAGATTGTTGGATGAAACCAATCATCGAATTTCTAAAACACACATTGGAGGAAAAGAATCAAGAAAAATCCTGAAAAATAGAACAAAAGTCTATAAGATATGTGTTGATTGATGAAATCCTTTACAATAAGTCATTTGCCTAGCCTTTGCTATTCTATCTCTAAAAAAAGAAGTGTGTTCCTAGGGAAATCCATAGCAAAGTCTACAAAAACCATTTGGAGGGCAGAGCATAAGCTTAAAAAGCTATGTGGTAAGGGTGCTTCTGTCCTTTAATAAAAGCCAGCGTTACTAATTTGGTTAAAAAATGTGAGCGATGTCAGAAAGTTTACAAGTTACCAAGACAACCAAGTGAGATGTTAAAAAATATCTTCAATTCTTAGCCATATATGACTTGGGGTATTAATATGTTGGGTCCATTTCTTTTGGTCATAAGGAAGAAAATTTTCTTATTGTTTCTTGTGAGTATTTTATGAAATGGGTAGAAGTAGAACCCATTGCAACCATCACTACAAGTGTTGTAGAAAGTTTTCTCTTGAAAAATGTCTTATGTTGATTTGGAATAGGCACACAATTAAAATTTTCCCTCAATATTTACATTTTTTTGTCAATTTATCCCTTGTTCTTTTTTTTTTTTTGCTAAATTTGACTTTTAACATTTCAAATAGTCAAATCTTTTTTTTTTTACACATAAATGCGAACCAAAACATTTTTTTAACAATGTTGGCCTAACAACTCTTGTGGCAGTTCATATGTACTTCATTCTAACAAGACACTATTTGTCTCAGATCAAAAAATAATTAAAATTATAAAAATATTTCAAAATTAAAAAATATATAAGAATTTCATAAAAATTCAAAAAAATGGCATGAGGTAAGCATGGATTGTCACGAGAGCTATCATGCTTAAAAATTTAACATTTTAGTCAACATATTTTTGTTAACAAACAAGAATTCTACTATTTCTAAAAGGTTGATCGTATAATTTAACTAATTTTATAAGATTAAGGGTCAAATTTAGCTCAAAAAAGAATAATAAAGTTTCATGTATAATTTTATGATTTATCCTAAATTATTATATTGTTTTAATATTCTTTTATTATATAAGTTTTAAATTATTTATATAAACATATATTTTTTACGGGCTTATAAATTCTAATTTGAACTCGAAACTCGAACCCGATTAATATGAATCCAAATAGGACATAACTTGGTTTGACACCAAAAAATCAACAATGCGAACTCGTCCAATCCAAATCTAAATTGTCCTAAACTTGAAATTACTCAAAATTATCAAATAAGATCTAATCTACCTTATGAACTTAAAATTTTTCTCATTAAAGTAATCAAGATTGAATCATAGGAAAATTTAAAAGATAAAATATAAAACTCAAAATTAGGAGAATAACATAACAACTCTAAATTCAAATAATAAACATAATGTTTTAGGATGATAAATGTGCTTTAGTTCAAGGGAAAAGACTATGATCTGTGAGCAAAGTTCAACAAACACACCACCATCCTAACATAAAATGATAAAATACTTTTGGATCAAAGGTCATAACAGAAGAAAATAGATAACTCGAATGAAATCTTATTTTTCCTAAAGAAAACAACATTGGACCAAAGGCCATTGTTGAGTTTGATGTTGTCACCAAACTGGAACATCATCTCATCGCCACCCACATGAGTTTGAGGGTTGTTGTTGTTGTTGCACACCAGATCCATGATCCATTGTTGCCTTTGCATTGGATCCATGTTGTTTACATCTGGTTGCACAATGTTCTCAGTACCTGTCCTTAGCATCGCTTTGGGGGTTACCATCGTCATCAGTGGTAGTGCAACCACTGATGAGGATGGTAATGGCGACAGCCCTTGAAGATTAAGGGGTGTCTTAGAAAGTGCATCTATCTTCTTGTCAATATTACTCATTTTTTTATCAAGCAACAAGCTGATATCACTCAAGGCTCCAGAGTTCAAACCATGGACGGCTCCTTTGCCGCAAATGTTATTGATCACAACCTGGGTTATTTCCTTTTCCTAGTTTTCCTTACTGTGACACCCCAAACCCAGTCGAGACAGTCCAACCCAAATTTCGAGCAACACATTAGCCACCAAGGTGACTCTCCGTTAAATAACCACAAATCACACCAACGATCCATACTCACTATACATATACAGAATATTTCATACAAGCATTTAATCCTAACAACATGCTTTTCTAAATCAAACAATAAGTCAAATAATTAGTGGAATAAGGTGTACCTAAATTCCGATAGGCTCTACTAACTGCAGAATATCTCATTAGTTCATATAAGTTGTATCATATAATTTGTCAGCAGGTACAATCAAACAAGCATTCATGGAGATTAAAAATCCCAAAAATTAATTAGTCTGAAAAGTCCATCTACTATCCTTAATGTTTTATAAATTTTCCAAAATTATATAAGTCCCATTCTAAGTCTCTAGCCCGGGAGTGTCCCACATTGCCTTCTTGGGATTTCAGCCCACATGCTGTAGAAAGAAAGTTTGTGCAATAGATCACTAAACTGCCACCCTCCTCGCTATTCCATGCACTACTTATCTAAAGGGGAAAACAAATAAAGAGATTAGCTTGGGAAAGCTCAGTGAATACACATGTACACAACACTCAAAAACACATCGATTAACCACATACCAAACAACTCACATATAAACAAATCACATATAACAAACCGCATATCATCGGCTCATATATATATCCAACCCAGTTCAGTTCGGTGATATATTGGCAATTCATGAAAAGGAAACATAATTAAATCATATACTCATTGGATAAACGGATCTCCCAAAACACACCCTAAGACTCATAAAGTCATTCAAATCGCCATATAAGTGTAGCACGAATGCTTACACTCTCCAAAAAAACCACACCCTTACGATCCTCGATGAATGGAGCATTGCTTGACATTCCCTTATGTCTCCATCGAATCACCTGGCCACAATGCCCTACCACATTTTATAAGTGAGTATTCACAATCTTATGACATGCCAACTATATCCAATGATTCCAAAGAAAATCACAATGCCAACATATAACCGTAATACACATTTACAAATTACGTCATTTTAAGCTCATAAATTTAACAGAGCTCGTAGTACCACAACATGTCATAAAATAGCTTGCAACGAATTAAGCTCGCAAATACGGGACATTTAACATAAAATAACAGAATAAATAAAAAATATTTAGGGTTCGCACACCGCATATATATGTACATTTGTATACATATTAGATAGTACAAACATTGTTTTTATGCAAAGGTATATATACTTTATTTTATAATAAAAACTCACGCACGCATACACATAGTACAAAACCCTTTTTAATGCAAGATGGTGTACATATATTATTTATAATAAACAAGTACATGCATTTAATGTTTGTAGCAAAACCTCTTTTCCTATGTTTATTTAATATATGAATAATAGCAGTTCGCATATATATATATATATATATATAGCAGTTCGCATATGTATATTTATACATCAGTTCGCATTTATATGGTTAACAGTTCGCATATTTGTACTTTATCACAAATCATTAAGCATTATGCTCGCACAATTCAAAAACACGTTTGCAGATCACAACGCAGAGCTTGCATCAAATTACAACAGGACTCGCATGAAAATATAACAGGGTTCGCACGTCTACTTGATTTTCAGTTATGAGCGACCTCATTTTCAAGTGCAGTATTCAGAGTACTCACCTCGTTTACCACAACGTCGACTACGTGACCTTCCCTTTGCCTTTGTCTCTACTAGTTGATGCTCCTCCGGAATTTCCAGCTTCGCATCAACAAATATACATCACATAATTGTTTAAAATAATTTAATTCATTCTTTGCTCCACAGCAGCCCTCTACTTACGCTAACTTTGATGGATTTTTACTATACTATTACTTGTCTTTTCTAACTTGTTTATACGTACAGATCTAAACTATTAGCTAAG
Organism: Gossypium raimondii; assembly: GCF_025698545.1. Lineage (NCBI taxonomy): Eukaryota > Viridiplantae > Streptophyta > Magnoliopsida > Malvales > Malvaceae > Gossypium > Gossypium raimondii. Next base: position 43,815,478 of record NC_068577.1, read on the forward strand.
CATGACCTATCTTAACTATCATTTTACAAAAAAAAAAATGTGCACTATTCACCATCTTCCTCAAGAGCACGGTCAAATAGTTTATACATTTTCAGAAAAGTTTTGTTAAACTCGATGGTAAAAACCTCTTGATCGCTTTAAATCTCATTAAAAGATCATTTGGAAATCATTTTAGAGATCACATACGACCTTTGTCAACCTTGATCTCTCACTTTCTTGAAACCGAACCATTGATAATCAAAGCTCATTTATCTTATAAGTTTAAACCTATGAGAACTCAAAACAAAGAATGCCTTTGATATCAGTTAATATATGAAACAGATTGTTTACCTTAGACTTTGTGCTCCTTCGCAAAATCGTGCAGTCCACACAAGAACCGAACCAATTTAAAAGTGAAATGAATCATTTTCTTTGAAGAAACGGAGAACAAAATGTGTTTGGATGCTAAGAAAATTGAAGACTGCAGAAAACTTTGAGAGAAAATACTAACTTCCAGATGCAATTAATCTTTACAATGCGTGAGGAAGAAAGATGCACAGTGAGGGGTTTATATAGCCAAACTCATACCTAAGATTGGGTTATTTATTCCATAAGTCCCTTTTCTTTCCCTTGTTTTAAGAACTCCCCTTTTATCCATTAGTTCTAATTTACCGATTTAGGTTCTCTAATTCAACTATTATTCCAATTTAGTCCTACTTATTAACACTATTTCTATTTTGTTTTTTGTAAACCTATAATTGAATGCCAATCCTGCTGACCCATTATCCAGGATGTGACACTTACAATGCTTCTTTAGCTGCTCAGCTGCTTTGGTGATCTTTTGAGAGAGGAAAGTCTTCTGGTTTATCATATTCTTGTTTTTCTCCATTATCCATTGTCTCGAGCTTGGAAAGAATTTATTCGACTTTCATGGGGGAAGGCCAAACCTCTAGTTGGGACTTATAAGGACTGTACATGATAACACAAGTGTCGCTCCCACAACGGGTACTTAACTTGCTCATTTTGTTTTTCAAGGCCTTCATTCTTTTCTTATAGGTGACTTTCCTTGTTGAATCATTGGTGATGTAAGCAAGCTTAACCTTCTTCCTCGTCATGACTTTCAAATCAAGAGGAGATATTCGTTTTTTTTTCTTATGTTTTTCTTTCCCAAATAAAAAATGGATGCTTTATATAGAATTGAAGAGAGTAAAATCTTCTCAAATTAAATGACAATAATAGCCAATAATTTTAGTATATAGAAGATATCATTGTAATGCATTACAAAGAATTCAATTGGAGGAGTTAGGTTTTATTGTTTTGATTCTTTCCAAGATTAAATTTTCATGTAGATATATATTTTATTTAGTCATAAAGTGATGTCATATGTATTAGAAAAAATTATTATCTATTTATACGCATCTTATAATATCGAATAATTTTGTTAATTATAAATCGATAAAACAACTTTCGTGATGTATTTATAAAATAATAAATATTATATATACATGCATATATGAAAGTGACAAATGTATAATGTGTATATAAGTCTAGCCAGGGAGATCTTGTTGTCAACTTCGAATTCTAAAATAAATTGCAATTGTTTGCACATATATTATATAATATAATATCGAATAATTTGTTTAATTAGAAAACGATAAAAATATTGTCATAATATATTTATATGAATCATATAAATATCGAATTTTAGGAATATTATATATAAATGTATATACGGTAATGGCAGATATATAATGTATATATAAGTCTAGCTAAGGAAGATCTTGATATCAACCTCAAATTGTAAAAGATAAAATAAATTGTAATTGTTGACACTATAATCATATAATACCAAGTAACTTGTTTAGTCATAAAACCATTAAAAAGTGACTTTTATTATCAAGTATATATAGAAATCATGTAATATAGAAAGTATGGTGCAGTCATTGTACAAACAAAATTTGAGATTTAGTCTTTGTACTAATAAAGTAAAAATTAAGTCCAACTATTTTATTTAAAATATTAGTCCAATAATTAAAATCGTAAGTATTTTCCATAAAAGATTATCAATTTGGCAAGTTGATTAAGTTGTCCTCATGTGACATGGTATATGATTGACGGAAAATAGTCATGTTAAGTTGATAAATTTTAACGGAAACTACCAACAGTGATAATTGTAGGACTAGGATTTTTAAATTGATAAAGTAAAAGGATGGAATTTTAGCTTTTAAAGTACGAGGGCTAACTCTTAAATTCAATAGAAGTACAGGGACTAATAACATATTTTATCCATATTTTAAAAAGAATCATAAATATTTTATATATTAATTTATAAATGGTAATGCTAGATAAAAATAAGGTATACATAAGTATATAACAGGCAAGTGTTCACACATGCCATACATGCATGTACACCATGACAATGTCTAGTTATTAATGGTAATAAAGTATATAAAAACAAAAAAAATGATATTTGTTCAAAACAAAAGTTATTTTGGAAAATTTTAAAATGGCAACAAATAACATTATAATACATAAATGGTAGGTAGTATTTATATAATTACCATGTTAGAGTATTTGGTATTTAAGTAGTGTAAATTGTTAACTAAGATTTGTAATAATGTGCTGTATTTTTTTTCTTATAAAGTTGGTAAACAATTTAATGTTATGACAAAAATATAGAAAGATATATGTATGCCAACTAGACTAAGTATAACAACTTTCTTTGTTATATAAATAGCCAAACTGTGTAAAGCGTGAGCCAACTATTGGATGATAAGAGATGTTGTGATCATTTATCTTTTGCTAATGTTGCACCACAAAGAAGCTCGGATCTCCAATTAAATTCAAACCCTAATGCTAAAATTCATCAACTTGGCATACTTGCATTTATTGAGATGGAAGCCTTAGGTTGATCTATAGATCCATGTTGACGTAGTATATGTTGGTCGAATTGTTTATTAAAAGCTTCCACTATATTTGCAACTAAACAATTGGTTACAATGTTTTTATAATTATCTCTCTGTGCCCTGTAATTCTTGTACCTTAATTTTTTGTTGGATCCAATTAGAAATATCGGGTGTATTGGAGTCATTCCATCTAGAGGATACGTTACAATCAATCCATACAACCCAAGCTAGAGTTCTAATCGAGCGAAGCCGAGCTTGAATATTTTCAAGCTTGAGTTGGAGCTCAACTTTCTAATTTTGAGCTCAATACTTGGCTTAAGCTCAATCGAACATCTATTTTTAAGCTCAAGCTTCACTCTAGATATAATTGAGCTACTTGAGCTCGAGTTTGATTAAACTGGTTTACAATTTTTTTCCTCAAGCTCAAGCTCAGCCCAATGATTAAGCTTAGGGTTAATAATATATATTAAGGCTAATATCATAATTTTATTATATAAAAATATGAATAACTTGATAAGGCTCGTGAGCCGTTCGAGTTTAGTATTACTAAACTCAAATTAGGCTCGATTGATAGTTCAAGTTGCTCAAGCTCAACTTGATAATTATGAAACCAAGTTCAATTCTTTTTAGTCAAAGTAGAAATGCTTATGAAGACTAGTGCGAAACAATTGATCCAAAAATTTAGTATGTAATCTACAAATCGAACAAGTTTCTAAAATTGACATACCTCTATTCTGACGCTCAACATTAATGGAAAAAATTTAATTGCATAGTTCTCGAAGCAATAAAATTATCTTGAATAGAAATTTAATTCTCCATAACGATTCCCAATTGAAACTGTTGGAAGGGATTGTTAGACTATGCATTTTGTGTCCAGATAAGCTCATAAACACCCTTCAAAGAGAGATCTATCAAAATAGTATTTCTCTACAAATCTATCCACCCTCATTAAAGATTCAAAAAATGTGATAAGTTAATTCATTCGACCAATTATTATTGACTTGTTCTTGTATAAGAGATGATATTCAAACCTGGTAACTTTGATGTATAAGATAAACAATCCTCCTCTTTGCTTGTTCGAAAATAGGTATTGTGTGAAACATAAAGGAATTTGGTTCCACTGCCAACTTATCACCATCCCAAATTTGAATATCCAGGGGTAATTTCCATGTCTCCCTCCTTTAACGTATTCTTTTTCACTTTCCATAGAGATAGAAGCTTCCCAACTTATTCATATTCCACCTACAAAGCTAATGAAAATCCAAAGTTCTAAAACACTCGATTAAACTTGTTTCCTACTAATTCTAGTCTCAAACAGAGCTAAGATATCCATGTCATGCTCCCGACAATACTCCTTAATAAATCAATCAAAATAGGGGTTTTCATACCCCTTAACAATTTCAATCAAATACTTTAAAGGCGATAATAAAATAAAAGGGAAAGTAGTACTAATTGACTTTATTATTGCACGCAATCAAACCCATTCAATACAACAAAGTTAAAAAAATCCACATATTCATTCATGGAGGCACCCTCATCGCATTCAATAGTTGGTAGGATTTCAACAATGGCTTCAAAATTCTTTCTTAGCTGACATTAAAGGATATTTTCCTTTCCTAATTTTAAAACCCTTCCCTTTGAAATCTTCTTAGCCTAACCCATTTAACCACTGAGCTTTCTGATGATATAGAAGAAGGATAAGTTTTCTTAAGTAAGGTGTAACCTCCCCTCCAATAGGTTAAGGTTAAAATTTTTATTAACTATCACTACAAATAATTACCAAACTGAGTTCAATCTATTTTAGTCAAAATAAAAATGCTTACGAAGACTAGTGTCTCATTTACAACCCTAACTCAAGCAAAGGTACAAGTGTGAAGCAATTGATCCAAAAATTTAGTATGTAATCTGTAAATCAACAAGTGCCTACAATTGACATACCTTTCTTCCAAAGCTCAACTTTAATGGAAAAAAGTTGATTGCATAGTTTCCAAAGGAATAAAATTATATTGAATAGAAATCTAATTCTCCATAAGGATTCCCAATTGAAACTGTAGGAAGGGATTGTTAGACTATGCATTTTGTGTCCAAATAAGCTCATAAGAACACTTGATAGAGAAAGATCTATCAAAATGGTATTTCTCTAAAAATCTATCCACCCCCATTAAAGACTGAAAAAATGCGATAAGCTAATCCAGTCGACCAATTATTCTTGAATTGTTCTCGTATAAGAGATGATCTTCAAACTTGGTAACTTGGATGTATAAGATAAACAATCCTCCTCTTTGTTTGTTCGATGATAGGTATTGTGTGAAACATAAAGGAATTTGGTTCCACTACCACCTTATCACAATGCCAAATCAAATATCCAGGCCTAATTTGCATGTTTCCTTCCCTTAAACTATTCCTTTTCAATTTCTATAGAGATTAATGTTTTCCAGCATATTCACATTACACCCACAAAGCCGCAAGCTAAAACACAATATGAGAACGGAAATCCAAATTTCTAAATCACCCTACGAAACTTGTTTCCTACTAATTCTAGTATAAAAAAGCTAAGATATCCATGTCATGCTGATAATTGTTGAAAAGAGTTATATTTCATGCCTTTGTACCTAGTTAATTTATTATACTTTGGTACATTTAGTGGCATGTAAGGACATTCTATTAGTATTTTTATCATTTTTATTAGGAGCTTGGACTGTGTTTACATCTTAGATACTTTTAACTATGTGTGGAATGGTTGTGTTTGGTGGTTTGGCATGTTCAGGAAGTGGAAAAAGAAATAAAAGAGTGAAGGTTTTTTGGGGCAAAAGGCTGGACAGTTTGCCACCTCGTATGCCATGGAAATTCAGAAAGATGACCAACTTAACACTCAAAGCATACCAGTCTTAGCCTAACTCTACTGGTATGAGAAAAATCTGCCTAAAAAATAGGAGAGGATATCATGGGCTATTAAAGCTATCCTAGGAAGAAAAGCTTATAAAAAGCTATTGGTGGAAACCCTAAAGTGTGTAGAGATTTAGAGGCAACAAAAGAAGGTAGTAGCTGAGTAGAGACAGAAAAAGAAAGCTGTAGGCAGTCCCTCATAGCCACTACAGGACACTGTGCTACTGGATTGTGGATTGGTTTGGTGACATCCATCTTCCTTAGTTCTTCAATTATTTCTTAATTTGTTCTCCCTTGAATTTAATTTATCAAAATGATGTTGGATGTTATTTTGAGCTTGAAATTTAATCGCCAACCCATGAATTAAATCTCATAGGGTTGGGATAACATGATTAAACTTTTATTTTCTTTAATGGTTGAAGTGTATATTTTATTTAATCTATTTTTTCATTCAATTGGTTTTATTTCCTAACTATTTACGTACATTCTCTACACATAGGTGAGTGTGCTGTATGCCTATAAACTAAATCTTATTCTGAAAAGATTGGATTAGTTGGACTAAAATTGAATGATACAACTGGGTATTCGACTTAATACCTACAACAAAATCTAGACATATAGCAATGTTTATATAGAATGAAGACAAAACAGTGCAGGGTGCCGTGCTAAGGCCTATAGACATTAATTATGATTTTGTTGAGGCATTACTAAAAGTAAGGGTAGAGTCCTAGTAATCCCAACCTCCCAATCAACAACGTAGAAATTCTATCCTTTATGTTGTATCTTTGCCATTACATTCCTAGTTATTTATTTATTCGTTTGCATTTTATTCACGTCAGTATTTACTTAATTGTCATTTCATTAGTACTCTTGTTTTGCCTTAACATTTTCCAACATTATTCAATATATATTTTGCACTTATCCTTATTATTTTAATTTACCACTACGTACTTAACTTGGTTTTGTCGTAACATTAAGCATATCATAACTTGACCATTTCTATACCTAATTTGATCCTTGTGGAAACGATCTTAATTATAACTTTATTACTTGATTCGACGTGTATACTTGCAATATTCGCATATGATATTCACACGCGACAAGTTTTTGGTACCGTTGCTAGGGATCGACAATTTGGTGTAATTTGTGTAACACCCTAACTCGTATCCGATGCTGGAACTAACCCGTATCTGATGTGGAACTAACCCGTATCTGATGCCGGAACTAACAATGTCAAAACAGGGTTATGAAGCATTACCAGACTTATAGATCAAACAATCAAAAAATTTTAATTCATTTCTCATTCAATTTAAAAACCATTTAAATTTATTCATATAGTTCCTAATACGAGCCCTTGAGGCCCCAAATAGACATTAAGATGATTAAAATAAGAGTTGTTCACCAAATATTAGGAGTTATATGTGATGTAATTAGCAAGTGTTGCTTACCGAAATAACCATAATCTTGAGAGTAAAGCCAAAGCTGACTTAAGAGGAGGTGGAATATGGATCCTTACCCATTAGAAAAACTTTCGAGTAAGTCTTTTCGAGATTAAAATTTGAGGGTTATTAATTTTGAATAAAATAATGGGAGCATCATTTAATAAAGTCATTTTAATGATTAATATAAACTCGGTAAATTTACTCACTCACATATTTTATTGTTGTAGATATATTATGGTTGCAAACACAAATTCACTTTTATTGTGATTGGTCTTTGAGAAGAACAAACTGAATGGTTTGAATTTCTTTGACTGGTTCCATAACTTGAGGATTGTCCTCAAATAAGAACAGAAATTATATGTCATTGAACAACCTCTTCCTAATGAACCACCTATTATTGCCTCGAGGGTTGATAGGTAGGTTTACAAGAAGCATATCAATGACATGTTAGACATTGGATGTCTTTTGCTTGCCACTATGAGTCTTGAGCTTTAGAAGCAACATGAGGACATTTTTGCTTATGATATGATCGAACACCTAAAAAAACTTTATTAGGGGTAAGCACAACAAAAGAGGTTCGATACCTCTAAGGCCCTTTTCCAATGTAAGCTAGTAGAAAGAAATCGAGTAGGACCTCATGTTCTTAAGATGATAGGGTATATTGAAAGTTTGTCTAAACTTGGATTTCCACTAAGCCAAGGGTTGGCCACTGATGTTATTCTGCATCGTTGCCTGATAACTATAGCTATTTTGTCCTCAATTTCAATATGAATGAAATTGACTAGACTCTGTCATAGTTGCTCAGCATGTTGTGAACTGCTGAAGGTAACATGAAAAAGGCTGGACCCAAGCCCATTCTGATGGTCTGTAATAAAAAAGGCAAGGGTAAAGCTGAAGCTAAGGCAAAGGCAGGCCCAAATCTGAAAATGGAAAGGCTGCACTAAATCCCAAATGAGGGGTGGTTAAGGAAGGAAACTGTTTCCATTGTGGTGTGATTGGACATGGGAAAAGGAACTGCCTTGTCTATCTTGAGAAAGTCAATAAGGCCAAAGCAAGCGGAACATCTACTTCAAATATTTATGTTATTGATATTAATTTATCAACTACTACTTTTTGGGTATTAGATACTGGTTGTGGTTCTCATATTTGTAATTCTATACAGGAATTGCAAAGGAGTAGGACTCTGGCTAAAGGAGATGTCGACCTACGAGTTGAAAATGGAGCAAGAGTTACTGCATTAGCTGTAGGAACATATACTTTGTCTTTGCCTAGTGGACTTATTTTATGTTTAGAGGATTTTTATTTTTTACCCAGTTTGACTAATAACGTTATTTTAATTTCTTGTTTAGACAAAATTGGTTTTGGGATAATAATTAAGAATAATTATTGTTCCTTTTATCTTAATAATGCTTTATATGGTTCAACACAATTGGTAAATGACATTTATATTTTAGATCAAGTTAATCCCATTTACAACATAAATATTAAAAGATCTAAAATAAATGACTCAAATCAAACTTATCTTTGGCATTTTTGTTTGTGCCACATAAGTGAGTAACACATATCCAAACTCTATAATGATGGCCTCTTGGATTCATTTGTTTTTGACCAAATTGAACTGTGTGAATCTTGCTTATTGAGAAAAATGACTAAAGCTCCTTTTACTGGTAAAAGTGAGCGAGCTAGTGATTTATTGGGCCTAATAAATACTGATGTATATGGACCGATGAATACACAGGTAAGAGGTGGATTCCAATACTTCATATGTTTATCTCATGCGCCATTATTTGGAAGCCCTTGAAACGTTCAAAGAATTCAAAAATGAAGTACAAAATCAACTAGGAAAAACTATCAAGACACTTTGATCTGATCGAGGTGGATAATATTTGAGCATAGAGTTTGATGACCTTTTGAAGGAATATGGGATAGTCTCACAAGTTACTCCTCTTGGTACTCTTCAATGGAATGGATTTTCTATGAGAAGAAACTGAACTCTATTAGACATGGTTTGATCAATGATGAGTCATGCTGACTACTAACTTCAATTTAGGGACATGCACTTGAGACAACTACTTTCACACTGAATCATGTTCCATCTAAATCAGTTCAAAATAAGCCATATCAAATGTGGACTAGGAAACGTCCAAGTATGTCTTTTATGAAGATTTGGGGTTGTGAAACTTGTGGTAAACGTTAGAAGTCTACTAAGCTTGAACCTAAATCTGAAAAAATGCATCTTTGTGGGATATCCTAAGGAAACTAAAGGATATTATTTCTTCAATCCTACTGAAAACAAAGTGTTTTTTCCTCGGACTGGTGTCTTCCTAGAAAGAGAATTTGTCTCTAAAAAAGAAAGTGAGAGAAAGATTGAACTTGAAGAAATTCGGGAACCATAAAATACCACTGAGCCATAGATAAAAAAACTACAGATTCTACAAGAAATTGAGGAACAAGTAACTGCTGTAGAAACACAACCACCGCGTAGATCTTTAAGAGAACGCCAAGCACCTGAGAGATCTTAGATGGATTCCATGTCAAAAAACCAAGTATAGATCTTGGTTGACCCACCTAAAGGAGTTAAACCCATAGGGTGCACGTAGGTTTTGAAAAAGAAAACTGACATGGATTGTAATATACAAACATATAAAGGGCAATTGGTCACTAAAGGTTTTCGCCAAGTTCATGGTGACGACAATGATGAAACCTTTTCTCTTGTTGCTATTTTTAAATTCATCCGGATCTTACTCACAATAGCTGCATTTGATTATTATGAAATCTAGTAGATGGACGTCGAAACTACTTTCCTTAATGGAAAACTTGAAGAGGATGTGTACATGACACAACTTAAAGGTTTTGTAGATACAAAAGATGCTAAAAAAATATGTCAGCTACAAAGATCCATTTATGGGTTAAAACATGCTTTTTGATGTTGGAAACTTCGTTTTAATGATGCAATCAAAGATTTTGGTTTTATCAAAAATGAAGATAAGCCTTGTGTTTAGAATAAAGTTAGTGGGAGCATTATCACATTCTTGGTATTGTATGTGGATGACATACATATCATAGGAAATGGCATACCTACCTTATAGTCTATTAAGATGTGGTTAGGAAGTTATTTTTCTATGAAAGACTTGGGCAAAGCTACTTACATCTTAAGAGTCAAGGTGTATAGAAATAGATCAAGATGACTCATAGGTCTAAGCCAAAGTACATACATAAATAAAGTACTAAAAAGGTTCAGCCTGAAAGAATCTAAGAGAGGATTCCTACCTATGAGAGATGGTATTTCATTTTAAAAGGAAATGTGTCCTTCAACTCCACAAGAGAAAGAACGCATGAGTAAGATTCCATATGCTTTAGTTATAGGTTTATCATGTATGTCATGCTATGTACTCGTCCACACGTGTCGTATGTTTTAAGCATGACGAGTCGATACCAAATAGATCCCGATGAAGGTCATTGGGTGGCAATTAAAACAATCCTTAAGTACTTGAGAAGGACTAATGATACATTCCTTATGTATGAAGGTGAAGAAGAACTAAGTGTAAAAGGTTACACTGATGCTAGCTTCCAAACCGATAAGGATGATTCTCAATCACAATCAGGTTTTGTGTTTTACCTTAATAGTTGTGTTGTGAGCTAGAAGAGTTCAAAGCAAGATACAGTAGCTGATTCTACAATAGAGGCCGAGTATATTGCAGTCAATGAGGCAACAAAGGATATTTTTTGGATCAAGAAGTTCATTACTGAACTGAGGGTAATGCCTAGCATATCAGATGTTATAGAACTCCATTGTGACAACACTCTTAATTTTTAATTTGAAAAATGTACTAAAAGTTTGTAAAAGTTAAGATTTAGTCCCTAATAAGAAAACTTAAAGTAGACATACTAAATGAACTCAAACTAAGCTAAAATTTTTAAGGCTTGCATAATTTGACTAAAAGAAGGTTAGTAACTATATAGAAATAAAATCGGGATAGTTTAACCTTAGGTGGTAAAATAACAAAAATAACCTTAGTTTAATTACATAGAAAAATTTTAAAAATGGTTTACAAATTGCTTCCGCATTAATAAATCATAGTTAATTAGTCATAAATAAGGTGTTATAAGGTTAGGGTGTGCACCGGATGGTCCTTGGAAAGTCTCTTTGGTGGCTAATATAACGCTTCAAATTTAGGCCTGTTCGTCCCGGTCGAGTTTGAGGTGTCATATTTGGTGGTATCAGAGCTGTAACAACCTGATTTGAGGCCTAGTTGAAACAGTGGTTTCGGGACCACAAATGTGACGAGAAAAATTTATTTTTTATTATATTTTTATGGTCTACAATTACACGGAATTATTTCATGAAAATTTCGTTTAAAAATTTCGACATTTGGGCACTCAATTTAGCCAAAAGAACTAAATTGTAAAAAGTACAAAAGTTGAGTTCTACATGTTAGAAGTGTCCAATTGTTATGAAATTTTAAATTGGAAGTCCTTAAATGGTAATTATACCATTGGTTAACTTTTTGGACAAAAATTGACAAGAGATAAGTGAAATAGAAAATTTCTAAGTTGGAGGCATTTTGGTCATTTAGTAATTAAAAGAATTAAAAAGGCCAAAATAGCCAAAAATTTGTCCATCTTCTCCATGGTGAATGAAATAAACAAGGGGGAAGCCATATTTAGGGTTTTCAAGCTTCCAAGCTCCATAGTAAGTGATTCCAAGCCCCGTTTTTAATGTTCTTTACGTTTTTGGAGTCCTGGTAACTTAATTTAGCTTATTCTAGAAATAATTTAACCTAGGGTTCATATTTGGAAAAATGCCGATAGGTGAAATGTGTTTATTTTGATGTTTTATAGTAGAATATGAAGCTTAAAATTATGTTAAATAACTTTTGCTAGCTGATTTTAAGTGAGAACGAGTAAGTTAACACAATCGGTAACAATACCTAATGTTCATAAGTGTTAGAGTGAGAATTTGATGTTGCCATAGAAGAGAAAAATGTTCAGCATGTCATAAAACATAATAAAAAGGAATAAATTTTAATTTCTGAGCCTAGGGGAAAAATCGTAATTTTATGAAACTTTAGGGGCAAAAATGAAATTTTTCCAAAATGTGATTTTTGGACTGGATTGAATAATGTGAGTGTTAAATAAGTTAAATGTGTTATTATAAGTTAAGAAAGACAAGGAATTGACTTTGATAAGTGAAAAAGGAAAAAGTGAGAAAACATGAGAAATTTCTCGATTGAACATTCGGAATAAAAAGGGATACGAATGAAGTGACAGAAATGATCACATATATGGCATGGACTGTGTGTAGGCCACTATGTGAAAGTGAAAGTGATGGTCACGTGTGTAGTACTATGTGCAGGCTACTATGTGTACCTGAATGATAGGTCACATGTGTAGTACTATGTGCAGGCTACTATGCGTACCGGATAGCTTCGATCACGTGTATAGTACTATGTGCAGGCTACTACGTGTATTGGATAGTGATGGTCACATGTGTAGAACTATGTGCAGGCTACTAAGTGAACCGGTATCATTAATTATAAGGTGGTTGCTGTGTGCTGATCCCACCGGATATCATTGATTACAAAGGGTGGTTGGTGTGTGCTGAATCCACCGTGTATCTGTTATTATTCTGAAGTGTTCATCAGGAAATTGACTAAGTGAAAATGCATGAGATCATGTAACGATTAAGTGTGGTTGAATGATGAATATATGTGTGGAATTGAATTGAATAATAATTGAAAGTGAAAAAGTGAAATTATGAAAAAGTAAAATTAGCAACAAAACAATTTTGGACAGTAACAATAGTGTGAATTTGAAAAATTACCAAAAATGGTGAAAATTGAATTAGAGAGTGAATATGAAATCTAAATGAGTCTATTTTTACATAAAAGAAACAGAGAAAGCAAAAGAGTTATATATTTTGAGATATTTTAATTTTAGTGAAGCAGGGTCGGATTGATTTTGGAATCCCCTATTCGACTTTGGAAAACAATTACAAATTGTAAAAAATAATTATGAGTTATAATTTATATGCTTAGAATCCTTAATGAGTTTATTTTCAAAGGAAATAAATAGAAATATCATCTGAATTCTGTACAATGAGATAATTCATTTTTAGTGAAGAGAGGTCAGAGATGTTGAGCAGTGAAATAGGGTGAATTTAAAGAATAAACTATATTAATTGGCTAAGCAAGAAATTCTGAAAATTTTATGGTAAGAAGATATGTTAATCTAGTTTTGGGGAAAATTAACATAAATTAATTTGGAGCTCTGTAGCTCTAGGTAAAAATAATTTAGTGACTATAACTCGACTAGATAGCTTTGAAATTAAATATAAGTGAATAGTGAAATTATGTATAATGCTATTTAAGCATGTTATATACATAAAGGATGTGGGATGGAGAGGAGGAGGAGGACAATAAAGTATATGAATGAATTGTGTATAATTGGTTAAATATTTGATTATAATCGATAAATGTTGAAATAGGAGTGATGCTTATATTGGTGCATTACTGGTCATGGTAAGCTCATGAGAGAAAATAAAGTTTCATAGCATATGCGTGTAGTATATTTGGCATGAAATGATGTCATGAGTGGCTCATGAATTAACTCATGTTGGTAAGTTGATGCATAATTATAGTATTCAAATATATACATATTTGTAATATTTTTCTATGTGATTCGGAAAAAGGGGAATAAATAGCATACTGAAAATTCGGCCATGGTGCTAGTTTATGTTAAAGGAGTGTTTTATGGCATATCGTAAGTAATGGAATGTTATGAATTTTGAGATTAATTTTCTAGTCAAATAAATGACAAATAAATTGATTGCGTATTCGTAATTTGGACATATGCTTGGTATATGAAACGTAATAATATATGCTTGGATAAACTTTAAGTATTCGAATAACATGGATTTGATCGTGATAAGATTCGAACATTGAATTCATGAAGCACAGGTGATGTATCATTATTGTGTGATAGCTTGGTTCGAGAAATTTGTTAGGTAAATGGTAAGTGAAATCATTTATGGATATAGAAGAAAATTTGGAGTGAATATGAAATTTAGCTCAATTAAATGATTTCATCAATTAAACATTGTGTATACCAAAATGTTAGTGAATTACATATTCGTAAATTAACATTCGAAGTTCAGTTAGTGATATATGAAAATAACATGAAAAGATTTATGATTGTGATTAATATTGATTCTGGCTTAAAGTGGATTCTTCAATATTGGATTGATTTTACGGATATATTAAGCATATGAATGGGTATGTACTGGGCCTCGTAAACCCTAATTAGCGACTCAAAGATAATAATTTGAAAGGTTTTAATTTGGATGAAATTTTATAACTCGGTTTAATACGTTTATAAGTTTATTTATTCTGGTAATGGCTCGTACCCTATTCCAGCATAGAATACGGGTAAGGGGTGTTACAATGTGACATCACCAGATACGACCCTAATGTTTAGGCCAGGTTTGGGGTGTTACAAGAGCTATAGGTTTAACTTTAGGTTAACCTAGATTTGTTAAACATTAGAGATCTTAGATTATGTAATACTGAAGTCTAGCTTATCTGTAAATATTTCTTGAAATTATATGTTTTGCCTATGCATGTTCTTTGTGATATAAACTATTCTATGGGGTAGGATGTGGGAACACAATGCCCTATTGGAAATTATACATAGTTAAGTCTTGGATCACTTGCCGCTACTTACTCCTGGTACGTTTTCTCTAATTTTTCTTTAGTATATGATTTACGTTATGCCTCCGAGACACGAGCGTGGTAGTCTAGATGATGATGTGTTGTCGTAGCCACGTCATGATGCTCAAATGGGTCAAGTTGAGCATTTTATGTCAGAGATGGTTAGGGCATTGCAGCATATCTTGGTGCCAATGTTGCTCATGTTCGTCAGGGATTACCATTAGAGCGTTTGTGAGCTCTAAGTGGTAGGGATTTTTGAGGAGTTAAGGGTGGAACCCTACTCGTGCTAAGTATTAGTTAGAATGAGTTGTTCATATCCTTGGTTAGATGGGTTGTTCTGATGAGGATAAGCTCAGATGTGTCGCGTTGTTGCTTGTAGATGAGGCTCATCATTGGCGGATAACTATCGAGCGGGGTACTAGACTTGAGAGAGTGACTTGGTACTTTTTTGTGAAGTCTTTCTAGATAAAGTTAATGGGAGAGCGGTATCTAGAGGCAAGGAGACGTGAGTTCATGGATTTAGTACAGGGTTCTTTGTCTGTGGATGAGGACGAAGTTGAGTCTATGCATTTGAGCCAGTATGTGCCTGAGTTGGTGGCTTATGAGGCGAGTTATTGCAAGAGGTTTAGGTTTGGACTGAACTGTGAGATTAAGTTGTATCTGGTAGTACATTCTGCTGAGGTCTTTGATGAGCTGGTTGAAAAGGCTGTGCTTTAAAGGATACTTTGAGGGAGGAGCCCAAGGTTGTTTCTGCTGGTGCTATTAAAAGGACGTCTAAGTCTGTTAGTGGATCTGGCTGGAAGGGCAAGAGAGATCATTTATTCTGAGTGATGTAGTTAGAGAGTGAGGGATTCCTGTAGAAACATCTAGGTTGGGTATTACGATTAAGAGCCCTCTAAGTGATAGTGTAGTGGTGGATCGAGTTTATTGTCATTTTCTTTTGATGGTTCAGGGACAAGTGTTTCATGTAGTTCTTTTAGAATTTTCATTTTGGGCGTTTGGTGTTATCCTTGGGATGGATTGGTTGACTGGGCATCAGGCGAAGGTTGATTGTGAGGCGAAGATGGTGACTTTGTGTTGCGCGGATGGTTCCGAAGTTGTTGTTGTTGGAGAGAAGTTCGAGTTGCTTTCTAATATGATTTCTTCGCTTAGAGCCAAGAAGTTGGTTCAAAAAGGTTGTAAAGTTTATCTAGCCTATGTCCAGAATGTCGATAGTAAGGAGTTGAGGTTGGATGAGATTCGAGTTGTCTGTGATTTTCCAGATGTGTTTTCTAAGGACTTACCTGGTTTATCACCGGATAGAGAACTTGAGTTCGGTATTGAGCTCTATCCCGATACAGCTCCGATGTCAATTGCGCCTTATCGCATGGCACCTAAGGAACTGAAAGAGTTGAAGCATCAGTTGAAAGAGTTGTTGGACTGGGGTTTCATTTGACCGAGTGTGTCCCTGTAGGGAGCGTCGTTTTTGTTTGTGAAGAAGGAGGATGGGGCTTTGAGGCTGTGCATTGATTATCGCCAGCTGAATAAGTTTACCATCAAGGATAAGTAACCACTTTCGAGGATTGATGATCAATTTGACCAGTTTTGGGGAGCTTCGATTTTTTCAAAGATTGATTTAAGGTCTGAGTACTATCAGTTGAAAGTGAAGGATGCAGACGTTATGAAAACGAGTTTTAGGACTCATTATGGGCATTTCGAGTTTCTTGTTATGCCATTTGGGTTGACGAATGCACCTACTGCATTTATGGACATGATGAACTGTGTATTCCATTCCTATCTGAATTGATTTGTTATGGTTTTCATAGATGACATATTGGTGTATTTTCGATCAGAGGATGAGCATAACAAGCATTTGATAGTAGTTCTTCAAGTTTTGCGGGAGAAGTAGCTGTATACTAAGTTGAGCAAATGTGAGTGATGGCTCCGTGAGGTGGTTTTTCTTGGTCATGTCATTTTAGCTGAAGGTATTCGGGTTGATCTGAAGAAGGTTGCGGTGATCTTGGATTGGAAGCCGTCAAGTACTGTGTCCGAGGTTAGGAGTTCTTAGGCTTCGCTGGTTACTATCTTCGTTTCATCGACTATTTTATGAGTATTGCTGCTCCGTTGACGAAGTTGCTTCAGAAGAACTCTGCCTTTGAGTGGACTAATGAGAGGCAGAAGAGTTTTGAGAAGTTGAAGTCGATTTTGACTGAAGCCCCTGTATTGACACATATGGAATCTGGTAAGGAGTTTGTTGTTTTCAGTGATGCTTTTTACATGGGATTGGGTTGTGTGCTGATGCAAGAGGGAAAGGTAGTTGCTTATGCATCGAGGCAGTTGAGACCGCATGATTCTCATTTAGATATATATATATTTTATTTAGTCATAAAATGATGTCATATGTATTACAAAAAAATTATTACCTATTTATACAAATCTTATACTATCAAATAATTTGGTTAGTTATAAAACAATAAAATGACTTTTGTCATGTATTTATAAAAATCATAAATATTATATATACATGTATATATGGAAGTGACAAATATGTAATGTGTATACAAGTCTAGTGGGGAAATCTTGATGTCAACATCAAATTCTAAAATAAATTGCAATTGTTTGCACATATATTATATATGAATCATATAATATCGAATAATTTCTTTAATTATAAAAAGATAAAAAAGATAAAAAGATTATCATAATATATTTATATGAATCATATAAATATCGAATTATTGGTATTATATATAAATGCATATACGATAATGATAGATATATAATGCATATATAAGTCGAGCGAAGGAAGATCTTGATGTCAACATCAAATTGTAAAATATAAAATAAAATGCAATTGTTGACACTATAATCAAATAATATCAAATAACTTTTTAGTCATAAAGCAATTAAAAAGTGACTCATTATCATGTATATATATAAATCATGTAATATAGAAAATATGGTGCTAGTCGTTGTACAAACAAAATTTGAGATTTAGTATGTGTGAATATAAAGTCAAAATTTAAGTCCAACTTTTTATTTAAAAATATTAGTCCAATAATTAAAATCATAAGTATTTTCCATAAAAGATTATGAATTTGGCAAGTTAATTAAGTTGTCCTCATGTGACATGGTATATGTTTGATGAACATAATCATGTTAAGTTGATAAATTTTAACGAAACTACCAACAATGATAATTATAAGATTAGGATTTTTAAATTGATAAAGTAAAAGGATGGAATTTTAGCTTTTAAAGTACGAGGCTAACTCCTAAATTCAATAGAAGTACAGGGACTAATAACATATTTTATCCATATTTTAAAAAGAATCATAAATATTTTATATATTAATTTATAAATGGTAATGGTAGATAAAAATAAGGTATGCATAAGTATATAAAGGGCAAGTGTTCACACATACCATACATGCATTTACACCATGGCAATGTTTAGATATTAATGATAATAAAGTATATAAAAACAAAAAAAATATTTGTTCAAAGAAGTTATTTGAAAAATTTTAAAATGGCAAAATAATAAAGATAATACATAAATGGTAGGTAGTATTTATATAATTACCATGTTAGAGTATTTGGTATTTAAGTAGTGTAAATTGTTAACTAAGAATTGTAATAATGTGTTGTATTTTTGTCTTATAAATTTGGTAAATAATTTAATGTTATGACAAAAAATACAGAAAGATGATATGTATGCCAGCTAAACTAAGTATAGCAACTTTCTTTGCTATATGAATAGCCAAACTTTGTAAAGGGTGAGCCAACCATTGGCTGAAAAGAGATGCCGCGATCATTTATCTTCTGCTCATGTTGCACCATGAAGAAGCTCGAATCTCAATTAAATTCAATCACTAACGTTAACTTGCTTAGAATTATCGAGATGGAAGCATTGGGTTGATCTATAGATCCATGTTCATGTAGTATATGTTGGTCGAATTCTTTATTATAAGCTTCCACTATATTTGCAACTAAACAATTGGTTTTAGTGTTTTTTTAATTATCTCTCTTTGCCCTATAATTCTTATACCTTAATTTTTTGTTGGGTCTAATTAGAAATATAGGGCATATTGGAATCATTCCTTCTAGAGGCAATCAATCCAAACAACCCAATCCAGAGTTCTAATCGAGCGAAGACAAGCTTGAATATTCTCAAGCCCGAGCCTGAGCTCAACTTTCTAATTTTGAGCTCGATACTTTGCTCGACCTCAATTGAGCATCTATTTTTAAGTTCAAGCTTCACTTTAGATATAATTGAGGTACTTGAGCTCGAGTTTAATTACACTCATTTACCAATTTTTTTCCTCAAGCTCAAGCTTAAGCTCAGCCTAATGATTAAGCTTAGGGTTAATAATATATATTAAGGCTAATATCATAATTTAATTATATAAAAATATGAAAAGCTCGATAAGGCTCGCGAGCCATTCAAATTTAGTATTACTAAACTCAAATTCGGCTCCATTGATAGTTCAAGTTGCTTGAGCTCGAGTTTGACTTGATAATTACCAAACCGAGTTCAATTTTTTTTAGTCAAAATAGAAATGCTTGTGAAGACCAATGTCTCATTCACACCCTTAACTCAAGAAAAGGTAAAAGTGTGAAACAATTTATCAAAAAATTTAGTGTGTAATCTGCAAATCAAACAAGTGTCTACAATTGACATACCTCTCTTCTAAAGCTCAACTTTAATGGAAAAAAATTAATTGCATAGTTTCCAAAGGAATAAAATAATCTTGAATAGAACTTTAATTCTTCATAAGGATTCCCAAGTGAAATTGTAGGAAGGGATTACTGGACTATGCATTTTATGTCCAAATAAGCTCATAAGCACTCCTCAAAGAGACAGATCTATCAAAATAGTATTTCTCTACAAATCTATCCACCCCTATTAAATATTGAAAAGTTGTGATAAGTTAATTCATTTGACCAATTATTGTTGACTTGTTCTCGTATAAGAGATGACCTTCAGTATTGGAAACTTGGATGTATAAGATAAACAATCCTCCTCTATGCTTGTTTAGAGATAGCTATTGTGTGAAACATAAAGGAATTTGGTTCCACTGCTAGCTTATCACCATGCCAAATTTGAATACCGAGGCCTAATTTCCATGTCTCCCTCCTTTCAAGTATTCTTTTTCAATTTCTGTAGAGATAGAAGCTTCCCAGCATATTCATATTCCACCCACAAAGCCACAAGCTAAAACACAATATGAGAACAGAAATCCAAAGTTCTAAATCACTCAATTAAACTTGTTTTCTACTAATTCTAGTCTCAAACAAAGCTAAGATATCCATGTCATGCTCCCGAAAATACTCCTTAATAAATAAATCAAAATGAGAGTTTTCATACCCCTAACAATTTCAATCAAATACTTTAAAGGCGATAATAAAATAAAAGGGAAAGTAGTACTAATTGAATTCAATATTGCATGAAATCAAACCCATTTAATACATCACAGTTGACAAAATCCACATATTCATTCATGGAGGCACCCTCATCGTATTCAATAGCTGGTAGGATTTCAACAATGGCTTCAAATTATTTTTTAACTAACATTAAAGGATCTTTTCCTTTCCTAATTTTAAAACCTTTCCCTTTGAACTTTTCCTAGCCTGACCCATTTAACCACTGAGCTTTCTCATGAGATGGAAGAAGGATAAGTTTTCTTAAGCAAGGTGTAATCTCCCATCTGATAGGTTAAGGTTAAAATTTTTATTAACTATCACTACAGATAATTACCAAACTGAGTTCAATATTTTTTAGTCAAAATAGAAATGCTTGCAAAGACCAGTGTCTCATTTACAACCCTAACTCAAGAAAAGGTACAAGTGTGAAACAATTGATCCAAAAATTTAGTATGTAATCTACAAATCCAACAAGTGCCTACAATTGACATACCTCTCTTCTGAAGCTCAATTTTAATGGAAAAAATTTGATTGCATAGTTTCCAAAAGAATAAAATTATCTTGAATAAATATTTAATTCTCCATAAGGATTCCGAATTGAAACTGTAGGAAAGGATTGTTAGACTATGCATTTTGTGTCCAAATAAGCTTATAAAAACACTTGATAGAGAAAGATCTATCAAAATGGTATTTCTCTACAAATCTATCCACCGCCATTAAAGATTGAAAAAATATGATACGCTAATCTAGTCGACCAATTATTCTTGAACAGTTCTCATATAAAATCCCTCATCTTTTCTTGTTCCGTGATAGGTATTGCATGAAACATAAAGGAATTTGGTTCCACTGCCACCTTATCACCTGGAAAATCTAAATATCAAGGCTTAATTTGTAGGTCTCCCTCCCTTAAAGTATTCCTTCTCAATTTTTGTAGAGATAGGAGCTTTCTAGCATATTCATATTCCACCCACAAAGCCATAAGCTAAAACACGATATGGGAACGGAAATCCAAATTTCTAAATTACCCGATCAAACTTGTTTCCTACTAATTCTAGTCTAAAAATAAAGCTAAGATATCCTTGTCATGCTGATAACTCTTGAAGATAGTTATATTTCATGTCTTTACACCTAGCTAATTTTTTATACTTGGGTACATTTAGTGGCATGTTAGGACATTCTATTAGTATTTTTATCATTTGCGTTAGGAGCTTGGATTGTGTTTACATGTTAGATACTTTTAACTGCGTTTGGAAGGTTATGTTTGGTGGTTTGGCAAGTGCAGGATGTGGCAAAACAAATAAAAGAGTGAAGGTTTGTCAGGGAAAAAGGTCCGACAGTTTGCCACCTCATTTGCTATGGCAATTCAAGAAGATAAGTCAACACTCAACACACTAGTCTCAGCCCAACTCCACTTGTACCAGAAAAATTTGCCTAAAAAAGATAAGAGAATATTGTGAGCTGTTAAAGCTATCGTAGGAAGAAAAGCTTATAAAAAGCCAAAGGTGGAAACCCTAAAGGGTGTGGTGATCTAGAGGCAATAATAGAGGGTAGCAGATGAGTAGAGACAAAAAAAGGAAGCTACAGGCATCCCTCTCAGCCACTATAGGACACTATGTAGCTGGATTGTGGATTCGTTTAGCGACAGCCATCTCCCTAAGTTTTTCCATTATTTATTAATCTGTTCTCCCTTGAATTGAATTTATCAAAACGATGTTTGATGTTATTTTGAACTTGAATTTTAATCACCAACCCATGAATTAAATCTCATAGGGTTTGGATACATAATGAAACTTTTATTTTCTTTAATAGTTGAAATGTATATTTGATTTAATCTACTGTTTCATTCATTTTTTTAATTTCTAATTGTATACGTACATTATCTAGACATTGATGATTGTGTAGTATGCCCATAAATTGAATCTAATTTTGAAAAGATTGGATTAGTTAGACTGAAATTGAATGACACAAGTAGGTATTCGACTGAATGCTTGCAGCAGGCTCTAGACATAGAGCAGCGTTTGTATAGAATGAAAACAAAATAGTGCAGGGTGTCATGCTAAGGTCTATAGACACAGGCCAGGAAACTTGAGATCTTGCTCTCGAAAGCAACATGTCACTTTAGGTCTCTTCTGAATAGTAGGTTAAATACGATTTTGCTGAGGCATTACTGAAAGTAAGGAAGAGTCTTAGTTATCCCAACCTTCCAATCAACAACTTAGAAATTCTATCCTTTGACGTGGTATCTTTGCCATAGCATTCCTAGTTATTTATTTATTCACTTGTAATTTATTCACGTCAGTAATTTCATAATTGCCATTGCATTCTTACTTTTGTTTTGCCTTAAAATTTTCCAATATTAGTCAATATACATTTTGCACTTATCCTTATTATTTTAATTTATCACTACATCTTAACTTGGTTTTGCCATAACATTAGTCATTATCATAACTTGACCATTTCTATACCTAATCTGATCCTTATAGAGACAATCTCAATTATCACTTTATTACTTGATTCGACGTGTATACTTGCATAATTCACATATCATATTCACACACGACATATGCTCCTGAATATACTCCTTAATAAATCAATCAAAATGGGGGTTTTCATACCCCCTAACAATTTCAATCAAATACTTTAAAGGCGATAATAGAATAAAAGGGAAAGTAGTACTAATTGACCATAGTATTGCACCAATCAAACCTATCCACTACATTATAGTCGACAAAGTCCACATATTCATTCATGGAGGCACCTTCATTGAATTCAATAAATGGTAGGATTTCAACAATGGCTACAAATTCTTTTTAAGCTGACATTAAAGGATATTTTCCTTTCCTAATTTTAAAACCTTTCCCTTTGAACTCTTCCTGGCCTGACCCATTTGACCACTGAGCTTTCTTAAGATATAAAAGAAGAATAAATTTTCTTAAGCAAGGTGTAACCTCCTTTCCGAGAGGTTAGTTTTAATTTTTTTGTTAACTATCACTACAGAGTAGCTCGATTTCAGAGAAGAGTGATTTTTTCTTTGCGTTAAAAATCTCCAGCTAGGTGAAGCTTTGGTTATTCTTTAAAAAGCCTTATGCTTTAAACAAGCAACCAAATATGCCATCTAGGTTCACCATATCATTCAAGCCTTTTAGTCTATAAACATTCTCGAAGGCTAAGTCATTATTTGTACTACTTTTTGAAAGTGTAGAAATAAAATCTTCAAGCACGAAAATTTGGAAAGGATTATTGATTAGGTGAGATATTTGTAATAAAGGTAAAGATATCTAATTTTTATATGAAAAATAATAGTTAGGTGATGTCTTAACAAGAAAGTATCTGTTTGGACATGAAGAGAACACCAAACTTTCCAACTCAATCTAATAATGATGCAAGGTTAATGGAAGTAGATGTGACCTAAAAAAGGTTGAAATCATTGAAAAAAAATGGTATTATGGATCTATTGGTGTGTGGAGATAATATAAACTTATGATAAATTAATGGAAGCTACAAGGCATGTATTAATGTCACTTTCTTTTAGGTTCTATTTATTTGATCTAGTGCCCTAAGTGTAGTGTTTTCGTCTATGTACAATTAAACTTTTGTTCGAACAGATTGGTTAAATATTATTCATGATTCACATTTGTAACACTCCTAACCCGAAACCGTCTTCGAAATAGGGTTACGACGTATTACCGAACCAAATTCAAATTCGAATAATCATATATATACACATGTTCAACCTACTAAACCAACCAAGTCTTAAATCAAAAAGGTAATATCATCTTATTACGAGTCATTTCATATCATGCATCAAACATATTTGTAAACACATAACTCATAATTAAAAATTATGCAGAATATTTCAAACACCACTTCATACCTCATTTCGCCTACTCGACTAACAAATCAATTACAAACAACAATAACACAAATGTGTATATAAAACTCACATTTAAAATTTTACCTATTTTACATGTAATCATTATATTTTAACATATGTACCTATATCAACCCTTATAAATACAAGCAATTAAAAACATTGAAATTTGAATATGCCATAAGCATTTGTATAATTTCATAGTATATTCACTTATTATTATTCATACACTCAAAACTACTTATCAAATTGCATACAAATATTTATTCATCAAATAAATAAAATTACTATTCATATGGCCAATTTCCCAAGCTTTACTCGAAAACAATTAAGCTTAAATACTTATGCTTTAACCAATGTCGATTCATCAATACTCAAAAATTCCATGCATAACATACCAAGACCGATCCTATATATATATTATTTATTTACTATGTATTATTTATCCTCCATGTTTCAAAGACCATTTACAAGACCAATTCCATAAACAATGCTCATTATGCAATTTACCAATTTCAACTACTCTATATTCATAGCAAATCAATATACAACTTTCACATAGTAAACGATAATTCAAATTCAATCTCAATTACCGAAAATTAAGATATTTCCATCCATGATTTCAAACATAGCTTATACTTATACCGTATCATATCAATCAACTTTACTTGTCTATCACAACCAATATTCATAATTTGTACTAAATAATTTATCTAAGCATTAATAAAGTTGCACCATTAGTGCTCTTCTCTCACTTAACCAAATTGATCTCGGTTTCGCACACTATTTAACAGCATTATTTTGTTTCACACACTTAGTGCTTGTTATTCAACCTCATCATTTACTTCGCACACCGTAGCTATTTCATACTCGCACACTCAGTGCTAAATATCAATAAATCAAATTCACATCTATCCTTGCTTCTCAAACATATACACATTCGGCTACCACATATATATATTTTGCATATTTCATTTCAGCATATATAATTAATATTTATCTAAAATTTACAAAGTTTATTTGCTTATAAACTTACCTCGGATGTCGCTGATTGTTAAATCGACTACTCGACCACTTTTGTCTTTTCCCGATCCAGGCTTTTGTGATCGGAATAAACATGGCATTTTTTACCAAACAGATAATTGCGCTATTTTTTTAATGCAAACACACTACCGGCCAGTTCCAGATCGTGCGTCGGATAGATCTTTTCATGTGGCTTTAACTGTCTCGAGGCATAAGCTATGACCTTGCCTTTCTGCATCGAAACACAACCCAAACCATTCAAAGATGCATCACTAAAAATAAAAAATTCTTTACCCGATTCTGGCTGAACCAATACTAGAGCTTCAGTCAAAAGAGCTTTCAACTGGTCAAAACTTTTCTGGCACTTCTCTGACCACTCGAACTTAAAATGTTTCTACAATAGCTTCATCATCGGGGTTACAATCATAGAGAATCCTTTCACAAACCGTCTATTGTAACCAGCGAGACCCAGAAAGCTACGAACTTTAGAGACATTTGTCAGAGGTTTCCAATCAAGTATAGCTAAAATTTTACTCAGATCAACCCGAATACCTAATGCTGATACAACATGGCCCAGAAAACTAACTTCACGTAACCAGATCTCACATTTACTGAACTTTGCATACAACTGTTTATCTTGCAAAGTTTGTAACACAAGTCTCAAATGTTCGGCATGCTCGGTTTCATCACGAGAGTATATCAAAATGTCATTTATAAATACTACCACAAACTGATCTAGATACTGTCTAAAGATCTGATTCATCAAATCCATGAAAATAATAGGTGCATTAGTAAGTCCGGAAGGCATAACAAGAAACTCGAAATGTCTGTACCTCATTCAGAAAGCTGTCTTTGGCACCTCAGAGCCTTTAACTTGCAACTGATAGTAACCCGATCTCAGATCTATCTTCGAGAACACTGAAGCTCCTTTTAACTGATCAAACAAGTCGTCAATAAGTGGCAACGGATATTTATTCTTTATAGTCACCTTATTTAGCTTCCGGTAATCAATGCACATTCTCATCGTTCCATCTTTCTTTTTCACAAACAACACTGGTGCTCCCCAAGGAGAGAGACTCGGTCGTGCGAAATCTCTATCTGTCAACTCTTGCAACTGTGCTTTCAACTCTTTTAATTCAGTCGGTGCCATAGGATACGGAGCTATCGAAATTGGAGTTGTCCCCGGTACTAACTCAATACCAAACTCTACCTCTCGAATAGGTGGCAAACCCGATAATTCTTCTGGAAACACATCCGAATACTCATACACAACTAGTACAGATTCAATCTTCTTTTCATTCACTTTACTATCAAGTACATATGCAAAGTAAGCTTCACAACCCTTTCTCACGTACTTCTGAGCTAACATCGAGGATATTACTATCGGTAAACCATTTAGATTGCTAGATTCAATCCGAATGATCTCATCATTCTGGCACTGTAAATCAATAGTCTTTTTTTACAGTTTACAAAATCATCGTGCAAGGTCAACCAATCTATACCCAAAATTATATCGAACTCGTCAAATGGTAACAACATCAAATCAGCTGGGAAATATGAGTTTCAAATCATCAACGGAAAATTCTTACAAACTTTGTCAACTAGAACACAGTAGCCCAAGGGTTTTGATACTCTAATCACAAACTCAGTAGACTCAACAGGCAGAGTCTTACTGGATACCAAAGTTTCACACACATATGAATGAGTCGAATCAGGATCAATTAATGCAATTAAACTAGTATCATAGAGAGTGAATATACCAGTAATAATATCTGGAGATGAAGCCTCCTCACGTGCGCGAATAGCATATGCTGTGGCAGGTGCGTGAGCCTCAGACCGAACTGCTATGTTCGTAGTCCCTCTCTGAGTACCACTCCTAGCTCTCATGTTTCTGGGTGGTTTACCTCTAGCTACAGCACTACTCATCGTCGCACTTTGAACATTATCTTTCTCAACTGGCTTCAGGCAATCCCGAATGAAATGATCCCGCGATCCACATCTGTAACAAACTCTGTTGTTATACTTGCCCCAACAATCACCTACATGTCATCTTTCACACTGTTGACACTCAAGTTTATTATTTTTGACACTGCCAACACTTGATTCTTGTGTAATTTGTGGCTTGGAGTTAGAATATTGTTTCACACGTTCTCTATTTGCATACCCAACTGAAGCATTTGAACGATAGGGTGCATCTCTAAATCTTTTTGACGAAGACTGATAAGGTTTAGTCATAGATATTTTTCTCTTGTCTCTAGTTTCGAAATCTTCTTTCTTCTTTTCTTTGCTGAGTTCTTCCACTTTACAAGCTCTTTCAACTAAAACCACAAACTCGGTCAAATAAAAAATTCTGACCAGTATTTTAATGTCTTCATTTAAGCCCTCAACGAATCGTTTACACATTATAGCTTCAGATGAAACACACTCTCGAGCATATCCGCTAAGTCTCACGAACTCCCGCTCATATTCTGTCACGGTCATACGACCCTGTTTAAGTCTGACGAATTCCTTGCGTATTTGATTGATAAATCTCTGGCTGATGTATTTCTTACAAAACTCTATCTAAAAGAATTCCCAAGTGACCCATTCTTTCGGAACAACTGAAACCAGTGTATTCCACCAGTGATATGCAGTGTCTCGAAGTAATGATATAGCACATTTCAAGCACTCATCGGGTGTACATGATAATTCATCGAACACACGGATAGTATTGTCGAGCCAAAATTTAGCCCGCTCAGCATCGTCATCAACTGTGGCCTTAAACTCTTCAGCCCCATATTTTCTAATTTTATCGACAAGGGTCCAATGAAATCTCATCGAATCAAGTACTAGAGGTACCACATGTATCGGAGGTGGATTAGTCGGGGGTGGGGGTTGTTGTACAGCCGGATTAGTCTGGATATACTGAGTAAACCAATCATTCATCAGTTGGTAAAAGACTTGTTTAGCCTCACCCTCTTGGGTACTTGAAGTTGGTCGAGAATCAACCGGCACTGTCCCTTGCACGGGAGCAGGTGCTATACTCTCAACAGCATCATCTACAGCTCAATCGGGATCAGGATCCATTTACTATATAAAAACACATTTTTTTAATGTTAGGAATCATCACACAATCGCAGTATATAATATCCCATGTATAGCGAGACTCACACGCGCTACGTTAGTCCTAGAACCGACTAAACCGTACCTCTGGTACCAATCAAATGTAACACCCCTAACCCGTAATCGTTGACAGAATAAGGTTACGAGGTATTATCGAACCAAATTCAAATTCAAATAATCATATAGATACACATGTTCAACCTATTAAACCAACCAAGTCTTAAATCAAAAAGGTAATATCAACTTATTACAAGTCATTTCATATCATGCATCAAACATATTCGTAAACACATGACTCATAATTAAAAATTATGTTGAATATTTCAAACACCAGTTTTGGTCATACCTCATTTCGCCTACTCGACTAACAAATCAATTACAAACAACAATGACACAAATGTGTATATAAAACTCACATTTAAAATTTTACCTATTTTACATGTAATCATTATATTTTAACATATGTACCTATATCAACACTTATAAATACAAGCAATTAAA
Source organism: Gossypium raimondii (assembly GCF_025698545.1). Lineage (NCBI taxonomy): Eukaryota > Viridiplantae > Streptophyta > Magnoliopsida > Malvales > Malvaceae > Gossypium > Gossypium raimondii. The sequence continues at coordinate 43,844,297 of NC_068577.1, forward strand.
AACATTAGGTGAATATGCCATAAGCATTTGTATAATTTCAAAGTATATCAACTTATTATTATTCATACACTCAAAACTACTTATCAAATTGCATACAAATATTTATTCATCAAATAAATAAAATTACTATTCATATGGCCAATTTCCCAAGCTTTACTCGAATACAATTAAGCTTAAATACTTATGTTTTAACCAATGTCAAATCCATCAATACTCAAAAATTCCATGCATAACATACCAAGACCGATCCTATATATATATATATTTATTTATTTACTATGTATTATTTATCCCTCAATGTTTCAAAGGTCATTCACAAGACCAATTCCATAAACAATGCTCATTATGCAATTTACCAATTTCAACTACTCTATATTCATAGCAAATCAATATACAACTTTCACATAGTAAATGATAATTCAATTTCAATTTCAATTACCGAAAATTAAGATACTCCCATCCATGATTTCAAACATAGCTTATACTTATACCGTATCATATCAATCAACTTTACTTTTCTATCACAACCAATATTCATAATTATCAAAATTCAAAATCTTCCAAAGCAGAACATCACTTATATTAGTCTCAACCATTTAAGAAACATAGCCAAATCATCAACCATAATATTTAATCAAAGCATGAAACCATTCATGTTAAAATAAGCACGCCATTTACGCATGGCTTATTATATTTATACACTTCATTCAAAATATATTCAAAAGGGTAGTATAGCCTATACATGCCATAGATTTTAAATTGAACTTTTATAGGTACCGATGGACGGACGATAGTGTGATTGACTATGCTGACGATCCCCGAGCCCATAACTAGCTTCTAAATCTATAAAAACTGAAGGAAACACATATACACAATAAGCTATCATAGCTTAGTAAGTCATAAGCAATTCAACAATTCAATGACGTTAATAATTCAATAACAAACTGAATAATGCAATCGTATTCATATATACAAATTCGAGCTTGCAGATCTTATATATCAAATATATAACTTAGAACCCATTTCAGCTTGGCCGAATATACCTTTAAGTAATAACATAGTTATTTTTCATCTTCAAATCTTAGACAACTCTTTACCGAATGTACTCATTCATATATAAATGCATATAAAACATAGTTATGACTTCACACATATACTTACCCTTTGGCCGAATATATATAGGCTTTTTACACATACACATACTTTTGTATCCCAGTTGAATAACCAACTATCTTTGATAGCATATATTAATTAAATATTACATACTTATACCAACATATACATATGTGTCACATTTATCATTCATCGGATCAGTACAATTTGTACTAAATAATTTATATAAGCATTAATAAAGTTGCACCATTAGTGCTCTTCTCTCACTTAACCAAATTGATCTCGGTTTCGCACACTCAGTGCCTGTTATTTAACATCATTATTTAGTTTTGCACACTTAATGCTCGTTATTCAACCTCATCATTTAATTCGCATACTTAGTGCTAATCATATAGCCATAGCTATTTCATACTCGCACACTCAGTGCTAAATATCAACAAATCACATTCACATCTATCCCTGCTTCTCAAACATATACACATTCGGCTACCACAAATATATATTTTGCATATTTCATTTCAGCATATATAATTAATATTTATCTAAAATTTACAAATTCTATTTGCTTATAAACTTACCTCGGATGTCGTCGATTGTTAAATCGGCTACTCGACCACTTTTTTCTTTCCCTGATCCAAATCCAATTTCTTTAATTCTTGATCTAAACATATTCAAATTAAGCTTATTTAAACATCATTCTATTCAATTTAGCACACATGAATTGGAAAATTACATTTTTGCCCCTAACATTTCACACTTTTTACAATTTAATTCTTTTTTTGTTCAAAACACAAGATACGCAAAATTTAACTACATTCCTAATGGCCGAATATTCCTAGTGTCCATACAAGTCTATATTTTTCATTTATTTAGCATTTTAGCTCCTTGAAAAATTTATTTTCACAATTTAACCCTAATTACTCAATTTCACCTAAAATTTAAAACAATACATGTTAATCCAACAAATATATTTCATATTTCACCTAATATCATCATAAAACTCAAGCATTAATCAATGGCACATTTCAAAATTATCCACAATTCACAAAATTAAGACATGGGTTTTGAAGAACACGAAGCAACGATCTCAAAAACGTAAAAATTATCAAAAACCCCCAAAAAATACATACCTAAATCAAAGAATACAAGTGTCGAATCTAGCTTTCCTCTTTTCTTTCTTTTCTTTTGAAGCTTCAGCTATTTTATGAACATTTGCATGGTTCTTTTTATTTTTTGTTTTATTTTATTATCATTATACTAACATTATTATTTTACTAAGTTAACCTTTACTAATATACATATATAACATATAATATAAGGTCATTCCTGACCATTACCATCCACTAACTTATACAGTGGGCTAATTGCATTATAGAACCTCCAAATTATAAAGACAACAACAATTAGGCTCTTTCATAATTAACCACTAATTTTTATTATACGCGATTAAGCCCTATTCTCAAATTAAGCACTCAAACAATAAAATAAATTCACGAAACTTTCACACATGTAAATTCACACATAATAAACACAGAAAATAATATTAAAATATTTTTCAGACTTAGATTTGTGTTCCCGAAACCACTACATCCGATTAGGGTCAAAATTGGGCTGTTACAACATTAATATCTTTTGTATATTTTCCTCAGTGGGTTTTGCATGAAAACCAAAATGGAAGCAAATATTGACTCATTAGTTGTCTAATTTTTAACTAATACTAAGGGTATTACATGGTCGAATTGTAATATTAAAAGACAAGTTATAGTAGTAGACGAACCTAAACATGTTTTTAGACTAACAAAAAAAAATGAGCAAACTGATTGGAAGACTAATATGTCACCTATCAAGATCAATTGGGGAGATAATTTGTCTTGGGCACCGAAGCAGATGGCTCATAGAAGATAGAGATATAGATATAACTGACTTGACTGACAGCACATCAGACAAGACCCAAGTAGAATAAATCATAAATCCATTTATGGGTTTATTCACTTGTGATGTTCATAGTATGACATCCTTAATCTTTAGTAGATAATGGACTATGTATGCCTGAATCGCATACTTAGATATAATTAAAGCCCGAGGTCAAATAAATAAGGAACCGAAAGCTAGTGTATTGGTATACGACTTCTGTAGTATGTAGCATCATTTACAATAATGGAATTCATAGCCCAAGACATGGCTAACGAAATCCTCTCATTACCATTACATGAAAGATGAAAAGTAAATGTGACCATGGGCCATTTGTCTTTGTGATGAATGACTTAATTATTGTATGATAATAATAGATTTTTCAAAATGGAAAATGTAATGGTTACCGTGAGATAAAATAGGATCATATTAGGAGAATAGTTTTATCCCAAATAGATTAAAGATATCCTATGAGGGCAACAAACTTATGACAAGGTCATTGGACGAGCACTGATGTGTAAATTTTGTAATGGTATGTATTAGGGAGATCTTAGTTATGATACTATAGTGGAATGACTTTGTGACTAAATGAGTTTATAATTAATAGGCGAAAATTTTGAACTTAATTACAAATCATTTGAGCCCTAATTATATATGTCCAATTGGTCCCTCTGCTAGCTCATTGAAACTAGAAATGAATTGCATGATGAATCAAATGAACAGAAATGATAAAGTTAGATAAATGGGTTCTATTCGAAAATGAATGCGGTTTCTCAAATAGTATGGAAATGACCTAAGAATTAATATAAGTTTTTTGAATTATTATTTAGTTAAATGATTGAAGTTCAAAAATTCAATTAATTTGTGAACTCCCTAACCCGGCCTAGACATTACGATCAGATTTTGAAGGTTACATTGGCCACCAAAATAGCCTAGTAAAATTTCTGGAGTTTCTGAAAGAATCGTTTAAAATATTTTCTTAGTTTTGAAGGAGTGCTTAGCACGTTATCCTTTTTTCACTAAAAGTAACAATTTTCATAAAAACCGATTGATTTTAATACTTACATTGTAAAATTTATTTTCCAAATTATTTACCTTTTTATAATCTCATTTACATACTATCGCAACAGAAAGAGATATTTAACTTAGTTTTAATGAAACCTGATTTTCATGAAAAATTAACTCAATTTCCATGTTTCAGCATCCTAAAATCAATTTAAATGATCTGCATGCCAAACAACCCCTAAATTAAAATCCCATGCCATGGTTCAATTAAAACAATACAATTTCCAAATAATATAAATTATAAATAATATGTCTAAAATACTTTTAGGAAAAACTCTCTAAGACAAGCCCACAGAATGGCAAGTCTGTATTGTAACCTTATGGTTTATCTGTAAAAATGGAATTAAGGGGGTCAACTTAAGAAGCTCAGTGTGAGTCTATACACAAGAAAATCAGTGAAAACAATAGATAAAGCATACAAAATAATAGTTATCAAAACAAACGCACCGTATAGCAACACAAAATTTAATAGTTTATTTGAGCATGCTTGTCAATGTCAATGCAAAACATGTTTAACAAAAAAAGTCCTACCTATACTCCGCTACACATCACAGTAAGATTTCTCTAAAATTCATCCATCCCTACACACCTCATTGTGGATAAACCACCAGTAATTGTAGATGAACTGCCAGTAAAAATAGTGGGTAAACCAAAATAGTTTTTAGATAAAAAAAAGATTGCAAATAAACTGCCAGTAAGTTATGGATAACCACCAGTGTTTGCAGATTTAAAACTGTCAGTACTTCCTCCTTTCAAATCATCCCAATCCCCATGCTATGCAACATGGCATGCTAATAACAATGCAGTATAGAAATAGTAGTCATGCTTATCATGCTACAATTTTAGCAATAATAGTAGGCATGTTGAACATGCAATCAATAACATAGCATCAATAGCAACAGTAATAGATCATTAAGTATATAGTGACAGTAGGTATGTATCGTAACACATTTCATTCATATAAAAGTAGCAATATAGTTAATCAAATCATATATTCCACAATATACATAATATTAGGGGCTCAATTGAGTGCACAAAATATCTAAAAAAATTCGGGGATCATACAAGGACTAAGCTGAACATATTATAACTTTCTAGAAAATATTGTAAAACAGGGGTCACATGCCCGTGTGGAAGAGGTTACACGACCGAGTAGCCAAGCCGTGTAACAGCCTAATGTTATATCAAAAATGATAAAATACCCTATAGTAAGGACATGGTTGTCTGGCAAGCCGTGTAACAAGCTAAGGCCATGTTGTTCACTTATTACCCTACGATTTATAGGTGCACATGGTTGTGTGGTCCACCCATGTGGTCCACATGCCCATGTGCGAGACTGTGTGACCCTAAAACTGCACAAGATCACTACCAATTCACTTGGAAAAGACACAACTTTCACCTCAAGTTTGATTGACAACCCTTACAATCAATTCTGATCTAATTCAACTAGATTTGATCATTTAATAGAAAATACACACAAATTAACAATTTATATCACAATTTTGACAAGATCCAAAAAGATTGGTTAATCAAGTTGAAAGATTAACGTGGGATAATTTTATTATGGAAATACGAGATCTAATCGTTGAAATGAAGTGTACTTACTGACTTTTGGCAAAGATAACGATGTTATTTGACAACAATCTAACCTCTGATAGAAGACGTTTGAATGGAGAATGATTCGAAAAGGGAAAGAAAAATAATTTATAGCACAAAGAAGAAAATATGGTGCAAGAAAAAGAGAAAATAAGAGAAAAAGATGGTGGAAATCTAATTTTATTGGAATTTTAAGAAGGGGCAAGATGTAAAATCTAATTATGAAATAATTGGTTAAATACCTAAGGCTTGTAAACCCTAGGGCGACACATGCAGTTTACCAAAATGCTTATCAGATTTACAAAAATAAAAGGGGAAAGAGGGGCTCAAACTTGGGTCATTAGGGATAGGGCACAAACACTTAACCATTAAGCCTACAGTTCATTAATTGACTCTGGGTCAATACATTCATATATATGCACTACGTTAGTAACTGAAAAGAGTTTACCTATTGAGTCAACTAAATATGTCGTGAAAGCAATGAAGTCTTTAGGTTAAAGTGTCATAGTTGATTTAGTTTGCAAATAGTGTCCACTGAAAATTCAAGGCTAAGACTTTCCTACTAATCTAATGTTACTACCATTTAACGAATTTGACGATATCTTGGGAATAGACTAGTTGACTTTTCATGATATAGTAAATTATCAACAAAAATAGATTGATTTGAAATGTCAGAATGGTGAATTGATTTCTGTTGAATCTTTTAAGTCTGATTCTGTTTCGAGTATAATTTTAGCTATTTTCACACAAAAATTGATCTGAAAAGGCTGTGATACAGTTTTACCTTACATCTTGGACTCCAGAGTATCTTAATTGAAAGTTGATCAGGTACCGATAGCTTTCGGGTTTATATATGTTTTTCCTAAAGAATTATCGAGTTTACCTCTAGAGCGAGAGGTTGAGTTTGCTATTGAATTAATGTCAGGGACTGCTCCGATCTCGATTGTTGCATGCAAGTGGCCTCAATCTAACTAAAAGATTTAAAATCTTAATTGTAGGAATTAATTGATAGAGATTTTATTCGACTGGGTATATCACCTTGGGCTGCACCTGTTTTGGTTGTGAAAAAGAAAGATAGGTCAATGAGATTGTGTATAGACTATCCGAAATTCAAAAAGTCACAATAAAAATAAATATTTGTTGCCTCGTATTGATTATTTATTCGATCAGTTGAAAGGTGCCACAATGTTTTTCAAGATTGATCACAAATCTAGTTACTATCAATTACGAGTTAAAGATTTTGTTCTACCAAAATCAACGTTCAGAACTTATTATAGACATTATGAGTTTCTAGCCATGCCTTTTGGACTGATGAATGCCCCAACAATGTTTATGAATTTCATGAATCAGGTTTTTCAGCCTCACCTCGATAGGTTCATTGTTTTTTTTATTGATGACATTCTGATTTACTCCAAAAATGAATCTGAGCATGCCTAACATTTGAATCATATTACAGACCTTGCTTGAAAAAAATTGTATGCAAAGTTTAATAAATGTGAGTCTTGGCTTAAAGAAGTCAGGTTTCTTAGTCATGTAATTCCAGCTGAAGGGATATGAGTTTATCCGAACAAGAGTTTTGCTATTTTGAATTAGAAGTCTCCATAAAATTCTTCTAAGGTACGTAGTTTTCTAAGATAAGTCGGATACTATTGATTATTTTTTAAAAATTTCTCAATAATGGCTTTAATTATCATGAAACTGTTACAAAAAGATATTAGCTTTGTGTAGTATGATAAATGTCATCAAAGTTTTCATCTGTTGAAGAGTATATTGACAGAGGGCCAGGGTTAACATAGTCTAAATCTGGGAAATATTTTAGCTTGTGTTTGGTATATTTTGAAATGTTTATATATATATATATATGGCCTTAACATGTTTGATGTGTGAAATTGAAATGTTTAATGAAGGTAAGCATATGGATGAATGGATGCAGATAGCATAATTGATAAAGTATGCGTAAATGAAATTTGATCAATTAGGTAAGATTAAGTATAGGAGTACATATGACGAAATATCATGCGTAAGACTTGGTTTCGGCTTGGTTTAAATTCTTGAATTGGTTGGTGAATGTGTTTAAGTGTTTATGTAGGTGGAAGGTGAAATTGGGTGAGGAATAAGGCTTGGAAATGGCCTTATTTTGTCCAAACGGGCAGAGACAAGGGCGTGTGCCTCAGTCGTGTGTGACAAACAGCCTAGCACATGGGTTTGTATTCTGGCTATGTGTCATCTGCATCTTAAAATTTTAAAACAGAATGCTCAGAATTGATCACACAGTCTGACACACGAGTGTGTGGCTTGGCCGTGTGACCCCTGAACTTAAATGTATTGCAAGTCAGAGAGTTACACGGGTTAGACACACAACCGTGTGCCCTACTTCAAATACCACACGGCCTAAGACACGGGAGTGTCACTTGGCCGTGTGAGCCACACAGCCTGACCACACTGGCTTGTGTCCTTCGTACATTGGAAATTTTTGAAATTTCTTAAAAAATTCTCTAAGTTTTCGATTTAGTCTCGATTTGATTCTAAAGTGAAATTTGAGCCTTGATGGCTCTCATAAGAGACTTCATGAATAATATCAGATATAAATGTTAAATAATAATATGAAATGTCTGTATTTAATTTTTTTATTTCGGTAATACTCTATAATTCTTTTTCGACAACGGATACGAGTTAAGGGTGTTGCATTTGTTGATATCAGATCTATGGTTTAGCCAATTCTAGGACTAACGTAGCAAGTACAAGTTTAGCTATAATGCCATTATATAACCTGCGATAGTGTTATATCTCCTGAACAATTTAAATATGTTTTTATATAGTAATTTCATCCATCTGAGCTAAATCCGAGGAAGCTGAGAGCAATGCTCAAGCTTCAGTACAAAGAGCAACCTCGAGTAGTAAAATGCCCATATTTGAGGTCCGAGGAGGAGAGGCTAAAGGAGTCTTCTTCCAAATGATGAATGAGTGGTTTACAGAATTTGTAAAAACAAATTCGACTGTATAAAAACCTCCCCTTCCTGCTTCTCAATCGGTTCTCAACTGGTAAACCTCCTGTTGAAAAAATCTATAAATATGGGGCGAAAAATTTAGAGCAACAGTCGAAGATGACCCTGAAAGGGCTGAATTTTGGCTAGAAAACACTATTAGGGTTTTGGATGACTTACCATGTACACCAGCCGAATGTCTAAACTGTGTTGTACCTCTGTTAAAAGATTCGGCTTACCAGTGGTGGAATACATTGATTTCTGTTGTGCCAAAGGAACAGATTACATGGGAATTCTTCCAAACTAAGTTCAGAAAGAAATATATCAGTCAGAGATTCCTTGATCAGAAAAGACAAGAATTTCTAGAGCTTAAACAGGGGCATATGACTGTGTCTGAGTATGAAAGAAAATTTGGTGGACTAGGTAAGTATGCCAGAGAATGTATTCTGACTAAAATTGACATGTGTAAATGGTTTGAAGAGGGTTTAAATGAAGATATTAAGTTGTTAGTTGGGATTCTAGAATTAACAGAATTTGTTGTACTGTTCGATCAAACTCATAAAGCTGAAGAGCTGAGTAAAGAGAAAAGACAAGCTGAGATTGAAGCTCAATATTTAAGTAAAAGATTTACTAGAAAGTTATATCAGTTAGCTTCAAAGAAGTCAAAGAAAGATCATGACCGTTCTGTTACTCTTGCGGGATATTCTGGGAGAGACAGAAGTATTCAACATTTTAATTTGAAATTTCGGGCTACATCTGTAGCAAGTGTAGGCAGTGTTGGAAATCGCAAACCCAGGCGTAAATATTGTAATACATTTCATTTTGGTGAGTGCTGTATAAAGAGCGGAGCCTACTTTAGATGTGGATCTTATGACCACTATTTTAAAGATTTCCCAGAAATGCCTAAAAATCATGCTATCCAAACGTTGAAGCTGAGTAATTCTACTACAAAAGGGAGACCGTCTCGTAATCCTAGTATTATGAGTAGTAGCCGAGATAGGGCAAAAGATTCAACTGTCAAACCTGAAGTACGAGCACTAGCTAGGACATATGCTATTCGTGCACGTGAGGATGCCTCTGAACCGAATGTTATCACTGGTACTTTTTCTCTTCTTGATACTAATATTACTACTTTTATTGATCCTAGTTCAACATATTCATACATATGCACGAATTTAGTGTCTGTTAAAAATTTACTTGTTAAGTTCACGGAATTCGTGATTACAGTTTGAAACCCCCTGGGCCAGTATGTAATGATGGATAAAGTTTTTAAAAATTTTCTGTTAATGGTACGGGGTTATTATTTATTGGTTGATTTGATGTTACTGCCATTTGATGAATTTGATGTAATTCTGGGTATGGATTGGTTAACTCAACATGATGAAGTGGTAACTTGTAAACAGAAGTACATTGTGTTAAAATGTCAGAATGGTGAATTGTCCGTGTTGAATCTGATAAACTGGATAAGTTATCTAATGTGATCTCAGCTATATCAGCACAAAAACATATTAGAAAAGGGTGTGATGACTATCTTGCTTATGTATTGGATACTAAAGTGTCTGAATCGAAGATTAAATCAATGTCGATTGTTTGTGAGTTTTCTAATGTATTTCCAGATGAATTACCCAGATTACTGTCGGTTAAAGAGGTGGAATTTTCTATAGAGCTTATTCCGAGGACCACTCCTATATCTATAACACCCTATAGAATGGCTCCTACTGAATTAAAGGAGCTGAAAGCACAGTTGCAAGAATTGACTGACAGAGGTTTTGCTCGACCTAGTTCTTCACCCTGGGTACACCGGTTCTGTTTGTTAAAAAGAAAGATGGGTAATTGAGACTATGTATTAATTATAGACAACTCAAAAAGTCACAATCAAGAACAAGTATCCACTGCCTCGTATTGATGATTTTTTTGACCAGTTGAAACATGCTACAGTATTTTCAAAGACAGACCTCTGTTCTGGCTACTGTTAGCTACGGGTGAAAGAGTCAGATGTAGCAAAAATAGCCTTCAGAACCAAGTACGGGCATTAAGAATATCTTCTGATGCCGTTTGGCTTGACTAATGCCCCAGTGTTTTTATGGATTTAATGAATAGAATTTTCGGATCGTATCTGGATAGATTTGTTGTATTTATTGATGATATTTTGGTATATTCTTGAGATGAAAATGAATATGCTGATCATTTGAGAATTGTACTGCAAACCCTATGTGAAAAATAGTTGTATGCTAAATTCAGTAAATGTTAATTTTGGCTTCGAAAAGTTGGTTTTCTAGGACATATAGTGTCGGTTGAAGGTATTAGAGTTGATTAGAGTAAAATATTAGCTATTGTTAACTGGAAACTTCCAAAAAATGTGTCTAAAGTCAGAAGTTTTTTGGGATTAGTTAGTTATTATCGGAGATATGTACAATGATTCTTAATGATATCTTCTCCGATGACACGGTTATTGCAAAAAGATATGAAATTTGAATGCTCTGATAAGTGCTAGCAAAGCTTTGATCGGTTGAAAGCCTTGTTAACTGAAGCACCAATTTTAGTTCAGCCTGAATCGGGTAAGGAATTTTTTAATTTATAGTGATGCATCATTGAATGGCTTAGGCGGTGTTTTAATGCAAGAAGGAAAAGTAATAGCATATGCTTCTAGATAGCTTAAGCCACATAAAAAGAACTACCCGATACATGATCTTGAGTTATCAGCTATTGTGTTTGCCCTAAAAATTTGGTGACACTATTTTTTCAGTGAAAAGTGTCATATATTCACAGATCATAAAATTCTGAAATACCTGATGTCGCAGAAAGATTTGAATTTGAGATAGCACCGGTGGCTTGAATTGTTGAAAGACTATGATTTGGTTATCGATTATCATTCGAGAAAGGCAAATGGAGTTGCAGATGCTCTGAGTAGGAAGTCTCTGTTTGTTTTGCGAGCAATGAATACCCGATTGTCATTGTCTGATGATGGCTCAATCATAGCTGAGTTAAAAGTTAAACCGATGTTTCTACAACAGATTTGCGAAGCTTAGAAAAGTGATAATGAGTTGCAAGCTAAATGGGTATAGTATGAATTAGTTTCTGATTCAGAATTCTAGATAGGATTTTGTGATTGCCTATTGTTTAGAAGTAGAGTTTGTGTATCGAAGAATTCAGAACTTATATAGAATATTTTGTACGAAGCTCATAATGGTACTATGTTTGTGCATCCAGGGAGTAATAAAATGTATAATGACTTGAAAAAGATATAATGGTCGCCAGGAATGAAGCGTGATATCTCTGAATTTGTAGCTAGATGTTTGATATGTTAGCAAGTTAAAGCTAAACATCAACTACCTTCGAGTTTGCTACAGCCAGTTACGATACCAGAATGGAAATGGGAAAGAGTTACTATCGACTTTGTATCAGGGCTACCCTTATCTCCAAAAAATAAAGATGCTATTTGGGTAATAATTGAACGTTTGACAAAGTCTGCACATTTTATTCCGGTACATATAGATTTCTCCCTTGATAGATTAGTTGAGTTGTATGTTTCTGATATTGTCGGCTACATAGAGTACCAGTTTCTATTATTTTTGATAGAGATCTGCGGTTTACATCCCGATTCTAGGAAAAGTTACAAGAAGCTATAGGTACACAATTATATTTCAGTACTTCATTTCATCCTTAGACGGATGGTCAATCCTAACGTGTACTTCAGATTCTTGAGGATATGCTACGGTACTGTATATTAGAATTCTAAGGCAATTGGGAAAAATATTTTTCGTTAGTCGAATTTGTGTACAATAATATTATCAGTCAATCATAAAAATGGCACATTATGGAGCTTTGTATGGTTGTAAATGTAGAACTCCATTGTATTGGTCAGAGTTTAGTGAGAAAAAGATACATGGAGTTGATTTGGTTCGGGAAACTGAAGGAAAAGTGAAAGTCATCCGGGATATCTTGAACGCAGCTTCTAATCGACATAAATCCTATGTGGAGCTTAAACGAAAAGAAATAGAATTCTAAGTCAGCGATAAAGTATTTTTGAAAGTTACACCTTGGAATAAAGTTCTTCGGTTTTACCGTAAATGCAAATTGAGTCCGTATGAGGTTATTGAAAGAATCAGACCTATTGCATACTGATTGGCACTACCACCAAAACTCAAGAAAATTTATAATGTTTTCCACGTGTCTATGCTGCGACGGTATCAGTCAAACCCTTCACATGAAATCTCTCTAACAAATGTGGAGATTTAGCTTGATATGACTTATAGTGAGGAACCAATCAAAATTTTGGCACATGAAACAAAAGAACTGAGAAATAAAAAGGTCGCTTTAGTAAAAGTCTTCTGCAACAACATGGAATAGCAAAAGCTACCTGGGAACCGGAAGAAACAATGAGGAAGCAATATAAAAACCTCTTTACTGGTAAGGTTATCGAGGACGAAAATTCTTTAAAGGGGGAGAGTTGTAACACCTTATTTTTAGTGAAATCGAAATAGTGGTTTTGGGACCACAAATTTTAATCCTAAAAGAAAATTATTTTAATATTATTTTATGGTCTGAATTATAATAGGAAAACCGTATGAAAATTTTGTTAAGAAAATTTTACTGATTACATGTTTAATTGATAAAATGACCAAATTCCATGAAATGGAAAAGTTGGGTTCTAGTAGCTATAATTTTCAAATAGCTATGTAATTCAAAGCTTGAGGTCCTTATATGGCAAATAGACCATTAAGAGAAGTTAGCAGATAAGGATGATGATTCATCCATGAAAATTTAATTAAAGAAAAGGACGAAGTTGTAAATAAAAGATACTAAAATATGATAAATGATTAAATAAAGAAAATATCATCATTTATCATCATCTTTCCCAAATTTTTTTTATGGAAACTCTAGCTAAGAGAAAAGAGCTCAAGCAAGACTTCTTGGCTTATTTAGGTATGAATTCTTGTCCCGTTTTTAGTAATTTTTATGTTTCCGAGGTTGTAATAACATAATTAAGCTATTTTGGGGATTAATTTGCAATGTTATCAAAGTTATATGATATTTCCATGTATGAATATAGTTGAATTATGAAGTTCTATGGTAGAAAATGAAAGGTTGTTGATAGATAAACAACTTTTGCTAAAGGAATTTTGATGAAAATGTGATTTAGGGACTAAATTGTAAAAATGTAAAATTCATGGAAAAATTCTAATTTTGTGAAATACATGGGCTGCTATTGGTACTTGTAAAATTTGGTTGGGCTTGTAATAAGGATTAAATTGCATGAATTTCATTTTTCGAGCCTAGGAACGAAATTGGAATTAATCAAAAGTATAGGGGCAAAATGATACTTTTGCCTAAGATGTAGATTGGATTGAAATGAGTACGAAATTGAATTAAATTGAGTTAATTTACTCGTATAGATCCGGAAAGACAAAATACAGAGTTAGATCGTGGAAAAGAAAACGTATCGGATTAGTAGTTTACAAGTCACAAACAATTGTCGATGTAAGTTCGTGTAACTTAATTGTGTATATTTATATGCTTACATTGAGTGTTAAATATGTAAATTGTGTAAATGTTATATATGTGTATGTAATAGATATCATAATTGAAAATCTCTGATAAATAAATAAGTCCTATTTGGATAATGAGATTCGATGGATACAAGGTTTTGTTTCCTGAAATGGTAATGTTCCTGCATATGTTGAGAACGTACCGTAGCTCGAAAGAGCGTCCTATTACAAGCCCTCTCAAGCTTCCCGTTATATAGTGTTCTTGCGAGCTTCCTGTTAAATGCTCTTAGGAGATTCCCGATTGGTTATGGCCCTAAATGTGTTGTGGGCACACCACAACTCTTATAAGCGCCTCGATATAGGCTCTTTGTGAGCTTCCCATTAGTGCTTTTTTGAACTTCCCATTATGTGGCTATCTGGTGCTTCCCGTTAATTACTCTTTGGAGTAACCCATTATAGGATCTTTTTGAGCTTCCCGTTATTAAGCCCAGATAAGCTTCCCATTACATGCTCACATGAGCATCCCGTTATATAGGCTTGAGAGAGCTCTTTTAGTTTATGTTCTTGTAAAAGAACTTTCGAATATGAATTAACGGATTTATAGTATTTTACACTTCATATGTACTACCCAAGTATCCATCGAGATTTCAAACGATTCAACGGGTGAAATTTTGACATGTGAACATATGAAATCAAAATGAAATCATTACCTGTATATACTTGAAATAATTGGAAACCCGATATTGGATGAGCTCATCCTTGTTATTGATATTTACATGAAATACATGACTAACATTTTTGTTGAGGTTATATGTGTTAGGCAAATGGTCAAATTGCTTTGGATGTATTCTTGTATGTTTACTATATATGTAAATGAATGGTAAGTAAATTTTCCGTTATACAGACTTACTAAGCACTAAGTGCTTATTAAGTTGTATTTCCTCTTTTTTATAGTTCTCGGAGGATCATTGGGTTGGAAGCTTGGTGGAGATCACTCACACTATCCACCGGCCCATTTTCGGTACAAGTATGAAACTAATTTTGGTTATAATGGCGTGTATAGGTTAACTTGGCCATTGTTGACATTTTAAATATTTTGGTTGTAACTAGCCATTGGTATGGCTTGTGTTTGGTATATTTTGAAATGCTTATATATATATATGACCTTAACATGTTTGATATGTGAAATTGAAATGGTTTAATGATGGTAAGCATATGGATGAATGGATAGAGATAGCATAATTGATAAAGTATGCGTAAATGTAAATTTCATCAATTAGGTAAGATTGAGTATAGGAGTACATGTGACGAAATATCATGCATAAGACTTGGTTTTGGCTTGGTTTAAATGTCTTGAATTGGTTGGTGAATGTGTTTAAGTGTTTATGTATGTAGAAGGTGAGAGACATGGGCGTGTGCCTCAACCGTGTGTGACAAATGGCCTAGCACATGGGATTGTGTTCTAGCAGTGAGTCCTCTGCATCTTAAAATTTTAAAACAGAATGCTCATAATTGATCACATGGCCTAGCACACGGGTGTGTGGCTTGGCTATGTGACCGCTGCCCTTAAATGTATTGGAAGTCAGAGAGTTACACGAGTTGGGGACACGGCCATGTGCCCTACTGCAAATACCACACAGGCTAAGACACGGGTGTGTCACTTGGCCGTGTAAGCCACACGTCCTGACCACACGGGCGTGTATCCCCTGCACCTTGGAAAATTTTGAAATTTTGCAAAAAATTCTCTGAGTTTTCAAATTAGGCATGATTTGATTCTAAATTGAAATTTGAGCCTCGAGGGCTCTCATAAGGGACTGCATGAATAATATCCGACATGAATGTTAAATAATAAATTGAAATGTCTATATTTAATTTGTTTATTTTGGTAATACTCGATAACCTTATTTCAACGACGGATACAGGGTAGGGGTGTTACAATTGGAACATCAGTGGAGATCACACTATCTGGAAACTCTTTCGATAGTTATTTTTTTTATTTTGGCCCGGTTATAAGTGCCATGTAAATGGGGTTTCAGAATGTTTATGTTATTAAGAAACTTGGTGATGACTTGTGTCATTTGGGATGTAATTTTGTATTTGGTATCTTGTAATGGTAAGCTTTTCACTTGATACCTTTGTTGATGAGATATTGCTGAAATGGTCATTTTGGCTTTGGTAATTAATGAACTTATGATGGAGTATGTTTGCATTTGAAAGTTTAGTATAAATGGATGATCTTGGCATATGGTATTTAGGACTTGGATGATGATTGAATAAGGTGGATATGTTGATTATGTCTTGGTTTAGATAGTTGTTGTTTATACTTGAATTGTTGTGTCATTGAGGGCATATTGGTTAGGCACATAGGTTGAATGCGAACTGTCATATTTTGACATGTTTTGGTATGTTTTGAATAGGTTTATGTGATGGTAAATGCATGGCTTGGAGTCTAAGAAATTGTGGGTGATTTGGCTTGTGTTTGAAGGTATTTTAGGCACACACAGTGTTCCACACAGTCTTGTGTCCCACACGGTTGCATGAGATGACCATGTTGCCTCTCTGATTTTTGGTGCAGGTTTGTCCACATGGCCTAGTGACCCTAAATTACATGGGCATAGGTTATTACATAGTTTGGCCATACAGCCATGTTCTTAAGCCACACAGGCTGAGCTACGTCACACGGCCATGTGACCCTTGTTTTCACTTTTTACTCATACTATTGTAAAAGTTTCATTTTAATCCAGAATTGTTCCCAGTTTGTTCTAAATGTTCTGTGAGCTCGAATTAAGTAAAATTTTGATTGAATAACATGGAAAAATGATTGAAAATGATTTATTTGTTTATTTTTTATTAAATTATGAACGATGTCAAATTTATATAGTTGTAATACCTTATAACTCAGGTCAGGCGATTGGACCAAGTATAAGGTGTTACAACTAGATATGTATGAATCTTATAGATCAAGAGAAAACTTCTTTTGCATTTGAAGATGGTACATATTGTTACGTTGTAATGCCTTTTGTGTAACGCCCTAGAATTTGGGCCTAAAAGTATTGGGCCTTGAGCAAAGGAACGGTTTGGAAACTGTGTACAAAAGTATGTCTGCTTTAGTGGTTAAGGGTCCTGAGAGGACTTGGAAAATTCCTGGGTTCAAACCTTGGCTTTAGCAAAAATTTTGGTTTTAAGTGGATAAAACCCCAGATGCTTTGATGTAGGCCTTTTAAATTATTGTGTTAAAAAACATGTCACAAGGAAGCATGTGGTTTAGTGGTTGTGGCATCATTAAGGTTGCAAGGGAGCCTGGGTTCAAGTCTTGGCTCTTGCAATTTATTTTGGTTTTTCTTTTAAAGGAACTTGGACTTTGGCCTTTAGACCTTTTAGTTAATTGAAGACAAAATGTGACACAAAAGAGCTTTTGGTCTAGTGGCAAGGTGGTGTGTTGTGTAACTGTGAGGTCTGAGGTTTAAGTCCTGGGTTGCGCAATGGGGTATTTATTTAGCTACATGAGCCGTGTAAGTGGCAGAGTTGGAGTGAAATACTGTCGAACGTTGATTGACACATTGCCTGGGAACCAAGGGTGCGATGATCATTGATTTGCGGAATAAGAGTGTTTGGATCGAAAGGAATCTGCAAATCGCATCAGGTGTGTAAACTCCCCACTGTAACTGTAGAACGAAAAAAGCCGAAATACAGCATTTGGGACCATGCGAATCATGGGAGATAGACTGTAGAGGCCTCCATGAGCATTTCCATAAGCTTAGGCCGTAATGGGCCACGTGAGTTAAATGGGCCCTGTGGGCTCAATGGGCTTGTGCGCCCCACACGGATAAAATCCACGATTGCTGGCAAATACTGGACCGGGCTATGTAGTTCGCATAGTCGTGACTGAATTTGGGCTAATTGGGCCACACGAGAGTGTGGGCCCACTTGGGTCGAATATGGGCCTTGGACCCATTTGCACTGTTATGACCATTTAGGTTATCTGTGTCGCGTTAAAATGACTATTTTGCCCCTCGAGATAAAATGATTGATTTGCCTTTGATGTAAATGAATGGTTTGTCCGAGATGTAAATGACTAATTTTTCTGTGATTTAAATGACTGATTTGTCTGTGATTTGTATGGTGATTACGTGTATGGCATTCGCATACCGACATCTTTGTATGGGCGGGGATTACATTATGAGGAAGTACTATACTGGTAGCTTTGCCACAATCACTGTTACTGGTGGCTTGGCCATATATACTGTTACTGGCAGTTTTGTTGCGATACTGTTGCTGGCAGCTTTGTTGCGATGCTATTTATGGCTTTGTACCGATCATATTACTACTATTGATGGCTTTGTGCCGATCATACTACTATTATTGATGGCTGTGTACCGATCATAGTATTACTACTTATGGCTTTGTGCCGATCATACTACTATTACTGATGGTTGTGTACCGATCATATTACTACTACTGATGGCTTTGTGCCAATCATATTATTGTACTTATGGCTTGTAGCCATTCTGTTTATAGCTTATACCTACCCTATTTATGGCTCTTAGCCATTTCAGTTCTTGGCGACTTCTTTGCGATCTTGGTTAGTGCCATGAACCGGTGCTACATAAGGAGTGTAGGGATGGGTGGGTCGATTTAATCCCCACAGGAATGTAGGGTTGGACAGGAGACGGAGTGCATGGTTGGTATGGGTATTTATGCATTGCATATACTGATTTTTATATTAAGATGGGCTTAAGCCCAGATATATGTGATATGTGCCATTTGATATGGGCTCAGGCCCAACCGAGGCTGATGGGGGCTAAGGCCCAATCCTCACCATTACTATATTGGGCTAAGACTCACATTGTACTGTTACTGTTAAAGGGCTCAGGCCTAGACTGTGTTGTTTCTGTTTACTGACTATTTTTTTAATAAGGGGATTACACATTGGGTTTTCGTAAACTCACCTCGTTTTTAATCTTTCAGGTAATCCCCAGCGTTAGACGGTTCAGAGTTACAAGGGACTCAGAGGTTGCCACATAATCGCATCAGCTTTCGTTTTTAGCTTTTGATTTATAAGTAACTGAATTTGGGCATTTTTATGTAAAAAGGCCTCTTTAAAGTTATAAACTTTAAATTGGGCTTTTATTTATTTAGTTTGATATAAAGTGATAGTTGTAGAATAAGACGGGTTTTCAAAAGGTAACCTTTTTCAAAGACACCATGCTTTCACAATAAATGAGATTTTGGAAAATTTATAACGTTTTAAAAGTGAAATGAACAACCCATTTTGGAATCACCGTTTAATAACAAAATGATTAATTGATTTTAAAGATTTCAACAACAACAAGTTTTACGCTAAACACCTCAATATGACACCGCCAGATTCGACCATAACTCCTAAGTCGGGTTTGGGGTGTTACACTTTGGGCTAAAAAATGTCAAGACTACGTATCAATGCTTAATGAACAAAATTTTTAAAGGGTTTATTGGCACGTTTATTGAAAATTATGTCGATGACTTGTTGATTAAAAGAAACTCGATACAATAATATATCTCTAACTTGGTTATGATTTTGAAGGTGCTAATAGAATACCAATTATTGTTAAACTCAACAAAATGCTTTTTTAGGGTTACAATAAGAAGATTTTTGGGGTTTCTAATATCCAACTGGGGTATTAAAACTAACCTAGACAAGATACAAGCTATAATGGACATGGAACCACCTACAACAAATAAAGAGTTACAACGACTCAAAGAAAGGGTTGCAACTTGAAACAAATTTATCTCAAGTTTTGCAAGTAAATGGTTGTCATTCTTCCTATTATTGTGAAACTCAAAAAAATTCAATTGTGATCAGGAGTGTTAGCAAGATTTTAATGAGATTAAAAAAATCTTTGGAATTGTACCATTTTTATCTTTATCTGCAACAAGAGAGCCATTATTCTTGTACCTTCCTACTTCAAATAACTCTATAGCAACTTTCTTAGTTAAAGAACACGATGGCATACAACATCCAATATATTATATCAACCAAACCCTACAAAATGACAAACAAAATTTTTCAAGGAATGAAAAAAATAACATATGTATTGCTTATAGCTCCCCAAAAAAGTATCCTGACAAAGTTGACACCTTAGGACAACTAATATGATGGAGCACAGAACTTAATGAATATGGGCTCACTTATCAACCTTGATGAGCTATCAAGGTGCAAGTGTTAGTATACTTTGGGAAAAATTACACCGTTTATAGAAAAGTTACCTGTACGACAAGAATCCTCTAGAGAAATACCACTTCAGCACTTGCCCTAAATTATTTCGTAGACCATTCTATAGAAACTTGAACATTTTACATAGATGGATGCTCTATTAAAGAAATAGTAGGAGCAAAGATGTGGTAAGGATATCTGGTTAAAAGATGCGAACGATGTCAGAAAGTTTACAAATTACCAAAACAACCAGATGAGATGTTAAAAAATATCTTCAATCCATAGAATACATGACTTGGGGTATTAATATGTTGGGTCTATTTCTATTGGTGTCAAGGAAGCAAAAGTTCTTATTGTTGCTTGTGAATATTTTATGAAATGGGTAGAAGTAGAACCTATTGCAACCGTCACTACAAGAGATGTAGAGAGTTTTCTCTTGAAAAATGTCTTATGTTGATTTTCAATAGGCACACAATTAAATTTATCTATCAATATTTACATTTTTTTTCAATTGAGCCCTTGTTCTTTTTTTTTTTTGCTAAATTTGACTTTTAACATTTCCAATAGTCAAATCTGTTTTTTTTAAACATAAATGCTAACTGAAACATTTTTTCAACGATGTTGGCTTGACAACTCTTGTGGCAGTCCATATTTACTTCAGTCTAATATGACACTATTTGTTTGACTTCAAAAAATAATTAAAATTATAACAATATTTCAAAGTTAAAAAATATATAAGAATTTCATAAAAACTCAAAAAAAATTAGCATGAAGTACGCATGGATTGCCACGCAAGCTATCATGCTTAAAAATTTAACATTTTAGTCAATATTTTTGTTAATAAACAACAATTCTACTCTTCCTAAAAGGGTGATGGTATAATTTAACTGTTTTTAGAAGGTTGGAAGTCAAATTTAGCTTAAAAAAATAATAAAGGTTCATGTATAATTTTGTAATTTATCCTAAATTAATATATTGCTTTAATTTTTTATTATATAAGTGTTAAATTATTTATATATTCAAATAATTTTTTACGAGCTTATAAATTCTAACCTGAACACGAAACTCCAACTCGGTTAATATGAATCCAAATAGAACATAACTTGATTTGACACCAAAAAGTCAACAATGTGAACTCGTCCAATTCTAATCTAAATTGACCTGAACTTTAAATGACTCAAAAACTAACCCTAATTTTATAAATTAAATGTAATCCAACCTTAACTCTCAAAACCAAATGAAAAAAATGATTTCCAATTTGAATTAATCAATCCAAATTAAGCTAATTAAAAAAAATGCAACTGTGGTCTAATTTTTATCTTATTTTTAATATTTATACAAGTTGTCGGTAAATATTTGTCAACCTTCGAACATAAAAAAAGCATAAAACAAATATATGATTGAAAAACATATGAATACCATAAAATGAAATACTAAAATTTACTAATACCAATTTATATAAATAGAAAAATAATATGAATACCAACCAAACACACATTAAAGATATAGTTTTGATCCTGTAGAATTAAAATAAAGTCACAACAAATCTAGTTTTACCATTCCCTAATTATCCCTCACCAGTTTTAATCCCTTCATTGACTTGTCCCACAAATAATAAAGCATCTTCCTAGATTGCTTTATAGCATACATTAGAGATAGCTTTTATACATTGTTATAGGAACTCTCATCCTCAAAATTATAAAATAAGATCTAATCTAACTTATGAACTTAAAAATTTTCTCATTAAAGTAATCAAGATTGAATCATAGAAAAATTTAAAAGATAAAATAAAAAACTCAAAATTAGGAGAATAACATAAAACACTAAATTCAAATAATAAACATAATGTTTTAGGATGATAGAGATGCTTTAATTTAAAGGAAAAGACTGTGATATGTGACCAAAGTTCAACAAACACAACACCATCCTAACATAAAATGATAGAATACTTTTGGATCAAAGGCCATAATAGAAGCAAATAGATAACTCAAATTAAATCTTATTTTTCCCAAGGGAAAACAACATTGGAGCAAAGGCCATTGTTGGGGTTGATGTTGTCACCAAACTGAAACATTATCTCATCGCCACCCACATGAGTTTGAGGGTTATTGTTGTTGTTGCTCATCAAATCCATGATCCATTGTTGCCTTTGCATTGGATCCATGTTCTTCACATCTGGTTGCACAATGTTCTCTGTACCTGTCCTTGGCATCGCTTCGGGGGTTACCATTGTCATCGATGGCAGTGCCACCATTGATGAGGACGATAATGATGACAGCCCTTGAGGATTAAGGGGTGCCCTAGAAAGTGCTTCTATCCGTTTGTCAATATCACTCATTTTTTTATCGAGCAAAATGTTGATATCACTAAAGGCCCCAAAGTTCAAACCATGGATGACCTCTTTGCTGCAAATGTTATTGACCATTACCTAGGTTATCTCATTTTCCCAGTTTTCCTTACAATGCTTCTTTAGCTGCTCAGCTACTTTGGTGATCTTTTGGGACAGGAAAGTCTTCTGGTTCATCATATTCTTGTTTTTCTCCATCTCGGGGATTGTCTTGAGCTTGGAAAGAATTTGTTGGACTACCACTGGGGAAGGCCAAACCTCTGGTTGGGACTTATAAAGATTGTACATGATAGCACAAGTGTCGATCCCACAAAGGGTACTCAACTCCCTCATTTTGTTTTTCAAACCCTTTATTCTTTTCTTATAGGTGGCTTTCCTTGTTTAGTCATTAGTGATATAAGCAAGCTTAACCTTCTTCCTCGTCATGGCATTCAAATCAAGAGGGGATATTGGAATGGTTTTTTTCCTTTTCCTTTTTCTTATGTTTTCTTTCCCAAACAAAAAATAGATGCTTTATATAGAGGTGAAGAGAGTGAAAATCTTCTCAAATTAAATGACAATAATAGCCAATAATTTTAGTATATAGAAGATATCATTGTAATAAAGTATATAAAAACAAAAAATATATATATATTTGTAAAAAACAAAAGTTACTTTGGAAATTTTTAAAAATGGAAAAAAATAACATTATAATACATAAATGGTAGGTAGTATTTATATAATTACCATGTTAGAGTATTTGGTATTTAAGTAGTGTAAATTGTTAACTAAGAATTGTAATAATGAGCTGCATTTTTTTCTTATAAATTTGGAAACTAATTTAATGTTATGAAAAAAATACAGAAAGATGATATGTACGCCAACTAGACTAAGTATAGCAACTTTCTTTGCCATATGAAGAGCCAAACTGTGTAAAGGGTGACCCAACCGTTGGCTAAAAAGAGATGTCGTGATCATTTATATGTTGCACCACAAAGAAGTTCGGATCTCAAATTAAATTCAATCCCTAACACTAACATTCATCAACTTGGTATACTTGCAATTATCGAGATGGAAGCATGTAACGATACTTTTGTGCAAGTGTACACAGTCGTTCAAGTAATAAGTAAGTAAAAATAGTTATCGTCTCCATAGAGACTGTTTATGTTAATCCATTATTTGTAAAATTATAAGTTAACAATTTGGTGGTAAAACCACAATAATTTGAATGGTGATGTTTAAACTAATTAAAATTATCTAGATGCAAAGATTGATCCCTAATGCAATTTTAATCTAAACACAAATTATCTAAATGTATGAATGAATGGCTTTAGCACAAAAAATAACAATCAACATGAAACAGGCTAGGATAATTATATTAATCAACTCAATTCATTTTCATCATGCTTAACAGTGTTCAGAAAACATTCCATGGCAACTCGATCTTTCATGAGTTTGGAAACCAAATTAAGTCCCATCGGTATCTTTACTTAGTGAAATATGCATTTTACTAATCATATTTGTAATACCCAATTTTAGCCCGGGATCACATATGGAAACATAATCTTCAAGGATATGTAATCTTAGATATGATATGCAATCTTAGATATGATATATGCAATCTTAGATATGATTTATGCAATCTTAGAAGATATGATTTTGTAATCTTAGAGATTTAATTTGTATATACCTTTTAATCTTAGCCGTTGATGTAATTAATCATGCTGTTGGATTTGGGAGGCTCAACTATAAATAGATGCCTCTCCCTTCATTGTAAGGGAGGGAAGTTGGGAGTAATAATAATTCTTAAGAGTATTCCCTTAAATTTCTCTTTCTCTTGCATTTTTATTTTCTTTGGCGTGTTCAATAGGGGTCTTTTCGACTTCATTTATTTGCGGATTTAGGCCCAAAATTTATGTCAAAGCTCGATTTAGTCTTTTTTTATTTATTATTTATTTTTATTAAATTTGATTTTCTTGTTATTAAGTAATTATTATTACTATATATACACATACGCATATTTTTTCCAATAATATATATACATACATTTGTTTAAAAACTTTTATAAACACATGCACATATTATATATATTTTTATTATTATTCTATTTGCATAACTTTTATATACATATATATACATTTACATTTTATATACTTATACATTTTTATTTCCTAACTTTTATATGCACATATATATATATATATATATATATATATATTTTATATATTTTTACTTTGATAAATATGTATATACGTATGTTTTCTTATATCTTCATAAATTTTTCATATATATATTTTTCTAAATTAATTAATTTTAATATATGTAATTATTATTTGTTTATATATATATATGTAATTATCTTTTTATAATCTATATCTATGTATATAAATTTTTTATATATGTACATGTATATATTTTGTACCATTTTTCTCTTTATATTTTTTGTTTATTTCCTTCTTTTGTTTATCAATTTATGTTTTCATTTATATTTTAAAAGCATGTTATTTTATTTCGCTCATTTATTTGATGCTTTGCATGTTATTGATTTATTTTATTTATTTATTTATTTGTTTATATTATTTCTATGCCATTGTTGTATTTATTACTATTGTATTTGTTATCACGATATCTATACATACATTATAACATTACATTATCTCTTACTCGAATTTAAAATGGAAAATTTTCAAAATAAAGATAATACTCGTATTTAGGATTTTTAAGAAAATTGAGCCCTAACGTATTGGGTTCCGATTTTCTTCATAAAATCTAACAATCGAGGATTGTTCTTTAATCAAACAAAATAAAACTTGTCATCGGGAATTCAATGTGTTGTGTCCTAACGTATTGGATGTGACACGTTGATTTCTCGAGATAAGATTTTTAAATATATATATAAAGGAAATATTGAATGTTTGGGATTTTAAGTAATCTTGCCCTAACGTATTGGGCTGCGATTTCTTCATAAATTTTAAACAATTAAATATTTTCTTAAATTTTATTATACGAGTTTTTTGGACCAACTCATCTTGAAGAGAATAAAATGTTGTGCCCTAACGCATTGGGTGTGGTATTTTTCTTTTCAAAAAGAGAAAGTCTTAATAAATAATTTCATTTAACTAAGGATAGTATTTTTTTTAAACTCTTGACTTTAAGACATTAATTAATGAATTTGATACCAAATTTTGGGCGTTACGAGGGTACTAATCCTTCCTCGTACGTAAGTGACTCCCGAATTCGTTTTTCTGAAACTCGTAGACCAAAGCTATTTTTTAGGTGATACAATCACACCTTAATAAAAGATTGGTGGTGACTCCCAATTTTTGTTTTTTTTTAAAGTCGACAACTAATTTTTTTCCAAAATAAAAATGGTTTCGACGACTTAGCGACTCCATCGGGGACTTTTAAAAAATAAGAGAGTCGAGCCAGAAAGTTGATTAATTTTTGTCTTATGGTCGAGAAAATATTTTTTTAAAAAAATTCATGAGATCCTTTTGCATTCATTATTTTCTTGCTTAATTGATCTTTGCATTATACATTACATGAGTTGAATGATTTTACCCTTTTAAGTGGGAGTGAGAAACTATTTCTTCGTGAGGTTTTCACCTCCATATAGGATAGTGGATCGCTTTCGGAATACATCGGTACATATGCCTTCGTGAGATTATCATCTCCGTGTAGTCATAAGGAAAATGTGTTCCCTTGAACCGAACTTGATCTATATGAGCCTATAATGGATGAAGATCGAGGAATCTGCTGGTTCAGGTACCCTTACTTTAGAACCGAACCGCATAATGAGCCTTAGGAGCCTACCCTAGGTAGAATCACACCGAATGCCTAGAGGTCACCCAAAAACTTGGTTTAAATTTACTATCATTTTGTTGTATTTTGTCTATTTTTGTTACAATTATAATTACTTCGGTTTGTAATTACTTTATTGGTTTGAATTTTGATGTTTCTGCATATTGCATTTCATAACCACTCGATTATATCCTTTTAAGTGGGAGTGAGAAGCTATTTCCTTCGTGAGGTCTTCACCTCCATGCAGGATAGCGGATTGCTTTCGGGATACATCCGTACCTATGTCTTCGTGGGATTTTCATCTCCGTGCAGCCATAGGGAAATGTATTCCCCTGAACTGAACTTGGTCCGTATGAGCCTATAATGGGTGAGGATCGAGGAATCTGCTAGTTCAGGTACCCTTACCTTAGAGCCAAACTACATATAGTGAACCCTAGTTGCCCACCTTAGGAATAATTACACCAAACCCTAGTGGTTTCCCGAGTAGATGCTCAATTTGTTTCTTTCTTGCTTGCTTTTGTTTTGCACTAACCTGTTTCGTTTTGTTATGGTTATGATTGCATTGCATTTTCATCAAAGAAAAGAGGTGTTGATTCATGTTCAGTATCTAAATAGAGAGCTTGTCATAAGAAAATGGATTTCTTGATAAAGTGGGAGATAATACGGTTGTCCAAATATAGTCCGAGAAAACGTAACGAGAGAAAGATGATGGTCTAAGGGAAGACTACGCAACTTTGCTTCGTTGCCCGAGGATTCAAGTTGATAAAGATTATTCGAGAGTCGTCGACCTCCGGACCTTTTAAAGAGAAGCCAACGAGCATTACGAGGATGAATGAGCAACAATTCGCTGCCCGGATCAAGCAAAAAGGAGATAGAAGAGACACCTTTTTTGGAAAGTTTACGAGATTTTAACATCCAGATATGAAGAAAGGGATTGATGTCTTCACCTGGAGTATGAGGGCAAGGCTGTATAAATTTCCATTTTATGTAAAGAGATTTATTTTCTAGAAAAGTTGTTCTAATAGAATTGAATCAGAATCAACGCCTCTCTTCTTTTGCATTCATGGCATTCATTGCTTTAGCTTTGCATTGCATCATATACATTAAATCTCACAAAATGATTGTAAAATTTTGGCAGTTATCCTAGAATATCGGTACACGTGGAAAAAACAAAGTAATGGACCAAAGATTGGAAAGACCTGAACAACTCCAAAGGGAGAGGTAGGACCAGCTACTGCTGCAAGAGCGTTAGCTAAGGTCCAACAAAATATGATGGACAATAAAAAATGAAGGATTTAAAAGAAACGTTCACATCAATGTCATACATGAAGACAACTGAAAAGGGACCTTGTTAGACATCTACCCTTATAAACTTGGGAGTGTTCTGAATAATCGGACTGCAGTCCATGTAGTATTTAGAGCTTACTTAGAGTAATATTTAGAACACACTTGTTGCTTTCAGCCTAGAGGCAATAAGAACTCATTTGTGAAATAGGCTAATGTCTGAACGTCATTATTTTAATGAAATGCATCTTTGCGATCATTTTTGAGCCAATATTCTTTCATTCTTTACGAATAATTATTTTTTATTCTTTCATTCTATTGGATTATCTTTCAAATAAATCTTTCATTCATAATCATACTGTACAGATTCTTAAATTCATACATTCTTTGTATAATCTTTTGTACCTACAATAAGTCCCTGGATATCAACGACATGAGTGACGCTACTACAGACTCAGAATCTCCTTTTGAGCGAGACATGTGTTTAGAGGGATCTCAAGACTTTGAAGATGACATAGATTGTAGCCTATTTCCGGACTTGTTAAGGATGGTAGAACAATTCGAGAAACGGATCTTACCCTACAAAGAATCATTGGGATACATGACTTCTACTTATGTGGGGCAAGAAGGTCATTTGGTCGATCTCGCCAAAAGAATCTGACGGTCATCGATTCATCTTTGTGGTCGTCAATTACTTTATTAAATGGGTGGAAGCTGCTTCATATGCCAATGTCACAAAGTCGATAGTTAGCAAATTCATGAAGAATCATATGTCAGTATGGAATTCCAAAAGGATCATATCTGACAATGCACTAAATTTTAACAACAACACAATATCAAAAGTTTGCAGTCTGTTCACGATTAATGCCATATTGCCCAAAAAAAAGAAAAACTCTACCGGGGCAATGCCTTTCTCTTGGGCCCATCGCGGTTTTGCCTATTGAAGATAAGATTCTTTCTCTCTGAGTTTTTGGATCCAATTTCGATTGAAGAAGAATGTTCAAAGTTATCCATCATGGTCAAATGCACCAAAAGCAAATGATGCGAGCTCACAAAAAAGGTCCGCCCTAGAGAATTCCTTGAGAGGGACCTGGTATTGAAGAAGATCCTTCCCATACAAAAAGAACTTTATCCCACGCTGGGAAGGACCTTATGTAGAAGGCCTTATCTGGAAATGCGTCAATTTTTATCAGAAGGGATAACAAAGACATGCCTAATCCTATGAGTTCAGATTCAATCAAAAAAATATTTCAAAAAAAAAGAAAAAAAAAAAGGAGAGGCCAAGGTGAAAATCTGCAAAGGACGCCTTGAGACCAAAGGGGATTTGAGTTGAAAACTCGAAAAGGGCGGCTCAAATTTTGATCAGAATGGGACATGAAGTGATCAGAGCAGCTCAAATTTTGATCAGATTGAAGCATGTTGTGATCTTGCTATACCTGAATCAACAGGAAAGGGTAGGAGACATCTTGGGACATCGACGAAGTACTGCGGATCTCCTAAACACATGTCAAACTCATAATGGTCTTTAAGAAGTTTGTATAAAGAAGCTCAAGCTGCGATATCTGGGGCACCCAATTTTCATACTATTTATATTAAATTTTTTGTTCTTGGAATACTTCATTCTTTCCCAAGATACACATTCCCAATCAATTTCTTTGTTATCCTTATTTACTATTTTTTGATAATCTATTCCTTTCGAGTTATGCTCAGAACCAATTGTGTTCTCATCCATTGTTATACCCTTTTTGCAAGCATGTTGCATTGGAATAATGATTAATGGACTAATAAAACTTTCACAAGGGAAGTTTGACATATTACTCTAGAAGTTTCTAAATAATACAGGAACCTGAAACAAGACTATTGTTTAGAACGCACCATGTTTAAAGGTTGGAAATCTAAAAAGGAAGAGTCTAAATTAGGACTTTCTCTTTGGATTTTGTTGTTAAAAACATTGATTGAACAAAATGACAAAGCTTAAATAAACAAGTAAGCAATGATCACCAGACAATAGGAAGAGGTTTCCTCGGAGAAGAAAGCCTTCATTTATGCATGAGCCTTTGGTATGATACCCTGGGAATGGTGGAAGGGACCAGAGAGATTTAGATCCTGTATCCTTGAATTGTGATAGGAGAGGTTCAAGAAAAAGCCATATATTCCTACCTTTGGGTTACAGTGGGAGAATGATGGTACAAATTTTACTCCCCAAAGGATTGAACTTTGAGGTTTACAGTGGGGGGCAACCTGACTAAATGTTTTTTCAGAAAAGCCAACCAAGCAAGAAGGCATTGTAGCACATCAGTGTTAAAGCCTTAATAAACTTCGAGCAATGAGAACCTAAGTGGGATCATTCTCAGAAAAAAATTATTAAAAATTATGCATTCGTACAAACACCATTCACACATGTCTAGTTAGGAGCATTTGATTCATTTTATGTCATCCTAATGATTAGGCATAATTAGGTTCATTATACAGGTCATGTTCCCTAGAGAGCAGATCAGTAAAGATAACAGATCTTGCCTTCATGCACTGACAGTGAAGCAGATCGAAGACACCAACCTTGCCTCCCTGGGTTGTAGCGGAGCAGGTTAAAAATAGCAGATCTTGCCTTCCTGCACCGACAGCGAAGCAGATCGAAGACACTAGTCTTGCCTCCCTGGGTTGCAGCGGAGCAGGTTAAAAATAGCAGATCTTGCCTTCCTGCACCGACAACGAAGCAGATCGAAGACATCAGCCTTGCCTCCCTGGGTTGCAGCGGAGTAGGTTAAAAATAGTAGATCTTACCTTCCTGCACCGATAGCGAAGCAGATCGATGACCCCAACCCTATCTCCCTGGACAGCAGTGGAATAGGTTGAAGATTGTGAATCCTATCTCCCTAAGTAATAGTGGAGTAGGTTGAAAATAGCAGATCTTGCCTTCCTGTACTGGCAGTGAAGTAGATCGAAGACATCAGTCTTATCGCCTTAACGTTGCAATGGAAAAGATTGAAGCCACAACGGAGAATCTTATTTCTCTGGCGTTGTAGCGGAGTAGATTGAAGCCACGATGGCAAATCTTATCTCCTTGGCGTTAAGGCTTGGATTAGCTGAAGTGGAGTAGATTGAAGCTGTGGGCAGCGAATCCTATCTCTTTGGAATTATAGTGGAGGAGATTGAAACCACGATGGTGAATCTTACTCCCCTGGCGGTGTAGTGGAACAGATTGAAGCTACGACGGTGAATCTTGTTTCCCCAACATTGCAATTTAAAAGACTGAAGATAGCGAATCTTATCTCCTGAAGTTGTAGTGGAGCATATTAAAGTCAATAATCCTATCTCCATGAAGTTACAGTGAAGCAGATTAAAACCACATATCTTATCTCTCTGAAGTTGCAGTAGAGTAGATCACATCGGGTCTTATCTCCCTAAAGTTGCAGTGGAGTAGACTCAAGAAAGCAAGTCTTATCCCCCTGAAATTGAAGTGGGGTAGACTAAATAAACAAATCCTGTCCTCCTAAGTTGTAGTGGAGTGGATTAGAATGATGGACTTTATCTCTCTGAAATTACAGTTAAGCAGATTAAAAGTTACGAGTCACCAATCCTATCTCTCCGATGTTGCGGTGGAGTGGATCGAGACACCAATTCCCATACCTCTGAAGATGCAGTATGATGGATGTGGCTGCTTGAAGAAGAAGAGCACCAAGATCCAGTTTGACCGGGCAAAAATTGACCATTTCTAAAGTCTTTGCTCCGTTCCTATTACACGACAACGAGCAAAGAGGGGCAGCTGTAATACCCAATTTTAGCCCGGGCTCACATATGAAAACATATTCTTCAAGGATATGTAATCTTAGATATGATATATGCAATCTTAGATATGATTTATGCAATCTTAGAAGATATGATTTAGTAATCTTAGAGATTTAATTTGTAGATACCTTTTAATCTTAGCCGTTGATGTAATTAATATGTACCGTTGGATTTGGGGAGGCTCAACTATAAATAGATGCCTCTCCCTTCATTGTAAGGGAGGGAAGTTGGGAGTAATAATAATTCTTAAGAGTATTCCCTCAAATTTCTCATTCTCTTGCTTTTTTATTTTCCTTGGCGTGTTCAATAGGGTCCTTTCGACTTAATTTATTTGCGAATTTAGGCCCAGGATTTATGTCAAAGCTCGATTTAGTCTTTTTTTATTTATTATTTATTTTTATTAAATTTGATTTTCTTGTTATTAAGTTATTATTATTATTATTACTATATATACACATACGCATATTTTTATACAATAATATATATACATACATTTGTTTAAAAACTTTTATAAACACATGCACATATTATATATATATTTTATTATTTTTCTATTTGCATAACTTTTATATACATATATATACATTTACATTTTATATACTTATACATTTTTATTTCCTAACTTTTATATACATATATATATACTTTTATATATTTTTCCTTTGATAAATATGTATATACGTATGTTTTCTTATATTATTCTTCATAATTTTTTATATATATTTTATAAATTTATTAAGTTTAATATATGTAATTATTATTATTTGTTTATATATATATATATATATATGTAATTATCTTTTTATAATCTATATATATGTATATAATTTTTTTATATATGTACATGTAAATATTTTGTACCCTTTTTCTCTTTATATTTTTTGTTTATTTCCTTCTTTTGTTTATCAATTTATGTTTTCATTTATATTTTAAAAGCATGTTATTTTATTTCACTCATTTATTTGATGCTTTGCATGTTATTGATTTATTTTATTTATTTATTTATTTGTTTATATTATTTCTATGTCATTGTTGTATTTATTACTATTGTATTTGTTATCACGATATCTATACATACATTATAACATTACATTATCTTTTACTCGAATTTAAAATGGAAAATTTTCAAAATAAAGATAATACTCGTATTTAGGATTTTCAAGAAAATTGAGCCCTAACGTATTGGGTTCCGATTTTCTTCATAAAATCTAACAATATAGGATTGTTCTTTAATCAAACAAAACAAAACTTGTCATCGAGAATTCAATGTGTTGTGTCCTAACGTATTGGATGTGACAAGTTGATTTCTCGAGATAAAGATTTATATATATATATATAAAGGAAATATTAAATGCTTGGGATTTTAAGAAATCGTGCCCTAACGTATTGGATGCGATTTCTTCATAAATTTTAAATAATTAAATATTTTCTTAAATTTTATTATACGAGTTTTTTGGACCAACTCATCTTGAAGAGAATAAAATGTTGTGCCCTAACGCATTGGGTGTGATATTTTTCTTTTCAAAAAGAGAAAGTCTTAATAAACAATTTCATTTAACTAAGGATAGTATTTTTTTAAACTCTCTACTTTAAGACATTAATTAATCAATTTGGTACCAATTTTTGGGCGTTACGAGGGTGCTAATCCTTCCTCGTACGTAAGTGACTCCCGAATCTGTTTTTCTGAAACTCGTAGACCAAAGCTATTTTTTAGGTGATCCAATCACACCTTAATAAAAGATTGGTGGCGACTCCCAATTTTTGTTTTTTTTTTTAAGTCGACAACTAATTTTTGTTTTTTTCCAAATATAAAAAATGGTTTCGACAATATTAAACTAATGGTTTCTTAGCATTTATGCAAGGTAACAAGGTCATTTACGTTTGAAACAATTTAATCACATAAACCTAAAAACTATGGAAGATAATAGAGCTAATTAAAGATATTATGAACCTCTAATTTAGTCTGGTTTAATGATCTAAATTGAGCTTTGCACTTTTCAATTATGTGTCTACTAGTCGTCATCTGGTTAGGACCGCTCAACTAATTTGAATGCATTCAATCACGTATGAATGAAATACATCTTGATTTAATTGAAAACATGATCGATTGAGGCACAAACACGTTAAACATGAATGAAATAAATATTATTTAATTAACATAATCATCCTAGCAAACATAATTAAACTAAATAACAAGAAGGAAAGAGTAAACTCTAATTAAGTTCAGTAGCCTTTTAGATCTTTTTGACTAATGTGTTCCTCCATTCTACTCATTGCTCTTTTGCTAAGGTTTCCTCAAGGTGGCCGGCCAAGACATGGTCTTGACAAGGCTTTTTTTGGCTAAATAATGGAAAGGAAAATGGGAAGGCTAGGTGTGTGGAAAAGGGAACAAAAGAGGAAATGAGACAATGCTAGTGAATGAATGAATTAAGGGATGCTTTGAAAGGTGAAAGGTGTGTGGTATTTATAGGTGAAGGTAAGGGTGAAGTTTACTAAAAATAGAATTTGAAATTCCTCCTTCTTCTCTCATGCTTGGCTAGCCACAAATTGTGGAAAAGGGGATGACTTGGTTGCTTCGTTTTGAATTCAAAACTTTGCTATTAATAATTATAAGGGGGACGATTTCAAAGGGTGAACTTGTGTGCTGATTTCTGACATATTTCCAACTGTAGGAACCTTCAAAAAAATATCTCAAAGCTTATTTTTTGGCAGCTATTTGATTGTTTCGAAATTGAGCTTTAACTCCTCCTTGTTGGATGGTTTCTTAGTCCAATAAATAATCAGAGTTGTCCATCATGTAGCACACTTTTACTGTGTCAAATTAACATATTTATGACCTAGATTTACATGGTCTTGCCGTCCAAATAGAGTGGGTATGTGCATGTCCATGCAACATTCATATTAATCTTATCTTCCATGGTCCCACTGCATAGTGAAAATTAACATATTAATAATTAACATGAAAATAATATAAATTATGCATAAAAATCATGTGTGAAAGCATAATTTCTCATACTTTATAAATTCATATCTAGTATTAATATTTAAGTAAATTTCACTTAATTCAATAAAAATTACTCAAGGTTAGCATATTTATTAAGTCAAAAGGTGGTAAAAATATATAGAAAAATATTATATAATTTCGAGTTTACACAACCCCAAACATAAACCATTGTTCATCCCGAGTAATGTTCATGCGTAACATAACTTTTGCTAAGGCAATTTTTCAAAATGATAAAGCAGCATCACTCTTTGCAGAAAATCATGCTCAAAAATGCTTTTTATTGATAAGTAGCTCAAATGCAAATATTATTTCCAAATTTTATACTAAGTGCAACATAATGTCAACATGAGTCATAGTATGCATGCGTTTCCAAATCATATATATTATTCACCAATCAATATGCTTTCCTTATCAACTAAACATAGCAATCATAAGGTTTAATTAGTGATCTTCATATGTTGAACTTAGCAATTCCTCTCCACTAATGTAGTCGGTACAATCATCAAATAAATAGGTCTTTTGTTAGGTTGTAATAGGTCTAGGCTAAGGGTAGTGATAAAGAATAGTGAATTTTTAAGTTCAATCATCTTTACCTTAACTTTGTCTTAGATCCTTTTGCGTCACAACCTTCATACAATTGGGTCTTTGGAACACCTCCAAACTTATTTCGAACTCATTCTCAACCTTTATTTTTCAGACTTTTAACAAACTTTTCTTTGTTTTTTTATTCTTTTGAACAAACTTTTATTCTTTTATTTTTTTAAATATGTGAAGAGCTTGTACATCTTTTCGTATTTTCCTCAAACTTTGATCACTAAGAAAAATTTAGTTAAGATAGGTGCAAAAGAACAGGATGAAATAAAAAAAGATGATAATATGTCTTATGATGTAGGTAATTTGCAAAAAACAAGCCATTAAGCTCAAAAATTAAGTTTCAAGGGTTAAATTAATAAGGTTGGCTTGAAAGGCTCAAATGATCCAAAAAAATTGTGTCTATATCATGTTTAGATTCTTATACCTCCTAGGATTTCGTCTCAAGAAAGTCACTAAGTCAATTCTAAAGACTTAAACCTTCAAACATGTCTATTTCTAAAGAAATCAAATTTTCATGGCAAATACTGCATAAGACTAAAGAACATACAAGCATTCCGTCACTCAAGATAAAACAAGAATAACTTAGATAAAATTAGAAATCACGCTTGCATTTGAACAAACTTATGAACAAAAATTATCCTTGAACATTCATTCATTTTAGCATACTTAGGCAAAAAGATTGAAACATACTTGAAAAAAATTTAAAAATTCATGCAAAATATTGCCTTACCCCATTTTAAAAAGAAGCAATGTCCTTATTGTAAAAACAAAGTAATGAATGAAAACCAAACACCAGGTAGGGTTGTAAGAAAAGAGAGGTGAGTCATAAAGATTGCTTAAGTACCAAGTCTTTCTCAACAATCTAATCCTAGAAATGTTCATTCCTATTACCACATCAGTTTACTTTCCCTACTAAAGAGGCACATGGCTTATTTTATTCATGCTTACTATTTTATTATGCGGATGCAAAATTCTAACTAGGAAATAAAAAAAAGAAATAAATACTAAAGACAAGAAATTCCCTTCTTTTATTTATTTGACTTATCCTACTCGCCTTCCTTCTTTAATGTTTCATCCTCGCTTTCATTCTCATTTTCCTTCCATGGCTCGAAGATATAATCTAGTAAATCAGGAACAAAACTGTTAGAGATATTTTTAAAAGTATTTCTTACAGAATCATTGCTAACTTTTTCATATTTCCAATAAGCTTGTTGTTGGTTATGCATAAACTTCATCATGTTCTTCATAATTGACAAATTTGATTTCTTCACAGTGTTTGAAGAAGTGGGCATAGGAATGGTCAACTCAGGATCAACACTTGGTTCAATGGGGTCATCGACATACGTCTCCTCTCTTGGTTCAGAAATTTTTGGTTCCTTTATCAGTTTTGGATTATTCGATTCTTCTTTAGATTCTGGTTCTTCTATTTCATCAGCTGAGTCAGCTTCCAGTTCGAATTTGTTCAAGGACTCATTAGTTTCTGGTTCGGTTGGTTCCCCTAGTTCAATTGGGTTTAGCTCATGGACATTCTCCACTAACCTTTCAAGATCATGGGCTGTGATGCAACATTAAACATACGGGCCCTTCAAGTTTGCTTTTGTTTTAACTTGGGCCCTTAAGCAAACTGAAGTTATCAGTGATGGGAAGTAAGCACTTCCTGTCTTCTTTCTAGCACAATTGTGGATCTCCTTAAGAATAATCTTCCCAACATTGATAGACCTTTCTGTCATAATTGTATACAACAAAAGTACTCAAACTTGTTTTAGATAGGCATGAAATTATATCGAACAAAGTTGAACCATACCTTAGCCACTGGTTTTAGATATTCCTTTTAGCAAGAATGACTACCATAATTTCTTATAATCCATTAGGATCCCAAATTTGTCACAACATTAAGCACTTGTTGAAGAAATTTCCAATTTATATTTGTCATCATGGCAAAGTATTCATCTTCTTCAACATCAGGTAGGTTAAACAAATCACTAATGGACTTAGAAGTTAGGGGTACCTTTTTCTTGTGAAGAAGAACTTCAGTAGCATCTGCCTTAGTCAAATTTGCATAGAGCTCTCGAACTAACTCCTCTTCGGGTAATGACCGTGCATCAAAAAAATAGTTCCAATTGAGGGCATCAATCATCTTTCGAATCAGTAAAGGCTCAACCATTTTATCATTGCTTTCCAAGTTGAAACATTTTTCCGACATCATAGGTTGATTTTTGAAGATGGAATCAAATCTTTCTTTCACTTCCTCATCTTAAATCATAATGGGTTTTTCAGCAGAGGTCTTGGAAGATCTAGTTCTTTTGTAAAACATGTTGATTTTTCTCGAAAAATTAGCAAAATTTCGGCAATGGATGAAGCAAGGGATTTTACGGTGGTGATAGGCTTAAAGCATTGACGAGTTTGCGATGGCACATGGCTTGCAACAGCGATAAGAATACAGCGATGATATGGTTACTCCGGCAAAAGGCTTGCAACGACAATAGGCTAGGGTTTTTGCGGCAAGGGAAGGATATTGGGGAGATTCTTTGAGATTCAACGCTGATAGCTGAAAGGAAAATGAATGAGTCACTAGGGTTTAGGTTAATTGCTTGAAGGGCTGAGAAAAATATGGTGGTAGAGAAGGTTTTATATAGCGATAAATTAAGGAAAACTTGTAGCAAAAATTTAGCCAAATTGATAAAACAGTAACGGAAAAATAAAGGAAGGGAAAAGTAACGGCAAAATAAAGGTTTTTAGGGAACCCTTGGACGGCAATATGGGTAAATTTCTCCTCTTTGTTGTTTCAGGCCTTGAGCCAAATTGTATTTACAAACTAGACTACTTAAGATAAAATAAACTGATTAGTACTTGGGCCAATTTGACCCCTTTATTAAACATAAAAAAAGAAAATTAACATTAAAAACAAATATTAAAAAAATAAAATTTTCAAAGTTAATTAGAAAATTTCTTCTCAAAAGATTACATTAAATTAATTCCCACGAAAGGTTAGAAGGGTCACAGTGGTCCCACTTAAGTTTCAATCTCCTTAAACAGAATTAATTAAATGTACTAATTTAAGAAAAATAATTTCTAATTATTTATTAAAAACTAAGATCATAAAAACTAAGGGTCTATTAATTTGATCGAGGTTTGAATTCTCTCAACTCCGTTATCTCAATAGTGCTTGAGACATAGACCATTAACTTTAAATGTACCTTCATGGTCGTCGTACAATTCTGCAGCTCCATATAGGTAAACTTTGTAGATGGTATAAGGTCCTCTCCATCGGGATTTGAGTTCCCCAGGGAATCAACATAGCCTCGAATTAAACAACAACACTTTCTACCCTTCTCTGAATTCACGAGGTTGTATACGGCTGTCATGCCATCTCTTACATTTTTCTTTACAAATCTTGGTATTCTTGTATGAAAATAACCTCAACCTTCCAACTCATCAAGCTATAGCATCCTTCTCTCACCAGCTTGCTTAACATCCAAATTTAATTGTTTCAAGGCCCAATGAGCTTTCTTTTCTGATTCAAGCAGTAAATGACATGTCTTTCCAAAAACTAGCCGATAGGGAGTCATTCCTAATGGTGTCTTAAAAGCAGTTTGATAGGCCAGTAGAGCATCATTAAGCCTTCGAGACCAATCTTTTCTGCCAGGGCGCACTACCTTCTCAAGAATACCTTTGATTTCACGATTCACCCTTTCAACTTTCCCATTTGACTGTGGGTGATAGGTAGTAGAAATTTTATGTTTCACATCGTACTTATCAAGCAACCACTTAAGCCATTTATTTACAAAGTGAGATCATTTATCACTAATAATAGCTCTAGGAGTCCCAAACTGTGTAAATACATGTTTATGTAGGAATCACATGACTACCTTAGCATAATTTGTTGGGTATGCCTCAGCTTCAACCCACTTGGATACATAATCCACAGCTACAAAAATATATTTGTTCCCATAAGAAGAAGGAAATTGGCCTAGGAAATCAATGTCCCATACATTGAATAGTTAAACCTCTAAAATATTTGTCAAGGACATCTCATTCCCCCTTAATATGTTTCTAGTTCTTTGGCATCTATCACATTTTTTCACATATGCATACGCATTCTTAAACACTGTAGGCCAAAAGAATCCTACTTGTAAAATCTTCGCTGCAGTGCGGGAACCTCCAACGTGTCCCCCACTTGAAGATGAATGGAAATGGTACAAAATCTTGTCAATTTCACTTCTAGCTACACACTTTCTGATTGTGTTATCTGCACATTATTTAAACAAAAATGGATCGTCACAGAAATAATACTGACTATCATGAAGGAATTTCTTCCTTTATTGGTATGTTATTTCTCTAGGATTTATTCCACATGCTAAATAATTGGCAAAATCAGCAAACCAAGGTGTTTCTTGAATTCGACTTACCTCGAAGGTATGCTCATCAGGAAAATTCTCATTAATTGGAACAAGTGAAGAAGTTACCACATTATGTTCCAGCCTCGACAGATGATCAGCTACTTGATTTTCAACACCTTTTCTGTATTGGATCTCAAGGTCAAATTCTTGGAGTAAAATTATCCAATGAATTAGCCTTGGTTTAGCATCTTTCTATATGAGTAAATACTTAATAGCCACATGATCAGTAAACAATGTAACTTTGGTACCTATAAGATATGAAAGGAACTTGTCAAAAGCAAAAACTATAGCAAAGAGTTCTTTTTTAGTTACCGTATAGTTGAGCTTGGCTCCTGTCAAAGTTCTGCTTGCATAGTAGATAGGATGAAACAATTTGTTTCTTCTTTTACCCATTACAGCTCCAACAGCAAAATCACTTGCATCACACATCAACTCAAAAGGTGAGTTCTAATTAGGTGTAACAATTATTAGGATTGAGATTAACTGGCTTTTTAATTCCTCAAAAGCTTCTAAACATGCTTTGTTAAAATCAAAAACAATATCTTTTTCTAAAAGCATACACAAAGGTTTAGAAATTTTTGAAAAATCTTTGATAAACCTATGATAAAAACTAGCATGGCCTAAGAAACTTCTAACTCCTATCACACAAACTGGAGGTGGTAATCTTTCAATAACATCCACCTTTTTTGTATCCACTTAAATTCCGTTTTTGGAGATTTTATGTCCTAAGACAATTCCCTCATTAACCATAAAATGGCATTTCTCCCAGTTAAGGACAAGATTTGTCTTATCGTATCTCTTTAGTTCCTTATCCAAATTACTCAAACAAACATTATAAGTGTTACCAAAAAACAGAAAAATCATCCATGAAAATCTCAACGAATTTTTTAACCAAATCAGTGAAAATTGCCATCATACATCACTGAAATGTGGCAGGTGCATTATATAAGCCGAAAGACATTCACCTAAAAGCAAATGTACTGTATGGGCAGGTACAAGTAGTTTTATGTTGGTCTTCCAGGGCTAAAGTGTTCAGACCCTGAAGTGTTCTCCAACAAGTCTTCTTCAAAATTACTCTTGCATTCCATAGAAACTATGGTTTCTAATTCCTCCAATACTGAACATTCTTTTGTCAGATCGAAAAATTTCATGGCCTTCAGAAAATTAAATGTTACATGGTCATCTTGAACTCTTATTGTGAGTTTTCATTTTTGCACATCTATCAATATTCTTCATATGGCTAGGAAAGGTCTCCCTAGGATGATCCAAACTTCCTTATCTGCTTCAAAGTCTAACACAATAAAGTCGATAGGAAAAATAAACTTATCAACTCTTACAAAAACATCCTCGATCTTTCCCTTAAGATATGCTAACGAACGACCCGCTAGTTGAAGTGTCACAGTAGTGGGTCTTACTTCACCTATTCCCAATAGCTTGAAAATAGATTTGGGAATCAAGTTGATGCTTGCTCCTAAGTCACACAAAGCTTGACCGCAGTAAGATTCTCTGATGTTACAAGTTATCATAAAGCTTCCAGGGCCTTTCAATTTTAGAGGTAGCTTGTTCTGTAAGAAGGCACCACACTCTTTCGTCAAAGCAATAATCTCATTCTCACCATGCATTTTCTTCTTGGACAAAATATCCTTCATAAACTTCATGTAGTTGGGCATTTTATCTGAAGCCTCTACCAAGAGAATGTTGATGTACAATTACTTTAGAACATCCAAGAAATTCTTGAATTGCACTTCTTGT
The DNA here is from genome assembly GCF_025698545.1 of Gossypium raimondii. Classification (NCBI taxonomy): domain Eukaryota; kingdom Viridiplantae; phylum Streptophyta; class Magnoliopsida; order Malvales; family Malvaceae; genus Gossypium; species Gossypium raimondii. Next base: position 43,885,595 of record NC_068577.1, read on the forward strand.
CTCTGCTTATGCTACTAGAGTCTTTGAGGATATGGAACTTTGGTTGAAATAGAAAACTTTTCTGATGAGGAAAATCTGCAAAAGAAGGTGTTAGCTTTTCAAAATTCACTAGTTTAGGATTTACCTCATCAAATTTTTCAATATTCGGCTTTTCTAGTGTAGGAATTTAAACTATTGGTTGACTTTCCCCCTTTTCAATAGGCTCATTTTCAACAACAACCTCCTTTGGTTCCAAAATCTTACCACTTCATAATGCAACTACCTTGCAATGTTCTTTACCCAAACTCCTTGGATTTTCTGTATCACTCGGTACGGCTCTTTACGGTCTACTACGAAGCTCAGTAGCTAGCTGTCCAATCTGGTTCTCCAGATTCTTCAATTTTGCTACTTAACTTTGGATCAAAGTGTTATTTTTCTCCATGTACGCTTTCAACAAGTCCTTCAAACTATTTGATTTCTCAGCTTAAGGTGGTTTTGGAGCTTGTTGACTAAAACCTTGGGATTGATTGGGTCTATGCTACATATGATTATTCGGTCAATTTCCTTAGTTACTCCAGGAAAGTTCAGATGATTCCACCATGATGGATTGTAGAAGTTGGACTGTGGTCCTTGTCCACTTCTATTTTGATATTGGTTCCTTACCTAACAAACAGACTCGGGGTTTGAAGGGAAATTCTTAAAAGAATGACCAACCCCACAATACACACAGGAGAGAACATCATACTGACTTGGTGATTGGGCTGCAAAATTATTAAAACCATTAGTGGTAAATTGTTTTAACATTGAGGAAATACAAGATATTTGAGCAAAGAGTGAAGTCAGTGCATCTACTTTATACACTCCAGCTGCTCGTCTTCCTAAAACTACTCGATTTTTCAGCCATTGGTAATTGTTGCTAGCGATCCTTTCGATGATCTCATAAGCCTCGTTATAAAACTTAGATAAAATCGCACAATTCGTTGAAGCATCTACCATTAATCTTGTATGTGAATTGAGACCGTTATAAGACATCTCCAGCTAGATACAATGAGGAATCCCATGATGAGGAAACTTACAAAAAAATTCCTTGAATCTTTCCAACGCCTCATATGAGGTCTCCAATTGTTGAAAAGTAGTTATCTCATTTTGCAACTTTGAGTTCTTACTCGGTGAAAAATTCTTTGTCAAAAACCTTTCTGCCAATTCTTTCCAAGTAGATATTGAACTTGGTGACAATGAATTCAAACATGCATGTGCTCGATCTCATAATGAGTATGGAAACAACTTCAACCTTAATGCATCTTCAATCACACCAACTATCCTAAACGAATCACTCACCTCCACAAATAATCGAAGGTGAAGATGCGGATCTTCTGTAGGCATACCACTGAACTGGCCCACCATTTGGAGCATTTGAAACATCGCTAGTTTCAATTTAAATTGGGGTGCTTCGATATCCAGTCTCATAATTCTCAGATTTAATTCAATGAAGAGTGGCACTGTGTATTGACTTATGCCATGACCTCTATCATCAACAATAAGGATTGAGTTAGGGACATGATTGACTCCATTACCTTGTCCATCATTTTGATTTCCAAGGTCCATCTCGGCTTGTCCTTGAGCTAATCTTTCACGTTTTCTCTATCTAAAAGCCTGCTCAATTTCAAGGTCTACAGTTAATAGATTAATGATTCGATCTATGCTCTTAAACACCTGATAAATAAATCACAATTAAATAATAAAGACTAAATTAGTAATGTTAGAAATTAAATAAAAACCAAACTACAAAAATAATTTCACAAAGAATGACTAAGGCAACAGTCCCCAACAACGGCGCCCAAAAAACTTGTAACGGTATTTTTGTGCAAGTGTACACAATTGTTCAAGTAATAAGTACATAATATGAGTAATCGTCTCCATAGGGCTGTGTATGTTAATCGATTATTTGTAAAATTATAAGTTAACAATTTGATGGTACAAACACAATAATTTGAATGGTGATGTTTAAACTAAGTGAAATTAACTAGATGCAAAGATTGATCCTTAATGCAATTTTAATCTAAACCTGAATTATTTAAATGTATGAATGAATGGATTTAGCCCAAAAAAAAAACAATCAACATGAAATAGGATAGGATAATTATATTAATCAACTTAATTTATTTTCATCATGCTTAACAGTGTTCGGAAAACATTCCATGGCAACTCGATCTTTCATAAGTTTGGAAACCAAATTAAGTTCCCTCAATATCTTTTAAGTAGTGAAATATGCATTTTACTGATCATATTAAATTAAGAGTTTCTTAGCATTTATGCAAGGTAACAAGGTCATTTACGCTTGAAACAACTTAATCACATAAACCTAAAAACTATGCAAGATAATAGAACTAATAAAGATATTATGAACCTCTAACTTATCGGGTTTAATGATCTAAATTGAGCATTGCACCTTTCAATTATGTGTATACTACTCGTTGTTCGGTTAGTACCGCTCAACTAATTTGAATGCATCCAATCACGTATGAATGAAATATATCTTGGTTTTAATTAAAAACATGATTGACTGAGGCACAAACATGTTAAACATGAATGAAATAAATATTATTGAATTAACATAATCATCCTAGCAAACAAAATTAAGCTAACATTGTTCATGTCAACAACAATAAAGATATAGCAAACATAATTAAACTAAATAAAAAGAAGGAAAGAGTAAACTCTAATTCAGTTCAGTAGCCTTTCGAATCTTTTTGACTAATATGTTCCTCCGTTCTACTCATTGCTCTTTTGCTAAGGTTTCTTCAAGGTGGTCGGCCAAGAAATGACCTTGACAAGGCTTTTTTTGGCTAAATAATGGAAAGGAAAATGGAAAGGCTAGGTGTGGGGAAAAGGGAACAAGAGAGGAAATGAGACAATGCTGGTGAATGAATGAATTAAGGGATGCTTTGAAAGGTGAAAGGTGTGTGGTATTTATAGGTGAAGGTAAGGGTGAAGTTTACTAAAAATATAATTTGAAATTCCTCCTTCTTCTCTCATGCTTAGCTAGCCACAAATTGTGGAAAAGGGGATGACTTGGTTGCTTCGTTTTGAATTCAAAACTTTGCTATCATAAGGTGGACGGTTTCAATGGGTGAACTTGTGTGCTGATTTCTGACATCTTTCCAACTGTAGGGACCTTCAAAAAAATATCCCAAAGCTTATTTTTTGGCAGCCAATTGATTGTTTCAAAATTGAGCTTTAGCTCCTCCTTGTTGGATGGTTTCTTAGTCCAATAAATAATCAGACTTGACCATCATGTAGCACACTTTTACTGGGTCAATTAACATCTTTATGACCCAGATTTACATGGTCTTACCGTCAAAATAGAGTGGATATGTGCATGTCCATGCAACATTTATATTAATCTCATCTTCCATGGTCCCACTGCATAGTGAAAATTAACATATTAATAATTAACATGAAAATAATATAAATTATGCATAAAAATCATGTAATAAATCATAATTTCACATACTTTATAAAGTCATGTCCAGTATCAATATTTAAGTAAAATTCACTTAACTCAATAACAATTACTAAAGGTTAACATATTTATTAAGTCAAAATGTGGTAAAAATATATAGAAAATCCTCTATAATTTTGAGTTTACAAAGCATAGGGTTGATCTATAGATCCATGTTGATGTAGTATATCTTAGTCGAATTGTATATTATAAGCTTCCACTATATTTACAACTAAACAATTGGTTTCAGTGTTTTTATAATTGTCTCTTTGTGCCTTATAATTCTTGTACCTTAATTTTTTGTTGGGTCCAATTAGAAGTATCGAGCGTGTTGGAATCATTCTATCTAGAGGATAAGTTACAATCAATCCAAACAACCAAAGCTAGAGTTCTAATCGAGCGAAGCCGAGCTTGAGCTCAACTTTCTAATTTTGAGCTCGATACTCGGCTCGAGCTCAATCGAGCATCTATTTTTAAGTTCAAGCTTTACTCTAGATATCTTTGAGCCAGTTGAACTAGAGTTTGATTAAACTCGTTTACCAATTTTTTTCCTCAAGATCAAGCTCATCCCAATGATTAAGTTTAGGGTTAATAATATATATTAAGGCTAATATCATAATTTAATTTTATAAAAGTATGAAAAGCTCGATAAGGCTAGCAAGTCATTCGAGTTTAGTATTACTAAACTCAAATTTGGCTCGACTGATAGTTCAAGTTGCTTGAGCTCAAGCTTGACTTGATAATTACCAAACTGAGTTCAACTTTTTTAGTCAAAATAGAAATGCTTGTGAAGACCAGTGCGAAGCAATTGATCCAAAAAATTAGTATGTAATCTGCAAATCAAGAAAGTGTCTACAATTGACATACCTCTCTTTCGAAGGTCAACTTTAATGGAAAAAGTTAATTGCATAGTTTCCAAAGGAATAAAATTATATTGAATAGAAGTTTAATTCTCCATAAGGATTCCCAATTGAAACTGTACGAAGAGATTGTTAGACTATGCATTTTGTGTCTAAATAAGCTCAAAAACACTCTTTAAAGAGAAAAATCTATCAAAATAGTAATAAGCTCAAAAACACTCTTCAAAGAGAAAAATCTATCAAAATAGTATTTTTCTACAATTCTATCCACCCCTATTAAAGAATGAAAAAATATTCATCTGCCAATGGTACTTCATTGGATAAATCCTACAATGAAGCATATGAAATTTTGGATAAAATTGCCAATAATGATTATCAGTATCCTACCACGCGACTTGGGACTGGAAGGAGAGTTGCTGGCACCATTGAGCTTGATGCAATTACTTCATTGACAGCCCAGGTATCTTCTCTAGCTAATATAATTCAGACAATGCAGAAGCCAGCTGCAGTCCAAGAGCTGAAATTAGCCAAGTCATCTTATGTTTATTGTGGTAAAGATCACGTGTTTGATAAATTTCCATCAAACCCAGCATCTGTTTACTACATGGGTAACTTTAACCAAAATAATAATCCCTATTCCAACACTTATAATCCTAGGTGGAAACAACACCAAAAAATTGGTTGGAATAATCAAGGTACTGGGAATCCAAACACTACTGTTAGGTAGAATGTTGAGAGTGCAATGACTAGATATAATCAACCTATGCCACGGCAAAATGTCCAACAAGGCAAGGCATCAGCTTCATCATCTATTGAATCTCTTCTTAAAGAATATATGGCCGAGAATGATGTCATGATTTAAAGTCAAGCTGCATCTTTACGAGCCCTTAGGAATCAAGTGGGATAGATAGAAAATGCTTTAAGTTTGAGACCACAAGGAACTCTTCCAAGGAATACCGAGAATACAAGATCACAAGGGAAAGAGCATTGCAAGGCAATCACTCTCAGAAGTGTGACTCAGATGGATGCAGTTGTAAAAAATGCAACTACAGAAATGGACAACTCAAATCTCGAAAATGAAAAAATCTCAAAACAACTTGAAAAGCACACCGCAAATGAAAAGGCTAAAATAAGCGCTGCTAAAGAAAAATTAGGTAATTTTGCCAACAAAAATGAAACAAAAAAACAATTCCAGAAAACCTGAAGGTCGACCACCTCCACCTTTTCCTTAATGCTTCCACAATTGTAAACAAGATCAACAATTCAAAATATTTCTGGATGTCATTAAACAACTTCACATCAACATATCGTTAGTAGAATGTAACGCCCCAGACCCAGCCTAAACGTTATTGTTGAATCTAACGAGTCACATTGAAGTGTTTTTCAAAAACCATGTTTTCATTGAAAACCCCTCTTAAAGAAAATTTGTTAACTTCAAAACCTTATTGTTGCGGAAGCTTAATTTAAACAAATGATTTACGAAAATGTGATATTTAAAAAAATTGAGGTGCAAAAATGTAGTGTTAGAAAATAGTTATTGATTTGGAAAACCGTGTTCTAGTTCTAGCAGATATAAATCACAATCACATTAAATCTCAAATTATAAAATCCAGAAATTATAGAGGTCTTATTACAACCCAAATAAAAGTCAAATTTCTTGAGTAAATGAGAAAAATAGAATAAAACATGTGCAGTCATGTGGCCCTCTCTGAGTCCCTCGCAGCTTCGAACCGTCTAACGCTGAGGATTACCTGAAAGGTTAAAAACGGGGTGAGTTTACGAAAACTCAGTGTGTAATCCCCTTATTAAAGAAACAGTCAGTACACAGAAGCAGAATCAGTCTAGGCCTGAGCCCTTTAATAGTAACAGTATAGTGTGGACCTTACCCCAATACAATAATGGTGGTAAATGGGCCTTAGCCCCCATCAGCCTCGGTTGGGCCTAAGCGCATATCAAATGTCACATATCATAGCCATCTGGGCCTAAGCCCATCTCAATATCAGAATCAGTATAAGCAATGCATAAATATCCAAACCAACCCTGCACTCCATCCGTTGTCCAACCCTACAATCCTGTGGGGATTAAATCGACCCACCCATCCTTACACTCTTTATGTAGCACCGGTTGCAGTACTAACCAATACTGCAACAGAGCTACCAATCACATAATCGGCTTAAATCCATCGGTGGGTCCACAATCGTCTCATGCGACCCGTGCGATCCTCACATATTAATCACTTCCTCCAATACAATATCCCAACCCCATGCAGTATGTCGTGTATGCAGTATGCCATGCTTAGAATCAGTCATACCGTTCATAATTAAGTCAATCAAACCATAGCACAAATCAGTCATTTACCCTAGAGGAGCAAAATAGGCATTTATCCTCTAGAGGCATTATGGTCATTTAACAACCTTTCGAAGGTCTACAGTCGCCTCATGCGACACAGATAACCTAAATGGTCATAATGGTGTAAATGGCCCTAAGGCTCATATTCGGCCCAAGTGGGCCCACATGCTCATGTGGGCTATTTAGTCTAAATTCAGTCACGGCTATGCGGGCTACATAGCCCAGTCCAGAATTTACCACTTAATGTGGATTTTATCTGTGTGGGGCCCACGAGCCCATTGGGCCCACACGACCCATTTCAGCCCATAACAGCCCAAGGGCACGAGAACATTCGTGCTGGCCTCTATAGTCTAACACCATGTTTCATGGGCTCAGTTCACCACAAAAGCGTTCGTATGCCCATGTAACCTCAATCGACGTATTTTTGGCTTTTCAGCTTTTGCCGAGTTACAGTTAGATTGGGGTGTATACACACCTTTATCTCGCGTTTGACAATCACGAAATTGGGTGTATGATTACACACCTGTTTAAGCGACCGTTCCAAGTTTCTCAAGTGCCCAACCTACATTCATTCCACATACAGTCAGTCTTTCATATATTATTGTTCAAAGCACTTAATCCCCAAACAATAATCACTACCAACCTTGATTGAGTACCACACGATCTACTCCGTTTAGATCGCTGACTAAGAACAATCATATGTCTCTTACCGATTTACTTAATCGATTAACAGAAGGACGGACCTCGATGGCTTGGTAACCCTTGCACCCCTTCACTTCTTGGGTACACCTAACCCATCGATCACCACAACAAGAGGAAGGGATCACCATTTAGCCATCAATGAACATGAAGGAAAGAAATATTCAGTTTTTAGTGAAAAGATAGAAGGAAATGGATTCGTACACATATCACAATAATAGAGAACAAGAGATATCAACTCAATATAACACCAGCAGAGTATGGAAACAGTCGGGATTTAGAGAGAAAATAAGCAGAGTAAGCAACCACCCCAAGGATTAGTAGAAGAAGAAACTCGGTTTAAACACAATAAGGAAGTCGAAAAACAGAAAAAGAGAGGATGGTATGGTGAGTTCGGCCAAAAAAACTAATTAATGAAACCAAAAATGTGAGCAGGACATTTGGCCAAGGCTAACTGAAATGGGAAGAGAAGGGAAAGGAAATGGAGAGAAAAAGATTAGTAGAGATTCGGGTGACAATGAAGTGATTCAAGAAAACAAAAAGGGTATTTGGCTAATAGAGAAAAGAAACCAAATTGCCCAAAGTTCTCGAATGGTAAAAAAAGGTTCGGCTTTCACATCATAGACCAAAAGAGGAACTCACATTGCCCCAAAAGAAAAGAAGAGGGTTCCCAGAAACGCAGTATTCGGGCACTAAACAAATGAAAATAATACCAACACTCAAGAAATGACCAAAATCGAATACTCTATTTTTCCATTAGCAAATTCGGCAACAACCTTCAACAACTCAAACTCCCATTTTTCCTTCTAAAATCTCTCCTCCAATCCTCTCCTTGAAATCCTCCACATATCACTCCAACATCTTATCAATCAGAATTTTACTACAACACAAACTCCAGTCGTGCAAGGTAACAAAAATTGATCCCCTTATTACGCAAACCAGGATCATACACATATCACAATAATAGAGAATAAGAGAGGAAACTTTTGAATACCTACCGATTTGGCAGGATCGCTTGCAGATATCAACTCAATATACCACCAGCAGAGTATGGAAACAGTCGGGATTTAGAGAGAAAATAAGCAGAGTAAGCAACCACCCCAAGGATTAGTAGAAGAAGAAACTCGGTTCAAACACAATAAGGAAGTCGAAAAACAGAAAAAGAGAGGATGGTATGGTGAGTTCAGCCAAAAAAACTAATTAATGAAACCAAAAATGTGAGCAGGACATTTGGCCAAGGCTAACTGAAATGGTAAGAGAAGGGAAAGGAAATGGAGAGAAAAAGATGAGTAGAGATTCAGCTGACAATGAAGTGATTGAAGAAAACAAAAGGGGTATTCGGCTAATAGAAAAAAGAAACCAAATTGCCCAAAGTACTCGAATGGTAAAAAAAGGTTCGGCTTTCACATAGTAGACCAAAAAAGGAACTCACATTGCACCAAAAGAAAAGAAGAGAGTTCCCAGAAACGCAGTATTCGACCATTAAACAAATGAAAATAATACCAACACTCAGGAAATGACCAAAATCGAATACTCTATTTTTCCTTTAGCAAATTCGGCAACAACCTTCAACAACTCAAACTCCCATTTTTCCTCCTAAAATCTCTCCTCCAATCCTTTCCTTGAAATCCTCCACATATCACTCCAACATCTTATCAATCAGAATTTTACTGCAACACAAACTCCAGCCGTGCAAGGTAACAAAAATTGATCCCCTTATTACGCAAACCAAGACTCGAACTCAAGTCCCCTAGCATTAGAAACACACCACCTACCACTGGACCACTAGCTCTTTTGTGTCATGATTACACAAATAAATATTTATAAAGCCTTCAAGCTAAGGCCAAGATTCACTTAAGAGCAAAAATCAAAAATTTTGCTAAAGCCCAAGTTTGAACCCAGGACTTCTCCAACACTCCCAACTCTTCCTAAATCACTTCAACACTGAATCAGACATTCATTTATGTCATTTTCTTGCACACATAAATTTTTATGTGATCCCACGCTCAAGACCTATTTCCATCTGGGCCCAAATTTAGGGCGTTAAATAGAATCTTTGGACCAAATACCCAATTATGTGAAATTTATGAAAGATATATTGGCAAACAAACAAAGATTGGGAGAATTTGAAATGGTTACTCTCACTGAAGGTTGCACGACTATGTTAACGAATAAATTGTCTCTAAAGTTGAAGGACCCAGGGAGTTTTACTATTCCATGCTTAGTTGGAAACCATTATGTTGGGAAGTCATTGTGTGATTTAGGGGTAAGTATCAACTTAATGCCCATGTCAACATTTAGGAAGTTGAGAATTGGAAAAGCAAAACCTACTCCAAAAAAGTTGCAGTTAGTTGTTCGATCCTATGCACATCTGGAAGGTAAAATTGAAGACGTATTGGTAAGAGTATATAAGTTCATTTTTCCAGCTGACTTCATTATTTTAGAATGTGAAGCTAAAAAAGATGTACCGATTATTCTTGGAAGACTTTTTCTTGTTATAGGCAGGACTTTAATTGATGTGTATAAGGGTGAATGATCAACATATCACTTTCAACATATTCAATGCCCTGAAATGTGCTGATGAGAGTGAAGATTATCATGCCATTGGTTTGCTAGAAACAGCAGTGGAAGAAGGGTTTGCAAAGTTTTTCCATGCCAATTCAGATAATGATATAGATTCGATCAACCTGAATGAAGTAGAGACTTTTGGAGAACTTAGTGAGTTCATAGAGGCAAAGCAAATGGTGGATAGACTAGGGAAAAGTTTAAGCCCTTGGACTTATTGGCTCACACCTTTAATCCTCCTAAATTATCTATAAAGGAGCCTCTAACATTCGAGTTGAAACCTTTGCTGGTGCATCTAAAATATGCTTATTTAGGAGAAAATAGCACTTTGACGGTAGTTATTTCTGTGGAGTTAATACCCGATCAAGAGGTAAAGTTGTTGGAAGTTCTCCGGATATCTAAGAAGGCATTAAGATGGACAATTGCCAAAATCAAAGGAATTAGCTCTGCTATATGCATGCATAAAATTTTATTGGAGGATTGTCATGACGATTCTATCAAACAGCAGAGAAGGTTGAATCCTATCATGAAGGAAGTTGTTAAGAAAGAGATAATCAAATGGCTTGATGTAGGTAATATCTACCCGATCTCGGACAGCTCTTGGTTGAGTCCTATACAGTTTGTGCCCAAGAACGGAGGTGTCATATTTGTCAGTAATGATAACAAAGAGCTTATTGTGACATCCCAAACTCGACCAGAACAAATCGACCTGAATCTGAAGTGACACATTAGCCACCGAACTGACTCTCTAGCACAAAACCACCCCAAAACACACCCCAACCTTATAACACCTCAATTCTAACTAATAATTGTCTAATCTTATTGCAGAAGTGATTTTTGAACCATTTGAAAACTTATTTTAAGGATTTAACCCTAAGGGTATTTTAGTTATTTTACCACTTAAAACTAAATGATCCTGTTTTAATTCTAAATGATTACCAACTTCATTTTAATCAATTTGGGAAACCCCTAAAATTTATTTTAATTAACCATTTTCCTTAATTCATTTACTAATTAAGGCTATATTAGCTAAGTTTTATTACCTTAATCATTTATATACAATTTTAATTAATCTAATTGCAACTAATAAACAACATGTATTCATAATTTAAACATTCAAAATCATGCTTAACAATTAAATCATACAATGGACTTACCTTAGCCACAAAGCTAACCACTCCTTAACAAGCTACAATTAAAATGTATTAGTGAAAAATTCATGCTTCAATCACCATGTTTTCAATCACCATGATATCCCTTAGCAACATATCATAATCCACACAACATTTAACCATAAAATCAATCATTAAAAAAAAACAAGTATAACATCTGAAAATTAAATCCAAATAAAAGTCTCAAATATTTGGTATACTTGTAATGGATATTTTGACACTCTGCACAAAATTGTGAGGGTGTGAGCTGAAAAAGCTCAGTGAGTGGCCATAAATTCAATAAGTAAGTCACACCAAAAACATACTTAAACCAAGGAAAATCATGTATCGAATTTCGAGTATGTGAACTATAGTTTCAATTATATTTTCATGCTCAATATAGCATTAAATTGACTGAAATTTTCAGCAACAATTCTACATCATAACATCATAATTCCATAAGTTATTCCACGAGTAAAAATCACATTTATTATGACATATGGAAACATAATTTAATTAACAAACAAACACTTATATTGGCAAATGACATCTATGATAAAATATAAACATGTAACCATGCATTGGATAAACGAAACTCTGATCTCCCAAATATCGAATACAATACTCCGGTTGAGTGGGGCGTAGCCACACACTCCCTTATATACCCTCGAAATCGCCAATAATTGAGTGGAGAAAAAGGCTCTACACTCTCTTATCCACTCCAACAAAATCAATACTCCTAGAGCTATATGCTCACATATAACACATATAGTGGTGAGTACTCACTAATCTTATGGCATGCGATCTATATCCAACATATCCACAATGTAATGTTGTCAATATAACCAATCATACAGGGCATAAAAACTTATATTTAAGCATTTAATTCATGATATAAAAATTCAATTTAAATCATGTCACTTAACCATTTTAGTACCAACATAGCTAAGCACAATAAGTGTCTTTGTCCATGCATCTAAAACCAATCATAAAACCATCATCAAGTGATATATATAGTAATCCATGCTCCAATTATTATTTAATACAATCCAAATCAATCATATCAAACACACAATTCACAATTTTCATAAATCATTTACAAATATACTTATATAAAATTAAAATCAAATTTATTAATCTAAACCATTTGAGATACAATTGAATCATTAGAAACACAATTCAAAACCTTAATTTAGAATGTAAATAGGCATATTTACCAATTGCCTTTAAAAACTACTGACCTTCACCCTTTGTTTCTCAAGCCAAAGTGTGTCAAGTAGATGTGTTTGGACCTCGATTTTGATTAACAATGGCCTCTCCTCATTGTGGAGCTTAAACAGAGACAAAATATATGTTACAAGTTATCATTAACAATAAGAAAATAAAAAAATGAACTACACGGATCTGTAATGCCTCTCCAATCTACCATATCGAAAGTTCACGGTATAGCCAAAACACAAATTTCAACCCCTAAATGACCTTCTTTGCACCAAAAACCATTTCTAAACATCATTTCTAATCTATCAAACCAAAACCTAAACATCAATTTCATCAAACAAACCATTTCACAATTTTCCAAAAAATCAACTTGTAACACCCCAAACCCGGTCTAAACGTTATGACTGAATCTGACGATCTCACATTGTAATACCCCTTACCCGTATTCGATGCCAGAATAGCGTACGAGGCATTACTAGAAGACATACATTTGCATATGTATTAAACTGAGTTACAAAATTTCTTTCGAATTAAAACTTTCAAATTATTAACGTGCTTTTATAATTATTTACAACATATCCTCAAAATATTATATTCATAACAAATAGGGCCTACGAGACCCAATATTTACTCATGTAATTCAAAGCTTCATTTCCATTTCATTCAATTCACAATTTCTCATGTTCACAATTCAAATCAATTTCTCAACCCAA